>NC_134386.1:4865932-5474173 GCF_035582795.1 Mycteria americana
GCTTTGCAGAACACATAAAAAAATACGCTATGGCTAGATGCATACAGTGTAATAGTTAACACAACAAAGTGGGAAAACTTGCCCAAGTATCACTAACTGGGCATATACTTTAGGGTTTTTCACAACCTGGTGTTCTTATGCCTTCTGTGATGATTCTTTTTGGGGAAGGATATTTTACTCTTTCCATGATCCAGAAAAAATGATTAACAGCTCAGCTCCTCTGGGACTGGAGGTAGGAAGGTAAGTGGTGGATTGCAGGTTGTAAGGGGAGTTATGGGTGACTGCAAACAGTTATTGACTGAGCAAAGGCAAAGTCAGTATCTCTTTAAAGGGATGATAAATCTTGTTCATTGGAACAGAACCCTATTGTTTCATCTACTCGGTGTTACTTAATTCAAACAGTGCGTGGGGCCGGGGGGGATTTCTATCTAACCGCACACATTCCCACCAGCATCTGGCAGGGGAGGGGAAAGAAGAAGAGACTAGACTGTGAGGGAGGAGAGCTACTGAGCTTCTTGGCTTGTGGTAGCCAATTGGGATGTGCAGCTAGAAACAAAAAAATCCTTTTAAAAGGCCTGTGGTGCCCAGGATATTATATTTTGATAGGCAACCAGGAAAAATAAGGCAATTGTAGAGACTGTGTCACATATGTGACTAGGTAAGATGCGTTGCTTCTTGGGGACGGAACTTGGACAGTGTTGGGTTCAGTGTTTGGGTAAAAAGCAAAAGGCCAGAATTACACTGTACCAAAATTGCAAGGGCTACCATTTTTCTATCTTACTGGCCTCTAAGGGGTAGTGATTAGTCTGTTCAGGTCTTGTTGTGCTTCTTTCAGCCAGTCATAACAGAGACTTTCTCCTGTGATGATTGTAACAGTGCTGAGCTCTCAACATGGATGCTAAGCTCAATTAATTTGTTAAGTGCTTTGCTCTTTGGATGAAAACTGAATTTTAAGTATTGCTCTGTTGAATTCCATCTTTCTTTGCCATCCATGCTGAGGGTATCCAGATGCATTTCAGACTGATAGATTCTCAGCGTGTTTCTTGCTGTGCTGTTCTGTATGGATTATTTTTACATCCTCTTAATTCCAGCACTCCATGTGCTTCTTATACAGAGGATCTGCAAAAACTGTAGAGACTAAGAGAGGAGATCCCTACGGTAAATGCTGACCTTCATTAAAGTGCCAGAGTTTCATTTCGTTTATGCAGGAATTTGAAAGTAACAGATTATAGCAGTAGGAGAGGAAGAGGTCAAGTGAATGTAGTTCAAGAGGCTGGGCTCAGGTCCTCGCTGTGCAATACCTTTTGGTCCGACAGTGAACAAGTCACTTACTGAGCCTGTAATCCTCATTATACAGAGGGGAACGTCCCACTGTTTGTTCAGATGATGTAAAGCTTTAGATAAGTACCATATATTTGCTATTAACAGGAAATTGGTTCTTTAGTTCTTTCTGGTGTTGCCCTACAAATAGGAATAATTTCTGCTGGTTTTGTTGAGGAACGGGGCGTTGGGACTGCGACAGAGGCATGCAAACATGTAGCTGCAATAGTGATGTGAGGTAACCATCGTGGCAATGGCTTCCTGTATCAGCTTACCACTTCCTCCTGATATTTCACCTGATTTTGGTGGTCTAATTATTGGATGTCTGAGACTGATGCCCCTCCTATAGGCAATGAAGAGAAATAGCCTCTCTGGCGAGCACTGTGTCGTATCTACCCAGGACACCTCAGGAATACTTGTTTCTCTTCACTGACTGCAGATGGGGCCTCTGTGTCTAGCTTAGACTTAAATCCTAACAGTTGTCGTTGGGACAGGAATTTGACCTGTTGTCCCCATTAACACTCCTACCAAAGTTCAGGATGAAGCGGGGCCTGGCTTAGTCTTACAGCCAACCTCAGAGTTTCACAAGGACATAGAGGCTTGTCATGGTTGTAGGTAGCTGGGAACAGGCGTGCGACGCTCCTCCAGGCTTGCCTTTCCAGTGCTGGGTTATTTCATACCCATGGATGCCATAGCCAGCTTCCACTGTGCTCTCTGCATGTATTGTGTGGTGCGTTTGCTTGGCAGACCTGATACCCTGCTATGATAGTGGATTTAGTTGGTTGGAAGCTGCCAACAAGCTGTCATCCTCATACTAACAGATGTTTCCATTCTTTTAAAACCCATTAGGTAGACAATTGATTGTTCTCTCTTTCCTACTGGGGCTCTGTTGGACTAGCACAAACTGGGCAAACTTTCCTGGATATATTTTCCAGCAAGTGGGGGCTTGGCAGGAAGTTCCCCACAATATGGAAAGAATCTGAATAGACTTATCTTTTGAGAACAGTGACAATGCTCAGCATCCTTGTACCAGCTGCACCCTTCTGCTGTCTACTGGTGCTTGTTGTGCTGTAAGACCTTAGCATCTGTCTCTTCTCTGAAGACCTGAATCCTTGGCATATCATCCGCTGGGGAGTATAGATGACCTATGTCTCTGTGCAGAATGGGTGGTTCCCTTAAATTTGAAATCTCTAACAGACATCAAACTGTAATAAGGTTAGGGTTAGGAAACCAAATCTAGGTAATGGTGCTTTGCTTCCATAAGTTCTGCTGTGCTGGACTTGCTGTCTGAGAAGACTGGGAACTGACAAATTTACATGAGGTCTTAATCTGCTTCACTGGACACAAATAGGAGAGAAATTCCCCCAAGTTTAGATGTCTAAGTTGTCATCTGGGCATTTCCTTTCACACAGTCTCAGAATCTCCTAATTGCCATGGGAGGGAATAGGTATGTTAGTTTGCAGCTCATGTGACCCACTGCAGCATGAGCTGAGCTGCACCTTACAAGTGCATTTCTATTCACTGACTAAGGATCGTTGTGGATGCATAAAATTAAGTGAGATCACCCCTGCCCTAAGGGTAGCAAGCAATCATTACCTGACATCTTGCATGTTCTCTCCCATTCCCAGGAGCAATTTATAACCATAGCTCTAATTCTGCTCACTGCTGAGTGACTCCACTGATATCATTAGAAAAGATGTGTGGAAAATCTCATCCTTTGGGACCTCGTTTCTTTCTGCCTTTGAAGAGATGCAAACAATGGAAATAAAGAGTAATAGATGTAGATATCGGAATTACAATGCAGTTATTAAAGACCAGAATCTTGCCAGGGGTATGTTTTTTTGTATAGAAATTAAGATGATCACAGGAACACCAAGTTAAACGGAACAGTCGTGAATGAAACCTCACAAAAGGAAGACATCTGTATTTCTACACCTCCTCAGGGAAGTAAAGAATTATGAGAATAGATAATCCGCTACCCTCATTTTTGTATTGCTTCCTTCATGCCATTCCGCTGTATTAACTATGTTGTCTGCCCAGGAAAGACAATAAATATTCTCTTTGAAATAAAATATACTGCCAAAACAGTGGTGATGTCTTGGGTTTCTGAGGTGCCCTGGGTGACTGAGGGAGAGATTGCATTTGAAAGGTGCAAAGGGAGGCAGCATAGAAAGCATTGATGGGCGCTGCTGATTCTGTCTTGCAAATGGGCTCAAAGGACCCGTTGGTCATGATTGAAGGAATTGGCAGTTTGCTTCATAATTCTTCCTTATTCTTGGACAGCAGAGTTTGTTTTTATCTCATGCTCTAGTCTGTCGTCTGTCTTCACCAACTGCTGACTGTCTTTGGCATCAGGGAGTTATAGTTAAGAAGAATGATGTTTTGAAATGTGTGCGAGGACAGAGTTAGCAGCGAAGAGTGTGGAACTGCTGAAAGATGAGATTTAAAACTGTGATACTGAACCTGTACTGGCTTTGCTGACATAGGTCTGTGCAGCTCATTACCTGCTCTGTGATGCCAAGAGTCTTTCTGCAGAGACTAGACTCCTCTTTGTGCTGAACCGTGTGCAAACAGAAAGGGGAAAGGAAATCATGATCCTTGGCCATGAATTTAACATACCCAGCTTCATTTGGAGACTGTTAAAACTTAAGCAAGTTAGCTCAAGGACCATATGTTGTGAAGCATAAGCAATCCTGTGAAGCTCAAAGAAGGGTTGCTCGTAAACTGGTTCATTTGTATCCAGCAGGCGAGCAAACCATCTGGAAGCCTCACCCAGAAAAGCATCTCTTCCATTCCCAATGGAAAGATGTGTGATATAGCTCCAACAGCTCAGTATGGATGATATGTATTATTAATTTGACATCTTCTTTTGCCTAACGAGGAAGTACAAGCTATATATCTAGGTCTTTTTAGTTCGTCGTATCCATACAACCTAGATGACCAGCTTCTTTCTAGATGGACATCCGTGTACTGTGTTGCCAAAGTCATGTGTTGCTTCTCTTCTACTCAAGTGGAAGCACCAAAAAAAAAAAGTTCACGTTGAGACTTGTGAAGTGTCTTACTCTGAATTCCAAAAGTTGGCACAAAATTCCTGGTCACTTGAAAACATATGTATGTGTTGCACCTGTGTAGATTCTAGGAAGCACCTGCCATGCTCTTCACAAATTATTTTTACATTGAACTCTTTGGGTTTCTAACTGCTCAGCTGGTGCTAGAATTACTCGGAAGACAAATGTTCAGCAAAAGCAGATGCCTTGTTCAGGAAGCTTCTACTTCCTGAAGGACTATTTTTATCTTGTTGATGGGCAGGAACTTAAGCCATGTTTTATGAACCATTGAAACAAATTGGTGTCCATTCATCCCTCCTTGGTGTGGCAAGTTCACTCCTGAGGTCAATTCTGTTTTTCTCGTGGTATTTTTGCTGCTGCTGGATGCCAGACAATTGATTTGTGTGTGCTATGAAAATGTCAAAATGAGCAGAAAATATTTATTATTGTTTTAAGTGCCAAAAATTTACTTGGCTCTAGGAGAAATGAAATGAAGGCAGTGCCTGAGCAGAATAGGTTACTAGGTAATAAATGGAAGAGAAGAGAGCACATTCTAGGAATTCAAACAAGGAGTTCCATGGAGGAGATGTAATGCTTCATGCAAATTGTTTAGGTTCATATTTGTGCTGGAAAGGGGACAGGAAAGGGTCTGTCTTTTGTATTCATGTCTCTATATTCAAGCAAGAGCGGAACATGACTAGGAAACTAACTCCTTTGATAATGCCACTTACCAGATGGCCCATTAGTGATACGGCTAGATCTCCCACAGCACACACTTCAAACAGATCACAAATCTGGGAAATTAATTTCCCATCCTCTGTGTAGGGAGACAGATTCAAGGAGCAGGTCAGTAGGGGCAGGCAAGAATGGGAGACAAAGAACATTTCCATTGTCTGTAACTGGGATAAAATAGGTCTGGGGAACTGCACTGATAACTGAGACCAACCTGTCAAGTAAGTATGTTTCAAAGAAATGAAAAATAGGTGGTTGGATGCTTCACTAGAATTGACTGATTTCTCCAACAGGGCCATTTGCTTCCTTTGAAAGGAAGACATTAGGATTGCTGCTTTGAATGTTGATGCTTGCAAAGTGTACCCAGCAAACGAAAGCTTTTGGGAACATGCATTAGATTCAAAGATGAATGAACAGTCAGACAGGACCGACTAATACCTGCTGAGAGGAGACTGACTTGAAGCAATGAAGCCCTGTCACACAAAAAGGATGTAAATCACAGCTGGAGAATTGATTTATTTGGACTTTTGTGGCTGCTTCTGCATGGCGGATGGCCCTGCAGTTTTGGTAGGGGGCTATCTTGCGTGGGGAAGTGCGTATTGTGGGGTGGGCTTCAGGAGCAAATGTCATGCTTGCAGAAAATGGTCAGTGAAGCCTTTTGAAACTTCACATATGGTGAGGTTGATTTCTAAATGAAAATCAGAACCAGCTCTGATCTTTAAACTTTGTAACTGGTGTCCCTGTTACTTGCCCTTTATCTTTGTCACGTCAAGCAGTTCCTTTGACAGTATCATCTTCACATTAGCTGTCTACACTTTGTCCATGTTATCTGATATTTGAAGTGAATATACTATTTGGGGATAGTTCTCTCAGTAGATCAGACTATTTTAAGCTACAAAGCTTCTATGAGAAGTAGAACTGAATATTTCATCTCAAGTATAAGTAAGTCACTGAGTTCTTATTGTAAATATCCTCTCCTGCAATGTTGTATAGAGAGTGAGAAATTAAATCCTTTAAGCTCTTGGTACTGATAGCTTATGCCTCATCCTAAATTGGCCTTGGCATAGAGAGTACGGGGGGATGGTGCAACTATGAACATAATGTTGTCACATTAATTTTTTTTTTTTTTTTAAAAAAAAAAAAAGGCAGAGGTTGCAGTTGTCGTCTTTGTGCCAAGCACGCAAGATGGTTACAAACAAATCCTTTATTCTGATTTCCATCACTGAAAATGAATTCTGAAGGTCAAAAGATTAGTAAATACTGGAGTTGAAAAGTTTTTTCTAGTTAAAAATCTTAAAATTATAGAATTGTAATTCACCAAATGCAAAACAACGGAAGAGGAGGTTAAAGGATGAGAGCAAAAACCAAAGTGTTGTCTTTGGGAATTTTTTGTTTGTTTGCAGGGAGGGGGAGGCTGTTTCTAAAGTCTGGAGATAAACTTCTATTTTTAAGTCAAGTCAGACAAGAACATCCAAGAAATCCATAACGAGGTCATGAAGTGCAAGATTGCTACTTCCAGTAGCGATCTGCCCATGCACAGCAGTGTTGTGTGCAGGGCCTGGAGTCAGCGGGGTAAAATCAGCCCTGCTGACTGGGGCTGTGGACACCCAACAGACCTGGGGGGGTCTGGGAGATGCAAGTTCAAGATCCAGCTCCAGCTGCCTGATCAGAGCAGACGCAAGCTTGGAGGTCCCTTGATGTGAGATGTGTGGGTTCTTTTCCCCTGGTTTGGAGTGTGAAGTTTACAAAATGCAATTATCTGGCAGAGCAATAATGTCCAGCAGGAGGCCCTGCAATTAAATCCTGGTCAATAAATGTCTTGCAAGTGTGTTCCCTAATTCCTGGAATACGGGTGACCAGAGGGAGTAGGTGAAAAGTGAGGGCAGAGGATAGAAGGGCAGTGGGGGGGAACTGTCTTTTGACAAGTTTTTGAAGGCCTCAGTTTTTTCTTCATTTCTTTTGGAGCAAAAATTTATTTGAGGCCCTCATTTTATCTCGTAATTTTTTTTCTCTTTTATTTCTACTTGGCACAAGAAAGCATTCTTGAAAGAAGCACTATCTTGAGTCTCTTGGAAGGAAACCTAGCATTAACATTTCGTTTATTAAATAGTCCATACTCAAGGTGAAATAGAATCTTGTAGGAGAAGTAGGATGCAATTGGATAGCAAATGGATATATTGAGCTCACTGTTTTCGGTAGGATTCCTCTCTTTAGGAGAAGAATTATTGCACTACTTTGTTTTTTAAAAAAAACGAAAGAAAAGAAAATCTATATTTTAGTCTCTTGACAGTTTATTGGAAATTTCTCATAAAGGATGGAAATTTCCCTGGGCTTGTCAGCCTCCTTTGAGAAGGCCAAAAGCTCATCATGGTGATCTGACATGTGGCACAAAATGTGAACAAAAACCAGACGTCACTTGTTTTGCTGCTGGTACAGCCAGGCCCAGAATCTTTTTTTGCAGAGGTTCACTGACACCTAAATGCTTTTGAACAGTCTAATCCAGGTCTGGTCTTTGAGAAGCCTTTAGATCTCCATCCTTTCCTTTGGCTGATGTAGCATTCTTCTGATAGGCTTGGCAGGAATGAATATGCACCTGCACTCGACATCTTCAATGCATAGTCCAGAATTTCACCTTCAAGATGGCTTCATCAGCAATTTAAAATGTCAGATTTTGCACAGAAGTAGCTGACGCTCAGGAAGGGTGAAGTTGGAGGCATTCAGATTTAGGAAGAAAGCCTTGCTGAAGGATTATCTTGGCCAATTGTATCTCCTCACTTTAAAATTGTTGCTTGGAACAGCAGCCAAGGTAACAAACACTAACAACGTGGCAGTGTTGTGCATCCTGGACATTGGTCTTCCAGGCAGTTGGTGCAACAGAAGAACAGCAGCGGAGTGGGGAGATGGGAGTGAAGAGTCAGCTGTGTTGAGTGCCAGTTGCAACCACCAGTGCTGGGCTAATAATAACTTGGAGTAGAGAAGTGCAGTCAGATTTCCACAAAACCTTCGCTAAAGTAGTACTTAAATATTTTGATGAAAAGTGAGGGCTTTCAAGAGGGAATCAGTCATTTTCAGAAAGTTCACTGTGCAGAACATGAACCCTTTTTTTCTGCATGCAGATTTTTCCCCAGTGAGGTGTGTGTGTTTGTGTGGGTTTTTTTGTTGTGCTTTGTGGGTGGGTTGTTTGTTTGTTTTTAAACAACTTAAGGTTCGTTCTGTAAAAACATTCCTGAAAAATTTGTTGCTGGATAGGACCCTGAACATGTGCTGTTTTTTAGTCCTGGTCTTTTACTTTTTACTCTTTTTTAGACTTTTGCTAGAGGGAGGAAATCAAAGATGGGTAGAAAATAAAGTGTAGAAATGTAGAAAATGCAAATTCCATATTTTGTGGAAATGGTAAAAGAAAAAAAGCCATCAAAACCTTCTATTTATAAACTGGAACTGCTTGTCAGAGACTCTTCAAGATGCTTTTAGACATGCTAGCTCTCTGGCAGCAAGAATTCCCCCACAAATATACATGATGAGAGGATAAAAAGAGCTATGAAACCTATTCTTTTATTCTCACATGTTGTTCAGTGTGCATTGTTGCTAACGTGTCATTCGCTATTTCAAAATCAGCAATTTATTCAGTGACTTCGGGCTGTTATCGCTGTGTGTAAATTGTACCTGTTGCTGAATATCTTGGAGAAAGGTACATTAGAATCCCAAGTGGGATGTGTTGCACTTCCCTGTAGCTCCAGAAAACTGTTGAGTCTGGCTTTTCAGCTTATGTGCAGAACTAGAATGCAATTGCCTGGGGAAAATGTCGCAGAATTGGCCTTTCCACTCTGCAGTCCTGATTGTCCTGAGCAGAAGACACAGACCTGTCTTGGAGTGAAGCGGGTGCAAAGAGGAGTGTATGCTGGACTTCTGCTCCTCTTCCTTGACTCCTAAACTAAGCTTTATAAAAAGGCATAACTTGGAATAAACCAAGGGCAGAATTAAGTAACATCCCGCAATAAGCCTTGCCTGTTGCTTAAGGGGCAAATCTTGCCTCCCCTCTCCCAGACAAGAGCATTTACAGGCATGTTGGGGGTATGTACCTCCCCCCCTGCCACATGAACTCAGTCCTCAGACAGTCCCTCTTCCAGCCCCCCTCAGTCTTTTTCCCCTTGTGAACTGCCTGTGTGAAATGCTGGAAAAGCAGTTTACAAAATTGCTGAACCGACACAACTCAGGTGAGGGGCAAAATAGTAAACGCACCCTGCTAGAAATCTGATCTGTCTTAGACCAGCTCCCAGACACCACAGGGGCTCCTGCTTCCACATCCAGAGACTGCTGGAGTCAATAGCTCTGATTCAATTTCTGTTGGCCTTTGGTTAAATTTCAGAAGTAGCTCACACCTGCGCTATGTTAACTCTCTTTTTTTTTTTTTTTTTTTTTTTTTTTTTAAATTGCTTCTAGGAAGAACGATGCCACGTACATTCATCTGGCACCAGGGGAAAGAGACCCATCCTAATTATTTTGCTCTGTCAGCTGATTAGGACAAACAGAGTAAGAATATAAGGCAGTGAAATCTTCCTGTGCTTCATGGCCCTAGTACTCCTCTTGCATACCCCATGCGTGAGCATATGCAGATCTACTTTGTGCTGCATGCTTGCTGGGATCTAGGCATAAGAGCAAGGTTATTCATCAGAGAACCGTGTCTTGGTAGGCTGGAGTTTAGTGGCTTGGTGCCAACCAACAAACTCATGAACCACACCACTTCCTTCCTAGCCATGGTAGCAGGAGACATTAAGGACTACCAGGCAGTCGCACGGAGAGGAGAAAAGGGATGATTTCAAGTCACAGCCATGCTTTTCCTCTGTGCCATGAGTTCTGGCCCCATGCTGTATGACTTCCAGCTCTTAATCGGGAAATTTAGCAGAACATGTAATGGTGTAACTAGATGGTATGTTTACATTGGTTAATTGAAAGTACTTTTCCCTGGAGGCTAATTACAGTGCAAGCCATTAAATCACAATTAGGATTTGAATATCCAAACCATTATGAATACTGTTTCTGGAAAAGGAAGTGCAGTGCTTATGGCTGGCCCCAGCTAGGTACTTACATTGCAGTTTTGTGCAAGAATACAGAATCTGGTTGCTTTTCTCAACTAGTGACGTGGCTTAGCAAATCTCAGGTATCAGCCACAGCTGGTGGCAGATATTATACTTCTGAGAAAGTCAATTCATTCTCTCAAAGACTGTACGCCTTTCTAAATACTATGGTAGTAAGTGCGCTAATGGAAAACCTTAGATTCTTTCATCTGCTGGAACCAGCTGATTCTTCAAAGTATAATGCTTTAAGGAAAGCATTTCTGATACTATAGAGTATTCTGATACTACACAAGGCTACTGGCCTTGCATTGTTATTTGTGTGATTGGACATTGGAGAAAAAATTCTGTCCTTGACCTCATGACACTGCAGCTTGATGATCTTTTATTTCTCAGTTAAACAGTGTCCTGACATACAAGTGCACTGAAACAGATGAGTTTGGCCCTTTGGCTCATCTGTGTTCTATAAAAATTTCTCTCTTATCACAGCATACATATTGATATCTGTGTAGGCCAATGACTGCTGATACAGTCAGTAGAAGGAAGGATACTACTGGTTGTTGGACAGAGAAAGCTATGGTTCTTAAATCTGGTCTTCCAACTCTGTGTTTGACATCCCTGCTAAATCCGATATGTAAAAGTAAAAATCCAGCAGTTTCTATAGCCTAAAGTGAAACCAGGAACTTACAAAATCTTTATGGATGTGATAGGAGCACAGAGGTAAGGCAGAGCTGCTGCATTTAGCAGCAATCCCGAGTTACGTGGTTACTGGGGTATAATCAGAGCTAGAAATTTCTGTCAGTTGGTGTGTGAATAGTTGAGGAAGAAGGACAGATCTGAGTGCATGTGGATAGATCACCGCTGGCTTTTGCTGCAGAATATTGCTGTTGTGTCATATTAAATCTCTAACACTCTTTTTTTCACTGAAGGAAGCTCAAGGATACAGTTGGACTGAGCTTCAGATTGCACTCTCATGTCTGCTATGGAGTCAATCCTGTTCTACACCGCTGCAGTTCCACTGAATCATTAATGCTATGGCTCAGTCTGGGGTCTAGTACTCAGCTCTTGGGTTTGTGTTTTGGTTTTTAGTGATCTATCTGTAATATCAGGAATAGGTATTGCAATAAAGATGTTAAATACAGGGCATCTAACTTCAAAGGTTCACCTGAAGCAAGAATGTCTACAGTGCAACAAAAAAAGAAAATAAATATGAATTATTTTTTACCATTTAAAGTTTGAGATGTAATCTAGCAAGCTGGCAGATACTTTTTTTTTTTTTTTTAACTAAGAAACAAATATTCTTCCCTAACTAAGGGTCAAATCCTAAATCAAGTAGGAATATAGCATGGACCAAATACTCTGTGTGCTTTCTTTTGCTCTAAAACCAATTAGTTGTCACCTAGGCTTTCTAATAGTCTTATTCTAGCTATTGAGCATTGCTGAGCAGATGAGGTGGGGAAGGCAAAGGATACGCCCAGTTCCAAAAGACCACCATTACTAAGCTGAAAAGCTGAAGGATCTGAGATTTGGGGTTTGCTGTGGTTATTGTGAAGGATTCAAATGCCATCTGCCTCCCCTGGACACGTGTGTGTGGTGCATGCATGCTACGTGGAGAAGGCAGGTGGGCAGATTACCTACACTGAGCTCAGGGTTGTGTTGCTGGAGGTTGAGAGTGAAGACCCTGAGAGGATTTAGTCACCAGACAGTTAGTATGAGTCAAGTAGCCAGGCCAAGATAGGAGACACCAGGAAACTGGCATCTAAGCTGCTACCCCAGCCTTGCTGTCACACTAACAAGAGGGTGATGAACTTTTCTTGGAGGTTTCTAGAAAGGAGAGCTAATGACTTTGGAGTTTTGGAAGCTTTCTTTGAATTACAACCTTCCTTTCTATTTGTGTTCTCTGCTGATGACTGTAATTCTCTTTTCTTTATGTGAAGGGATAATTTGATGGTTGAGTATAGAAAGTTACGAGTGACATGCTAAAGAAGTAAACAGCGGTGGTGACGATATTGCAAGCTAATTTTGCAGGAGCTGATGGTACTGTGCTTCAATACAGAGGAAAGTTTGTTTTGTGTATGTGTTTGTGTGTGTGTATATATATATATATATTTTTTTTTTAAGACAAGCTGTAAGTATAAAAAGCTACCAGTGACTCCTGGAAACCTGAGAAACAATCTGAGCCTCATTTCTTATTTCTGACTGTAGTCAGGAATAACATAATTGTTACAAGTGGTTTACAAGTCAGATTTAGACTCTTTTCCTCCAAGTGCTGCTCTTGTTTCTGGCATTGTCTCAGTTTCCCTTTTGGATGAGATAGAGCTCCACTGAGACGGTTTTCCCGTAGATACTTCTGTCCCTTTCTGCTCATCGTGGGTTGTTATTCCTGACAATGCCTGATCGTTACTGCTGTGGGGAAGGCCCAGTCCGGCCCTGGGGTCAGCAGTCAGCTGCTCTGTGGCACTAAAAGGTTATGTGGATGTTATTCGGGCTCATCCACGCTGGTGTTGCAGATTGGTAGCTGAAGACAAGAACTGTTTGTGCTTTCAGTGGCAACAGAAAGCAAATCCTTAGCGTGAACTCAACTGAATTTCTTAGACAAGCTCCCAGTGAATGTGGAACTGGGATTTGATTTTAATTTTTCTTGAGTAACTAACAATACTGTTCTATCACAGTCATTGCTATTAGCCAGTAATTACAAGCCCGTAATGTTAAAACAGCATCTTAAATCCAGTTTAATATTAATCTGTGTCAAATTTACAATGATAGCAGGCTTGTCTTACGAAGGAATATTGATGTAATTATCCCCTTGCAGGAATACAATACTGTAATGCAACAAGCAGAGATTTTCTTTAGAGGAAAGGAGGGGTGTAACCAGCTCTATAGCATTGCTGTTTTTATAGATTTTGTTTATGCATGTTCCCTTGGTTTTCCTTTCACTGACAGAGTGGTTCAGGTTAGAGAAAAAAGTTTGGTTCATTCCTCCAAATTTCTAGGGATATACCTTAAATACTAGGATTTGAGGAAATTAATTCCTACATAATCTTTGAGCAAAAGGAAGAAGCTGAAGCGGAAAACATTGGAACTGCCTACTTCCCCCTCCCTCCATCTTCTTCTGTCTTAGTTCTGTCTTAGTTCACCTTCCAACCTCTTTGGCAAAGAGGGATATTGGAGCCCTCTACACAGGGGCATGGGTTCAGCTGAGCAGTGGGGCTGAAGGTAACTCCTCTGCTCAGTCAGCATTTCTGTGCAGGAGAGTTGGTTCTTGCAAAACGGAACTTTGATGTGGGAAAATATCAATACATCAAAAGCTGACAAACTAAACCAGCTTTGATTTTCCTGCCAGGAAACAATCCAACAAATTGTACTGTGTTGATTTAGGCATCAGCCTGGACCTGAATTGTCTCAGTAGCACATGGAAGTTGTAGGGTTCTTGATTGTGTGCCTCCTGATTTTTTTTTTTAATTTATTTTTTATTTTTTAAACTGCATTTTGGGTAGAACTCCTCTACCAAAAGCAATCTTCTGTCCTACGCTGTGGTCATGAGATGTCCATGATGCAATTTAGTCACCAGAAAGCATCGTGATGAATAATACAAACTATAAGTGGTTCTGCTGCTGTGTTTGGCAAGGAAAGGGGAAGAGACATCAAAGCCAATATGCACCAACATCCCCGAACAGAAATTCCCATTCTAAGCTTCTCATCACGCCAGGACTTTTTGCATTTTAAAATGTTAAAATACCACTGTTCTTTCCACAGGAAGGGAATTTTGCTTCTCAGTTTACAGCTGCTTTCATGTTGGTTTGTTCAAACTTTCCCACTTCCTGGTGGAGTAAACACAACGGTGCTGATGGTACTGCAGTCACAGAAAACAAGTGAGGTTTTCCTGAGAGCTTCAGGGGGAGGAAAGTGAGACAGTTACCGCTGCCTAGCGCAAAGGGCAACGGGACCAGGATAAATATTAGCTTCAGTCAGTAGGCCCTAGTCACTGATATTTATCTTTCTGGAGCCTCTTTACAGACAAATTTCTTTATAAATGTGAGAATAAGTACATACAGAGATGGCAGAGGCAAAATTCTTCAGTAAGAACTTCTTTGACAGAAAATGGAATAAGGACTTCCTTGACTGTTTGAAAATGTTCATGGAAAGTGTTTGTTTTTCTCCATTTATACTGGGAAGTCTGAACATCAAATTTTCTTACGTTTTCTGCCACGCATGGGATACAGTAACAAGCAAAGAAGAAAAGGTGGGAATACTTCTCTATGCCACTAACTGTCCAGCTTGTATATCCAGAATTTGCACAGAGAACCAAAGCTTAAATGGATGTGACCCCAATTGATTTTTCCTTTCTTGAGAATTCAGTCTCAGATTGTAAAATCTGATTCAATAACAACAGTTTCTGATCATCTCAGGAAGCATTAGGTATATTATTTCTGCCTTTATTCTTTGATATATGACCTTTCTTTCCTCTTTAAAAGGAATGAAGTTCAATTAGTCTTCATTCACCAAGTGTTCCATGTTGCCCTGTATTGGAACCTTGGCCTCGTCAATATTTACCGTTTCATAGACTGCTGTTTTTGTTGCTGAATTAGCAATTATTTGAGTTTTTCCTCTGAGTCGGTGATAGAACTATTTACTAATGTTTGACAAAACCAAGGGGTGAGGGAGTGTGGGATGCAGGGGGGATCGGAAATATTCAAGATTTTGGCTTGTTAAAGCCCAAAGGTCTGTAAGGTGCAGCTATTTTGAATCGTTTGGCTTGTGCAGCATGTGGCTGGCTGGGCTGTGACCCGTCTGGGTGCACTCCCACATCCGACACTGCACAGCTCTATAATCTAATTAAGGAAAGAGCAGGAGTGAGGGAACCTCAGCTCCAGCAAGCTCTCCTGTCTCTTGATGTTTTTTGTTATTTCCAGTTGGTCTGTGGGACTGCAATTCTTCCATCAGGGATTTCTTTGGTGATTTGCATTGCCTCCGTGAATCTACATTTCAGGAGTGAGAGTGCAGCTACAGCGAGAGTGGATTTGTTAACATGGCACCTAAAAATAAATAAATTACAATTACTTCCCTTTTCAAAGGAGACATTAAAAGTAAATCCAATAGAAGACTCACTGGGTACCTAGGTGCCAGACGCGTGTAAAAATACATATATTTCACAGCTGTATTGAATAGGAAATGCTTTTTTTTTTTTTTTAAAAGATGCAGGGTACCAGTCAACAGGCCTTTAGGTGGCTGACAAGTAGTGGGCTTACAAAAATCACCACCCCCATTCACGCCACAGAAACAAGGGAGTTCTTAATGATGAGTATTAATGCAATTATTATTCAAGGTATGAATCCAGCTGCCCCTTCTTGTCACAAGAGCGCTATTTCCCCATAAGAGCTCCATTGATAGTGTCCTAGCATCTGCTGAGACCCATCCTAAGTACGATTAATTATCATTATATTTCTGTCTAGTTTATAATGGGGCACAGAGCAATATGAGTCCTGGAGCAGGTAATGTTTCAAAATAAAATAATACAAATTAAATGCAACGTGGATGTTGCAGCACGTCAAATTATATTTGTGTGGCTGCCAGAAGAAGCAGCTGTGATAAATGATGGTAGAAAATAAAGATGCCCAAACATTTGCAACAGAGGTATTGTCAATGATCTCCAAGGCAAAAAGACCAGGAACCAAGGAGCTGCAAATACTGCAGGTGCTGGTGGCAGAGGTAGGAGAGGCGCGGACTTAGAGATGTTTCGGTCAATGCAACTCAGGAGTGGGGATGGCCATCTGCATGTTGGGGCAGGGATAATCAATAAACATTAAAAAATTGCTCATTCTAAAAACATTAGTAGTACAAGCTCTCTTGTAGGTATGTCTGTAGGCCAACAGGATGGTGGTATAGGTTTCTTAAGAGAAAGGGGACATGTCAGGCTTCTGGGCCACAGTTATGAACAGTATAAAAAGCTGAGTCTACACCTTTGCTTGGCTGTTCTCCATTCAGTTAAACCTGAAACAGGGTTGATTGCATTGAATTAATTCTATGCCAACCTTATCCATTGTTTATAAAGAAAATTTAAGAGACATAAAGGGCTTTAAGGATAATAAAAATAGGTTAACATTGAATTTTACTACCATGCTTTGGAAGGATGCTTCCCACTCTGGTTGTTGAAAATGAGTTAATGTGCCAGCTTCCCTGGACTATTTCTCCAATTTTATTCATTTTTGATTTAAATGGAATGACTTGAGCAGCATCTGCCTGTTGGTAACTTCCCCAAAGGATGCCAATGGAAACTAGACTTTCCTACCCTACCGTGAAGTGAGGTTACCCAGGGCAAAGCAAAATCATTTTTATATACCTCTCTATAGGCCTGCTTTAGGCTTTGCTAAAAACAAGATTCTTAGGGAAGCAATAAATATTTCTGATTTCAGGTTACAAGGTCCCAGGTTCAGTTCCTCCTGCTAGAAATCTGGTTACAGTCAGCATCTCTAGCATCACCTGTCAGTAAAAGCACAGTAGTCCACGAAAAGTCTTCAGTGCCTTCAGTTATTACATGCAGTGCAGGTATGTGGCTTTTTCTCCATTCTACAATCACACATGCACTTGAGCACACTGAGATACCTGTGTGGTACTTGGCCTCCTGTTTGGATTGCTGCCTGCTTCTTGGACTTACCTTTTTCAATACCAGGCAGCTTCAAGGCAGTGTACCTGTCTTATGAGTAACTGTGCTGACCACAAAAATCAGGTTGCTCTCTGCAGAAGGACAGAGACTCTGTATGCCCTGACCCCTATGGTGCACACATAGGAGTGAAGCATTACTGCTGCTTTGTGTTCCTATTGATTCCATGAATAAATGATGGGCTCCTTGGAATGATGAAGTGGTAACTATAGTTTCCTTAAGGGTATAAGTGCCAAGCTAAATATTTAAAGCCCGCATAAATAATTGAAGTATCAGCCTCTCCTCAACAGAAGGAGATTGGGTTTATAATTTTGTTTCTCCCTGAATGATCTCCTGCCTTCTTGGTGCAGAAAACTCATCTGGGAACCACAAATTATTTAGAAGGTTGTGCCGCTGTGTTTATTTTTGTACCAAAACCAGATTTGTGTGACTTCTGCAAGTGTATCGGCAAAGCATTTTAGTATTTCTCTGACACATAATAGCATGGGTGGGTGCGCTTATAAACCAGGGAGCACCTTGCTAAGGTTCAAATAGTCAAATCCTTAATGCTCTGCCATTTGGGCTTTTTATTTCTTTATGGATTTTATGACAGACAGGGAACTTGGTGCCCTTAAGAGTCTCATCTTCATGGTGGCAAAAGGTTTTCTTAATTATTCTTTAATAAACCTTGTCAAAATTAAAGGGAACACGAAGAAGGGAGATCACATTGCCACAGGGTTGAGGGGAATATCAGAAGACTTGAAGTGAAGGCTGGGAAGACACAGGGAGGGTTTACTCCCCCCCCCCCCCCCCCCCCCCCCCCCCGAAAAGGCTAATTTTGGCTGCGAGGAGGGGGTTAACACAAATGGCAGAGTTCAGTAGAAAGCAGGATGTGGAGGAGGATAATCTGGGAAACAGTTTTAGAGGTACATCCCATCTAGGCCTCGAGTTATATAAGGCTCGTGGGCAGGGAGCTCTGGAAGGTAGGTTTCCTATCTGCTCCCTGCTGTTACGTTATCTTAATTATCTTTGTGAGGAGGAGCAGCATGTCTTCTTTGAGAAGACAAAAATTTAACAGTGTCAGCATCCCAGGTGAATCTACCACCTCCTATGAGTCAATACCCTGGCTCCCAAATGCTTTTAAAGCCATATACCTCTGAACAAGGCAGAACAAAGCATTAAAAATAGTAGAAAGGTCCATAGGCTCTGGACAAGTGCTGTTCTTTTACTTCTTGCTTATTAGGTGAGTTTAATAAAGGAGGTGGTGTTTTTTCCTGCTTTTCAGCATTTTCTGAATTGGCACTGGGTTCTCGCTAGCTGAGCCGCAGAAAGCTCCTCTAGAAACTTTTTGTGCTATCAGTCTGCTGGATTTTATTTGAGATCTTCTGAGGAGAGGTTTTCTCAGGTGGTTTGCTAAGAAGCCATGCATAACTAGCATTACACTGAAGGATAAATATCCTCATTATGCTACCATTTGGCAGCACTTTGCTAAAGACAGCAAGATATTTTATGCTTTGCTGTAATAGGCCTAGAAAGAGAAAAACTGTAAGCCTGCTGAGATCCCTCCCTTGCAGCTTGTATAAATTCTGCAAACAAAATGAGAATTTGGACATTTGGATAAGTAAGTATAGTAAACCTGTAAGAGTTTGCTGTAACAGAGGTCAGGTGGGTCTTGCTAACAAAGCACTTGACTTTGAGAGCCACTTCTTCATGCTATTTGTTTGTAATGTAGGAGGTAGAGACAGTATGGGGTCCAGTGAGTGTCCTTGTAAGACATTAATGAAGTCAGGCTGTGTATTCCAAATGTTTGCTAAGTTAATCTTTACAGTGGGTTCCTCTAGTGATATTATAATGCAAGTGTAAGTGTAACCAACAGAGGAAGATATATGAGAAATACTGTGAAGTACATAACAAGTAGATAGAGTTTACTGATGCATATATAAATTCCCATGGTCTGGGGATACAAGCAGAGTAGCTAGAGACAGGAGAACCATTCTGCTAAGATGAGATCTTTGACACATCCTTTAAACTGTTTCTGTCAAGTCAGAGAGAAAACTATTGAGTATAGAAACTGCTAAGTGCATGGCTTGGATGAGAAACTTCTATTGTGAACATTACCGAGGGGTATAAACTATGTATTTTGACGTTTTGAACCATGGAAATGTATAATAGTTCTTATAGTAACTTTCATAATCTCCATATAACTCCGATGAAGAATGAATCTAATAAAGATCAGGTGTTTAACCATCCTGTCATTTTCTTACAGTTCAGAGGTCTGAAAGCAATCAGGAAAAATTGAATTGAATGTAAATATATGTATTGTTATTCAGTCTATATTATTATGTGTGGTAAAAGGTAGAAGAGGTGAAAGGTACTTTCTATCTCAAATTAAGTTTAACAAACCTTTCATAGGAATCAGCGGGAATTTACACGAATGCCCTGAGTTATGAATTGTGGAGCTCTGCAGTGGATAGTGTCACTGAACCTTCACTCCTGTGTGGGACAGAAATCTCTCATATATGGGTAGGGAGACATTGCTGGAGCCAGTACAGGGCTCCACTATCCCAGTTACATTTGCTGGTGAACCCGAGTCGGAGGTGTGAGCTGCTTCTGCAGGTATAACTGAGTGGCTGCAAGAGAAGCGACTGTATTATGGAGGGACACAGTCTTGCTGGCTTTTGCATACTGAGATGGGCAATCATAGCATGTGGCAAGTGTAGCTTTGGGTGCGGATAGCATAAGCTTGCCCCAGGATCCTTTGTATTTCCCATGAGAACTATGCAATCCATGATGAAAACCGTGCTGCTGTGTCTTCATTGCCGACACTAGCCAAGGCATCTGGGTGGAGGCTAATCTGTGGTTAGCTAACTGTGCTTATGTTTTCAGCTGCAAAGGGCTTGTCTTCTACAGGTAAAGCCATTCTTGGTCTGCTATTTTGGACCAGCCACGTGTTAACTCCCATATTTCAAATGTCTTTTTAAAAAAGTTTTATTTCTGTTTAAAACTGATGCTTAATAAACACAACTAGTGTGGAAAGTTGTGGTAGCAGAGCTCATCTGTGAGGGAAGTTAGAGCTAACACCTAAAAATCCTCTCCTTAAAGCCTTAAAAATGGCCTTGCAAAGGTCTCTAAGTGATATATTTAAACTGCTGGGGCTTCCCTGTCCAGCCTTGTCCCTCTTGATTTTATTGCATTTTCTAATCACCTGAAGCTCTCTGTGTAAAATCATGAGAGCTGAGCTCTCAGTATTATCTTCCTGACTCAGGAACAACAGGTATAAATGGCACAGAACAGTAGCTTAGTCAAGCTGTTTGGTGGCTCTCTTGGGTGAGCTGAGGCCTTTGGAAATACATTGCTGATAGTGTGTAATTGCTTTCTGAATTGGTCTTTTGGAGAGAGTAATTGTATTATAGGAGCTACTGAACCTCACCGCATGATCTTGCAAAGAAGTGCTAAGCTGATCGATTCCCTTTCATGAAGTACGCTCGTCATTCAATAAGCGCTGCTGCAATGTACCCTTCTTAGCCGAGGCTCTCTACTTTTTAATCCTCCACTACTGCATTACCAGCCACTCCTCCAGAGCTGTGACTTTTTTGTTTTGTTTTGTTTCATGTTGGAGTTTAACTCTTAATCTCCACCTCTCCCATTTCAGGTAAAGCTGGAGTATGCAGAGTTTTCATCTGGTATGGAGTTTTCATGCAGACAGACCCTTTTCTAAGGAAAACTATGTTTTCTTACTTTGAACTAGTCAGTAAAGCCCATAATGGGAAACTTCACAAATTTCTTTGGTATTATTCAGATCGTCTTGATTCCATCGGAAATACACAACCTCCCCCAAGCAACACTCCAGCCTAGGAACACAACATAGAAACCCATGGATAATTGATTTTGCTCATGGAAATTCTGCATGCTTTGGCTAATTCGGAGATATGCAACCCTCTTGCTCATGCATATTCTGGATCAAAGTCTAGAGATTTGCTACTCACGGGCACGGAGCCCTACCCTGCTTGGGAGGGCCACCAGTGAGCCCTGCATGGTTTCAAGCTGTACAGCTCCTTCAGATATTGTCATTCATGGATTACACTGAGCAGTTTTTAGTTGTTGTGGTTTAACCCGGCAGGCAGCTAAACACCACACAGCCCTTCACTCCCTCCTTCCCCCAGTGGAATGGGGGAGAGAATTGGGGGGAAAAAAAAAGTCAAATTTGTGGCTTGAGATAAAGACAGTTTAATAGGACAGAAAAGGAAGGGAAAATAATACAAATAATAATAATGATAAAAGAATGTACAAAACAAGCGATGCACAATGCAGTTGCTCACCACCCACTGACCGATGCCCATCCCATCCCATCCCTGAGCAGCGATCGCTGCCCCCCCCGGCCAACTCCTCCAGTTTCTGTACTGAGCATGACGCCCTATGGTATGGAATAGCCCTTTGGGCAGTTTGGATCAGCTGTCCTGGCTGTGCCCCCTCCCAGCTTCTTGCTGGCAGAGCATGGGAAGCTGAAAAGTCCTTGACCAGTGTAAGCACTGCTCAGCCACAACTAAACCATCAGTGTGTAATCACATTATTTTCATACTAAATCCAAAACACAGCACTAAACCAGCTACTGGGAAGAAAAGTAACTATCCTAGCTGAAACCAGGACAAGTTTTTCTGATGAGTTGGGGAAGAATTTGTTTCCAAAATAGATGCACACTATTCCAAGGAGGAGTCATTAGGTGCTGCGCTTCTTTGGTTTTGATTGTCTGCCATTATTTCTTTTATGTTGCTTTGATTTGATTATTCCAGCCGATGTAGAGCTGTAGATTCTTTATTGCTCTGATTGCATGATGTTGTGTTTTCTCTTGCTTTAATAAGAGGCTTGCCAATTTGTTTTTCATGATTCATCTCTGGATGTCTTGAGGCCTCTTATTTTTGATGAGAATTTCACAGCTTATATTTTCCCAGTGTTTAGGATGAATGCTTATTAAGCTTATCATGGTCCTTAGGCATCAGCTCAGCAAGACACCTAAGCATGTGCCTGATTTTTAGCATATGAGTACTTCCAGTGATTTCAAGGAGATTTACTACACATATCTTTAAAGATAGATACAACCATATGTAATGTGCTGAACTGGGGCCTTTGTTCTTTATAGAACAGCTTCTGAAATAACAAATTGCAGCTTTGGCATTGTCTTGGGAATGGTTTCTTCATGTGGTGTTTGAGATTTGCCAGACTCAGTCACTCAGAAATCACGAGTCTACGTTCCCCTACCATTCATGACATGGATTGAACAATCAAGAAATATTTTAAAAGAGAAACTGTTGGAATCTTTCTTTCTATTTGGTTAAGGGTTGAGTTTCTTTCAAAATCATCAAGTATAAAAATTAAGCATTTAAAATGAAATGCAGAAGACTTAATTTAATTTCATATCTCTAGGAGCCAGGGTATTAAGAAAAACACAAACTGTGATTCTCAATAGAGGGAATTTTGTCCAGGTCCCATCTCCAGGGAGTTTTAGGACTTTTCAGTGAAATCTTGAGTTGTCAAAAAATCAACTTTTCCCAGAAGCATACCAGTTTTAGTGAAAGATTGTCAATTGAGAGAAGTGGTTACCTCTAAGTCAGGGACAATGTTTGACTGCATCTAAGCTATATTTTAGATAAAGGTATTGAGACCAAACTTGCCAACCACTCAGACTGTTGAACCTCAGAAATATCTTTGGGGAAGGTTTCAGTGAGCAAAATAAGTAATCCATAGGGAAACTTTAAATATGGCCAAAATATCAGAGTACACGTAACTCTGTTTCTGCCTACGTATGAATGTGTTTCCCATCCATCTTGGAGAGGGAACCAGAGATTTGACAAGTTGGCTTGGAGTCTGCTGTAGAAAGGACCAAGTATCTCACAGGGATAGAGATGATGTATGTAATTTGTAGGTGGAGCAGCATGGTCTCAAGTGCATCTAGGCTCCCCAGAACTAATGGTAGCCATGACAGCATGATTCAGTTCTAAGTTCTCGAGATGCCTGTGCTGTTACAAAATACTCAGTCTTGCTATAATCATGCACTAGTGTCCCCTGGCCCTGTAACAGAGAAGAAAATAGCTTTCCCATTCTGCAGGAATTTTGCGAGCTCAAAAGTTACCTTGTTCTATGTTGGGATGAACCTGAGTCTTTTAATTTCTTTTTCTCTTAATGGTGAAAGACACTCACTGAGCCCAAGATAGAGGATGTTGCTCTGCGATGTGGAAAGTAAACATCCAGGAACATAGTAGTTTGACAACTCTTATGCTGGTTCCTTTACAATGATTTCCACTTCTTGCCTGCTGACATAAATCCACTCCAATTAGTGGTAGAATTTACGTGTGGCTCGTTCCTGTCAGCAGTCAGTACCCCAGTCAGTAGGCTCATGGGTTCTCTCTAGCTTTGTACTGAGAATTATGAGCTAGCCAAATGCTTTTATAGGTGAATTGAACCTTCCTCTTTTTTTGGGTTGGGTTCCCCACCCTTTCACTTCCATAGGCAGATGTTGGATTTTTTTTACCTTCTTGTGTGATTTATGAAGGCTGTTGGTATTATTTTTGCTGTAGAGGAAAAAGAAGGGGAAAAAAAGGTAAATTACAAACACAAAGTAATTTAATTTATATGATAGAGCTTTACAGAAAAAACAAAACAAAAACAAAAGAAAAGCTAGTGGCTAAAGAATTGTCAGTTGACTGATGCCAATTAGTTATCTTGTGTAAGAGAAACAACCTTATCAGTGTACTTGGTTTAATACAAATTCCCTTGTCTTTGCCTTTCTAGGGATGGAGTATTTAGAACAACCGCATGACAACAGCAGTTAGAAAAAACCCAATCAAAACACCTCCCCCCCCCTCCCCCTCAAAAAACAAAGGGCTGGCGACTCTAAGCATACTTCAGATGTTTCTACTGATTGCACACAAACCATGATCTGTAAAAGTATTCAAAATATCTCTCTTATTGATGCCACAAACATTGGTGTGGTCTTGGCATCTGGGCACTGCCGGGGGCATTTCCATCAGCACAGCCTCCGATTCATCTGTGCCCCCCCCTCCACCCAATCCAAAATAAAACAAAGCCTCCTGGGGAGGTATGTGCCAGTGATCAAAAGAAGGCTCCATAATAAGAATTCTGTTTAGAGCTAATGAGACAGTAATTGTGGTTTAATTAAATACCAGCTGATTGCTATCCCTGCATATTTACTGGAGGCAATGGCAGCTGCTGAGCTACAGCCTGTGAATTACCAACTGGACCCAGGACTAGCCCAGGTATCACAATTCTTATGATATATTTTATTTATTTTTATTTTATTTAGATGCAAGATAATTGGAGCATGGTGCTTTTCCACTGGTCTAGACATTGTATTGTTCGTGGGATTCTCGGCAACACTGAAGTGCTGGGATTTCACTGAAGTGCTGGGAAGGCAGAGATCAATGGGAACTTCCCAACAGAATTGGCTCAAGGTCCCCTGGCATTCCTGTAAATTTGAAATTCAGTTGTGGGAGCATTGGAGAGCTGGGAAGTTACGGCTGCTTCTGTGGACTGGGCATGACTCTCTCCCAGTTTTCTTCTGTTTCCCCTGAAAGCCTTTCCTCAAATTCCAGCAAAGAGGAGTCCTGGGTTACTTGCTGGAAGTTGATGGAAGAAAGCAGTGGGAGGGATCCTGAGTCCCTTCCTAGGAAGAACAGGAAATAGGGTGGTTGGGTCCTGTGCCGCTTGTTGTGCAGAGGGATTCTCCAGGCTTTTCTAGTACCTTCACACCCTCTTTGTTATGCTACAAGACTAGACAAATCTCAGATATTTCCTTCCTTTTTCATGTTCTCTCCATACCCTGAAATGCCGTATCATGGCCTTTTTGTTGCTGTGTAACTCCGTGTACACGCTGCAGTCCACTCAGAGTTGTGCTCACCAGCAGCACTCGATGCCCAAGACCCAAGCCTACCACTACTGCCCTGACACCTCTCACTGATGGAGAAAGAGCTGTGTGTGGGCTAGAACAGGGACAAGCAGTGATTGATTTTTATTATTTTTTTTTTTTTAAATTTCCTAGAAGTTTTCTCTATTTAGAGTTATAGTCCTTTTAGACTAACGTGGAGTCCTGGCTTACATTTACCAGAGAGCACCTGGATCTACCTTGGGTGCTGTGTGGTCTGAGGACTTTCACAGTCCCAGCACCAGGGCAAATTCATCTTCTTCCCTCTGAGACATAGATAAATGTGAAATATTCTTCTATTGAATGAAGCCTTTGCTATTCTCTCTGCTGTTTTTCTGCCTCATTAAACAGAGACCATCGATTAAGCAACAGTGGCAGACAGGAAAAGGCAAAATGGCTTGGAAGTAATTGGCCTCTCTTGAATCTTGGAGGAAGAAGCCATAATCGTCTATAGCAGTGATGCATCTATCTGTCTGCCATGCATTTCTGTATGCAAGGAAACATAAAACTGCTCAAAATTCAAGGACTTTTGCATTTCAGAATATATTTGAGAACAGCTCCTTGTCTGAGGAAAAATGTTGCTAAGTTACAGAGTGAAAATTTTGGAACAACGAAGTCTGTTTCTGGGGAAAAATGAGTCCTGTCTTTTCAAGCAGAGCTGATTTTCACAGTATAATCATGGGAAGTCTTATGCACATAGATGGGTTCTGGGCTGTTTCTTCCCTACTTCTCAGCTGTGCTGTGTCTGAGCAGCACTGGCCGGTGTACAACATTGTTGAGCCATTTTTAATCCTATCTGTTGTTATATCAGTGCATGAAGAAAATCCTCCTTGGAACTGTCTGCATCAGAGCATGTTGATGGTGGATGGACAGATTGACTGATTCTAATGTACTTGCAGTTGGAACCATTAGAAGGGGATTTTCTCTTAATGTGAAGGAGGGGTGAGATTGTAGGAGGGCTCTTGTGGCACTGAAAACGTACGCTGTAATGGGAGGCCTTCAGTCTCTCCCTCAAAAGTACTACATCAAGTGAGTGGTCTCACTCGGAGTTACTTGCGGAGGGTGAGTGAAGATGTAACCGATATGGCAGGATACAAGGACCAGAATAAATGGGAAGATAGGGCCAGATTAGGGACAGCAGAGTTAGAAGATGGCCTGAAAGTGTCGTGAGAAGGAGAACAGAGTACTCTGTAAAATCTCAGATGTTTCAGGAAAAAAAAAATAGGTAAAAAGAAGCATAATACATGGGAAATCAATGTTGGCTACATCTCATCAAACAACCTAGAAATCACAGACCCATATGTAGCTAGGCTGTATGCAGACATCACTGAGACTAGCTTTTTAGAGATGTGATAGTTCAGGCGGTGTAAACAGGTGCCTGGACACTGAAATCCATCAGTGTACATATGTCCCCTCTCCAGCTAGGGAAGGTACTGTACTCTCTGGTACTCGCTGGGGGCTATTGGCCCTAACCAATGTGTTGATAGTGAGATTCAGATACAAAGGTCCTCAAAAATCATCCGTGTTAGGTGAACAACAGTGGCATGGACTGAAAGGTGGATCTTGGTCATGCTGTTAGTAGCTACTGTTACAAAAAGCAGAGAAATAAACAGCCCCAAACCTGAGAACATAAAAAATGATAGATGATCTGCATCAGACAGGAAAGGCAGGCAAAAACAGACTCAAGAAACAGAGCAGTGATCTGGAGAGAAATGTAAGTAGTATCTGAGTTGTGGGCACTGACAGCAAAAATATAAATGCTTGTAGAGTAGAAAAGAAGCTGCTTTGCAGAGGTGTGCAATCAATTACTGGAATAGGCGAGTAAGGAGGACTAGTTGAAACTACTTCACTGAAATGGCTTTTTGACAGTGTGCCGGATTTGTGGCTGAGCAGATGCCTTTGAGAAAAAGTGGCTGCTTTCCACAAAAAATCTTTTCTTTTTCATATTGAAAACTTGAACTCCTGAAAACCAAACATTTCATATATGTCTTTTAACACTGGAAATTCTGCCAAGAAAACTCCCAACTACTTTTCATGGCAACTCAAGGCAAAACATCTTATGCTATTTTTTATTCTTTTCTTTTCTTTACTATTTTCTGTGAGAATAATGACCAGTGCCTCTACTGACTCACAGTAAGCAGGATGAGCAAGTTACACCTCTGCATAGATTGCCTTCATTGTGCTAATGGACTGCTAGTGTGAGGAGGAAAAGAAAAAGATTATTTGTGGAACTAAAACTTCAACCATCAGAAAGACAGCCAGCTCAGATGTTCCCTGTCAAACTGACAAACTCTGTCTCAGATGTGAAGAGCATTAAGGGCTACTGCAAAGTTTGACAGGGTAGCTCTCCATAAATCACTGGAAAGCAAATCCAGACAAAAACTCTGCACTGGCTTATTAGCATCTCCTGGGACTGTGAAATCTGTGGAGTGGCACAGGTGGGAGGGAAAGGTGGCAGGGACCACAGGAAATAATCTAGTCCATCTCCTGCCCAAAGCAGGCTCAGCATTGAATTCAGACCAGGTTGCTTAGGGCTGGCTCCAGCTGGATCTTGAAAACCTCCAAGACAGCACAATGCAAATGCGAGAGAGGATGTAATCACGTGCAGTGCCAGGGCTACTCCTCTCCAGCCATATGCTTCCTGCAAAGGAACAAATGCTTTGTCATTTGTGGGGTCCTTTTTAGAGGCCGTTGATGTCTCCCTAGAAAACATCACTTGGCAATTAGCCACTAAAGCAAAGCAGTAATACAAATGTTGGGTGTTAAAGCCAGGTCCTTTTAAAAAAATAAATTTAAGAGGAGACTGAGTGTAATGCAGAACAAGCTTGTCAGAATAAAACAGCAAGAAAAGGAGCTATTAACAAATGGGCAAACTCTGCCTATTGGTTGACCCTATGGAGCACGATAAAGCTGGAGAAGATTCACAGTATCTTTTCCAACAAAGGAAAAATTCCTGCCAAGATTCACAAAAGCTTTTTCAGCTTTAGCTGCCAAAAATTGGTTTGTGGCAGGTGAAAGTAAATGAGTAACAGCTATGTGAAGACTGAAACCTCCCATCTTTGTATAAACAACTTTCTAGACCAGCAGCAAGCTTATAACCAACCTGTTGTCAGCAGCCCAGAGCCCTGTTATAGTCAATCAAGGGCTCAGCAGGCTATTAAGGAGATATGGGAACTATTTCAAATATTATAGTTTTGTTGGCTCCAGCAAAGAGATCTCAAAAGTACTTTTGACTGGACCTAACTATTATTTTCTGTTCATTTCCATCTGAAGTACAGGAATATAAATGAGCTCCAGTCAATCTGTGCTGGTCTATTGGGACTCTATACCCCAAAGTCTGATCAAATTAACTTGAAGCGTTTTAGCACACAAGTGCGCTTGGCTCTCCTCATCTTAATTTCATATAAATTCAAGCACTGAATCATAATTCAGCAGACTAGAGCATCAAGAAAGCTAGAAAAAAATATCTCTGGCTTTACCATTAACCAGTAAAAGCTGGTGGCCGCCCCTGAGATTCACAGTCCCATTCTGAGCCTCAGAAGAGACCTTTGTGTGAAGAAAAGAAAAGGAAACCTAAAGGAAGCCTAAGTCCCTACAGAGCATCAGGGGTGCGCAGGCCTGCCTCTGAACTCTGCGGGCAGGACATTGATTGAAGGAGGCAGACATGAAACAGTGACACTGTGCCCAAGATTGCCACTGGCCCTTCCTACCGGCTCTGGGAAGTCAGAGCAGCGTGTGGACTCCGAGCTCTGCACGTCTGAGTCACAGCTACTTAAATTTTGATGGTGCCACCAGGTTTTTCAATTCTGTTTAATCTTTTGGACAAAAGAGTTGTGGAGCCCTTCAGAGCTGGCGAATAGGGAGGCAAAGATCCTTTTTTCCTCTCTAGCCTGTTCTTCACCTCGATGCTGCTTGGTAGGATGCTGCATTCTGTCCTGGGAGCCCTCACTCACCACTGCAGCTCGTAGCGATGCCACACTGCCACAGCAGTGGTATCGGTGCCTGCTCATTGGGATGTCATTTACACTAGGTCACATTTAGACCTGTGCTGTCACCGTGGTATTGGTGTATTGCTATCAGCAGTATGGATCTGCATGGTAATGTGTCCTCTGGGAAGGACCTTTGCAATTTTTCTGTACCAGGCTGTGGGATACAAAAGATGAGAAGCAACAACATGTCAGTTCAGCCACCAGGTATCAAAATGACTGACAGCTTGGGGAGGCAAAGCTGTGACTATACGGACTTGTCCCTTGAGAGTGCTTTGATACATAGTTCTGCTCCAGGCATTTGTTTAAGGAGTTGGCACCTAGATTTAGACTCCGGCATGGGACTGTGGTGGGGGAGAGGCCACCAGGAATGTGCAGAGAGGAAAGGGGTCCCTGGGTCAGCACAGATTTGGGGAGGGAGAAACTGCTTACAGGCAGGCTTTGTAACCGCCTGCAGTCTAGGGAGTATAAGCACATCAGAGGATGTTTGCCAGCACGTCCCTCCTCTGAGCATCTTTGCTAGTCCCAGTCAGATTAGTTCAATTTACATGGCAAAATATTTCTAACCACCAGCAAGGTAAACTCATCCTGAGATCAGAAAAATAATAATAGTAACTCTTAGTCCTTATACAGCACTTTGGAGCCTTCAGAGCGCTGAACAAACATTAGCTAATGAATCACGCTGTGCTGCTTCTCCTGCCCCATCTCTAGTAATAAATGCTCCAAGATTAGAAACTCGCTGACACATTTGTGCTGAGGGTGCCTGAGGCAGAGGGTAGTGTGGCTTTAGAGCTGTGTTGCTTTTATGGTGCTGACAGGGGTAAAAATGGATCATCATGTCAGCAGATATGATCAGGATATGTGCAGGGTTCATCCTTCTTAGACTGGTGTAAACACAGATTAAATCTGCTGGAGGCTAAGGTGTTGTTACGGCCACAGTTCTATCCATAGGAAGCAAAAGTGCTGGATAAAGTGCCAGCCTCGCTGTCCTGTGGCCAAAACCTGTTCACTCAGTGCCATTGGGATAAGCAGGGAAAAGCTCTGAGGCTTTAAGCACAATTCTAGATGCATTTCTAACAACCAGGAGTAGAATTTGGCCGTTTTCTATGTCATCCTTGTGGTTTTCAATGGGTTTGTGGCAGTTTCCCCATCACCACGGCAGGGCAGTACCACCAACCGCTTGCAGCAATATCTGAAGATCCTCCCTGCCTTTTGGGATGCTGTAGGTGTTGTCCTATTACTTCTCAGGCACTGTCTTGCCTTGAACACCTCTTCATTTCCTCTTCCCGGCCTCTCCCTAAGAGAGACTAGATAGTTGCAGTGCAAAATGGCAAGTATTACACATCTTTATTCCTGTATTCAGTCATAGTGATTTTGGGGGATAGGATGCTGGTTTCAGAACTTCACCCAAAACAGAGGCTAACATTTACTCTGGAAACCTGGGGCACAGCCCAGGGGAGAGAATGAAAAGGCAGAGCTGAATTGTAAATCCTTCTTTAATCTCATTAACTGAAGTGTTTTGTGGCTTGAATGACTCACTATATTTACAGCATGATTAAATGCTTGGATAAATAACAGCTATTAAATGGGCAGTATCTAGATGCTACTGAAATGAGATAACACATTGGTTTTTTTCCTCTCTTATCTTCATTTTTTTCCCCCCTACCAATTGCTGATATGTAGAAATAGCAGTGACAGGGCAAATCGCTGCATCTCTGACAGCTCTTTGCTACTGGAATGGATGAAGGGGGAAAAAAAATACCCACGTATATACTCCAGACATGGTTTTCAGGCTCTTTCCAGGAACTGTAGTTCCCTAGGCTGCTGGACTGCACTGCAGAATTTACCTTTGTGGAAAGAAACCTCATGTGGCTGGGCAAGACTGCTACCTGTGTGCTCATACTGCTTGGCTTAAATGCTCCCATGATGTCTTTTAATATGAATGAATGATGTAGAGAAAGAGAAATACTGCTTAAGGTAATTATTATAATGTGTTCCCAGGGATTTAGCTGTGGGTTTGTAGCTGCATGTTATTTGAATTTTTAATTGGCACAAGAAAACGGGTGAGGGAAATGGAGGAAATGGTGTTTCATTGGTGGGGGGAGACAGTTTCCCAGCTGTTTTGCTTGAAAGGTTTGAAGCAAAGAACAAAACCTCTAATTTATAAAGAGTCAGGTTGGGAAAGCAGAGACATCTACCACCTCTATCCAGCTGCTCGTTTGGCAGTAGTCCAAGGGAAGCAGGTCTGGACTGGTGGAGTCAAAGAGGATTGTACAGAGACAGACCTTCCCAAGGACCTGCGTACTGCACTGAAACCCACCGGACCTCCTCTGGCCTCAGATCCTGTCCCAAAAGTAGTCAGAGACGTTTTAGTGGAGGTAAACTGTTGGAGATAAACCCGTTAGTATAGTACACAAACACTAGAAAATCTTTACGGGTCCTTGCAGTCCCACTCTGTGAGAAGGGGACTGTGACCAAGAGGTTAACTCTGAAACGTGGGATGAAAGTGAGATGAAGCAATTCTGAAACATGAGAATGTTTCATTTAGGTATTCATGAACTGGGGTTTCTCATTATTTCCGTTCAAAAGAGCTTTTCACTCTAAAAATTGTTCCAGTTTAATCAGGAAATAATAGGCTAAAAAAAATTTTTTTAACGGAATTCAAAGTTTTTGTTGAATCTGAAAAGGATTTATTTTTATTTTCAGTTTGCATTAAACAAAAAAAAACCCCAAATGCTTATTTTCAGGTTGAGCAGAAAAACCAGCGTTCTTTTCTCTCTCCTTCTGTCTCTGTCTATCCATTTTGATATGGCTAATGAACTAAAATTACCATTGTTCACGCGGCTCCATTCTGATGTGCCCTCTTCATCTACACGTAAGGGAAAGGTCTTCTGAGCTAGACAGAGAGGTTGAACAGAGAAAAGCCTTTGGTGAGAACAGAAAGCACAAGAGGGCAGTGGCTGTGGAGGCAAGGCAGGAATCTGTAAGCCTGGGGTTTCTCTACTCCCTATCCTCACGCTGACAAGTTCTCTCCAACTCTCATATTGTTATAATGTCTGATTCTCTACGTTTGGGCCCTTGCTGTTTCTTTTGCACAAGCGACCCAGCCAGACAGTAGCCCTGAGGCAGCCTGCAGGTTGCAGGAGAGGCATGCTCAATGCTTTCTGCTGTCTGGCGACTTTCTGATGCTCCCTGGCAGCATGAAATATGCTGGCAGACCTGCCTAAATAAAGCTAGCCGGGAGTGCCGAGGTGGTGAGCAGCGGAGCACCTGCTGTCCAGGGGCTGGAGCGCCGGGAGGCTCCGAGCAGGGGAAGGAACCTGCTGTGGTAATGACTTGTTATTGAGTAGGTTTGTACCAGAGCAGAGGGATCAGGGATTTCTCTGAGGGGTTCAGGGGTAAAAGGTAAGATGCCAACAAAGTAAAACTCCTGGGGATTTCCCAGACTCTGCAGGTGTCTGCAACCCACCATGAGAAAACCTGTCAGGAGGCTCTTGGTGCCTAAGAATAGGATCATGTCACTTTTAGTAGTCTGTGTAACCAGCTTTTGGCAGGGCTTACAGCTCCCACCAACGTGTCTGTGTTAGAAGCCAACCCACCGGGATACCAGTTAGTAACCGCAGACATGGGGTTTTAAGCTTTTTTTATGCAAGTTGCACATGTTTTCAGTTCTGGAGATCTCCCATTTAACTCTTTCAAGGGTAGCCATCACACAGCCTGTAGCACACGAGCAGTGTGTAGTTCAGCCAATGCTGAGCTAACCCAGGTCAAACTGCAATGGGCAAACCTTTGGAAGTAATTAGCAGGGTAGACCTAATTGCATATTGAAGAGCAACGTATAACCAGTGTAAAAGTGCATAAATATCCTGGGGTGTGCACATTTCTGTAGTTGCAAGGAACTGGTATATAGTTTTGTGCTAGTTTGTACGTCATGCAAGACTGGTGAGGTCCTTCAAGTGCAAGAACCATGGCATGAATCGTGCTGTGCTTCTATCTTGGCTCAGGCCCACAGACTTTATCAAGCATTCTCCATCGTCACAACACTCTTGGCTGTTTTATTGTCCACTTGACTCCTGTTATGACCCCTGGAATCTGCTGATCAGTGCAGAAAAATCCACACCCATTACTAGGTTTTGAGGGGCCATTTCAACCCATTCCATCTCAGCCAAATGCACAACACCCACAGAATCCGCTTGTATAAAATTTCCAGCTGGGGAAAGAGGAGATTTCTGAAAAGGCTGGCTACACACTTGCCCTACTTGTGAACTCTACAAGAAGGATGTTTTTAGAAGTCAAGAAATAGATATATGATGTTGACAGTTCTTCATCAGGGGAGACTTAGTAGAACTGAGTAGGGTTTCTGAAGCGTATTAGGAGGCCATTTTGCGTTGGCTGGCTGGTAAATAAATCTCACAGTGTTCATTTGCTCAGGAGCTGAGCAAGCTCTTAGTACTCAAAACTTTCACCTCTTGGTAAACAGCAGCAGCCACCTCCTGGAGAGGGAAACATGTCCCTTGCTCCATACACTTCATTTTCCCCCTGAACACAGGAGCTTCCTTTATCTAAGGAACAGCCTTTATTCACATGTCCGTGCACTCCACCCTGGTGTCTCTGCAGCTGTTGAATTACAGCAAATGACAAGAAGCAGCAAGGTGAGGGAGCAAGGGGAGATTTAGAGAGACATAGTGCACGAGAGACCCAGAAAAGGTGCTGTGTAGCTTTTTTTCTCCTGCCATGGGCTAGCACTAACAGAATTGCATGGAGAAGCTCAACATGGGGGAGAAAGAGAGACACGGCAGCAAGCCTAGAGAAAAACCTGAGACAGGGAGAGAAGCCAGGACACTGGTGCTGTCTAGAAAGGAAAGGACGTAGACAGCTGCCCATGTTCCTGACCAGTCCCATCAACCTTGTCCTACTTTGAAGGGTATTTAAGCCTCAGCAGGCAGAAAGAGGTGTCTCGTAATGAGAGCATTTCCTTGGGAGCTCCTATGCTCTGGCTTTATAGCAATGATGTGTGACAGTGACTATTCTTTACTGAAGCCTCGAGGATCCCGATGAGGGCAAAGGTGGTTTTTATCCCTGGCACCTCTGAGACGCTCTCTGTAATCAGGAGGGCTGGACAGTACCTGGAATCCTGCTGCCTAAATCTGAGGCTGTGAAAGGGAGTGAGAGCTCAGCAAGGAGCTTCCTGGTGATCCTCTGTTATACTTGAGAAACAAACACTGCCAGGCCCTGCTCTGTGCAGATCAGCTGTGCTGAAAGAGGCCTAAGAGTTCAGCCCTGAACAGGCCTTGTGTGATGGTTGTCAGCTTTAATGCAATCAGGGCCCACAAACACAGCTGCCCATATCCTCATGCTGCTTAATAACCAGCCACTGCAGCCTGGGCAGGAAAGTAGCTCTTTGGCACTGGTGCATACAGCAAAACCCCCTTCCTGCAGTTGCAGTGAGAAAAAGGAAGCTGTTTTTCTTGAGAGATTTAACTCACTGAGCAATTATTCATTTTGGTGGCTTTACTGCAAAGCTTGCTTTGTCTCTGCTCAGGTTTTAGCTGAGAGAAGCTTGAATAATTTAGAGCCAAGAGTTTTGGGGTTATTTCTATTTAATCTCTCATTTTCCTCTTCCTTTCTTTCCCACCCCATTGCAGTCATATATCTTTTAACTCAATTTGTCTTTTCTTTTGTTGGAATGATCTTGCTTTCATTGGGAGAAAAATCTGCTACTTTGGGTGGAATTCATCTCTTTTAACTGTAGCTACCTGAAGGCAATGGGAGAGAGCGGCACCAGCCTCCAAATTAATCCTGTCTCTACTGAACTTCTAACTCCAACATCAGTGTTATTCTCTTCACAGATGTGTAGAAGAGGTCCTTCTTAAACCTGTAGACCTTGCAAAGATATAGGAGGAAGACACGTGGTAAATTGCATTACAGAAGAGCCTCAGCCCCGTTCCCAGGCTAGGCAATGCCAGGAGGAAGAGGAAGAGGGACAGCAGGTAGCTACCCATTTTGCCCAGAGGATGCAGTGAGATAAGGAACAGCATTTCTCTGAGCTGTTGGCTAACTGTCCTTCTCTCTACTCCTTTCTAAATGGGGGAGGTCTGGCATAGAGCTCTGCCTGCTTTCATCATCAGCGTCTCTCCTTCAGCAGCAGGGCAGTAGGGATGGCAGCAAACAGTAGTTCCCTCAAGCAGGGAGCATGGTATTGAAAAGTGGGTAGTATGAATGCTCTCTGCTAGGCACAGTTGTGGAATGGAACTGCTACTGGCAAAGTACTTGCTTTAGCATGGTGGCAGAGGGCTGTGCTGTTCAGTTCCGAGAGCAGTAAACTTCATTACTCCAAGCTAGTGTGAGAGGAAGGATCTCAGCCTCCAAAACTGGCCAAATTATTTGCTGAGAAGGATCAGTCATTTTTCCAAAGAGACCATAGGAAGCAAAGACTGGATTGGTCTCTGCAACTGTTCAGCCCAGCCACACACACAGCTGCCTGAGTGCCAAGTATCAGGATCTCTGCATGTGTAGAGCTAAGCACCTTCTTTCTGGCTATGCACGACTGTGCCCTGGCTGCTTATTCACACTCCAGGAGCAGTTGTATAATAAGGCTGCAGTACGTAATGTCCTTGTTGTAATGTACCTGGTGCATCTTTGGGATGAAAAGTGCTAGGTAAATGTAAGTCTCATTCCTAGCTTGCTGTAGACTTGTCACTACATGAATGTAGATTGTGCAGACAGTCCTATCAGAAGATGTTTAGGTTTCAACCACAAGTTTTGAGCTTTTAATCAGACTCTGAGTACAGATATGCAGTGGCAATTGATTAAATTACTCCTGCTTATCAGCTGAACCAGAGGAAGTGACCCCATAGATTTCACTTTAACTGCAAGCCAAACTGCATTAGCTTGTTCCAGTGATCAATTTGTCTTCTTGCTCAAAAGTTGGCATTTCATTGCTTGTGTGATGGGTCACTTTGGCAGCCTCTGGGATCGGAATCTGTTGCGTATAAATTGGGGACTGATAATGAAAGCTCTTTCATTTCAGCTTATTGATGTTTTGTCTACCCCAAACCATTTGCATTCCTTCCCCAAATGTAGAGCTGCGAATGCTGAGTGCCTTTTTTGAGGTTTGCTATGTCCGTTCCTTTGGGGTACGTCCATGAAGGTATGTCCGAGTTTGAGTTCACCCTCGTCCTAACCCAAAAATGTGAATGTTGCCAGTTTGCTGGAGCACTGCAGCTCAGCCCAAGTGGCTGCCTTAGCTCTTGTTTTTTGTCCTTACTGAACCCAGCTGGATATATCTTATAAACAGTTTTTGGTCAGGAAATACAATTTGCAACGTTTGCAGTAACGCAAGTTTTTACTTGCTGTAAGAAGTATAAACAGCTATCATATTTCTTAATACTTCTTACACTGTACTACATTAATTTGACTGCTCCTATGTGTTTGCTTTAATATTTAAAACAGATGTTTCCCTGACAAAATACACTTAGCTATTGGGAAATTTCCTGCCAAGATTTGGGGTTTGAAACTTGGTGGCACGTACTTCCTAACCCAAGTTGCTTGCTAGCAGTTGCAAGTAAAGCAATTTATTACTTCTGCAGACCTCTGAGTACACCAGATTTTGCAGTCTATTTGAAAATAAAATTAAGCAAAAAGTCTCTTCTACCAAAATTCAGGGTTATATTCTTCATTACTAAGTTGCAAAGGAAACATAAGTTGTATAAACTTGGGTATAACCTACCTGCAGCCTCTCCCAGGTCTTTACCAAGTGTTCCTCTCACCCCTTTCAAGGGTGGAAATCTTGAAGGAACTCTCTCAGCAGCACTTTACCTCTTGAGCAACATCTTCTTTTACTGCCTCATTTTTGCCTGCTGGCCACTCCAGTTATACCTGGAGGTTATCTAAATGCTGCTGCATGCAAATGGATATGCAAAGCGCTTCTGTAGGACAACCTTCCCTCCTTCTCTGCTGCTTAAGGAAGACTTATTGCATGGTTGCTTTGACCTCTCCTTGTCTGTGAGAATGCACATAAAACAATGCTAATTTGCCTGGAAGTGATTCACGTCAATACAAAAATATCCTTCAATACGGGTCTTTCCCTCTTTAGATTTATCCTTCTGCTTAGGAAGTAAATTGAAATAGCTTTATGACTCCATCCTATAACACAAAAAATTTTATTGGCTTTCTAAGACCTTGCAAATCACAAACTGAATGCATTTTATGACACAACAAGCTCTGTCCCAATGTTTTTCAGAGCCTGGAAATATAGATATGACTGACTTGGCATGTTTTGATCATAAGTTTTCAGACTGGGGGACTCAAGCTATCAGTTTTAATAATATGTTCTTTCACCGAAATGAAAACACTTCACTTTATCATGGAATATATTGATATTTGCCTGTTTGGGAAAGTTGATTCTGTAAAACTTCTAAAACTGGATTGCTGGTCTTTTACTTGAAATTAAATTATTCTAAAGGTCAGAATTTCCCAAGGAATGTAAATGAAATAATCCAGTGGACTCAAGTCTTTATGCTGCTTCTGAAAATAAGAGAAATCTGATAGGAAATATTTGACCCAAAGTATTGAAAAGGCTGTCTTGATAACCTGGAAAAAGTTCAATTTCCAGTTAAAAAGTTGACATAAATCATGCTTTTCACCAACACCTCAGTGCTGATAAATGTTATTTTCTTATATGTAAGCATTTCAATGTCTTCCTTATCCATGCCAAGGAAATCTTAATTTTCCTTCAGATAAGAGAACAAGAAGCATATATTTCAGTTCTGACTTTGAGCTTGTTTTAAGCTCCAAAATAGAGCTGGGACTGGATAAGTTTTTAACTAATCCTGATGTGAGAGTTGAAAATGGGAATAAATCTGCTGCCCAGGATGAAACAACCCCATTGAGAGTTTCTTCCTAGGTAGTTTAATTAAAAGATTAGATTATAGAGTGCATTGATATATTGGAGAGCAGTTTGCCATAGCATATTTAAACTCATGGCTGGAAGATAACAGGCATGCACATAAAAAATCTAAAAACAATTTGTGAACAGAAATGTTGCTGCATGACGTACAAGTGCACCCTTCCCAAGACCATCCTCGTTGTTACCTGTCAGTCCCGTAAGAGAAGTTCAGGAAGGAAAAGGCAAAGGCTGTGCAAGGGAGGGATTGAGCCTGCAGATTGAGACACCTGAGCATGGCTGCTTACATGGAAAAGAAACCTCCAGGACTGCTCTGGCCGCTTCCCCAGCTTGGTCCAGTTTGCTACAGTTGTTTGTACGCTGCACGAGAGCCTTCTGGGCAGCACGCACAGAGCCTGTGTGCCATTGGGAAGGAGCAATACTGTTCAGTGTTCCTTTCACTACCCTTAATTTCAGACCCTTATATCTGATCCAGTTGTATTTGTCTCATCTGATCAGCTGGTTTCTGGCTTTCTTGGTGCTAGTGATACTTTTCTTCTTTGGAAGTGTTTACTTAAACTGAAGAAGGAAAGTACTGAATAGAAAATGGAAGTGGCATTTATTTGAAATATTTGGGTTAGCTTGAAAAACGAATGTGCACTCACCTTTCTATGAACCATAACAATAAAGTGTGGCACTGCAGCAGGCTGGATTGTACATTGCTTATGTAGAGTGGCAGCGACCTTCAGTCCCCGATCTGGTGCGCAGAAGTGTTCAATTAATGTCACTACCCTAAGGAGTACAGAGGCCATTCTTGCCCTCATTCCTTCTGATTTCCCCTCCTACTCTCCTTTACCCCTAATGGAAAGGAGAGGATGGGTAAGGAGGATAGGAATGAGACTTTTATATAGACAAACTTTTAGGAAAGGAAAAGAGCAGAAAACTGGTGCAAGAACAAGTTCCTGGAGCACACGAGTGGAAATGCTTTGGGACACAGAGAGGCAGAAGCAAGCCAAGAGAAAGCTGGATTCTCACCCATAGAAGAAGGACCTGGTGAGGGTGAAGATGGAGGACAGCTGGGGTGAGAGTGAGCGTGATTCTTATAAGGGGGAGAAGGAAGAACAATGGAATAATGATAACTTTAAATGAACTCAGAAACAGGAGAATGAGATCTCATGGGAAGCACATCCAGGGGGAAAGAAACTAAGATGAGGGCTACACATTTTTCATTTGATAGCAGGACTATGAACACAAATCATCTCAATTTAGAGGAAGAATTGAAGGTTCAATAAAAGGCAGCTTGACAAAATATAAGCTTTCCATTGATTTCTTCTTTTCTTACTGTGTTTGCAGAAATTAGAAAGTAGGTTAGATGAGAAAAGCTGGACTTTAAGAATAGTCAATCTGTGGAGGGACACAATCAGAACAGGCAGCAGTAAATAAGACACAGGAGGCGAGAGAAATCCCAGGTTAAATGAAATCATACAATGAGTACTATGAGAGGCCATGGAAAAACCTTTCACAGATGAGCCCCACAATGCTAAAGAGGCGCTCACTAAAATGCTGTCTGTGAGGAAGTGGTTGGTGTAACTCACATGGCAACAAAGCCCAGACCAAGGAGAGATCAGGGAAGAAGCAATTTAGGTCAAACCAGCTGCTCCCAAGGAAATTCATCAAGAGATGAGGAGGAGAGGGTTAATTTCTGCAGGATGAAGATGTGCTGGAGAACTCAAAGGGACCCATGCAGCCTGACACCAGTTTTCCTGCGTGGGCAACAACCAGTTTAAGAGCCCCCCCGACCTGGCCTTGCATCTGTACTTCCACACTGAGATTCTTTCTTTGTTCCACTGTCCCACTAACACTGGTTGGCACTGAAATTCTGCCAGTTTTTTATTAAATCCAAAACCTTTTCATTTACCCAGTTTACAGGGGCAAGCTGTATGGTGCAAAGGGCTAGAGAACAACGTTTGATGGGGACAGAGAAGCAGAAGTGAGCAGTTAGTAGAAGGAGAAGTTAGCTGAACTTGGGGTCCTTTCTTAAATGGCTTTCTTTTTGAAAGAGGAGACAGCGGTTTCAGCTTGACCTCAATATCTGGAAAATACTGAATAAATAACCTGAACTGTTTGTTGAGCATGTGAAAGATAGCAAGAAGATGAGTTTCAGCCAACCTGGATTAGAAAAACATAAATCATGTCAAATAAATTTAATTTAGTCCTAAAACAGAGAAAAGCCTTTTGGATAGTAGAAAAGCAGATGTCATGGGAGGCAATGTACTTAAGTGCAAGAAATATGACATTTTCATAAGCATGTTAGAGAAAGCTAGTCTGATAAAACTACAGTAGGGTGGGCCAGAGGAGGTTTGAAGAATTAATTGAGTCAGGTTTCATTAGGAGTTGTCCTTTGTCCAGTTCTGCGCAGTACTGCCATTAACTATCTGAACCATGTGATAGTGGATGCATTTACTACATTTTCAGAAGGCTGGGAAGAACACTGTGTGTATGATCTTGACAAATAGCATGCTGTGGAATGGTTTCATGAGAATACAAATATACAGCAACTACTGCTAGGCAAAATAGCCAGCACTCATCAGGTGCACAAAGGTGTATTTAGGAATACAGACTTGGGATAGGACAGGGGAGCAGCTGAGTTTACAACAGATATTAAAGAAAAGCTCAGGAGGGATGTATGACAGTCCTTCAGGCATATGAAAAACTGGTTCAAAGGGGTTCTCCACACCACCAAAGGTCCATTTCAAAATTGAGAGGAGTTCAAGGACCCCCAACAGAAATGACCATTTCAGAGGTGCAAGCTGAAAAGACCTTGCAAAAAATCTTAAACAAGAATACAGCAAATAATGAATACTGCAGTGGGAATACTGTGCATGTGCATGGTCCAATAGCTGTACACCTAATGGGAAGAGAGGAATGTTAACACCTAGCATTTCTAGGCAATGCCAACAATTAAGGCAACTGCTGGGGTTATATCTTAATCTTACATGGCTTAAGTTACAAGCATGCGAGAGTCTTCCTACACCTCTGGGTAGAGACCCCGATATCAAGAGAAACTCTCTGTCAGAGGAACAGCATCTCTGGGCAGAGACTAATGTAATTTGACTGCTGATTACAGCTACAGAAATGCCAGTTTAGCAAGCAATGTATCAACTTCACTACCATACCACGCACCAGTTTCACTGCCTTCTCACCGCCTAATTGTGTATCCTGTAGTTAATGGAGATCAGACTGCTCTGTGTCAAAAGTTCAGTTTCTAACACTTTCTGGCATAAATCACCTTCTTTATTCTACATTCCTTACATGTAATTCTTGATGTGTATCATAGCCTAACTAATCTAAAAAGATTTTTATAGTCTTCTTGTGGTCTTCAATGGAAAAAATATCTTCTCCATGCCCCTGCTACATAGGACAACCTGTAGCGGAACAAAATTGCAGCAAGATTCAGCTTAGACGCTAGTGAAATCTTTCTAATGCTATGAGTAATGGTGCACTGAAATGGATTACTTGACGAATTTTCTCATCGTTAAAATGGCAAATTGGTTTTGCCCTTAATGCCTTTCTGCAGACAGGCAGCTGGCTTCCAGTTCGGTTTAGTGCAGGCTGTCAGAAGCTGTAAACATACATTGCTCTCTCCGCTGGAGACTACTTTTGGTACTTGTTTCCATCTATTTTTGAAAAAGCTATTCAGGCTAAGAGGGTCTATTGTTTGTATAGTGGAGCAGTTATGCTAATAATAATGTAGAGTTGTGCTTTATTTTAATATTAATTTTAGTGACTTTGGATGCGACAGCAATTTGAATGTATGAATGACTAAAAAAGGCAAAATGTTTATAGAAGTACATAAAACTAATGTTATGCACTCCATTTTACAAGTAGCTTGAAATGGGTTTTTAATAAGCATTTAAAATGATGTATTCATGTCTGTATAAAATGTCATATCTCATCTTAGGAAAACTGATTTTAAATAGCTCTTGTAATTAACTATTTATTTATTATTATTAAATTATTTACAATGGTATATTATTGGAAGCATTAAATGCTTTTGTATCGCAGAGCCTGCCCACTGTTCTTACAGTTGGTTATTCTTTATTGTATGCTGTGGCTGTGCTAAGACAGAATCTATTAGAGAAGAAGGACTGGGCATTTTCTGTGCTGGCAGTTCATATTCTTCCTTTGCTTCTTGTTAGCATCTGTTGCCTTTGTTTAGCATGAAATCTATTGATTGTAGTCACAGATCCTTGCCTAGCCATGCTGTTGGCTGCCATGAAACCCTGAGGTGATGGGGTATTCTTATTTCAGTAAGACCTAAAAATGATGACATTTCCAAACCTTCCGTTGGATTCTGTTTCTGGTAGGTCCAAAGCACGTTTAGACCCATGGATTAAATTCAGATAGTAAGGTGGATTTTGCAAAACTTGAAAGAAGATAGGCCTGGAAGAGGTCTCTAGAGGTCATTTAATCTAATTTACTTTGCTCTAAATTTGCATTATCTCTGCCCAAAGCATGTCTATATTGTTAAACTCTAGTGGTAGTGATTCCACAGCCTCCCCCAGCAACGCATGCTGGTGCTTCCTATCCTTAGCATTAGATTGAAAGTTTGATTCAGTGTTGAAGCTAAACCTCCTTACACCAGACCTTGGTCAGCCTTTGCAGACTCTTGGGAAGGGAGCACCAGAGATCCCACAAACCCTTTCCAAAGCTGTGCTCTTGTCACTTTGAGATGGAGGAATTCGAGTCCTATTAGTAGCTGGCACAAGCGTAGAGTTTGGTGCTTGCTAGGAGGGTCTGAGCAGTCATCAGCAGAGCCACAACCCTTCAGCACCTGTTCTCTTGCTGTGGTTTTTCTTTGGGGGTTGCATAAAGGTGAAAGATAAGCATGCACATTTCCCATGAAAGGATTTATAGCAGCAGCAAAGGATATTAATTGATATTCAGTCGTTTAAAAAACCTTAAAATCAAGTCTCAATGGTTGTCTGCATTATCAGGTGGGTGATGGCATTAGCATCAGTTCCCTGATGACAAGCTGAAAATGTATCCCCCAAGGAATCCAAACAAGGTGAGCTAGAGTAGGGGTTTGACTTTCCAGCTCTGTTTCCTCTGGGAAGGGGAATGAATTTGTTTTGTTTCCATCTCTTTGTGTTTTGTAGTCACAAAATAAGCACAATAAACATAAGAGAGGTCCCTGAGCTAGGGCTTTAGAGCCACACTGAGGAAGATGAAAAGCTTCTTGGACAGGTAATTTTGGCTTCTTATAATACTCACGTTCTTATGTCTCTTTGCTATGCTTAGACTGTGCATTTACTCTGGTGGTTTTTATTTATGTATTTAAGAATTCCTACTGGCACAACATAAACTCCTAATGAGCAATATCTTTTGGAGCTTGGAGGTCCAGTCAGTCCTTAAGTTTAGACCTTGGCTAGCATGGGGATTTCCATCCCACAGCAAGTCAGAGGGAAAGAGCTGAGCTGTACAGATTGTTCGCTGGCATCGAGGGTCAGATCCCCAGCTGCTATACCAACAGCAGTTGCTACTAACTCTACAAATGGAGCTGTACTTCCACATTCCACACTGACACAGGAGGGACAGCAGGCATGGTACATGTAAGGCAGTGAAGCAATGGACATACTGGCCCATGTACTGACCTGGTGCGGGTTGTCCAATGTGTTCTTGCCATCGCCTCTTCACATGTCCTACCTGACTTGCAAAGAAACCTTTCTAATTCTAATAATCAGTGTTTCTTCTCTTGATGCTTTCTAACTAAATTGCACCATCTAGGGTTAGCAAGAGAACTGCAGAACTATATTCCTCTACAACTGATTTTGGAGGAGACCAAAGGAAAGGAGATGCAAGAAACCTGCCTGGAGAAAAAAATGCTGGAAACTGAAGGATTGGAGTTTAAGGCAGACATTTGCACCTGGAGATTCAAGGTCAAGTAGCTATGAATGCCAGGGCAAACTGGGAACCAGCGTCAGGTTTAACTGATCACAGGGCTATGCCTGATCTCTGCAATAACTAAACCAATTAGGTATACATGTGCAACATTCCCTTACTTGCCCCTGCAGTTTCTCCTTGCCCTTTAGGCTTTCTAATCCACGGCGCTCCTGAGGCACCCACATCCGCAAAGCCCTCTACTCGCACGTGCACTGCCAGGCACGTGACGCAAAACGGAGCATCTCCTACTGAGAGCACAGTCAGTTTTTCCACTCATCTGCGACAGGCCCTCATCCCTTGTGTGTGCATTATTCCTCTTTCCCTTATACACTGCAGCAAGAGGCAGGGAATGAATCTGCAGGTGCTTGGTGAGAACGCTTGTTCTTCCTGGTGTTTGTGTTTGAATGAGATTTTTTGTTTAATCAGCAGAATCTCCAGTTGGAGCATCTCCTGTCATGCTGGCAGGCTGCTTTGATCTGCAGGCAAGGTTGATGGGAACTGATCTAAGCTGAGCTGGCAGACACCAACTCTCGCTGAGATACACCCCGTCCTTCCCCAGTTTGAGCCAGAGGGAAGTGGGAGCCAAAGGCACCAAGTGCGCTGAGGTCACAGGGTTGAACTCCGTAGGAGAAGGTTCAGACACAAAGCGAGACATACCACTTCAGCCTGCATGTTTCTTTTTCTTTCCTTTTTTTGCCAAGACTGTTGTGTCACTCTGTTAGGAACTAAGAAGCTGCACCTCCTAGATCCCTGTTGCTGTCTCAGTCAGGGCTGCACCATGTCCTTGGAGAAGGGGCCAGTGATCGGCTCCTGCAGGTTTCTGGGTACTGTGCTCTGCCCTGGGATCGATACCCGCTTTCCCACTCGCACATCTAGCTGATGAAACGTTTTTTAAAGCAAGGACTTAAATCTGTATCTCCTTGTAGTGCATGCACTGACCAGTAATATATTGGATTTCCAACTGAGGAAACATTTGAACATCCCTGAAGTGATGGAGATCTCTGGGGTGAGAGGTTGTTCTCCTGTGTTCACCGTCCCAGCTGAATTCAGCTCTTCCTGCCTCAGTGTTTGAACTACTGTTGTGGTTTAACCCCAGCCGGCAACTCAGCCCCCCCCAGCCGCTCGCTCACTCCCCCCTGGTGGGATGGAGGAGAGAATCAGAAAAAAATCAGTAAAAGTGAGAACACTTGTGGGTTGAGATAAAGACAGTTTAATAGGGAAAGCAAAAGCCGCGTGCACAAGCAAAGCAAAACAAGGAATTCATTCACCACTTCCCATGGGCAGGCAGGTGTTCAGCCAGGAAAGCAGGGCTCCAGCACGCGTAACGGTTACTTGGGAAGACAAACGCCATCACTCTGAACGTCCCCCCCTTCCTTCCTCTTCCCCAGTTTCTATACTGGGCATGACACCCTATGGTAGGGAATAGCCCTTTGGGCAGTTTGGGTCAGCTGTCCCGGCTGTGCCCCCTCCCAGCTTCTTGTGCCCCTGGCAGAGCATGGGGAGCTGAGAAGGCCTTGACCAGTGTAAACACCACTCAGCAACAGCCAAAACATCAGCATGTTATCACTATTATTCTCATACTAAAATCCAAAACACAGCACTATACCAGCTACTATAAAGAAGATTAACTCTATCCCAGCCAAAACCAGCACAACTACAAAAAGGTTTCTTCTGTGGGAGAGGAAAGGGAGTGATGAAACCTTTCAGCCTTTTCATGGGCAGCAGAGAGAAATAGGCACTTCTATGACAGGATTTGCTTCATACCAAAATGTCTGCATTAAGCAATTTATCTGTCTGTCTCCCTCCATTGATTCTGAGATTAGACTTTGACTGACTCTAAATACCTGCAGTGCTTGTATCTCTCAGATCAAGTCAGGTGAGATGAATCCAGTCCACTATCTTCTCACTTTCCTATTGCTTGTAACACTTAAATGTAGCAGACCATTTTGTTAAACCTAACAAAATGGAATTGGTAGAAAACCGCTATAATCAAGAATGGAGCTGGATCTAGTAGTGCCGAATTCCTACAACATCTGTCATATGAATTTCCAGATAAATCTATGCAGAGGGGCAATGGACCAGAAGGCCAGTAAAATAAACCCAAAACCTGTGAAGCAGCTGGGAAAAGGGAATGAACCAGCTAACTAGGATGTGTTTGTCCTTGGCTGTGCTAGGAGGATCATTACTTTGAATCCATGTGATCTCACTTATGCAGTTCCCTGTCAAAATGCCACAGAAAAGCAAGGCAGTGGCCCATTTCTTGCAGAGCTCCCAAAGTAATTTTTAAAGCATCCTCTGGGTTGTGCTTAGCTTGGAGATGTCCCCAGCTTGGAGATGTCCCCAGCCTGGAGAGGCCCCCAGCTTGGAGATGCCTCTTCAGCTGCCCCTCCACAAGAACAGGGCTGCCAGCCTCCTTGGGAAGACTAAGATGGATGGATGGCTGGATGGAGAAAGGGAGAGGAATGGAACACACACTCAAGTGTCTTTGCTGCCTTTAATACTTTGCTGTCTTTAATACTCTGGTCAGCTGCTGAACACGCAGGAGCAGTAATGAATTAAAGAACCCCACAGTTAGTTTGAAAAAATTATGAGTGTTCCAGGTCTCGATTCTTTCCTTTCAATCTTGTGTAAATTATTTACTGTATTGGAAAGAAGACCCCCACACCCAAGTTAATCAGCTGTGATCTAAGAGTTTAATAGGCTCAACAGCACACACCTATCTTTCTCTCCGGCTGTGCATAACTGCTGACAACTGATTAGCATCTGACGTGCAGGCACTGATCACAAGAGGGCTGCGGTGATTGATCAAACCACGAGCTGGACTGTCAGTGCTTCGGAGATCCCAGAGCACGCATGCAACAACCTCTGGGCTGTTCAGCAGCAGGAGGGTAGATGTACAGGCAGGGCTGCATTTCGAGGATACTTGGTTTTCTTTTTTTCCACTTTTATTTGCGCTGTCTCCTCTTTGCCACTTTTGCAGCAAATTGGCTAATTCCAGGTGAATATGACTACAGAATAGAGGCGTAAAGATGATTATGTTCCTGCAACTGTAGAAATAAGTGGCTGAGCAGGAGGCAGAGACGTTGTACATGCTGCAGTTGTGGGAAGAACTGTTCTGTGCTTGTTTCCTACAAGAGAACATAGAGTCTAACCCTTATCCAGTACAGTGAACAGGGGAGAGAAAGCATCAATCATAACTCACTCCTGTTTGATACCAAACTCAAAGGACCATACAGCAATGGAAACCAGGCTGCACTGCATGACATTTTTCCAACGAAATATTTTGCACTGAAAAGGTGATTTTTTCACACAATGAGGAAATGCCGTTCTGCTTGTAAACTTGGTATTTCATGATGAAAAATGGAAAATATCAGTTTTGTGGGTTTGGAGTTCAGAGTCAGCATCTTCCATAGGAAACACGGAGAAGCAAATGAACCCTGTGTGACCATCTGTAGCTGTCACCTGGAGATAGCAGTCTCCCTTGGTCAAAGACTGTCCCAGAGTCTTTTGTGTTGTGTGGCGAAAACTGTTCTCTCAGTTTTGGTAATGAGGAGCCAGGAAAGGCCACAGTCTCTGAGTTCAAAATAAACCCAGAGGCTCCTGAGTCCAAGACTGCTTCTCCCACTGGAGTTGTAGAGCCCAACAAGCTGTTTTGCACAAAATGACCTATCAATCCCGACAAGCAGCATTGCCCAGCACCTGCACAGCGTGACGCTTTCTGAACAGTGTTTACTCTTCCAGCAGCCCTTGGGGGTTCCAGTAATTTATCTATTTCTGTGCAGCAGGTCCATGACCTTTAATACAGAGCAGAAGCAGAAAAGAGCTTTGTGGTTCTGCTAATAGAAATCGCCTTGTGTTGCACATATCTCTTTGTCAAGCTACCGATGAAGAATGTTGTTTTTGGCTGTGCATCCTGTGTGGGGCTAAAACGCTGGCTTTTTGGCCCAGGAAACCCTCATCTCACATATGCCTAATCAGCCTCCCAGGTTACTGTGTCCACTGTGCGTGCCCTATAACAGGACTCTCCCCAGGAGACATCACCCTCAAAGGGGTCTACACAAAGACGCTTCCGTTTGGGGAAGCCTGGTGTTGCAGCCACTCTGCTGTTCTGTAATGTGAGGCATGAAACTGGGGTGGCATCTGGAGATGCTCCAGACTGGACAATAAACCCCCCCATTCATTAGCTAGCAAAATGTGAGCTTGACAGCCTTTGATGGATATGCTGAATCTCTTCCATGAAATGAGTTTAGCTTGTCTCTATTTCCTGTTTCATGATTTTCCATGAGCTTTGAAAGACTGATTAAACTTAGGAGAAAGGTGAAGGGGCACTTTGGTCAGGGAGACAGCCTAACTCAGCTCTGGGCAGAGACCTGCCGTCAGAGCAGACAGCGGCATTGCAGGATGCAGGGCAGAGAGCAACCTCCCCTTCTGTCTGCTCCTCTGTGCATACACCAGACTCCTTTCATCAGCAGAAGTCTTTTATCCATAACCTGTTTCTTCCCTCTTTGTAAAGACAGATTTGAATGCAGGTTATTTGCAGCAAGGAAAATTACCTTATTACATAATTTGCATTAAAACATCCATCCCACAAGGCGCTACAAACCTTTGGCCAGGTAGAATTGACAGATATGAGCCAAGCAATGGGATGGGTTTGAAATGGTCTTTTTCCTCTCTCCCTTTCCCTTTCCTTTTGGGGCGAGGAATGGTGAACAAGTTTCTTTGAAGACTGTTTCCAAGCAGCGGCCTTAGCTGAATTTCAAAGATGTTGCAGGCTTAGAGGCTGCTGTAGCCAGCCTGTGTGCCAGGGCACTCTCCCCACAGCCTCCTGCCTGTGGGGTACGTAGCCAAAGAAGGAATTCAGGGTGCAGATGAGGCTTCGTGTCCTGTAAAGGAGAAGGAAATGTGCCAAGTGCACAAGTTGCTCTATTGCAAAGAGATCGGGCACGTGGTGGCTACCTGACTTTCTACCAGTGAAACAGTTGCTTTACTCCATCATGGATTTAAATTATAAATTATATATAAAATTTATAAGTATATGTAATTATAAAAACTATATATATAAAGCATGTTTCCAGTGCCCATCCCAGTGCCCTGGTCACTTATCCAATAACCTCATCTTCCTCTCGCTTGATGGTGCCTACAAAGCACAACAGCTTCAAAGGGAAGCCTGAAAATGGCTTATCCAGGGTGGCTGTTAGGCAATACCTGCATTTAACTGTGGATGAGTTTATAGTGTATAAGCTTAATTTCCTGTTTTCCTGAATTAGGCCATATTTGAAGATCTCTCTCTCTTGTATCTCTCTTCTATCTCTCTTCTATCTCAAGGTGATCACCTCTCAGGGAAGTGGTCTGACTACTCGTGTTTATGAAACTCCTGTTTTCTGCTGTTTGCTGGCTTTTATTTTCTTTTGTGTGAAAATGTCTCCAAGTCTCTGTTTTGCTCTGATGTGCGATTGAGTTTTCTGGGAGGATTCTGTTTTGATCTTTAACATTTTTTTACTGGAGTGAGAACTCCATTTCCTGCCCAGTTCCACTTACTGCTGCTTCCTTGCTTACAAAAGTGAGAAAAGACCTTCCTGCAGTCCCCCGAGCCTCTAGGTTGGATAACCACTTTTTGACAGGCAAGGGTGGCAGTCCCAGCAATATGGCACTTCAAGTCTTCGACTCTCAGCTGTTAGCTCATCCTACCTAGTGACCCAGCAATTCCTATTTCTACCAGTCTGAAATCCCCAAGGTGAGAAATCACAGATTTCAGGTGCTGAGCTGCCTGATCCGTAAATCTCAGCACCAAGACAGATTGTTCCCTTGCTATCTTGCAGCCTCGCCTCCTCTGATGCTTTTCTGGCTCTTTTCATTTTCTTCACAACAAAACTCTGCGAGAGCAAATTCTAAGCTGCTCTCCCGGCAGCAAACCCAGCTGTGAAACAACAGCTCCATCCAGGGGCCATCGCGGCCCATGGCCGTCTGCGGCTGCAGATCTCGCCGCAGGGAGCTGGTGCCCTGGGCCCGAGCAGGGCCCGGCCGGTTCCCACTCCGGTTTATTTTGCTTGCAGCAGAGAACTGAAAGTGGGGAATTCAGCTCCCCTGCAGTCCCGTGTTTGCCTTGTTTGTGCCTTAGGAAAACAAGCTCTGTATAACGCCTTCCTAGGTGTTTTGCCATGATGCAGATGTCTTAAGTGGTTATCTGCATTTGCTTGGAGAAACGGCTAATGGTATGCCCAGAAGCTCATTTACCCAAATCTTTAGGCAGCTGTAAGTAGTGCCTATGCCAAGAGCCATTCGTGTCTCTATGTCACCTATTTTATCCTAAAGCGGGGTAAATATTCTCCCTCTTCAACTGCTTTTTGACATAAAATGTTGGTTAAATTCGCAAGTGTCTGTTTGCCATAGAATTTTTAAAATATGTATTTTTCATTTGAACACTGCACACCTTAAAATTGACGTGTGTATCACTTACTGAGTTTATGTGACCTGGTGTCTGTATAATAATCCCATGCTTCTGCGCTGCTGACTCCTTAACTAGACTCATTTCCCATGACATTCCGTGGCCAGTGACAATACCAGGAACTGAGAAATCTCAAGAGGGAAATGGTCTGACCAGAAACGCAGCCTGTAACTGCTGGTTCATTCTCTCTCTGTTTCCTACTGTTGGTGAGAAATTCCCTTTGGATCTAAGGAACCTCACTGAAGAAAAGCTTTGGTTTCAATAAATGGAAATTTTCTGGTGAAGAAATAGAACAGAATGAAACCAGAAAAACCTGTGCCACCTGTGGTGAAAGGCACCAGTAAAAGTGCAGGTACTAGGGCGATGTAGGTCATCAAAGCTGACTAACCCACTGCTGTACTCACATCAAAGCTCAGCTGTATTTTTAGTGATATAGAGAGAAATAGAGATGCTAACTAGACCTTTGAATATGTCACTAAGTCTCCAGTGGAAAGACTTCCATTAACTCTGTCAGATACTGGATCAGTGAACAATAATACTGATGGATCTCAAGATTCAAGTGCCTGAGCTGCTAGCCAAATAAGCAATTATTCAATAAATTAAGATTAAATTCCAGAAATTAAAAACAAAACTTAGAGATGTGTGTGTGAATGTTGGAAATTTTACTTAAAACTAACTTTTGAATCACATAAAGGAAACAGGATATAATAGGAGTAAAGTTGCAATGGAAAACAAGTCCTTCTGATCACATAGGAGTCTTTAAACACATAAGTGAAATAGCAGATAAAAAAAATACAATTGGGTATGATGTGTTTTGATTTTTTTATTAAAGCAAAGGTTCTCTCAGAAGAAATTCCTTGCATTTTTTTGAAGTGTCTGGTCCTGACCATGGCTAGAGATGGCATTATGGCATTTTAGGCTAGGTAAAACAGAGGTCTGATCCAGTCTGACAATGAACAGGTCAAGCAGGGATTGAAGTTAAAATGGAAATAAGGAGTAATTTGGTTGGTTTGTGCTCCATCTTTCATATGCATCTGGGCTACATCTAACCACTCACTAGCATTTCACATTGTGGCTATTTCTTTGTGCTGGGACTGTGAAGAAGAAATGGAGAAGTGATGGAGACAGCTGTAATTCCTCTGAGGGAACATGGTTGCATCTTAAAATCACAGTATTTAAGCTACTAATGAAATTTCTTTCTGCTTTCTGACATCTGGGGAGTTGTTTTGTTTACAAGTTCCAAAGGATCTTTGAAACTTTTGGCCAAAAGATTTCTTCAGTTAAAAACGCTGGTTCCTAATGAAAAACAGTTTGCATGGTAATTTTCTGACTGGCTTTGTTCTGTGGCACTGCCTGAGCAAAAAAAACCCTGATAGCTAATAAAGTTGTGCATGGTATTGCCAAGCTGTCTGTTTTACAGCAAGCTTGTGTGTGTCTGTGTGATCTGCTGCTATAGAAATGCTTATTCTTGTATCCTGTAGATACAAGAATAAGCATCTCTGTTCATGCAGCAAATTGTGCCCTCCCCAGTGACAGCAAGTGCCCCAGTGCCCTGTATTTTCCTGCTATGAGCCAGAACAGTCCCCTGCATTTATTATGTTGAAACACACTTTTCTCCTAGCCTGGAAATGCATGAGAGCTGAATGCTGATTCAGGAGCTGTGTGCTTGTCATATAGAAAGCCATATTAGAATGCAGCCCCAATGTTACGCTTCTTAAGACACTGAATAAAACCCATTCATTTTCAGGACACCATACATAAGCGTCAGGATGCATTTCAGAAACCGTTATGTAGAACTGATTCCACATATCAAAGCCCAAGGATGCTCCCAGAAACCTTAAGGTGCCCCATACTCATGTCTGGTTTTGATCAGTTCACCTGAACATTGCTTTTAACTACCACGGTGTTACAGAAATCCTTTGGGACAGCACATTCACAGATGAGATAGAAGTACCAATTGGCTGTTCTTCTGAAGAGACATAGCTATCCCATCGTTTACACGTGTGCCTGTACACATCTCCAGCCTTCCCGCTGTGCTCTCTAGCCATCTGCCTTACCTTTTCCCATCTCTCCCTATTATTTCTCCTTGCCTGTGCCCTAACATTTCAGCAAGTAAGTGCCTTTAAAAATGTTTAGGTGCCCAGCTCCTTAAACGGTGTTGAGGGCTGCTGGGGGCTGATTTTCTCTTTGGCTGGGGGCTTTGTGCAGGAGTAGTTGCTGTCTCTGTGGAGGAACAAGGCAGCCTTGTTCACGTGTAGATCCCATTCTAACTTCCTCGTGTCTAGAAAGGGTTGCAGGAATGTAGGTGGATTGGCCTCTTCCCTTGCATCTGAAATCACAGCTTCGGTGGTGACTTCTCCCATATAGTTTTATTCTTGGAAAGGAACTACCTTAACATGAAACCAGGTTGTGCAAAGGGTGGCTGAGGGATGACCAAGTTAATTGTGAGGTACTGGGCAAACTGGTATTCAGACACCCAAAATAAAGTATTTTCATTTGGGTTGACCTGAACTAAATGGATTCCTGTGAGTTTCTGGGGGGCTAATTTGGCATAAAGACCAAAATAATCTTTGATTCTGCTGAAATTACCCTGTCATGGCAATATACGGTAAGATTTTGTCTGGAAAATTTCTGGTCCTGTATCTGATCTGAAGAAGGGCCCCTGAGAACATTTTAGTGTAAGAATTTGGAAGAAAGATTTTTTCCTCTAAAGAGAATTTCTGCTGTTCCCAGTATAGCAAGGCATCTAGCATGCCCATGTGGGCTAGGTGAGTTAAGATTTAAAAAGAACTTTTCTTGCTAGAGACCTTGCTAAAAGCTGTTTTATAAAACTGTGATTGCTCTTGATCTTTGGTTTGTCTTAGAAAGGGGTCAACAACATACAATCATTTATCCATTAGTTACAGTTTCTCTTCAGTTAACTTTCTCAGTCACCAAAGAAGTGGGTCAGCATAGGGCTTCACTGCTCTGGGCCCCAAACCAGCCAACAAAATGCTTGGTGGCTCTGGTGTGTCCCTATTTCCATACTTACTGATGCTTGCCACTATATTGGATTAGTCTCACAGTATCTGATGGGCAAATGGCCACAGGACATCATGCTCCGCTGATGTGTCTAGAGTACATTCATGAAGAAATTGTGTCAGTTTGGAACATGCTGAAAGGTTTGAGGTGTGGAGTAAAATCCCCAACAGTGACTTGGGAGTCTAAGATGCATTTTCAGGGTGACTTGGACGCTTGAGAATCTCATTTAATAGCTTCAGGTTTTGTGTCTGATTCACATGCACTGAAGCAATCAGCTGAGGTGTTTTTAAGATTTTCCTTTTCCCTCACTGTCTGTTCAACTCTGAGTCAGAAATTATTGCTCTCTCCTTATCTTCATCACAGAACTGGCAGAAATGACATTGCTTTAGCTCTGTCTGAAATATTTGCGTAAACTCACTTTCTTCAGCAGTTTAAGCTAACACATTGGGTTGAGAACAGCAAGGCCTGTAGTGCACATACGTATTCCCTGCTGTCAGCTCTGCTGTGGGATGGGAGAGAAAAGACTTAAACGACTGTAGCCATTGCTGCCAGAGCTTATTAGCCAGAGCACAGTCACCTGAGAGTCAGACTGACCGTCTTTTGTAGGAACCAAACCCTGCTGGCATGAGTACTCATGACATCTGAGGGCATGAGATCAATAAAGGATTCATAGTGCTGCTTTGCCCAGGCTGCCAGCACACTTTTTGTGCAGAGGACGGAGAGCGGTTGCGATGACAAGTTGGGCGGCTCGCTTTGTGTGGTCTGAACATGGCTCCTGGTGTGCAAGTGAGAAATGGGACTAACGATTGCTTTTATAAAGTTCTTAGGGACCCAAAAAAAGTAATGGGGTTTCAGAAATTAAGAATGCAACAGATGATCTGCTCTGCATGCGTTTCTTTGTGGAGGTCTCTGGCTTCAACTCATGTGTGTACCAATACAGTGGCTATGCTGTAAGCTCCCAATCTCTTCACTGGCTCCCCAAGCACAGAGAAAGGAACTGTCAAATTACCTTCTCAGACTGGTGGGTGGACAATAGGTAATGATGGATCTGAGTGCCCGTTTGCTTCTGTCTATAGCCTTTGACATTTCTCTTATGAAGTCTCAGCAGAGGTTAGCATCTGTAGTGGTTTTGGCTGGGATAGAGTTAATTTTCTTCATAGTAGCTTGTATGGTGCTATGTTCTGGATTTTGGATGAAAACAACATAGCACCTCTCACAGCATGAGGTGCAACTGTGGGAGGTACATTCCCTCCAAGACACCAGCCTCTCCCTTGCCTTTTTGTTTGAATTCCTTTAATCTAAAGTAAAACTGTCATTAGCCAGGGACTGAATTGTTCCTCTACAGGCAGAAAGCTAGCTTTTCTCCACCACTTTCAGACAACACAATTTCTAACATAATTTTCTTTAATGCAATGTTTCATTTTTGTTTAGTTCTCCAGCCCAGCAGCTGGTAAGACCACCCAAGGCAAAGTCTGTCCTCAGACTGGCAGCTCCTTCACTCTCTAGAACAAAAAAAAAAAAAAAAAAAAAATTCTAACTCTGAGTTCCATTATTTTGGCATTCATTTTTATCTGCTCACTGGATCAAAAGCCAAAATACTAACATTTTAGTAGCATTAAACTTATTCAGGAAAATGTTGGTTTGGAAACAGCAACCTGAAAATCGTTGTCTGTTTTGAGCAAAATAAATACCTAGTTTCAAAGAAATGTCATTTTTGACAGATTGAAATTTCAAAATGTTGATTCAGAAGCTTTAGTTTAGAGTCTTCTTATAGGAAATAGCCGTTTTGACAATATTCTGTGTTTTGTCATGTAAACTTGTCAAAAGATTTCCATCAGATCTACAGTCTTCCCCGTGTTGTTCATAGCTACGCAGCCTTCCATGGAAAGCATCATTCAAACCACCAAAACACAAGCTCACAAAAGCCTTCAGAAAGGGTCTGGCTCCTCTGGCAGTCCTGGACAGAGCCACGGTTTTTGGATGTAGCCATGCAAATTCCAGATTTGATGCTTTGCAAGCCATTCAAAGGGCAGAAAATAAAAGGAAAATGGAATTTGATGGTAAAAGTAGCAGCTGGAAGTTCCATGTTCTGGCCTTGGATTGATTTCTGCATGAGTTGAAGCTTACTAGTTATTTTTGTTTGTGCCTCAACTTTCATCCCTGCCTTTAAGTCAGGACCATTTTGGTGGTGGCTCCTCCATCTATGGTGAAGATTTCTGAAGATATGGACCATCTCTCACTGTGTATTTATACAGTTTAAGCAACAATATTCCAGACTGCACAGGGAGTAAAAATGAAGCTCAATCTTAGGACTAAAAAACCCTTTGAGACAGTGTTTTTTCACATGGTTTCCAGATCAAATACATCCACTCACTTCCAAAAATCACTTTTCACCCTCATGTTTTGTTTCTAATCTTTATTTCATTTTACATTTCACATGTTTCTGCTTTTCCTCCTGCAAATCAAGAATAAACCCCAGACATTTTGGGTTTCCCCGCAGTTTCCATCTCCAGACCAAGGTGATTATCGGTTTGTATGACCTGAGGGCTTTTTACTTATCACCTTCATCACCATTGCATTTAATTAGAGGTGCAGAAACGTTAATAGCAGGTGGTCTAACACCACCTGGTATTTTCTAAGCATTCATCTTTTGCTGATGTGTTTTACCCAAATCCCCCACTAGATGGTATGAAGGGACTGGAAAGAAAATTCACTCCAAAATGGAAAGAAAATTCACTCTCAGAAAACCCACCAACCCTCAAACCCCTGAAATATCTGAATAATAGCTAAGGAGCTGAGGATGGCAGAAATAAGACTATGGGTTGGCTCAGTGGAAGTCAAGACACTTATTGGTCCTGCAGTGTTCACCAAAGTGGTACCCTTTTGTAACGCAGAGGGTGTTTGATGGACTCCAGGAATGCCCAGTCCCAGAGGGTGATCTCAGTGCAAATGTGAGTTTTACCCTCAGTTTTAATTCCCTTGGAAAATCAGTTATCTGCTCTTTACATTAAATGCCTTTGGCTCAATGAGGAGCCAGGACTCCTGTACATCCGGCTGGCACGGTAAAACATCATTTGCCCACGCCTCTGAGCTCCGCAAGGAAAAGCTTTTCATTCTGCTATCCCTCACATAAAGAACAAAACGAGCTTATTTTAATTCCCCATGGAAATGCGTGGGCCGTTCCCAGCAGGTTGCCTTTCTCTTTCACTCGTTTCACCTCCAAAGCACATCAGGTCAGTTGGGGGGAGTGCAGAAGTTTCCTCATTTGATTCATCACTCTGGCAGAGAAGATGAATACTTGGCAAAAGTGTCAGCTGCTGGGGACACACTGCATCTCTAGGCCACATTAGAAGGCAGCTATTGAGTACCTAATTGCACAGTTAGCTAGTTAAGAAGTTTGTGGAAGAAAGGCAGAAGCTGAGTTTCACTTGTAAGCTAGCAGGCATCAGATACACTGGGAACACCTGGTGCTTTGGTGGGTACCAGATTTCTGCTGAGGGTATGGGAAATTCTCTTTCACATCTCTGGAGAAAAGTGGGTGCTCATTTGTCACAAGGTCTTTAGTCACAGGGGGACAGAACGAAGAGAACAGCTGGAAAACAGATGAGCTCCTTTCCCTAGAAGTCACCCAAAAGAGCTCCTCTTTCTCTGAAGCCCCAAATTCAGAGACTGAGAAGTGTCAGTTCTCTCTCCACTCCTTGGGCCTGGGAGAGATCTGGTAGAACAAACTTGAACAAAATCTTCAAAGAACAAATGATCAAACAGGTTGGGTTGTTTTGGGATTTTTTTGCAACAGCTGCCCCCCCACCCCAGTACAGCAAGGTTTCCTTGAAAGAAGAGGGGTGGGAGAAGAAAATGATTCTGAGCTAATCACACTGGAGACAGAGCCAGAAAAGAGGAAAATAAAAACCAAGTGATCTGAGGAAGGAGAAAAAGAAAGGACTTCCTCTGACTTGCAGTGGAAAGTGTGGGACCATCTATCAGCCCCAGTTTCTCTCACTCATTCTTTTTCCCCTTAAGAAAAGAGGAGAAAGTGGAAATACAAGGTGGAGGCAGGGGCAGTTCAAAGGAGAGAAAATGAAGAAAAGAAAAAGAGAGATACTTTAAAATGAAGTGTTTAATTGTAAAATACTAAAAGAGCAAAAGGAAATATGAAGTGAGATAATTTCATTTCTTTCCATTGAAAATGTTCCCGGTGCTAGTCTCCGGGGTAGAGATAACATGCTGCTTCACATCTCTTGTGTCAAATACACAGTACATTCTTGTGCTACATTCAGTACCTGATGATGAGTGCAAATTGCTTGTGAAGACAGTAATTTATAACATCTACCAAGGGCCTTGGCCATCTGGTGATTAAGCTGGTCCGTAGCCTACAGCTCATTCTGGACTCCTGGCCAGACACCTGGCTGGCTGTTGCACTGGAAAATACCCCAGTCCATTGCTGCTAGCAGGCAGATTGTGTCCCACTTACCAGGCAAAAGCTAATGTGGTGATCACCTTCATAGCCTCCACTCTGGCTGGGAGGAAGGCCACAAATCCTGAGACAGCACAGAGGCACTCATCTTCCCTTCCTCCTCCTCTGCCAGAAGCCCTGCACAGCTCCTTGGCTCTGCGGGCATGCTGGGGTGGGCATTCGCAGGAGACCTGCAGGAGGCAAAAAGGCGCTGTGCTCTTAGATCTTTCAGGAAAACTCTCCTTGCACAGAGATTTCAGTTGCGCTGAAAGAGCCTTTCGCTCCTTCAAGCCCTCCTCATCCTCCCCTGAAAGCCTCCTTCTTCTGGAGGCTCTTGCAAAGCACCTTTTTACCCTTTAGAAAGGAAAATGCCTTAGGAAGCTGGACTCTGTCATAGTATTGTGCAACAACCATGAGGCAGGCTGGGAGCAGAGTCAGTGCCTGACTAAGCACTAATCTCAGGCACAGGATCCCAGACTGACAGGTGGGGCCGCCAGTCCCCTTTCTCTATATCACTAGAGAGAGCTTCAGGGCCAGAAATGTCAGGCACTCACTGGAGAAGCTCTCTCTATTCACACAAAGCTGTGTTGTCTTTGTGATACTTCACCATGTTGGCTTGGCTGCCATGTCTCTAATGAGGTCTGGAGGACAAAAGCTACTTTCAGACAAATCTCTTGGCTGGGAAAACCTTCCATCTCATGGAGATTAGACAGCCCAGCAAAATTTGTCATGCTTTTCCCTTGGAACTTGTTAGATGGTCTAAATAAATGTTTCCCAGAGTCCTGCTGTTGGATCCACAGGTGAGCCATGGAGGAGTTACCATGGCCATTGATTTAGGAGAAGTTAAAAATTCCTAAGATCAGGGCTGTGATTTCAGCTGCTTTGTGCTGCCTGGATGATTCAGACTGACAGATAGCCACGTCCAGGGTAACAGAACTCAAGAATGTACTGTCAGGACTTTCCTGTGCCTCAGCAATTTTTTTGAGATCTGGGCAGCCTGCAGTCTCATCCTACAGCACTGGTAAAGGAGAAAATGAAGTCATCTCTGCAAGTCCCCCCCTCCTCCGCCAAGCCTCCCAAAGCATGTTCCAATGAGCTAAGCTCGAGTTTCTGTGTTTAGAAAGCAATCTAAGAGACGTGGTTTTAATTAAGAAGGAGGTTCCATGATGGACAGGCATGGCACAGAGGTAAATGGCTGTGAAAAGAGATCACTGCCTGTGTGACAGCGTGTAAAACAGACCTACACAGAAATGTTACACTTCACCAGCAAACCAGCAAGGTGGCAAAACCCCCCTATCTCCAAACCCACCACACCTCTAAACATACAAACATACGTTATTAGTTTCTTCATAATCTGTACGAGAGAGACAGCCTGTCTTTTCGCTCTGTAAGCATCCATATTCGTTACAGAAAATTAGCGCCTTAACCTAAAAAGGTAAGGAAAGGAGGGAACATGAAAGACAGAGTCTGCACGAGTGTGTGTGTACATGGGTGTTAGTGTGTATGTGTATGTCAAACAGACAGCGTATCTTACTCTGGGCGAGAGTGTACGTGTATGAAAAAAGGCTTTCTAGTGTAATTTAAATCTGGAGCTATGCTTCGTACCGTGATAGAGATGAGCAATTCAAGATTTTAAGTACAGCTCTCCAACTGAGCTGTGTGGTGCTTAGGTTCTGTTTATTTAGACTCGGGGCATTCTTACAGCTATAATTCTGCCACTGATAGATGCAGATTCACACCAGCTCCAAAAGCTCCTTCTTACCCGCCCCGTTCCCACGACAGAGGTTCCTGCTACAGGCACAGCCCTCTCCTTGGTGCCAACAAGCACTGGTGAGGATGCACAGAGAACCAATCCAGGTTAAAACTAACGCAGTGAAAAAAGAAATTCTTGATTAAGCTGAATCAGTTCCCAGGTCACTGCACTGTAGGTTCCCCGCCGATCTGGTGGTGCTGGCAGAGGAAGGGCAGTGGGAATGGACAGACAGGTGGGCACTTGATTCTTCAGCATCGGCATGTGGCTTTGTGTTGTGACTCAAGGGTGCACAGAATGTGCTTTTGCTAGCAGAGCTGGGCTGCGGCCCTGGTATGGCATATGTATACATATACATATATGTATGTACGTAAGTTTTGGGTTGGAAGGGGAGGAGAGAGAGGCAGTAGGATCTGTTTGGCTGTTGCTGGTGTGGAAACGCAGGCTTAGAGTCCCCCTGAGGTTTAACAATGTCTCCTGTTTTCCTCATTCTGTGCACAAGGCTCATCCAATACATTCAGGGTACAATGCTACTGCATCCCAAAGTGTTTTGGCCCCCCTTGTCATCCAGAGGAAGGAATGCCGTTAGGTTCAGTGGCATTTTCCAAACAGCTCAAGGGAATTATTGCTCCCCTTCTAAAACTTCAGGATCTAGTCTCTTGAGCCATGCTGTAAGCAACAAGGAAGCCACACAGCAGGCTGGCACCTTTTGTTCCTGCAGGGCCAAAGTCCTCCACAGTTGTAGAATTCAGAACTGGAGGGAGTTTGCTCAGGGAAAGATGCCTGCTCGCCTGGGCTGTCCACTCCTCTCTGCCCGAGTCCTTTATTCCCAGTAAAATAAAGCAAATGTTTTACCTAGTCACAGAAGAGCCTTACCTCCAAAAAAGAGAGCGAAATACATCATCTTCTTGTTTTTGCTGCAAGAGAAGAGGGAGCTCTTGTCCCCAGGGCTGCTAGCAACATCAATCACCAAGAAGATGCTTAGTGGAAAAAAAATCTAATAAAAAGGATTTTTTTTCAGGGTTTCAGTGCAGGACAGAGAACTGTACTGTATCAATTTTCCTCTGTCTGTTGGCTTTTCTGTCTATCTGGGGTGCTCTCTCTTTGATCCTTTGTGCAAGCTTATTATGAAATGAAAACTTAGAAGAGTAAGCTGGCACCGTTTCTCTTGGTACTGTGCATAAGGAGGTCACAGAGCCAGGATTAGACACATTCCCTGGAGAAGCAGGCGGAGTTTAAATAAAGTTTTTTTTATGGCCCTTGACATTCCTTTAGCTTTGAGGCACTGATGTAGTTCTCTTAACAAAAAAAGGAGAGAAAAAAAGAAGGGAATGAAAAATCCATCTCTGCCTGAGACACCCAGTGTCTCTGTGTATGTGAAAATGAATTCCCATTGAGCTGGCTTAAACATAAAATAAAATGCTACAGGGCCATATTTTCAGACTTGGAAGACTGACATCAAATGACTAAAATCTGTATCTGGACAATTAATAACATACCTACTTAAATATAGATTTTGATCCCGAACTTCCTCCTTCTCTCTCCTCTTCCTCCCCAAAATTAATGGAAATTTTGTAATAATTTTTGTTATTATTGTATCTTATCTTGGGGGCTTGCGTGATTCACTGTTGTTACATTGTCCTCACTGGTGGCAGCAGTACTCACCTTGATGCTGTTTTGACTAAGGACAGATAAAGTAGCTAACAGGAGTCCCAAAACTTGCAAGGACCAACTTAAACTTTCAAAGTGTCCTTGATTCACATTAGGGAAGAAAACAACAGACACATTTTTAGTATTTATTTTCTCCAGATAAAGGGTATTATTTACACTAAATTTATATTATACTTCACTGAACTTAAATTTCATGGAATAGGTTTAGACCGGTTCTTCACAGTTGCCAGTTACAATTTTATTATTGTTATCAATCTTGTAATATGGAATGGTTTGTTTGCTTGTTTGTTTGTTTTAAAGTCCATATCTTTTAATTCCAGGATTCAGAGAGACTCTCCCCTTCTATACATTTCTAAATGCTAGTGGAGAAAATATTGACAACATGAAATATATACCCTCCAAATGGCCAGAAACCAGATTCCAAGTGAATGGAGCCTAAAATGTATTATTAAAAATCCCCTAAGCCCTCATGATTTTCCAGGCAGTATCCTGATTGCTGGACAGGGACTAGTGACCTGGCATATGATTCTGTGTGTTTAAGCTTGACACTACTGGTTCTTAAACAAACCCAACCACAACAACTATTTCTAACATAATCTAGTCTGTGTCTCTAGGTACTTATCTCTTATTTACCTCTGAAATATCTGAGTGTGTATTTGCTCCTCAGGATCTGGCCACCAAGTGGTAATTGCCCTTTAGAGTCTGAGGAACATGTTTTTTAGCTATATCCTCCTCCAATTTTAAATCCCCAGCTGGGGAAGGAGCTGAAATCAATGAGAAACAATTTGTTGTTCCTGCAGTGAAGCTCTGACAAGTCATATGCTTGGGCAGATGCCTGGTGCCAGCTCTGGTAAGTCTGTATCTGAAGCCTGCGGAAGAAATTACATTGTCTGTCATTGTCAGCATTATCAAAAGCAGACAAAAAACAAAACACATTTGAGGATGTTAGATAGATAATTCTTTGAAGCAGGGAAGCAGGTAGATAAAGCTGGATCCTAGAGCAGAAGAGCCAACATTATACATCATTACTGACATTAACATTACCTTATCTTTACGGTGTTAGACCTACCAGAGAGCCATCAGCTCGAGGGTCCTGAGTACAAAATCTGAAGGATTGATTAGAATAGGGAAGAAAAGAAGAAAATTATATCCAAACAGAAGCTTTTGCGCCAGCCTGAACGATGGCCTGTGGGAATGGGTGGAGTGAAATTTGCGTGCAGATATGTTTGCATGACATCTACAGTAGAAGCAGAGTTGTGTGCTGTGGAAATCTGGGTGGGTCCCATCATACGCCAGAGCCTGGATCTCTTGGTAATAAGCTGAATTCACAGGCAAGGATGCATCCCCCTTTTCAAGCCTGGGCTTCTCCTTGTGCAAGGGTGAATGTCATCCCTCAGGATGCCCAAGGCATTCACACCCACCTAAAACAGCTCAGGCAGCTTTCAGTGAGAACAGGCCAGGCAGGGTAATGGGAGAGGGAGGCACCATTTTGGTAGGCAAAGAAGCTGGGAGACAAAGGCATTTGATTCATCACACCACACTTCTGCTGTCTGCAATGTAAGTGTCCACACCAAAGTCTAGATTCCCTTCGCAACCACTGGAGAGCAAAGATGATGAGCCACAGGTTGCTCAGCCATAACGACACAGCTAAATTTGGTGAGGTGAGCCATGCCTGCAAGGAAGGCACTGGCTACTCTGACTCGATCTCCAGTGGCAGGAGCGTGCACGGGTGTCTGTTTTAAATCCCATGGTAAGGCACCAAGAATTCTTTACTGATGGAAATTAGATGTAAAGTGACACAAAGTCTACAAAAAGTAGAATAAACCCAAACTTTGACAAGCATCTACAATTGTCTACAAGCGTCTCTGCACAGTGCTATCTGGGCTCATTCAGGCAGGGCTGAAGTCCATCCTGCTGTTCTTGGTACCTAAGTCTCTTAAAGATACTCAGGATGTGTTTACTGTGGCTCCAGTTCTGCATGCTGGGTGAAATGCAGAATTGGAAGGGAAATTAGAATTTTCAATAGCTATTTAACCTCTTGAAAAGTGAGGTTCATCTGACAAACGTTGGTGTTTGTAGTGCAGATGAAAACCTGGAAACTGCGCGGAGCCCAGGCTGTAAAGCCTTGTGGGAGCATGCAGATGCTCCTTCTAGCCTTCTGACTTCTGATATTAGGGAACAGCAATGGCAGGTGATGGGTGGATTGCTCCACTGTGGCCAGGAATCAGTAAGACACAAGCAGAATTGTTGATGGGAGACCGGGCACATACTTCTTTAATTAAGACAGCGGTTTCTTTGTAAAAAAGTAAGGGTTGGAGCTGATCTCCCACCCTCAACCTCCACTCCTGCTACCCTTAATGTCAGTTGTGCTTTCAGAGTAGATGAGCCTGTTATTAACACTTTGAAAAAAACCTAAATTATTTTCTCTCAGAAGCTTTGAGTGAATTTACTGAGCTGCATATTACATCCCAGCATGCTTTCTTTGAGAAAAAAAGGCAAGTATTCATTAGAGCTGGTTGAATTGTCTGGTGACATAGCTGAGAATATTTGTGTGAATAAAAGCAATGAGTTTGCTTTTTTTCTGTGCCTGGAGCCCTGTGACCTGTAAAGATTTGCAACAGTCTCAAGAGAGGGGTGTCACTGAATCTAAGTTTAGTTGTCTGGAGTGTAGGAGTTCAGTCTGCACCAATTGTCTGGACTTATTTGAAAGCTGAAAGAAATAGGCACATTTTCTTTCTTCTCTTGGGGTCAGTATTGAAATGCGTGAAGTAAATCATGCTTTAGAGCTGCCTGTCTCTTCAAGAGACTACAGATAATTAGTTCAGAAGGGAACATTTACATTTTTGAACCACCACACCAATGAGTGAAGGATCCCACTTGAACTGGCTGTAAGAAAATTCCTAATCTTGATTTTTTCATAAGTGGTTTGTCATTTTTTTCCTAAGTTACATGAATAAATACGTAAAATATATCATACATTTTTAACACAGATGCGTTAATATATTGTTGAAACCTGGATGTGTAACCATGGGCCTGCATTTAAATTAAACGTAAGGAACAATGATGGAGAGTCATTTATCATGATGAAAAATTGAAATGAAACATTTCAGTCCACCTGGCCAAAGCACTATTTCACAATGAAGTCAAACAATTCTACACTGGGATGATTGCTCAGGAGGTTGCAGGGCTCATCGACAGAGCTTTAAACTAGACTTGAAGGGGGAGGGGGATAATATCAGGCTTGCCTGAGAGAAGCTGAGGGGCGATGTGCCACGGTCAGAGGGAGCGGGTGCCAGCGAGGGCACTCAGCCTGTGTCTCTGAGACGTGCGGGGTACACTGGGGCACAGCTGAAGTTGTGCAGAGTTGAGCTAGGGGATATGGAGGCAATAGGAGCCAAGAGGGAAACGCCAGTGAAACCCCTCAAAGCACACAAGGGGTGCTCCTCTATGAAGGAGGCACGGGTGACAGCCCAGCTGAAGTGCCTCTACACCAATGCACACAGCATGGGCAACAAGCAGGAGGAGCTGGAAGCCATTGTACACCAGGAAAACTATGATATCATTGCCATCACGGAAACATGGTGGGATGACTCGCACAGCTGGAGTGTGGCAATGGATGGCTATGAACCCTTCAGGAGGGATAGGCGAGGCAGGAGAGGCGGTGGGGTAGCCCTGTATGTTAGGGAGTGTTTGGGTAGTTTAAAGCTTAATGATGATGATGATAGGGTTGAGTGTCTATGGGTAAGAATCAGGGGGAAGGCCAACAAAGCAGATATTCTGGTGGGAGTCTGTTACAGACCACCCAACCAGGATGAGGAGACAGATGAACTATTCTATAAGCAGCTGGGAGAAGCCTCACGATTGCTAGCCCTTGTTCTTGTGGGGGACTTCAACCTACTGGATGTCTGCTGGAAATGCAATACAGCAGAGAGGAAACAGCCTAGGAGGTTCCTGGAGCGTGTGGCAGATAACTTCCTGACACAGCTGGTGAGGGAGCCAGCTAGGGAAGGTGCCCCGCTGGACCTCTTGTTCACGAACAGAGAAGGACTTGTGAGCGATGTGGTGGTTGGAGGCCGTCTTGGGCAGAGCGATCACGAAATGATAGAGTTTTTGATACTTGGAGAAGTGATGAGGGGGGTCAGCAGAACTGCCACCTTAGACTTCCGGAGGGCAGACTTTAGCCTGTTTAGGAGACTGGTCGAGAGAGTCCCCTGGGAGGCAGCCCTTATGGGCAAAGGAGTCCAGGAAGGCTGGACATTCTTTAAGGAGGGAGTCCTAAAGGCACAAGAGCGGGCTGTCCCCAGGTGCCAAAAGATGAGCCGGCGGGGAAGAAGACCGGCCTGGCTGAATAGAGAGCTTTGGCTAGAACTCAGGAAAAAGAGGAGAGTCTACGACCTTTGGAAGAAGGGGCAGGCAACTCAGGAGGACTACAAAGGTGTAGTGAGGTTGTGCAGGGAGAAAATTAGAAGGGCCAAAGCTGAGCTAGAGCTCAGTCTGGCTGCTGCTGTAAAAGACAACAAAAAATACTTCTTCAAATACACTTGCAGCAAAAGGAGAGCTAAGGAGAATCTCCAGCCTCTATTAGTAAGGGGAGGGAACACAGTGACCAAGGATGAGGAAAAGGCTGAGGTACTTAATGCCTTCTTTGCCTCAGTCTTTAATAGCAGGGCCAATTGTTCTCTGGGTACCCAGCCCCCCGAGTCAGAAGATAGGGATGGGGACCAGAATGGAGCCCCCATAATCCAGGGGGAAATGGTGAGTGACCTGCTGCACCACTTAGACACTCACAAGTCTATGGGGCCTGATGAGATCCACCCAAGAATACTGAAGGAACTGGCAGAAGTGCTCACCAAGCCCCTTTCCATCATTTACCAGCAGTCCTGGCTAACTGGGGAGGTCCCAGTTGACTGGAGATTAGCTAATGGGACGCCCATCTTCAAGAAGGGCTGGAAGGAGGACCCGCGGAACTACAGGCCTGTCAGCCTGACCTCGGTACTGGGGAAGCTGATGGAGCAGATCATCCTGAGTGCCATCACACGGCATGTAGAGGATAACCAAGGGATCAAGCCCAGCCAGCATGGGTTTAGGAAAGGCAGGTCCTGCTTGACCAACCTGATCTCCTTCTATGACAAGGTGACCTGCTTAGTGGGTGAGGGAAAGGCTGTGGATGTTGTCTATCTAGACTTCAGTAAAGCCTTTGACACGGTTTCCCACAGCATTCTCCTGGAGAAACTGGCTGCTCATGGCTTGGATTGGTGTATGCTTCGCTGGGTAAAGAACTGGCTGGATGGCCGGGCTCAAAGAGTGGTGGTGAATGGAGTTTACTCCAGTTGGTGGCCGGTCACAAGCGGTGTTCCCCAGGGCTCTGTGCTGGGGCCAGTTCTGTTTAATCTCTTTATCAATGATCTGGATGAAGGGATCGAGTGCACCCTCAGTCAGTTTGCAGATGACACCAAGTTGTGTGGGAGTGTTGATCTGCTGGAGGGTAGGCAGGCTCTGCAGAGGGACCTGGACGGGCTGGATCGATGGGCCGAGGCCAATTGTATGAGGTTCAACAAGGCCAAGTGCAAGGTCCTGCACTTGGGTCACAACAACCCCATGCAACGCTACAGGCTTGGGGAAGAGTGGCTGGAAAGCTGCCTGGCAGAGAAGGACCTGGGGGTGTTGGTTGACGGCCGGCTGAATACGAGCTAGCAGTGTGCCCAGGTGGCCAAGAAAGCCAATGGCATCCTGGCTTGTATCAGGAATAGCGTGGCCAGCAGGACTAGGGCAGTGATCGTGCCCCTGTACTCGGCACTGGTGAGGCCGCACCTCGAATGCTGTGTTCAGTGTTGGGCCCCTCACTCCCAGAGAGACATGGAGGGGCTGGAGCGTGTCCAGAGAAGGGCAACGGAGCTGGGGAAGGGTCTGGAGCACAAGGCTGATGGGGAGCGGCTGAGGGACCTGGGGCTGTTCAGCCTGGAGAAAAGGAGGCTGAGGGGAGACCTCATCGCTCTCTACAACTGCCTGAAAGGAGGCTGTAGAGAGGTGAGGTCGGTCTCTTCTTCCTGGTAACAAGTGATAGGACGAGAGGAAACGGCCTCAAGTTGCGCCAGGGGAGGTTTAGACTGGGTATTAGGAAATTTTTCTTCACTGAAAGGGTTGTCCAGCATTGGAAGAGGCTGCCCAGGGCAGTGGTGGAGTCGCCATCCCTGGAGGTATTTAAAGGACGTTTGGATGAGGTGCTTAGGGACATGGTGTAGTGGTGGGCTTGGTAGTGTTAGGTTTACGCTTGGACTCCATGATCTTAAAGGTCTTTTCCAACCTATACAATTCTGTGATTCTGTGATTGACCTGCTTGGGCTGTAAACAAAAAGCTTCCAACTTTCACAGCAAAGTGTTTTCCTTTCTCTTAATAGACCATTTTGGAACATCTTTGTTACTGTTTTACCTCTGTCTTCTCCTGTTCTCATTGTGGATAAAAACAAACATTAGAAGAACAGCCTTTTGGGCAGTCCAACAGATGCATATTTTCCTTGGCTCTTGTATTTCTCCCATGGGCTCTGAACAAAACAGCCCCAAGACTCTTCTCTTCCGTCAAAGACGGAGGCATGACAGAGAGCAGCCCTTGCTGGAGGACAGACGCTTGCTTGCAGGCACTGATCACAGGCTCCCGGGAGGAGTAGCGGCACTTTGTGAGCTATTACAGCTCTCACCAATCTCCTTGCCAATAAGACTCACAAAGAGTGTTCAACAGCCTTGTTATTACTGTCAATTCTGTTCTCTCCCTCATCATTTCTGGACCACTGAGAGGCTAAAATATTAACCAGGACATTGATGAATTTGAGGCTGAATTCTTTTAATTCATTCCTGGCTGAGTTCCTACTTGCATCCATAACTCTACTCTAGTTAATTCAGAGAATTTATGGCTTTAGCCCTGTCAGGTGCTTTGAAAAGTCTCTATTGGTTCCTCATTAATGGGGCATTTTTCCCCTTTCTGGAGCCTATTACCTAAGTAGGATTTTTTTAATAGGGAAAAAAAAAAAATATAAGTAGAGCAAAAAGTAAGAGGCCTCACTGCCTTCCTCCAATCTTTCATCAGCAACAGTGATGGGTCAGCCACAGAAACCTCCTGCAAAGACAAGGGGACTAAGACAGCGTGACACGTTCCTACCAGTACCTGGACATGTGGCTGCATGTAACTCAGGGCTAGCAGGGGACATTTTTAGAGTCACCCACACTCCTTCTGAGAGCGTGATCTGGTAATCTGAAAAAGCCTGGTTTCTTTTAATCTCATCTTCCTCCTCTGCTTATCTATCAGTGAACTTGACCTTGTAGCTCCGTATCAGAGGCTCACTGTCGCTGGCTTTGGAAAAACCTGCCTTTATCTCTTCTCTGTGTTGAATATAACTCTACATCTTGTTTTATTTTATCACTTAGCATTTATCTATCTATCTATCTATCTATCTATCTATCTATCTGTTTCTTTTGTTCTATATGTCTATCTGTCTGTCTTATTTACACTTACACACTTCACTGCTACAGTATCTCAGCATCTGTCTGTTAGAGGCAAAAGTAATAAACTAAACTGTTTCCACTGGCAGAGAAAACAGCGTTGCCAGTTGAGTGTGCTTTCAGCCAGCAGTGCTGCAATACCCTTTTGTTTCAGGATGTGACACATTCAGGCTGAAGGGCTGAGATGTGAGAGTAACTGTGGGCAATGTGGGCAGTGGTTCCTTACTTCTTCTTGCACAAATTCTTGCATTAAAATTATGTGATTGCTCTTCCTCCTCTTTCGACTATTGTGTGGTGGTTAAACTCCTTGTGTTGAAGATCCTGAGTTTGATTTACTTTTTGTGGGGATGGATATTCCCTATGTCTTTTCTTCCTTATTATACAATCTTTCAGAGCGTGTGACCTTCCTTCCTGGGTCTTGAGGACTGAAATGAGCAGCCCTGGAGTTGAGAGATGCAAACCATGGCTGGGCCGGTACCCACCAGCACAGCACGCAGCCCTCCACCCAGCTGGGGATGGAGCACAGGCAGGGCTCTTTGCCCGCTCAGCCACGTATCAGCCCTCAAGTCTCCGCAGGGCTCGAGTGACCTGTAACTACAGTTGGACAGAACAGTGTATTTGCCAGATTTCCCATTTAGAAGCAAATAAATCTGCCTGTGCATTTGTTTTGACTCAGTGAAGAATTCATCTCAAATTTGGTAAATATTTCTGACCACTATAAATATATACAGGAGTGGGAGTGGGATTTCTTTTTGCGAAGCTGAAATTATTTTATTTTGATGTTTCTGCAGTGAATCATTTTGAATTCTCATGTTGAAAGTGTTTTGTCTAGAAATTTAGCTTTCCATAGTGATTTTTAAAGATTTTAAGTAGCTGAAAATTAGATGTTTAATTTAACTCGAGCATTGGGAGGAAGGAGAAAGGAGCAAGACTGAGCAGAAAAAAATGTCTCAGGAAATGTTACTTCCTTTAAAAGAAGTAATAGCCAAGCAAACACAAATATTGACAAAAGCTGCTGAGTTGTCACCCTCATGATCTTGGGCGGGTGGAAGTCCTTTCCTGGGGTTGATGCTGTAAATTACTCAAAGTCCAGGTCTCAGTGTAATGTCTGGGCTCTGACTCACATTTGTGGAGCAAACAATTCAGCATTGAAATGTTGTGCCATTAGGTGTGCTGCCGCTTGGCCCGGCATTACTCATCTATAGCATCCACAGAAGGAAAGAGGTTTGGTTCTTCTTGGTTGCTCTCCCAGCAGCACCGTACAGCGCTGTGCAGGTACACAGCCCCTCGTGCTCTTTGCGGCACAGTGAGCCTCGGTTTTACCAGTGAGCGAAAGAGAAATGGACTCACCTGGTCGTACTTCTTGCTGAGGTGGAAGCATCAAGCACAGAGCTTGTGTCTCTGCCAGTGGTCTGCCCTCATGTTTGAGGCTGAAAGTCAAAGCAAATGATGATTTAATATAAGTGTGGTTTCATTCAAAGGTTTCCTTGTATTCTGAGGAAACAGAGTAAGAAACGTGGAGCATTTTGTTTGAAGCATGTGGGAGCAGCCAGGTGTGCCATTTATTCAGATAAAGAATCAAAATGAGTCTCTTACCTTTTCATCTTGGCTTCCCTCCCCTCTAATTCTTTCATCCTCAATGCTTTTTATTGATGCTTTCAGTCCTGGAGGAGAATGAAGCGGCATTGGCATCTTTTCCCTCCTCTTTCTCCCATCGCCATCAGGACACCTTGCAGAGATGCACACAAGGTGGAAATTGTCCTTCTCCTCCCATCCAAATGGCATTACCTCCAAGTCTCAGCAGGCTGCCTGGCTCTTCAGATGCATTTGGACTGATTGGAATGGGGAGTTTACCAACAAATTCAAAACATCAAATACACTGCAGAAACTGATGCTGAGAACCAAGGCACTGTTGCAGGGCACAGCTTCGCCATGGGCTACGTCACTGGTGGCTCTGATGTCCTGCTCGGGGTGTCACCCATGGTGTGGGGCGGGCTGCTACAAGCAGGCAGTGCTGGATCACACTGTTCAAATAGCTGGAGCTGCTTTGACAACAGGAGCTGGTCTTCAAAGAAAACTTTAAACAAAAATGAGCTGGGCCTTGGGCCAACGCTTGCTGTGATAAGCAGCTGCCTCCTCTCCGATGGGAAGGTAGACATACAACAGAAAGGTCCCCGGGTCTAGCATCAGAGGACAGATATTTGGCCAGAGTCTCCAGTCAAAAAAAAGGCAGCATCTCACATCCAAGGTACAGCTTCCTTGTGGCCACACCATGCGTTGTGACAACAAGTATTCCATTTTACTCTTCAATTATTTCATTTTTTTTCATAGGATACATATCTGCGTTGAGGATTGCTTTTTGGCAGCAAAGGGCAGGAGGAAGAAAAATATCAAAAATGTATGTGGGAAGCAGACACTTTTTGTAAAGATTGTCTTTAAACACTTCCAAGCAAGTAGTTCCAGGCACACTCAAAAATAAGTTGAGAAAAAATAGAACTGCTTTAAAAACAAAAGGGAGAATTTCCTAGTCCCCAAATACATGTCCTTCATTATTTGAATCTAAAGCAATCAGAAATCACTACTCCAGATGAACAGCTCTGGGGGCTGTACCACGTACAACCCCCCCCCAAATTCTGTAGCAGTGTTTTCCAGCCTCCTCGGTGGTAAGTCCCTTGACCCCACTTCTCCAAAGGAAATTTGTCCTATTATCTCTGGCCTCCGGGTTGAAGCCTCCTGCAGAGGAGGCTGGTTGTTGTCACCAGTCACTGTTAGTGGTGAAGGGTGCTTATTGGACTCTTACAGACGGAATTTAGCCAAAAATTCTTTTCACTTGAGCATGCATGGTCTGTCCCGAGTACTCCACTTCCTCAGTGGGAAACTGTGAGCCCCTGCAGCACAGTGTGCCAGATGAGACAGCTCTCTGCAGTCACTTTGGGAGATTGATAGCTGCACGAGTGAGTTAACTCCGTTAAATCTGATGGAGACAAAGAAAGCAACAGAAAGGATAGAAAGACAAATAGAAATCAGCTCGTCTGTCAGCCTCCCTTCCAGGAAAGCTGCCTTCCCCCACTGCAGCGGTGGGAACGGAGGTGGGCAAGAACTGTCTGCCAGCAAAAGTTTCTTTGAAGAGATTTCACATCGCTCATGATTATTGATTGGGTCATCAAAATGAAAAATTATGTTTTGATTTCTGTCAAAACAAAACTCTTCTCTTTATTCTGCCTTTATTTATTTATTTTTGTCTCCCCTTCCCTCCTCTAAGAAATACAGTGGATCACAAAAAGATGTAAAAGAATGGGGAGTTTAATGAATGGACAAGTGATCAAATTTTAGTTCCTTAAAAAGTTTGAAATTGACGTTCCTGTGATTTGGAGGGAAAAGGGAGGCAAAATTTCACTTCCTTCAAAGTGTCGTGTTGAAAAATCAGTCTTTTCCTCCCAGCTGATTCTGATTCTGTAAGTTGGTGAGAGAAATCTCTTTTGTCTACGCAAAAGAATGACATCGGACAAAGCAAAGCCCATGGCTCTAATTAGAGCTTCTGTCAAGGCAAAAATCAACACAATAGTGACGCGCAGTTGGACATGCTCCCCACGTAATTTCACAGTCAAAGCAACTGCTAATATCTGAGGGTAACATGGGGGTGTACGAGGGTTGTTCCTATGTTGTAATACGCAATATGAGCTTCCATTTCCTTTCTACCTTTAAGCACTCTCAGTGTCTATGCTCCCTCCCAATTTTGTAATAGGTAACCTGAATTCTGTGCTGGAAACCTTCAAGGGAAATAGCCGTTATGTATCGTGATAGCACAAGTTTAAGTGATCATTAAACAGTAGGAGTTACTATTTGAAATCTATATCCTCACTAACCAGGCCATTCTGTTTCACCCCAGGTGAAATCCACCCCTGAGAAGAACAAGGCCAAAGCATAATTTAAGCTCCACTAAAACTCTGAAAAATAACTTCACCAATTCTAAGCACATCAATTTTTTTTTACATGGAACATAAAAACCTAACAAATTGTAACAGGGCTCTCATCAGTATCAATTCCCTCTAATATTAAAGCCTGTGTTGTATATCTCTGCTGATAGCAAGCTCGAAAATGTATAGTGAACAGAACAAAACCAGAAGAATAAATAAATGCTGAAGTATTGAACTAGGAAGAACATTGAAGTCTTGCTTTCATAGCTCACAGGCACTTCGAAAGGAGACCAGTAGCATTATCCCTATTTTAGAGATGGGGAACAGAAAAGCATCATGGCTTTCCCAAAGGCACATAGAAAGTCAGTGGCTGAGCTGCCTGTTGAATCCGCATCCGCTGTTCCAGTCCCTAGGCAATAGTGCCTGCATGTAGCACACACGTCACTTACAGACTCCTGGAGAATTTAACAAAGCAGGTCAGAAGCAGGGGGCAGGCCTCCATATAGGTAATTGTCAGAGAGAAAGGGAAAAATTATAATCAGAAGCATCTCTCCATTGTCTCCTTCTCTGCAGCCAGGGAGATCTCCAATGATTTAGAAGAGCATTTAATTAGCTACTCCATCTTGCTTGAAAAGGGAAGCATGGTCTGGGCTATGAATTAATACGTATGAATTTATCAGAGTAATTTGTTTGCCTGGAGGACAGGAGCCAGAGGCATATGTAAATCTCTGAAAACATTGTGACAGACATACAGCCCAAATTTTGGGACTTGGACAATCTGATTGTGAGTATTAGTTGAATAGTGGCTGCTACTGAAGAAGTGTGGGAGGCTGTAGATGCTTTGCCAGCTGACTTCACTCGCTGTCTCTGTCTGTAGCCAGCGGAGAGAAGCAGCCTCCCTGGATGTGCTTTAGAGTGGGAGCCTAATTCAGGTGCTCTGAGTCTTCACCTCGGGCAGCCAGTCTCTCATTAGTGACTGTAGGAGGAATCAGGGAAAATTAACCGCTCGTATTAGCCATGGCAGATGGTGTGAGCAGTCTGCCATGCTTTCAGAGAGGATAAGTAGCAGCTCTCCAGGAGACCAAGGTGATTGTTTTCTGGGTAGGGGCTTTGTGCTTGTGTAGACTTGGCAGGCTGAAAGACCTGAATTTGTCTTAAGCTAGAATTTGTTTCTCTGCATGTGAGCAGTAGAAGGGACTGAATGGTCATAGAGTAGTATCTTTTACCCCTTAATTTCTTTCTTGTTAGGTAATGGTCTGATACTCTTTCTGTAAGCAGCAGTAATGCAACCTATGGTTAGAAAGACCAATCTTTAAAGTCACAAAATTGAATTTGTCCCTCTCTCAGGCTAATTTTAGAATACAATTATGATCAAGAAAAGATCTTGAAATAACAATAAAAATTCACTCCAGATATCTACAGAAGATAGAGTATGAGCAGCAGCTGAAATGGTCTTGGCTTAATTGGGAAAAAAACCTCAGTTTATCTTGATTTCCCTCATGTGAGGACTCAGGGATAAGAATGAAAAAATACTTGCAAAAAGCAGGAAACTGTATTTCTTCTTCAAGATCTAATAATTCTGACAAGTACATTGAAAACATATCAGAGGAGAAGATCTTACTGTCCCCAGATGGAATAAGAGTGAAATTAGCAAATGGCACATTAACATATTTCTGATTATATTCCAGCCTTCCTGCGAAAGGAAATGTTATGGGGAATTAATTAATTAATTAGTATAGTTTACAAGATACCTAGTTTTTGCTTGGAGTTAAAGACAATGCAGAGCCTCTGCATTTGAGACACAGCCCTTTCAAAAAAGGATGGAGACCTTCACCTTTCTGGTTAGTCTGAGCCTAAGCTTCAGGATTGTTATTGTATACTGTCTTTAGAGTCACATTGTGTGATCTCTGGAGGAAGACTTCACAGGAATCGGGTGAGAAGTGGTTTTCACAGCCTGACAAAGTTACACGTTCTACCCCAAGGAATAGTTAATGCCTTATACAAAGTGCAGTAAGAACAGAGACAGAGAGGCACCTGATCTTCTGAGGATTTAAGGCACTCGCATGGGAAATGGCACATACACCTTGAACTTGGGGCTCTAAATAGCGGACTGCGGAACAGCTTCAACCTGCGAGTCTGCAAGTGCTGATAGTCTTTTAGCCAAAGAGCTCCTCAGAGCTGAGAGACACCCAAGGTTGCTGAAAGCATAAAAGCAGAAAGTCTGGATGACCTGCTCGGGTGGAGGGATTAACTATTCTTGCACCATCCTGGAGAGCTGTATCCCACCCCTTTCTATAAACCTCAAATGATCAGGAGAATTTTAAGAACAGATTAACACACATCTGCCAGGGACAATCATCCCCGGTGTGAACAGGATGAACTTTTTTATTGTCAGTCCAAGGCTGTGTCTTTTTTGAATTTTAACCAAGAAATCCCCATGGTGCGTGAGAAACTTTCTCCTAGAAAAAAAGTCTGTGGAAAATTCCGTTTCTCCATAATGGCTTCTCTAAAAGATCTATTTTAAAAGTGTATCAAAAGGAATTCTGATAGCTACAATGCTTAGCAAATCATTAACGTGACTAACAGAAGTAATAGTTGATACCTGTTTCCATATCTTTGAATTCCACAAATATTTATAAGTCTCTACTTCCTTAAACCTGACTTAAGGAAGTAGAGAAGGATGGACTTGGAGTCAGAAAAGATGGTCACTTGTATCATTTTGGACACTTAGGTTAGTTTTCCAAGATGTTAAAAGGATATATAACCCTTAGTAATCCATATAATATGAATAGCATCCTCCTCGAGAAGTACAGACAAAACCTCACAGAAAAGGGAATTAAAACAGAGGTTTTGCTTGCAAAGGGAATGGAATAGTCTCTGAAATAAATGTTCAAATATCCTCCTTTCAGATTACCGTTGAAGTTTGTCTCTGGGGGAAAAAAACCAAGCCAAAACTCCTGCTTCACAGAAAGCCAGGCCAAACGTGTTGCTGGTGGACAGCTGCTTGGAAAAGAGACAAGCTGTTCACGCTGACTTAGCCCTGGCAGGTAATAATGTACCTAACAGAGCTCAGATGTAGCTTTTGAAGCCATTTACTGCCATTCCAGATCAGAGAAGATGTTCTGATAGTCATTGCTAAAAACACCCAGTGTTCCACCGAGGCCTACCCAGATCAAGCTTTTTCCAGCAACCGCTCCTAGCCATACCCAATATTATTATTTTTTTCAGGCTTTTGCAGTGCTGAACCTCCAGATCAGCGGAATAGAGAATGTGTTATTACATGTCCTGGATTTGATATGTCAGAGAAGATAACCTTTCTCTTATGCAGCTTGCAGTGTGATATTCTCATTAGCCCTGTTACTGAGAGCCAGACAAAGTCCTAACAGAATTAAATCACACATTTCTAAAAGTCAGGCTGATTAACCTAGCTGGAACAAACTAACAAGGTAGATGTAGTTAGGGTGCCCCGAAGTTTCTCAATTAGAACTTTGTGCACTGAAAATAAAAATGCATCACAATTATCGCTTTTCACAGTAAAAGGTCATTTTTCTCTCTTGTGAGAGAGAAAAGTAAAAAAAAAAATCTATAGTGTTCTCAAATAAAAGTTCAGGTTTTCCATTCAAAAGAACTTTTTGCTTTGACATGTATGTTACATAAATAGGCAAAAGCTTTTCAGAATGTTCAATGGTGAAATTAAGCTCTTCAAAATCTTTGGTATAAAATATTTAATTTATGCCTGAGTAATATTAGTATATTTGGGAGGGATATTTTATAGTTCCCCTTATTAATCTATGAGTTCTTCAGTTTTCCTTTCTGTTTTGAAGAAGGATTTTTTTTCTTTTTAATCTTGATTTTTTCCCCTGGAATTAAAAAAAAAGAAAATCTTAATTTTAAGTGCCACCTTCCTCATCTTATATATTTTTTGCATGAGGACTAGAAGAAATGCTTTAGTCTTTGGCTTCACGGTACCAGGCTCAATGCTGGAGTTGCTAGCTGCATTCAGAGCCCGAGTGGAGCAGAAGTTCCTGCTAGATGCTATAGGGACCTTAAAAATCTATAAATGTGTGAAACATCAGGCAGTGGGAGTCGGAGTATGGGAGCCAACAAGGGTTATCTTGTCCTATAGACTTTATATATTCATTTTAAATTTCATTTTATCAATTGCTCTATGTAGTAAATTCACTGAATCATTCTAATTACTTATTGATTGGCTGCTGGTGCATTCGAACATCAACGTCCCTCTGTCATCGCAGGCTCACTCGTGGTGACAGCAGCCATCTGTAATGCGCGGGCTCCTTTGTTCCTTATCTCTGGGCTGTATAGCTGACACTGGCTTGTCAGCTGCTCTGCAGCACGATCTACTCGAGGTTCTTCCCCCAGGAGTAAGGCGGTAGCTCCCAACAAAATTATTAGTATTTCTCTACCTACTTAATTAGGTTTCCTAGTGCTCAAGGGGCTCATTCAGTGGATGCAACCTGGGATAATCCTGCTTTATGTAAAGCCTTGCTTTATTAGTCGCATGTGTAAATCAAACTTCACCACTAAACTCCCTGAACACCCTGCTCTGACCTTGATGTGGGCATGAGGGTCTGACTTCCCATTCAGTCTCGCTTAACCACATTGGGCCTGGGAAGCTTTCCCCTCCATGTAGAAATGTTACATCTTTTGACCGTCCCGCATCCAGGCAGTCTGTGCCCTAAGGATGAAAAAGGAAAGCTCCCCTTCAGGAACCAATAACTGTGAAATTTGGGACTCTCACTGATTATTATTTTAGACCTGAGGAGGTGGCAGAGCCCCTGCCTTGCCTTTCTCCTCTGCTGAGATGCCTGAGCTGCTTGTCAGTTGTGTCCTGAGCGGGTGTCGTTTAAAGCGCGGCGTTTTATAGTGAATTACCACCGCCTGTGCTGTGCCTCTGTTCAGCAGCTGAGCGACAAGCAGTTCAGGAGCAGTGACCCCGCAGCCATCCTGGCCTCGTCAGTCAGGTTTCTATCCTTTCAGCATCGGCCTCGGAAGAAATCTGGGACATCTCTGCCCTGGCTGGCCTACAACTCCTCTAAAAAGGTCATTGTGTGACCCCATGTGGCAGCTACACCAAAGCTGGTTATGAAACAAAATGAGTGTTTCCAAGGCCCATTTCTTTTGTTAGAAATCTTGAATTATTTGTACCGTGTTAATAAAGTTCATCTAGGTCACCTGAACTGTCTCTCAGTTGTTTAGTAAATTACTTACCAAGGGGCTGAATTGAACAGAAGTAGGAGATTATTTAAATGTGCTGGTGACTGACTGTTGTCCAAGCAAGAAAAAATTACGCGGTAGGAAACAAGTGGTCAGGAAGACATGAGAGAGCTGGGGGTCTCTGTGGGGCTGAAGGGCGGGGACTCTGGAGATCAGATATAGGGCAGGAGTGTCTGGAGAAGGATACAGAGGGGTCAGCCTAGCTCATGAGACAAGCCCTCGCGTTGTGAACGTCTCTGGATATTCATTGAGGAAGGCCTTGTCAGAACCGGAGGAAGAGACCCTGCCTTCCCTGCTAGGAACAGAAAAGTCAGTGCTGGGGTCGTGGTCTAGGCTTCAAGTGAATCCCCATCTGGACGTGCCTCCCTCCAGCAACAGCGTGTCTGTGGCTTTCATGGCACGGTTCAGCTACTGGACCTAGATGTGTTGTACATTCAGCCCTTCCAGCCAGTGCCTCCTCCTGGTACGAGATGGGAAGACGCGGCTCACCCCAGTCCTGCTTGTGCAGGTTTTCTCCCCCTCTCGCTCTTTGGCTGCGATGTGCTGCATCTGTCTGCAGCATCCCTGGCTCTTCCCTCTAAGGATGCCTGGGTGGTGCAAGGACTTGACCAATGAAGAAAAGAGGGGCAGGTTTTGATAACCGATGTCTTTTCTGTCTGAGACAGAGTCCAGTCCTTTAGAAATCTGCTTGGGTGATGGAGGGAAGGAGGAGAGAGACAGAAAAAGAGTGATATCGGGCAGAAAGACTGAGTCGGCACCGTGCTAGGAGAGCCAAGCATCTGCTGATTACGGCATTCCCTGAGGAGACTAAAAATCCAGGTTTAAAGCCACCTTATGCCTAAATCAGGTATCCTGCATATACAATTTCTCAAAAATTGTAACAAGTTCTGGAATGTTCCTGAAATGCTTCTCGTAATACTCCTACATGTAAATGATCTGGAGCTGCAGGTTTTAAAATGTTTGACTTGAATAGCTGTTGTTTAACATCCTTTTTAATTATATTGAATTCTTTCTGTGCAATCAAACATTGCTTAGGGCCATTGGAAAGTGAAGTATTTCATCCTTGTAGGATACGAATACATAATCCAAATTATTTCCAAATACAGAACTGAAATATTTATTGACTACTTCTGCTTGTTCTGTGTTGCAAGGCTAATTTTCCATCCTGTCTAGTACTGGACCCATTGGAACTGATTCAGTCTGAAATGTTTAGGCTCAAGTCAATGTGCTCTCAGCAGCAAAACAAATGTGTTTGCTTTTTGTGCCATGCACATTCTTCCCGAGGAAGAAGGTCAGGTTGGGAAAACCCAAGCATTCCCCTTTGGACATTTTTCATCATTTTGCTGAGAATCCCGAACTCTAAATTATTTTGTTTTCTTAGAGGGAGCCTAGAGCAATAAAAGAAGAAGAAGAAGAAAAGTTTAAGGAGTTTTTATGACAAAAAATTAATAAACAAAAATCATAGGCTTGAGGGTCAGAAGGACCCTTGGACTGTCTCTTAAGGAGAAAACAGCTCCACGTGCAGCACTCCTGACAGTGCTGGCCTGGCTCCTTCACCAAACCCTCCAGCGGTGGGGATTGCACTGTGTGTTCATGGAAAGCATGCAGTTCCTGGGGAAAGAAAGAAAGAAAGAAAGAAAAGCACCTTCAATTTTTTTCTGAAAACAATATTCTGATTGAGAGGAAAAGTTTAAAGGGAAACATTTAGCCCAGCCTTAACAAGAAGTTTTCTCTTGTAAATAGACACAAAGAATACCCCTTTGAATAGGATACTCCAAGAGTCTCTCCTGCATTTTCCTTCTAATGCTGTTCTGCAGATACTGAGCACATGTTGCTCCCATCAAACTGATGGGAGAAAGAAGGAGAGGAGAGTTGTTTCTGAGGGCAGGCTTTGGTTGTTCATATGAGAGGGTTTTAAGGAACAAGTGAGGCACTCAGCTCCTGCCAGTGGGAGTCATCTCTGTGTATGCGTGATCACTTCTGTTCTGCAAGGGCTTTAGTTCCCATTTGCCTGCAAAACAAGAACTATATCCCCATGCTTGCCTGCTCTGAAAATCACAAACTGCTTTGTAATGACTTTGCCTCCTCCTTTAACAGTCGATTTTTCCACTCATTGCTTCAGCTTGGCCCCTATCCTTCTCTTCAGTATAGGAAGAGGAAAAACAAACACTTCTGTATTTGTTCGTAATGTCTCTTTGACACTGATTTCACAAGAGCCTGGGAGCTGTCAGAGCCATAACACACAACGTCAAATTAACATTTATTTTTTTCTGAAATGGTAATTACAGCCTTTTGTACTGTGCTGAGCTTGTGTTTTTTGAAGTGTAAATGTGGATGTTACCTCAAAGTTGCATTTCTGAGACATCAGTATAGGGGCATTTGTCCAAGTGCTCAGTGGGAAGACTTCTGCAGTCCTGGTGGACAACAAGCTGAAGATGAACCAGCATCTGTCCTTGCAGCAAAGAAGGCCAACAGCCTCCTGGGCTGCATTACAAAGAGCATTGCCAGCAGGTCAAAGGAGGTCATCCTTCCCCTCTCTCCAGCACCGCTGAGACACATCTGGAGTGCTGCATCCAGGCCTGGGCTCACTAGTACAAGAGACATGGACATACTGGAGCGAGTCCAGGAAAGGGCCACAAAGATGTTTAAGGGACTGGAGCATTTGAAATACAAGGAGGGGCTGAGCGCTGGGATTGTTCAGTGTGGAGAAGAGATGGCTCAGGGGATCTGTCAATCGGTATAAATGTTTGATGGGAGGGAGTAAAGAAGGCAGAGCCAGATGCTTCTCAGTAGTGCCCAGTGAAAGGAGAAGAGGCAACAGGCAGAAATTAAAAACACAAGAAATTCCATTTAAACATAAGAAAAACTTTTTCTGTTGTGAGGGTGGCTGAACACTGGCCCAGGCTGTCCAGACAGGTTGTAGAGTCTCCATCCATGGTGACACTCAGAAGCCAGCTGGACATGGCTCTGAGCCACCAGCTGTACTTCTCATCCCGGCCATAGGCCTGTTAATTAGTGTACAGTGTTATTCATATCCAGAGTAAGCCAGTAGCAGCTGCGGGCAAGGAACTACACTTGTAAGGAGCACTTGACCTCAAACACAAAGCCTGCAGGTACAGGGCTCCAGAAACACTAAAAGAGGAATTTGGAGGTATCTCATTGTCTTTATGGACTGTGCTCTCACAGGCCGGTGTAACTCCAGTGACTCCAGCAAACTGCACTGGATTTACACTGGAATAACTCCCCCATGCTCTTGGTGTGTTTGGCCCATGCAGAAGCTGGGAGGCTGACTTGGGCCTGAGGTGAGGGCTTGCATCTGTTTGATTTGTTGATTGATCGAGCTTATTCATTTCATGAGCTCACCTGGCTGGTGAGTGCTGTGTCCATTGCCATCAGGGTTGTGAGAACAGAGCTCAGCCACCTTTAGCGAGACACCTTCCACCAGCAAGGCTTGGTGTAGGACTGTTGTGGTCCATAGGCAGCCACACCTCTGAAATTAATGTCCTTTCAAAAATGACTCAAAGTGTCCTCTGATTGACTGCAGGGTGTGGCTCTTGGCCCAAAGTGAGAGCATTTAGAAATGAAACATTTAAGCTAGGGATCAATAAAAATGGGATGATAGGGCACAATGCCTGCAGGGGCAGGGGGCTGCACGCAGGGGCGTACACGCTTTCATTCAGTCTCTGGTCTTATTAACATGCGAGCACTGCCTGGAAATCTATCATCCATTCAAGGAGAAGGTGGTAGAAGACACCTGATAAGGTAGAACAGACAAAGCCATTAACATGAAGAAACAGATTGATGTTCTCTTCCTGCTAAAGCCTATCAGAGCAGATGACGAGACACAGACATCTCCTGGTTGCAAACTCTAGTCACACAGAAGGGAGACATCGTTCCATAGCACTAGACTGGTTATTTCAGTAGCAACAGCCTTGAAGGAGAGCACCTCTGCCTATCTGCAATCCGTGTAAGGCCTCCATCAATTTAATCTCTGTGATGCTGGTACTCACAACAACACTGTGAAGCTGAACAGTGCTGCCAGTCTCACATCACAGCAGGCAAATGAAGCAAATGAACCTTTCTCCCTGCTGTGGCTGAATGTACAAGCTCACAATACAATAGAAGGAGAGGTGCACCATGGCATAGAGCAGAGCCCGTAGCTGAAACAGGAGAGGTGGGAAAACCCCTAATGTGCCACTTTGTGACGGGCAGCTCCACCCTAAGAGAAGTCTATTGCAGGGCAGGAAGCTGAAGATTGAGCTGACATCCTTAACTGAGGGTCAGTTCTTGCCCATGCCAAGGTGCCTATATCCTGGCTACCACCTGCCTAAGGAAGGCTGTGCTCTACAGGGGGATATCATGTACCGTGCAGGGGATCCCTCTCCCAGTGGCCACCCCGTGAAGGAAGCACCACGCTGCAGCACCATGCTTCTTCTCTTAGCCCAGTGAGTCTGACCTGTTGCCAAAGACGAGATATTTTAAAAAGTAAGATTGGGAAGATAAGGAAGAGGATCATTCTTTCAGGAGCATGCAAAGCCATCTGTCCTCACAGAAACTGTAGCGATACACACGTTTTTCCACTCCTTTCTCCTCTACATCTGGCATTTCCAAACGGAGGGCACGATACATTCTTCCTTTGGACCTCGAAGGGCAGATGATCACCTGGCTTTCAGGTAGCTGTCTCCTTGCATCAGCTGAGTATCTGCCTCGTGGGCATCGCATAAATTCATCCCTGTGTGACAGGTCTGCAAAGCCAGGAACAGACATTTCTCTTTCAAGCTCTCTGCATCAGTGTAAATGTTACTGTACAAGCGTATGCAAGAACCTCATCTACCAGTTTAAAGTTCCTCACAAGATTTATGAGCTATTGGATTTCTACACGCATATAATATTGCCATAGCTACTAATTATTAATAACACCCTGTAATGAAGGCTAATGGTGTGTCTCTGGAGGGAAGGAAAGAGGTTCTGTAGCTTTTGGGTCCATCCACACTGTTATTTAGCAACAAACTTGAGGTCTCTTGATCAGCCCAAGACATGTAAACTGCCCCTTTCAGCCTGCAGTAAAGAGGGTATATGTGTTCAGGAGTTTCACCACCTCTTTGTACTCCTACCCCACCGGCTTTTTAGGGAAGGGGTGAAGGCAATGCTCTAATATACCTTCACTGTTACAAGTGTTTTCTTGTGATGCCAAAGCGGCTTTCCAATTTGCTCTGTCATTCCAATTGGGCACAAAAAAGTCCTTACAGAATAAAATTATTTATTCATTCTTGAAGTCTCTGGTGATACAAACATTCTAGAGGGCTGAGAGGGATCCTGTTCCTTGCAGCTCCATCCACACAGACTAGCCGAGGGAATCTGTTCTCTTTGACTTTTGATGATCAATGCAAGAGTAGAACAAGATGCCTTTGGGAGTTGTAAGAAACTAGCATGATTCAGGGATAAAGTATTGTAAAATACTTTGCCCAAGGCTGAAAGGAAGCACATCTATTGTGGGCTGAGTGCTGATCAAATGTGGTCTGTTTAATTGCACTTCTGACCCATCCTGTCCTCTCTCTTTCTCTCTGTTGAACCATGATTATGGCTTCCCTGGCTCAGTGTGTCTCAGCCTGTCATGTCATACCAAGCCCATGATGTGACACAGGGGAATAGGAGGTGACAGGGTAGGAACAGCCTGATGGGCTGCGAGGCTGGAAACAGAGGTGAAGTGAGTTATTTTAGGATGGGGTGCCAGCAATTGACAGATGATATAAAACAGACCTGACAGATGAAAGGGCCAAGCTGCTGTTTTCAGCCTCGGCAGAGGAACTTACTGACCTTTAAAGATAGTTTGGCACATCCCCTACTGCTGAGTCACAGCGACCCAGCAGTGAATGGGTTGATCTCACTGCCTGTGGAGGAAGGATGCTGTCATGTTTAAGGCACAGTATGCTGGAGAAATAGTTCAAACCTTGGCTGTTGCATTGGCCTGTGATAAGCCCAGGAGCAAGTTACTCCAGGCTGGAGTCACCTTAGATCTAGATGCTGAGCAGATGTCTAAGACAATAATTTCAGCTCCTCCCTAGTCAAGAGAGACAAGCATGCCTCAGGGGTGGTACAGCCCATTGCAAGACAGCCATCTGAGACACCTGGAGATGAACTGCCCTCTGGTGCTCCCACATCTCTATACAGGCTTAAAAGGGTGTTTGTGTGGTGGAGGACAGGTGACTTGCATAGGTGGAGACATTTATCAATTAGGTGTCTCTTGTTAAGTGAAGTGAAACCCACCCTTTGAGTCTCTGCATATCCTCTCCAAAAAGGCATGAATAAACTCTCGTCTCAATTTATCATGAAAACTCTTTAAAACCTGCTTGTCTTGTACGATGCTTCTTTGGAAGCATGGACTGAGCCATGGCTTTCAGATGAGTTTTTTACTTCAAGGGGGAACTTAGAAGCTCCAAGGGTTTGGAGTAAATCCCCTCTGTCCTGTCCTGTCTCTGTACCATCCTCCATCTGCCCCAGTGTCAAACACAGCATTTTGAGACCCAGTGAATCAGCTCTTCTCCCACTTTAAGGAGGAGGAGAAATTTCCTTGCAGTCAGTGCAAACCGTAAGTGGTGACGCAGGGATTGCATTTAGCTCAGGGAGCTCTTGGAAATATCCAATGCCTAAGTGAAATCAGAGAAAACTTGAATAAAGCAAAGGCAGACAGGGCCTCTGTGACTTATGCTTCGACTGAGGTTGTTTTCTAACACAAGCTACTCAGAACCATGGATGTTTGCTGGGAGACAGAAAATCTATTTGCCTTCTGGCATGAAACAATTCCTTTGACTGTTAGTTGTATTTTCTCTGAAATTATAGCCATAATACAACTTCTGCAGATGCTGTTGGGACAATACGTAATACTCAAGTCTGCTCTGGGGTAAAAAGGATTTGCCATAGATAGCCAGAGTGTCTGCTCTTTATGACATTATTCCTGCTACCGATAGCAGGTTTGTATTGACACATTTCATTTCAGTTGCCATGATAAAAAAACCCCAAATTAACCGTGAGGAATCCCCTTTTGCCAGTATCATATTAGCCAGGGGAGATGGTCCTATCAAATCAGCTTTGGGTACCAAATTCCACCCACCCCCATCCCCAAGTGGTAAGGGAAGGTGAAAGAATCCAGAATTTTTTTTAATGGATAACTTTACCTGTTTGGTCTGAATTCAGTCCTCTCTTGAACTAAGTCATCATCGGAAATTCAGGTAATTTTCAGAGTTTACTTCCCACTGCTTGTTCAGAATTGATTTTTTGCAAAGTGAGGGCCCAAGGTATTTCCCAAATGGAAAACTTTGTGCTTAGTCCTACAGAGGGAAGCTCTGTGCTTCTTTCCCATCCCTATCCACGGCAGAGCTCTGTGCCCAGTCCATATAGTACTATTGCTTGTCAGATCCAGATCTGCAGCATGAACAATCCATCTCCAGCACCTTCCCAGAAAAGTAATACCACTTTAATTTAGCAGCATGCCAGAGGAAACTTTTAGGTGTGACAAGGCAGGATTTGGGGATTTTTTACACATTGTGAAAAGGGAAGAGAGAGCATCTGCCTCCTGAAGTCTGCCTGGCATCCTATTTGTAATAGATCTCAGGAGATAACATCCTTCTCTGTAAGTGTCTCCCAGAACTCGTTCTCAAATAAAGCTCTAGTGAATCCTTCCCAAGGGCATGTTCTGGCACAGTCTCATGTCTCCCCATGATACGATCTTGTGAGCATGTTGTAAGTTTAAAGAGGGAGGAAGATCCCTGGGTTAAAGAAAGAGCCATGCAGCAGCTCTCTGCTTAGGGGGCATGATGATGGGAGAGAATGAGGTTCCAGCACAGTGAATACCACATTTCTTTGCTGCTTAGTGGTTGGGGTGGTTTTTATCCTGTGTTTACCATCTCTGCCCATAGCCATGTGAACTTGAAAGCACTGGCTCCAAACTGAAGAGTGCTTTTTCAGCTGCAGCCGAGGACTACCGAGTTATTAACCTCCAGGCTGTGAGAGCCCAGCCTGTTTGCCGGCAGGTTACCAAAGCATTGTAAAGGGTGAAGACGCTGCTCGTCCTCTGATGTTCTGAGCAGGTAAGAGAGTCTGCACAGCATGTTGCAAAGATGGACATCCCACCCCTGAATGAAGAGCAGAAAGAAATTGGTTTGTAGGTGTACGCTAAAGCTTTGTGGTGCGGCTTTCACATTGAAGCCTGAGATCTGGCTGTTACAACAACAAAGCAGGGAAGACAGCCTGAGAGACCCCTGCAGACTTCTTGCCTGCTAACTCTTACTCAAACATTATCCACAGTAGTCCAAATGCAGTTTATTGGATATATACTGTTCCTGTGTTCCTGTTTTTACTAGGAGATATTACTGTGTTTTCTCTTTGAAAAATGACTGAGAAACATTTATGCCGCTCTCTTGGGGTTCCACATGGGATGTACTGGGAGTCACATGTAGTTAATATGTTTTCTAAAAAGACAAAGCTTCCCTTGGGCTTCAGCAAACATTTGTAATGAGTTAGAGGAGGATTGGGGGTATAATATTAGCCATGTTATTGCTTTGTTATATTGCTGCTGGAGGAGGCAGGACTCTTCTTGTCATGTGTGAGAGGGAAAAGAAAATACTGTAATGATACCTCTTAGCCAAGAGAAATCCCTGCTCTGGCTACATTATAGACCCAGGTCCAGCAAGTAAAGGCATGGCAATGCATATAGGCTCTGAGATCTCATATCATTTTAATGCTGCTGTAGTGCTGGAGGTATATAATCACTGCAGCATGTTTGTGGAAGCCCAACATTTTAACAGTGCAGGGGGGAGCTCACAGCTGGGAGTGAATGTTGTTACCGGGGCAGGATGTGGGAATGCCAGGGCTTGACCCCCAGGGATGTAGCAGGTTTGGGCTGAGTCTGGCGTATCAGGAAGCTGCAGGGTGTACAGAGCCGCATGTACGAGCGCGTGCGCGTGTGCTCACGTAGATTTAGGCAGACACATAACAGGATCTTTGCTGCCGTCTTCTCCTGGACCCTTCGTCCCCAGTATGGATACTGGGTCTGTTCTTAGCACAAGCTCTGATCTGCTGGCTTGCAAAGGAGAATTTCACACCCACAGCAGTCAGCATAGTTTTGCCCCCGTCTCAGTGCATTTGATTCTCCAGCACTGTATCCTGTTGACCAAAGAAAGATGCCTTCAGCATCACAGAAAGTGCTGCCCTGGCAGACAGGTTTTTAAATTTTTACTTGCTTACTTAGAAGAAAAACAATGCTGGAAGCAATGGATTTTTAAGTTCTAATTTTGCTTCTTGATTAAACATTTAAAAGATTGCATAGGTTCGACAGAAGACCAGACTGCCTATTAGCTTGCAGTTGCATTAAATGTATCAAGTTAATTTAGCCCTGGCAGTCTGCCAGGAACAAGCACATGATTTGCTTTAGAGACAACCTAAAATCAGTTTTTTAAAATAAAAATTCAGAATAATCCACTTTAACAGGGTTATTTTTTAAAGAAAATTGAAGAAATTAATTGTTTCTAATTTATGCCATACTGAGTGAATGGGAAGCTGACACAATCTTTGATGCATCAGTTCCAACTCTGCCTCTGTCTGTGGTTCTAACAGTGAGAAAATTATGTATGAAAATGTTTTTTTCCCAACTTTGTATGAGAATTTGAGCTAACTGATGGGAAAACTGGAAAGAGCTGAATGAAGCTCTGCATAGTGAATTTGTTCAAAAACCAGTGTTGTGGTCTGGGCTAAAGTGAGAGGCTTCCCTGCTGTCCAGCTGTGCGACGGATTGTGGGTTCTGCCGGTGGCTACAGACTGCACGTGCTAAAGTACAGAGGAGCTCAGCTCTGCTTGTGCATTGTGAGGCTTTTATAGAGCGACTGCAGAAGGATGGACAGTATCTTATCTGCTGTGAAGCCTGATAATATAAAGCTTACATGTGAGCATTTGCACTTCAGAATATTTTGAATGAAATTTTCTAGGAGCTACGTCATGCCCTGTGTTGATGCCTGGAAGAAGGGGTGGGAAATTATACTGCATTTCACTATGTCCATGTGCTTAAATGTTTTCCCCTTGCTCTTACAACGAAGGTGTTTTCTGCACTGATATATGACAAGCTCTCTGAAGGGAGGCACTCTGTGCTGAGTGCCCAAGGAAAGCAGAGTCCACGCTGCCGTAAATCTGGCAAAAGCTACCTGACAAACTTATACGTATGCTTTATGGCAGCTCCTTTCTCTTGCCATGAATCTCAGACACCAATACTAACAGAAGTCAGTGATCTTGGTCCCTGTCCTAGGAGCTGACTGAGCACGTCAGCAGGACTTGAAATCCTGTGAGAAGGAGAAACTCAAGAGCAGCATGAAACTGCCAAGTAAAACTGCAAATTTCTAGATGTACCTTTAGGTGATGCAAAGTGATGGTTGGCAAAACAGTTAGGCGTTTCACCAGAGGCTTCCATGCATCCCAAAATCCTAGTGGATGCCCGCAGTGGGAAACAAGCAGGGTTAGCCCATCAGGTTGCAGAAGGAAAGGAAATGAAAAACTCATTTTCTCGGTCCCAGCTCTGGTGGTAGTAACTTTTGATGGTGACCAAAGGTCCCGGTGAATCCTGTACACGGACAGTAGGTAGGGAAGTTCTGTTTCTTGCTTTGCATTAAGCTGGAGTATAGAAGAATCCAGCTTAGGAGTCTTCTCCTGGAGAAGCCTAAAGGCCTGGAAAACAGGCCTTTAGGAATAATCCTGCTTTCATTCCCAGCCAACAAACTCCATTTCTAATTTCTTTGATGATATGAGACTTCTAGAACTTGTGCTGTATTGTCAGAATAGAAAGACTCATACCCTGAGCCAGAGAAGTGTCACACTCTTCAGTTCCTCCCTTCTCCCTTTGAAGGTAACACTAACCTTTCAGCAGCAGAACCTCATCCTCAGACATAATTTTCATGCAGGGAAGAACAAGTGGGAAGTGACTTTCCAGCTAGAGCAGCTCTCCCGACCATGTTGCACACAGGCATGTGGAAAGGTCCCTACCCTGGAAGTGTACTGCTTGCAACGCTCTCTGCTTGCATGACCTGTTGCATGAGCTAAACAGCTGCCTCTCTGCAGACAGCATGGTGACTGTCAGGGGTTAAACCAAAGGTAGATTATTTCCTATATGTGCACAAATAAAACCCTTACCATTTTTTCCCAGATTTTCTTTTTTTCTTGCTTTATGTTTTCTTTCTTTTTTTTTTTTTTTTAATCTTGAAAGCTAGATAAATAGGAAAAGTGAATTGCATTGGTTCCAGTTTGCAATGAGAGCGCAATTTCAATTGATTTAAAGGAAGGACAGTTCGGGTAATGATCACAGAAAGAGGCTGAAATTAGTCAATAAATAAAGTGCAATGTCCCATCCTGCCTTCACTTTCATTAGATTAGATACACTTTGAGACTAACTTCTCAGGAGATAACACGTACGCTGCTTGTTTATAGACAGCCTGGAGTGTACTGCATTCTCATTGTATGGAGCATTTGACCAGCATGGGTCTGGCAGAGGATGTCCTGCAATAAATGCTGTGCCTATTTATAGACTGTTCAGGACTTTATTCTAGAAAAATTATTCTGCTCACAATGTAGAATATCCTGGAATAATATTAACTACCCTTTGCTGTTGGGGCTAGCGACTCTGCAAACAGAAGTTATGTCTAATTCACTATTTGTATTCCCATTCTACAGATGGAAATTGTGGAACAGATGAGTGAGCTGAACTGCTTAAGGTGGTGGCAATTATGGGTTAGAAACCAGGACACCCTGAATCCCCTGGGAGACCCTCTCACTGCTGTAGCCTACACCTGATGGAGAGAAGGCACCGCGAGTCTGGGGAAGGGGTGTCTGAGAAACGTGCTGTCACATTTGTGAATCACCTCAGGACATATCCACCTTCAGGCACAGTTAGAGCTATAGGAAATCAATATTTAATACAGTTCATTTAAAATTCACAGACACTGATGTGTTAGGAAAGGAATAGATTAACATTCACTATATACCAAAATCACTGTTCTCCAAGATCTTTAACTCCACATCCTCTGGAAATGGCAATTCATTATGTCAAGTATGTGAAGGAGAAGGAGAAAGAGGTGGGAGCTGGAGTTTTAAAGATTTTTAAATTTTTTATTTAATTTATTTAAGTGATATGGACCTTTTCCTCCACATAACACATTGTGCCACAAGGCTTTCAGGTGGATCTGTGCCACATCAAGGTGGTCAGACAGATATTTTACTTCACTGAAAGGGTTATCAAGCATTGGAACAGGCTGCCCAGGGCAGTGGTTGAGTCGCCATCCCTGGAAATATTTAAAAGACGTTTGGATGAGGTGCTTAGGGACACGGTGTAGTGGTGGGCTTGGTAGTGTTAGGTTTACGGTTGGACTCAATGATCTTAAAGGTCTTTTCCAACCTATACGATTCTGTGATTCTGTGATTCTGTGATATAAGCTTGTTCATCTGAGATGCTGGATGCTCTGATGTGAAAGTCGTGTGGCTGTACCAGCAGAGTGCAGTGCTCAGGGTTCTAGAACTATACTGCACCAGGCTTTATCAGCTTGCTGTGATAATGTATATAACGTGCTTCTGTATGGGAGCTGGCTTGTGTTTGGCCAGCTTGATGAGTGGGCAAAGAGACCTGGGACGCAGAGGGCTCTCCTGTGCCAGCCACCCTTCATGGTCAGTGGAGAGATGCAAGCACTTTCAGGGCATGTGTAGTTCCTCCTTAAGGAGACCTCTAAACTCACTTAGATGAATCCTGCCTGTTTCTTTCTCCTGGGCATGAAAGGAGTTGAGAGTGACAACCAAGGACATCTGCTCTGTAAATACTGAATGTGAAGTGACTGGAGCCCCACCAACACAACCGCTCCTCACGCAGAGGTGGGGAGGTTGGATTCCCAACGTCCCAGAAATGGAGGGGTGGACTCTGCTGTGTGTCCACATGGAGCTGGAGTGTGACTGGACACAGTGCCCAAAGACAGGTTGTAGGAGACTGAAACACATTTTGCAGGGGAAAGAATGAGACATGACTTTATTTTTAGAGGTAGATGATATTTTTAGATTAACTTTTTTTTCCCCTGGAAGCCTCATATTTAGGTTGAGCAAAGCATTTTAAATAATACTGTCAACTAAAAAGTCACTAATGGATCATCTGGTTAAAAAAATCCCCAAGAATGAAATAAAAAAAAAATTGAAGAAGTTACAATATTTTCTGTTGACATTTGCAAAACGGAAAGCTTCGATTTTTCTATTTCTGTTCAAAATAGTCTCTGAATCTCTTCAAAATAGTCTCTGAATTTGTAAAAAAAGAAAAAAGTATTGAAAAGCCGAAACCCCAAATGAAACATTTCATTTTGGAAAATGTGAAGATGAATGCTTCTCTTTTGTGTTTTCATGCTGTTGGTTTTTTTCTTTTCTATACTGGATACCTGAGAAACTTCTGAAAATAGTTTCCATTGTAAGTTGTGTACTCCCGCCCACGACCAACAATTTTATGTCTGATTTTCTTGTGGAAAAAAACCCAACGTGAAACAAAACAGGTGTTAATCTAGCTTTGTTAAAAAAATCTTGACCCAATAGGTTCTTCAAAATGCGTTGCATCTGCAAAGTAAACAATCCCTCTACAAGAATAGTTCTTCTCATTGAAGAAGCCATCAACAAAACAATTAGGGGTTGTGCAGATATGCATTCCTTCTTCTGAGCCTCCTTTCTTCCACACCCTCCTCATTCCCACTGGAAGCCCTGTATCACCTGCAAGCTGTCAGCAAATACAAGGCATCACGATTAAGCAGCATATTGTATCAAGTTTCCTCCGTTCGCTCTGGAAGCCTGATTATAGCAGTGGGAGGGTACAACCTGGGAGTGAGCAGCAGGGAAATTATAGCTCTGGGGAGCCATTAGGTATAAGGTGGAGGGGACCTGATCATTCCCCTGGCAATGATTATCTCAAAGAGTGACTGCCTCTGTATAATAGGTCTCCCTGGTGGCGCAGATTTAAAAGGTGTGCAGTTGTAACCCCGGGGGACCGGGTTGCAATGTGCTTTGCTGACCAGTATTGCTATCTGCTTTCTTGGGGTTGGTTGTCTTTGGTTCAAAACTCTTTGGCTAGAGACGAAAGTGGTTCATCTAGTGCAGTGGGATCCTGGTCCAGCTGCGGTGCTCCTAGACAGAAATTATAACAGTATTAAGCAACAGGAAAGCTGAGCTGGAGTTTGTTTACCATTATGTTCACAGCTAGTTTTAACCGATTTAGTTTTCTGCAGAGCACTGTCATCTCTCCTGAGAAGACTTGGCCCCATTTCTTTTATCTCTTAGATGTATAATTGGAACTATTTGGACATTTTTGTTCAAACACAGTAACGTTAAAGTTGTTTTCAACCCTACCAGTGGTCAAATAACAGCCACCGTTTAGCTCAGCCAAGGCATGTATCTGTTGCTTGCCAAATGTGTTACTCGCAAATCTGTTCTTTTCTCGTTCCTCCACCTGTGATGTTGCTGGTGATGGAAGGAAACTTTTTTAACTCTTGTGTCTCACTGGTTATTATCGACTTGGCAATGCAGGCAAATTGATCTCAAGAACAGATAAATAGTTCCACAATATGTGAAGTGCAACTGGTCCAATATACTGACTTCTAAAAACCCTCCTGGTTCCTCTCCCTAAGGACTACAGGGACTGGAGTGACCTGAGAAAACTGGGCACTAACTAAGCCAGGCTCCCACACACGTGAGAACAGCTCCTTTTTCATTGTAGAGAGTCCTACATGAATAACATCATTTAGAGGCTGGTCTGAAGAAAGTTTTCCCCAAAAAACCTCTGAAAGTTCACTTTTATATACTATTTACCTAAACATCCTTGTTTGGAAGAGACATAATTTTATAGACAGTACAAGGAGGACTTCTGGCCAGCTCTCAGGCTCTATGGGGAAGGTGGCAAGACATTCATTCTTCTGCTTCCTCCAGTCCTGCTCAGTAGTGCTGTCACCATGGGTTAGGGAAGGCTGAAGATGTCTCCAAAGTAGTGGTTCCTGAACCATAGTCCTCCGATGAGTAGTTTGAGAAATTGTTGTAAGTGGTTCGCAGAACCACGTTGAATTTTTCAACAAAGGTATTCTGAAGGGGATGCCCAGCAGTCCTCAAGGCTGTGTTGAGGGCCAACATGGCCTAAAATATTGCAGGGCACTCTTCTAGAGACATCTTGAAGAGGCCTTCCTAATATAGGTTTTGTTTGTCTATGGAAATAAATGTATCACACGCTTACTAACACATGGTTTCTTAAAAAGTTTATGAACTCTCCAGTGGTGTTTACTGTAGTCCAGGATTCAGAAACAAGCCAAAACGGCAAAGTGTGGTGCATATGTGTGTATAAAACTAGGCAGGCCTAGCAGGCATAGTAGTGCTATTATTATTGCCATCCTACCTTTGCCCACATAATTTCTTCACACCATTTTCACTGTGAGAAGAGAAAAACTCACAGCACACCCACTCTCCCACCTGAAGAAGCTGCTCGTTCTATCTGGCAATTCTGCAAGGTAAGCCCATTGATTTTCTTGTGTTTCCTTGATGTCTGCCCAGTACCCTGGGTGTGCGCCTGCCTATTGCATGTGTAAACCACACGTGTTGAGGGACATGGCAAAAGAGGGCACAGGCATTTGGGTACAAAGAGAAAACCAGGGAGCAGGATCCTGTCCTTCGCTGGATAGAAGGTGCATTTCCTTGCTTGTCCCAGTGCCAGAGCAGCCATACTGGTGACATTGTATTTTATCTTTCTTCTCCCCCAGGCAGTTGCAAATAACGTTCAAAAAATTTGTCTTAAGGCCCTCAGGTGCAGGGTTTTGACCTTGAGTTAATTTGTAACCAATTAACTCAAGATGGTTAATAACACATTTGTAAAGGTTACTTTGAGCACAGTCCTCCCCCTAACTTTTGTTCCAGGCAAGGAACATTTGTGTCTCTGTAGGGCAGAGTGCACGCATTTATATTCTGCTATTAATGTGCAGGGAGTGACCAGCTTTGCAAGTTAATTGGCTATCAATTAACTGCAGGTTAGAAAAAGACCAAGCAGAAAAAAAAGCCTTTGCTGTATGGTGTGGCCTTTCACTGGCTGACTTCTGCATTTCATAGAGGCTCTTTCGGTAGAGACAAAATAACATGGGTTATGTTGGAGACTCGGTGCTGCAGGATACCACATGATCCTGATGAGCCCAACACTCTCCACCAGAAGTCAGAGCCTTGTGCTGCTTTACCAGTGCTGCCTGGCTCCAAGACTGCTTTTTAATATTAAGCTTATACCACACGATGACAAACCTAGTGAACAGACAGAAACTGTGAATTTTTCTACCAGCTGGAAATTCAGGTTTAGTGAATTAACCCTGTGATGACAGAAGCACAAGAGAGCAGAGGAGAGCCCGTGACATTAGACTTGCGAGAGGGAGCCAGGGAGCTGATTTCAGCTCTTCTCCTTAGGAGAGAGTCCAAGATGCAGGTTACAGCATGCGTAGATGCTGGCGCTGAATCAGTCATCTCCGTCCTACAGTCAGCCGCAGAGCTCTGCTCCTGCTTCAGGGGACTGAGGCAGCTCAGCCCAAATCCACTCCTTTTGATCGGAACTAGCTCGAAGTTTCTTCACAGCGGGGAGAACTTCAGTCAGCCTCAAAGAGACAGCCACTGGGGTTACCGTAACTGTCTGTCACTCGGCACAGAGGCCCGGGAGGAGCCCCACTGGCTCGGTAGCCGAGGCAGAGCACCTCAGCTCTCCCTCCTGTGCCACTACAACATGAACCCAGAAAAGCTTTGGATGGGAACAGGCACATCAGCTCAAGCCTTCACCTCTGTGGTTTCCTTCCTTTAGTTACCTCCCACTCTTCACTTATAGTTCATCCCAGGACTGAGTGCGGTCCCCACCCCGGCAGAGCCAGCTCCTCGTTCCAGAAAGGCTGCAGGAGAGGCAGGAACAGCCAAACTATGAGACGCTACCAGAGCATGGCCTCAGTCCCAGCGTAAGGTCTAGATCAGGCCCAGAACCAGCTTTGGGAGCAAACTGGGGAACAGCTGTAATGATCCTGTAGTGACTGTGTCACCTGTGAAGCCCCGGGCAGGCTCAGAGCGCTCCTTGCTGTCACCAGCAGTTAGCTCCCCAGCAGAAAGGCCTGCCTGCTGAGGACCACATGTCATCTCCAGGGTTCAACTATTAAATTCAACACTGTTTTTGTGCAGAAAACTGTTCATGTGTCTCTAAACTTCTATTTCCAAGGCATTAGCTGGATCAATATATAACAATGATCTTTAACCTTAACCTCTTTGCTGGTCTGTCTATAATTTGCTTTCTATTACACTCACTTTGGCTCCTGCTGGGTGGATTGAGGTACGCAAACTGTGGTAGTGTCTGGGTAATGGAGCCACTAACACATCTCAGGCTGTGGTTTCACTCCATGAAGAATTCAACTCAATGCCAGGTCAGATAATTCCCCCCGGCACTCAGCTTTCTTGCCTGTTCAGCCCTCATTCACCCCCCCATGCCGTGCTGCACACACGGCCCCAGCCATCGCAGACCAGCCGGTGACATAGTTCTCTTGTTTTTATGTTCATTTTTTGTTTATGTCAGTTCAGTTGCCTGATGCAGCTCACGGACCAGCCCGTGTATCTACTGTGGGGTGGAGATCGGCAGCAGGCAAGGCAGGACTACTAGCTGCTGAACGTTGGGTGCCATGAAAGTGTCACCTCCAGACCTCACCACTATTTGTCTGCAAGGTGGCACAACTGAGACCAAGAGATAAAGACCCACAGCCTTTCCAGCATCTGGCTTCTCTCTTAAAACTCTTAGCACGAGTGAGTCCAGCTGTTGCCAGCTGAGGAAGATAAGATCAGCTCCATAAATACACTCCAGGGCAGGCCCCAGGGTGGCAGAGGAACTCCTATAGTTACAGGACAGACTTTGCACAAAAAACCCAAATAGACTAGAAAATGAGAAGGAGCTTGTGGAACAGCTACCTGACCAAAGTAGCAGAGATTAAGAAATACATATAATTAAAAAATTAATTTTGGTAGACTCATAAAATGGTGTTCTCAGGGTGCAGTCGGCTGGAATGTCCTTTCTAGTCCTACATTAATCATATTTTGTACTACTCCCCTGGGACAGATGGTCCCTAGAACAGGTGGTTTAGTTATTATTTTTTATTGTGCTAGAATAATGTCGTCTTGAAAACTCTAGGCTCTGAGCCAAGAAGAAGTCACAAAGGTCTGGACACATCCCACCTAGCTTAATGCTTGTAACTGAAGCACCTAAGTGAGAAACCTGGTAAAAATAAGGAGCACCAAATCACTGTACAACCCAGGGACAGAGGGTGGCTCGCTCTGTCTAGACTGAAATCCCTCCGGAAGGACCGACCTCCCTCTACTGTCTATGGACAGAGCTCAGACACCAAATGTAAACAGGGCTCCTAATTTAAACACTTCAGTTAAGGATCTAATACTCTGCAGGATGCATCTAGATCAAAATAGCCTTCATCCTAAGGTGGAGTGTCCATGTGGTGGTTTCTTTGTGCCCGGTTTTCCTCCAGCACTCATGGTTACAGGTTAGCTTCAAAGCAGCTGTGATGTAGAGCACATTTAATTTACTCCAGCTCTTGGTCTGCTGGTGTTTAAAGCTGTTCCCACTTGCCATGTTAATGTCTTCAGAAGTTTTTCAAAGGTGAATGTGCTCAATCTGTTGCTGCAACCTAATTTACATATGTTTTGCATATCATAAGTATTTTGCTTTGGGTGTTTTAACCCACCCCCTCATTACTGGAACTAATTGTGAGTTGACTGTATCAAGCATTTTATGCAGAGATGCCTACCCATGAAAATGGCAGGTTATAAGACACCTACCCATGAAAATGGCAGGTTGTAGTGCATGGAGAGCGTTTAGAGAAAGGGTCAGCACGAGGCTTTGGAAAATTGTGAGCGTTCAAAGGTTTGCAGGGAACTCATAGAGGTTGTGTAGTTCTTTTCTAGTTCTTACTCAAGGCAGGATTGACTGTACCGAATCATTATGTGTTTGTCTCGTCTATGCTTATGCCTCTGATGGCGGAGACTCTAACCATCTCCCCAGGCAATCTACTCCAGTGCTTACTGGTAAAATTATTTAATGCTTTCCTAACGTTTAACCTAATATTTCTAGCTGCAACTTTTTGTCCTGTTCACTGGCCACATAGTACAGCTTGTTCCTGTCCTCTCTGCAGCAGCTCCCTATATGTTTGCAGACTGTTATTATCTCTGCCCTTCTCTTTTTATTATGTTAAAGAATCTCATTCCATTTTTTTACTGTAGGCTGGTTTGTAGGGTCCTGGTAATTCATGCAGTTCTCTTCTGGATCCTCAGCCAGTCCACAGCTTTCATGAGGGTAGAGCCCAGTACCACACCTAGGCCTCTAGCTCGGCCCTATTTGGTGCTGATGCAGCAGAAGGACAGACAGATTTCTCTTTGCCTTGTTCTCCTGTTGGTGCCTCCCAGGAGGGTTTTTGCCTTTGCTACAACAGCATCGCATTCCTCGTTTATGTTCCCCTAGGGATGCACTAAACCATTCAGATCCATTTGTGCAGAACTGCTGCCTGACAAGTTTTATCTAGCACATATTTATGCAGTTGATGTTCCAGTCTAAGGATAAATAATACCTAGGACAACTTCTTATTGAATGTCATCCTGATTTTTTTAAGTTAATTTACCCAATTTTCAAAAACATCCTTCTAGAGTGCCTGTATTCCCTGAAAATAGCAGAAATGCTCTTCTGCTTCTGACTGTGGGTCACTCCAGCCCGGTATCCTGCCTCCAAAAGTGGCCACACACTGGGGGGTGTGAGAAAAGGGTAAGTGTGTGTGACGCTTTCCATAGGTGCCTTCCCAGCCCCTGGCTGCTTGAGTCTCTCCTGAGCCTTCGTGATCTGTGTCTACACCTTTGGCAAGAAGCTTCAGAGGTGTATTACCTGTTGTATGCAGAACCATCTCCTTTTGTTTCTCAGCTTGCACAAGCGTCTTCTCTGCTCTGTCACCTGGTTATGTGACAAATGCTAAATATGGTGCCTGCACAGACCCACGTGGAAACACAGTCAATGCATCCTTTCATTTTGATCGTTATTCGTTGAAAACTGTATCTTAAGTATGAGTCTAATCATGTTTTCACCCCTCTACCTTGGTTTGTTCTACATTTTCTATAGCTTGCTTATGACATCTGGGAAGGCATTTCAGAAATTAATTCTGGGAAAATGTTCTCGTTCAGGGTTTTGCAGCACCAAAGGCAAGCTATACGCAAGGGACATGATCCCCAGGGGTCAAATAATAGAGCAAAATGTCCATATCAGGGTATGGGTTTTCTTCAGTTCATTGCATGGCCAAATTCACTGTTAGTGTAAAATGCTTTGAAGTCAATGGGGTTACATCAGCAGAGAATCTAGAAATAGAAGTGAGAAATGGTATTTCATGAGTAATTTCCAAAGTGCTTGGGCTATAACTTTAAAAAGAAATAATGATCAAATTAACTTATGATGCAGAAGTTGAAATGATGCTGCTACTTTTTTTTCCTTGTACTATGTTCCAAATTAGTTAATGTCCCATAAAAGAAAGCCATTAATGGAATCACAAAAGCTCCTGAAACCTGAACTGGACATTCCTGCCAAAGTCCCTGGCAATAATTAGCTTGTTACAACTCCAAATTGGTAGAAGAATCTTGAGATATTATGAAAAGGAGCTTAAGTCTATGGACCTCCAATCGCTTCAGATAGCATCAGTTCAAACTTTTTGTTTGAACACGCACATAAAATGTCAAAAGAAAAAAGAAAAAAACAGGTTTTGTGGCACGTGAACTGTCACAGAGCTAAGTTTGGAGTCCCGGCTTTGCTCAGAGGAGAGCTTCCCTGCCAACCACTGGTTCATAAAAATGTTGGCTCTATATTAGCTTAACAGAACAAATGATTTAAAAATGGAAGTATTGGCCAATTGATTATAGTACCCAGAATGCACAGTCACATTTTGCTGCCAGTGAGCCCTCAACAGGGTAACATTTAAGCTGATAGTAATTTAAATTGTATTTCAAACTTAGACAGCTTCTTCCTCTAATTCCCTGAATGACTGATCATACTGGGCTCTGGGCAGTCAGTGAATTTGCAGCTGTGCATTGGCTTTCCTGGACTTTCTATGTCTATAAAGCCATGGTTGCATGCTCACAACATGCAGCAACATATTTCTGCTCTTTCCTCATCTGTGCCTCCTCTACTTGCTTGGTCTCTCCCTAAGCTTTAGTGCACCAGGTCCCCAGTTGTATCTTTGGTTGAAAGTTAGGTCCGTTCCCAGGCTTGGGTTACAGCACAGCCCCTGTGCTGTAACCCAAATGCTTGTACAAATGTAACGCAAATGCTTGTACAACAAGCATTTACCCCTGGTGTAACTGAAGGTGCATGGGGCTTGACAAGTGGTTTCCCTCTTACCTCTTTTTGGGTCCTGACTCTGGCTATCTGGTGTGATTTTTGAGCAGCTGCCATAATCTGGGATACCTCATCACTGATGTGATATCCACACACTTTGCATGGGGCTTCATGACACCTCTGAAGTGGCCCATACACCACCTCTTCCCTAAAACCGTGGCTTGACGGAACTCTGAGATTTTCTTGGACTACAGCTGCTGGAATTTTGTCCAATATCCGCCACTGAGAGGTGGACCCTTAACTTTTTGGCCTTACTAGTAAGATAAGACTGAAAGCAAATACTATTAGCTTGATTCAAATGTGGAAATGGAGAAGCTTTTTCCTTGCGACAGACTGTCAGCCACCTTCTGCATGCTGAGGGTATCATCCTTTAGATGGGTACCCATCATGGGCTGTATGGCAACCAAAACGATACGCTAGACATCCTATGTGAATGGTCCCGGTGAACCAGAAGATGAAGCAGGGATACTGGTTGCAACAACGCTCATTAAACAGAAACAAACCAAATATTTCCTTCAAGGAATGACCCCCACCTGCTCCCCAGGTCCTTGAGCTTTACAAGAGAGTCCTCAAATCTTCCTCACCTGCACAGGGCTCACAGCAGCTATAGATGCACCAGCTGCTGTGGGAAGTTCTGCTTTTCCAGCCGACTTGCTGTTAAGGATTTGAAGTCTGGGAGGCTGTTTTCAACAAATTATCCATTATAAAGCAATATCAGAGGGTCGGGGGGAGGGGTATAAACAAACGAATAATTGAAAAGCTGCTTGTGGCCTGGAGCAGCCATTTTTAATTGTTTGTTCAGCTCCGGTTGGTTTAGTGGTTTACTTAGTGGCTGTGGCTGAAACAAAATAAATAAGCTAAGGTAGAGAAAACAGAGGAGACTGTGAGCTGCTGGAGAGGAACCATTCCCTGTATCTCAGAACAGCCAGTGGTCTAATTTTAAGGGAGTTCTTTTTCATTTCCACAGTGCCCACAGGCCCTAAGATCAGGGCTGTTTGTTCTAGGAAGGGATGCACTTGTAGCTGCCACCAAACCACCTTTTTTCTGATGCTGCTCTTTGCGGCAAGAGAGCAGCTCCGAGGCCAGCGTGGTTTCAGGATGAATGATGTGGATGTTGGCAGTGCAGCTGGTCTTCCTTTCCTTCCACCCCTGCCTGCATGCTCTTCTACAGCCCATGCCCTCAATGTTCACTTACAGGACTGGTTTGGAGTAGGGATGGATGGATGTCTAGTGCCTAGTGTATGTCTAGTGTGTCTTTACCGTAGCAGTAAAGTGGCATTAGAGGAATGTAATGTTTTCCCACGGGGTCTGTCCAAAGCTTCATCGCTGGCAGTAGTGATACAGCAGGAAACATCTGGAAACAATCATAAAATAACTGTCTTCATAAAGAGGAACTAGATGGGCTCGAGATGCCTTTCTCTCCTGAGACCTCATCTTCCAAGGAAACAGGTCTGCTGCTCTGTGGGGGCATGACTGTATAAAATAAGGATGATCCTAACCTCACATAGAGCAGCTTCTACTCTTTCAACCCCCCCAATATACAAAATTCCTCATGAAATGTTTGCTTGGAATATTCCCAAAGTTCAGGTTGATTCTGAATTTTCCTCGCAACACATTAAGGAAACTGCTTTTTCTTAATTAGTTCAGCATCCTCTCTCTCCAAGCACACCATTTTTCACAGGTACATTTATTTCAGGCTGGTCATGGTGAAGTTCAACTTCCTGTAACCCTGAGATCCTGCCGGCTGAGTGCACACGGCAGCAGCTCTGTGCTGATTCATGATCACTTGTTGCGCCAGGGCAATATGATCCAGAAGGTGAGCCCTTCAGATAAAGATGCAGTATACCTGAAGTATATCTGCTTCAGCTAGAACAGGAGCAGGGTGGGGGCAGGCAGAGAACAGAGACATCATGGAAACGGAGAGACCAAATCCAAAGAATATTTTGTTGAGCAATGCTGAGCGAAAGAACAGAGAACGCAGCAAAAAGGAAGAAGCTGTGACAAGTTTCACCAGAAGCAGTGTGTTAAATATAGCCCTTGGATTTTCTCATTATTAGAATTGGTAGCTGAGCTAAAGACAATCAAATCTCATGCTTCGATCCATAAACTGCTGCAGGCACCTGCAATGAACCCCTTCTCCCTCTTATGTGGCACCATATAATTAATCAGAAATGTTAGTAACAAGAAAGCAATTTCCAGTAGTTAAGTTCAGGAGACCTGGCTTCTGTTCCTAGTCCATCACTGATCCTGTCCAGCCACAGGCAAGTCTTTCCCCTGCTGTATGCCTGAATTTCCCACTCTCATGAAAGGAGACAGGACTACCCACTTGGCTTGAAAAAAGCATCAGGAGCTGAGGGTTGGCAAGAGCCAGTGCTCATTAGTAAGGGATTATAAAGGGTTAGGATTTGCTTCCTGGGAAGCCTGTCAAACATCGCTGGGCCTTGGAGCAATGGCGGAGCCTGGCATTATGAGATCTGAATTCCCCTTCTTGTGTGGAAGGAAGTATTCACCTGGAGCAGCTGCTTCTCTACAGCTCTGCCCTAATCTTTGTGCCCGTAATCAAATCCATTCAAACAAATTAGTTCTAAATTGAAAAAAGGGAGGTAAACCCACGCTGAATAAATTGTATCAGTTTAGTGAAGGGATAATTGCGTTCTTCATCTGTCAGAAAAAGCTGACACGGTGATTTACACTCGCTAACTCCAGTTTCACCCCGTAATGGGTGCAGTGATGTACAGTTCACCACACTTGGCTTCTCGGTGGCTCTTCCTCTAGCTGGCTGGCTGTTCCTCCCCCGAGTTATGAATTGTGCCTGATGTGATTCTATCATTAGTCCAGAACACAGGCTGGAGACAGCAATTTGCTTCTCATTAGGAGTGAAACTTCAAATTGTTTCCCACTGTTTGCCCTAAGAGATGTCAGGTGACATTACTGTATTTCTAAAGGAAATTAATACAATCAGCAGAGCCTGGAAGGCTCAAAGCAAGGGTATTGGTAGGGGAGGGCTTTTCTTCAGCTCACTGGTTTGAAGGTGACTTGCTGTGATAAATGGCTGTTAGTTATTTCTATCTGATGCCTGCTCTGGGGAGCCAGCTGGAGAGAGCAGTGGCCCTATCGTAGTTCCTGATGAGCTGAATCAAAGCAGCAGCCCCCACACTGGGCCTTGTTAAGAGGCACAGCAGAGAGAACAAGGAATGATTAACCCTGGAGAGCAAACTCCTCTTCCGTGTCTGCCAGCTCCCACGTGCCCTGGCAGTGCTTGGACAGGTTTCTAGAGGAGCCACTGGCCACCGACGCTGTGCCGGGAGCTGCGCTCTCCCAACGAGTGCCTGCCAGCGCAGGGCGCTGAGCGCTGAGTGCACGGGATGCTACTGAACAGGCATTCGGCAGCGGAGATCCAGGGCTCTCTGGAGTCAATGGGAATCCTTCATTAGTAAGCTGAGCACCAGAAAAAGCTGAGAATCCTTTAGTCCGTGTGCTTAACGGGAGTTTGGTTGCAGGGTTCCCGATTGCCCTCCTGCAGAAATGAATGAGGAAACGGGCAGGGAGAGGAATTCATAGGCTGACAGAAAGGTATGCGGAAGGAAATTGAGTTCTGTAGAATCTTTCTCAATAGGTGGGTGAATTCATTACAGAAAAGCTTCTGAGAGCAATTGTAAGTGGCTAATAGAGTTTGAATGAAACTGATAGCCCTGCTATGGAGTGCGTGGGAATAACAGTCTCATTATGTTTCACAGGGCATCCCTTATATTCAAAGGGTGATGCACTGAGTACAGCGGGGTGGAGGAGTCACTGATTGAAGTGAGACAAGAAAGACTAACAGGAGAAACTTTGCGCAGTATAATTGCAAGGAAAATAACTTCACTGGGAGAGCAATTACACTGTGTGTTAGTCTAACAGAGAAAACGCAGGGACTGTATTGCTCCACATTGGACTTGGAGCTCTGGAGAACAAGCCTTGTGAAACAATCCTGCAGCAGTTGGTGCAAAGGCTGTCTTTCCTGCCATTCCTACAGAGGAGGCGGCAGAGAAAGCCCTTTTGGCCAACAGCCTAGTGAGATGCTGCCCTGATCAGCAGCACATTAATTGAGTTAATTTACAAAACGCATTCCATCGTTGCAGTGCCCAGGCATGGAATCCATCATAGTAATTATGACAGGGTGTCAGGGGTGGGTGCAGTTGAATGCTGGCCGTGCTCAGGGTCAGTAGGGGCTAGTTCACCACGTGGCAGACTTAATGATAATGTCATCAAGGCAAGCAGACTTCTGGTCTTCTGGGGGCCCCTTGTCTTTGGAGCAGCCTCCGTTCACCAGAGTGATTGTGGACCCCTAGGAGGTACGGTGTACTGAGAGCTTTAAGTGCACCAGGAGGGTGAGAATAGGGGCACGAGCTTCCTAAATCGGGTCTTCCCAGCCTGTTTCTGCTCTTCTACACCTTCTGCAGCACCAAGACTGGGGTTTGCCTTTGTCACAAGGACATTTCCCCCCACTTGGGAAGCAAAGGCTCCCAGGGACAATGGGGCAGTTTGAAGTCCTCTGTCTCTCTTAGCTGAGAGCTTTCCCCCAAGACTTTCCTGACTTTGATTATTTCCCCTATCGCTGTTCCTGTGGTCAGTTCTCCATTTTAGATCTGTACCCCTTTGGCTGGAGTTCAGACAGCACCAGGCATGTGAGTAGTACCTGCCACTCTGCTGGCTCTAACCTGCTTACAAATGCCCCTTCTCAGGTGTTGTATGGCAGAGAGGGATGTGTACTGATGCACAGAAGCCGTGAAATTAGCCATCTGATATATGGGCCCCTTGAAAACTCCTGTCAGCTTCCACTTAGGGCAGTTGGTAGGCTGCTTCACGCTGGACAAGGTTAGAAAACCAAGCAGCTCTGACCAGCTTTCAGGCATCTGTCTCCAGGATTTACCGAGCCAAATACGGCAGAGCCTGGTCCATCATTGGACAGTGGGAAGTGGCAGTACCTGAGAGTACACGCGTGGCCAAGAACAGATTAGCTTTGTCTAACCTGAGCTGATCTTTGATCTGAGGTCTTTCTTCAGGTCTGATGACTTTGATAAAATCCCCTGGAGGAACAAAGCCTCTGTTAACTCCTTAGACCGCAGAGCATGAAACATTGGTCCCCCTGTTTATGTCTTCAGTGGCCATACAGCTACTGTCCCATTGCCATATGGATTTTAATAGGTACAAGCATGCTAACTAAAACCACAGGGACAACTGTAATGCGTTTTATGAGGGGTTTGATTTTTTACAGTGAGACCAGGCTTTTAGGTAGAAGTATTATCTTGTATTAGATCAAGTATAGTTGGAAAAAGCAGAGAAGCTTTCAGGCACACTTGCCATTATTCAGGTCTGGAATAGAAGCATGAGATTTGAAAGCTAAATACAAGTTGAGGATGATTGCTCAGAGTTTAATTAGAGATGTATCAGTTAGTTCATCTTTGAAAGAAAAGGTAGGTGGTACGTATGCAGTAGAGCGGATGTTAGTTGTAGGGAGAGATGTGATAGCATGCTTATCTCCTAGGAGAAAAATGGAGATAGTTAGCTTATAGCCTGTGTAGCACAGAAATGTTATGGGTGACGATTGGCTTGCTGCAAAACAGGATTTCCATTTGACCCATGTTTAGTCAGATTTCCTGCTGCTGGTAGGGGCTGGAAACTTGATTTCCCGTTCTTCAAATGCTTTGGAGAAAGGGGAAACCCAATTTCTGCACTATGCATCACTGGGTAATTCACATACTGGAGTCCTGTTTTATTTCATGGTGCTGCTTTGCAGGAAACAATTTCACCGCTGTCTCCATGCTGCCTTAAATACTGTTTTATCCATGCACAGTTTCACAACCTCGCCTCTTCGTTTATCAGCTTGCCAGTGAAGACAATACCCTTCCCACTGCCTGTGTTTCAGCAGTGCTTATTTTGGGAATATGTACCACAGAACTGAGCAGGAAATGATGGACTGCCTGTAGAAAGAGTGACATATCCTTGATTCCTCCAAAATGCTTCATAAGAATTCCCAAATGTTCTGTTCAAACTACCACACAATGATTGTTGTTAATATTCCTCAGTAAGAAAAAAACCACACTTATTTGTGTTTGCCATTTTATGAATTATGCAGGAAGTTTCTCTTTATAGGGAGAAGAGGTATTTTACACACAGATCACCAAAAATCCAGTTTTCAATTTAAAAAAAAAAAGATTCAGTCTGAACTCTTCAGCAAGACCTGCTAGGTTAGCATTCACACATGCTACTGCACTCACGACGGTTGGGTGATGTGTTTCCCTAGACTCTCACATCTGAGACAAGCACTGCTTTGGGTACATTTCCAATCCCTTTCCTTCAAATTATCAGCTCAAATCCACTGACTCCTATGAGTAATAACAAGGGAAGAACCCCATGTGCATTTGAAGCAAGCCTCTTGCATCTAAAAGAATTTTTGTTTGAATAAGGCCCAACATTTACTGGCCATTAGCTATTCGCTTCAGATTAGGCTTTCTTTCTTATTTTTTGCACAAAGCTTCTGGATCTGCTGTGAAAAATCAAAGAATTCTGATGCATTTTTTAGCACAATTTAGTATCTTGTTCTAAATTAAAAGTGACTCCTAGGTTACTGGCTTCCCTCCTGCCTGGCACATAATAAGAATAGCATGTATTTTGCTAATGTTTTCTTATTCATCATTTTGTCCCTGATTTTTAGCAAGCTGCCTCACCTTTTGTTCCCTGATTTCTCTTCCATTGCCGCTTCAGCAGATAATCTACCTCCTTGGGAGCTGAGCTCCCTGATGAATTCTTCTCTGCATTACCTCTTGATCTGTCCTGAACCCAAAATCTGATTCTGAGTTTATCCCTGGAAGGCAAAGTACAACTCCACTTCACCAGCTCTTCATCAGGGTGGGTTCTGGGGAAAATGTCTCATTATTAGTTTGCATTTTGTACTCATTCTTTTATTACCTTAAGAGCACTTTCCCCAGCTTGACATCCTTTAACATGTATTTTCAGACTATTTCTGGTATTTAACTTCATCTCTGATCTTAAAGGCTTTTTTTCTTCTTCTACATCTTTTTTTTTTTCCTCCCAAACTTGCACTAAGCTGTAGCTTGATTGTGAATCTTCTGGGTCAGACACCAGCATGCAAGTAACACATGCATCAAGTCCCCACTTAAGGAACTGAGGGGGAATGCCCGATGTCCACTACTGGGCTAACTTCCAGCTCTTTGGCATTTCAATACTATCATATGGTTCTTACCCAGCCTTATGTGGTCCTTTGGTCTTGCCTCTCCCTGTGAAATCGATTCTGCTGCCTATTCTATTGTCTCTAGTTCTGCCATATAATGAAATGCTAAAAATTAAGTGTAATCAGACAGGACTGGGTATCCTGATGTCTCTTCAAAGTATTAAGCATTTTGGGAACATCTGCCATCTTATGGTCACATCCATGTTGTATATTCCAGGCTGATGTGATCCATGGAGCCAACTAAAACATCAAGCCGAATAAAGCTGATATATCCTGACTCTCTACCCAGCCTGCTGGGCCCATGCCAGTGCTGTGCCAAGACAGCGGTGCCAGGGCTGGGTGCAGGTCAGCGAGTGTGCTGAGATGTGTGCGCTTCTCTCCTGTTTCAGTAAAAGAAGGACTGAGTTGTTTTGGTTAAGCCTCAAGGTGACAGATATATCAAGGTAAATCATTAAGATGGGGAACGTGGTGCAACTTGCTGTCAGCTCATTAATTAGTTCATCCAACCCATATGGTCATAGTATAAAAAGTACCAAGCATGCGTGCAGAAACTGAGACTCAAGAAGAATTAAGCGGGGCTAAATTACAGACCAAAAAAAAAAAGTAACTGATAGTCGGGCTTGCTTCATGTTTAAATTTCAGTCTTTTCTCTGGACCCCAGCATGTGTTTTAAACATTTATTATGGGTTGATTATGGTTTGCAATTTTCATTTGTGCTTTATTTCCCTGAGGAAAGCTCAAATGCAAGCGCGGCATGTGGTTTGCTGTAAGTTGCCTGCTGGATGGTTTTGTGTGAAGTTTTCCAGCTGGGTTCACAAACACATAAGAAGTTAAACGATTTGTTTAAGGTCACCCAATGAACCAGGGGCTTTCATGGTAATAAAACACAGTGGTCCTTGACTGGAAGAATATCATTTCAGTCCTACAAGGCAAAATTTGCAACACTTTCGGTTACCTGTCTGTCTGCTCAGAACCGAAGAGATGCATTTGCTGGAGACTAAAGGTATATGATGATTAGATTATGTATTTGCACATACAGGGTCATAAATCTTGATGGATTACCCTTAAGAGATCAAGAGAAATGACCTCAGTAATGACTGCATTGTCATTAAAAAGCCACACTCATTTGGCATTGCAGTCAGTCATTCAAAATTCTCCCTCTAAATGGTTTGGTGGACAAGAAACGAAACAAAGGGTCCCTCTACTTTCAAAGGGCGAGAATAAATAGGATCAAGCATGCGTGAAGCCTATCAGTATTTCAAGCAAACACATAGAAGTGCTGCGCACATGTAGATGCCACAACCCTGCGTGCACCTCACTGAGATTGGGCCTGAAAATGTTATTGCTGGTGCCATCATGTCTCTGCATGGAAGAGACTCTATTAAGATTTGGAGTTGAAGAAATGCTTTAAGAGTTGGTAGTCCATCTGTTCCAGATGCCTGCCAATGGCAAGGGGTAGGTGGGTTAGTGTTGGAGGATCTTAATACTGAGGCTCTTTCAGTAGGATTAAGCTGTAGGACAAGCAGAGACGAAGCAGAGAGGTCTGGATTCCAGGCACCGTGCGATGGGGACCTGATGCTTATCTGGTTTGTATCACTTCTTCAGGATGTTCAGCATGGCAATATGTCCTGAGGTGAAACCCTTCATCTAGAAATATAAATCATTTGGAAATTTAACAGAGATCAGACAAAAATGAAGGCAAAGAACAAGAAGAAATGCGTAGCTCAAGTGTTTTGTTTGGTAACAATTCAGGAATTGGAATGATTAAATGTATTTGCACATTTGTGTTAAATTCATTTGACTATTTCAGTGAAAAAGAAACTTAAAAGTTGAAACTTCCCATTTCAGCCTTTTCTAAACAATATTTTGAGTGGGTGGTGTCCAAGGTCCTCCCATTCATACATGAGAAAACAAAAAGCAAGCAATGAAGCTGCAATTTGAAAGCCAAATGAAATAATTCATTGCAGACAATGCAGAATATTTCATTTGACCTGAAAGAAATTTTGGTGAAGAGCTTATCATACCAGGAAAAAAAGAAACGAAGAAAAAATAGACTTTTTTTTCCCATTTGGGGGGTTTTGGTCAGTGAACTGAAACATCAGTTATCTATGCAGCTCTAATCACAGAACTCCAGACATCTGGTTGCCTCAATCACACTGATTCGCTCTTGTTCACAGGTAACGTTACTCCCTTGTATGAAAGAGTGATCCACTTAACAGCCTAACGTGTGAGCAGATGTAGTTAAAATCTCGATGCCAAGTGGAAATAATGAGAACACTCCCAAATGCATTAGCTACTCCTCTCACTGAAGTCAAAGGGATCATTTTGACTCGTATTTGCTGTTTCATATTATTGCCCAATTACTGTAATCTCAGCTCAGCTTTTAAAGGTCATCTCTGCCTTTTCTTTCAGCTTGGAGGCCAGGGACTGAAGAGGGTTTATCCATAGGTAATCAAGCCAATGTAATGGTCACTGATTAGAAACCATCTTGGCTCTTTCCCCATTCAGGTGGTATATGCCCTGTGGAAGGCATTACTCTCAGCTCAGCAGTGCCTCAGGGTATATTTAACACAGAATAAAGGCAACCAGATCAGGCTGTAATTGTGTCAATTCAGGAAGCAGAGCAAAATTGCCTTCTTTCTTCCCCTTCCTTGGCCCAGCAAAGCCCATGCTACGTGGCAGTCCGTGTAACTCAATGGAGTGGCAGAAGGTCAGTTGTGCCCCAGTATGGCGTAAGGGGATGCCTGGGGTACTGCCCCGGCATGCACCACCGCAATTGTGGCGGATGATCCTAGGAGCTGGTGATTTGCTAGTTGAGTCTATCTTCCCTCAGTCACCATCTATGCATTGACTACGTGGAGGGTGAGATCCCTTCCTCAGCCTTCAGAAGACCTGCTGTACTTAGGCTCTCTGGGGAAGGAAGATGGTAAGAGAAAGCTTTTTCTTCTGACATCAGATCATTTTGAAGCACTTTCTGTTTGCGATAGCTTTCTGCTGTCTCGAGAAGGAGAATTAATAGAGAAACTGCAGTGAAGAAATTTGAGGAATTTTGCACTCTGGGTAGAATGAAACGCTTGGCTCAGACTGAGTGAAAAAAGATAGGGGAAAATGGGGAACAAAAGTCACAAATCTATGAAGCTGAAGAGCCAGCCTTGCAATTTTAAGGGCTTGAGTTCCTCATAGAGAGCACAGTGCATGGGGTTATCTGACTTCGCTTTTGTAGGTACAGCTGACCACATTGACTAGATCTCCAATGAGTATGTGGTGATTTTAGCAAGGTTGGCTCCAGTGGAGATGCCTGTACTGTAGACACCTACCCTTAGATGGATGACTCCTCATTTTGTCCAAGATAAAGAGTAGTCCAAGTGAATTTACCTCCACTTAACATAACACCTGCTCCCTATCAAAAGCAAAAGACATTGAATCAGTCTCTAAACTGGATTTTGTATTAATACGTTTGAGGACATCATCACTGACACATTAGTTGCTACCTGATGGCTTTTTATTTAGCAGAAACCTGTAAACAAGAAGGTCTGACATTCTCTGGTATGAGAGTCCCTGTAAACCGATGCTAGAGGGCTGCAGATGTATAAGGAGACAGCTGTGGGAAAACAAATATATCAGGAAGATTTGGGGGTCTGAGAGTTACCCTGCACTTCAGAAAAATACAGATGAGAATCCCTTTTATGGGAAAGAGTGGTTGCAAACGGCAGGGATTTTGCAAGACAAGCTGCTCCAGTAAGATGAGACAGGTACCTTAGAGGCAGTTCCTCCGGGGAAGAAGGGAATCTTCTCTCCAGCTCTGACAAGGGGGGTGAGAAGACCAAAATGAAACGGCTCGTTCCTCCTGACGAAGTCTCGACAAGATTGCAATAACAGCAGCTGAACCGCTGACTCCCAGAGTATGTCCCAGTCAGAATTACTGGGTTTAGCTTTGTCTAGCAATAATAGTGCTGCTGTCGCACCAAAGACCTGTCCTTCTGTATGACAGCTCACAGCACCTGGGAGATGGGTAACTTACTCACCATCAAGAAAATGAGTATCATGTTAATGCTGATTGACAGTTGCTATTTCTGTGCGGGAGAAGGTGATGTAAGGAACTAGGCCTTTAAGAGGTATTAGGGGCACTTGGAAGCAATCGTTTTGTCATCTGGAGACTCATTTTTTGCTATCCTGCTCAGTCAGAGCCCAGATACTAATGACTGGGACTTCCTGCACGCTCCTTAGCACTGAGCAACCGCTGAGCCTCGCAGGCATTATAGGAGGAGGGAGATTTAAGGAGGATGGGGAAAGCTGAGCAGGTTTTTGGAGGACTCTTCCTTCCTGTCATGGAAGTTATTAATGGTTTGCCAAGCAGCGGAGTTTTCTGGGTCAGGTCTAGATTTCTGGATCCATTACCAGCCACAGCAGAGAGACCTACCACAGCTTTAATTCCCTCCTGTTCACCAAATTGGCCTTCTCTCCTCTTAGCCTTGTTCCTCAAGCATCCCAAATCCACAAGAAGCTAAGATGTCTCCACTTCTGTCTATTGTATACTGCTATGGGAAGGGGAGTACCTTGGAAAGCAGGGAGGAAGAGCTAAGGTTATTTTGGAGGCTCTGTGTCATATGGAGTAGTTGAACTACCTTATAAACGGAACCTGGGTAATAGCCCAAACCGTCATTTATGACAGCTTCATCAGTATGGGGTTGGTTTGAAAGACATTACACAATGCTGAATGTGCCGCCTGTACAGAAATGATTCAACTAAAATGTTGCAGTGTGCACAGGACTATGTATTTACCTCATAAAACACCCAGCAAAGAACCGTCATAACTCACAAAACTCATGGTTTTTAGCAATAGAAAGAAAGGCTTTGCAACAAGAAAGGGATCAAGAATATAACCCAGAAATTATTGTAGAAATGTGTCTCTTTAAAGGAGTTGACAATAACATGGGTTTGATTATTTCTGAAGGGGCTTAACTGGCCTTTATATCCAGATTCCATTCAAAATGGATAATTTTCCATTTAAAAACATATTTTTCCTCCCAGTGAGTAGGAAATGAAACTAGATGACTTTGTATCCTTAAAAAATGTATTATCCAGATTATCTTTGGGGAGATTTAAAGAAAGAAACCAATCTCTTTGCAGCAGTGAAATTTCAAAGCCTGCTAATTTTACTGTGAAGCTTTAAAATAAAGAGACAATTTAATTCTTCTGATGTAGCAGTGTTGTTTGGTCCTTGCTTCATCTCAGGTGCTTCTGAAAGGCACTGGAAAATAATAATCATGTTCCCTTCTAGACACATAAATCAGACTCTCTTCAGCAACATAATTTTAGATTACAAACATAAAAGTTGAGGAAGAATTTCACATCTCTCAGTTCAGCTGTTTGCAGTGAAGGTCTCCCTCAAGTGATGTCTTAGCCACCACTACGATTGCAGCTTATTCCTCTGCCTTGTGTCTTCTGGGCCTGACTTTGGGTCAAAGCACTTCTAGGAGCAAACTGATTATAAAATACTACAGGAAGGAGGATTTCTCAGCAGGGCAAAATAAACCAACCCCTCTCTTTCTAATCTGGAATCCTTGAGGGTAATTATGAATACCAAGAAGAGATCTGCAGGTTTATGTCCTCTGCTTACAAAATAGGTCAAGTAAGGACAAGACCAGTTTCCTGCCTCTTGCCCAGTCTGAGTTGATGCAGTGCTTCTGCTGAGATGAACAGGAGTTCAGCCTTCAAGCCCAGTCATTCTCTGACTCCCACGGCAAAGGCTAATCAGCAGAGATAATCAAATTTAAAAAAAACAGAAGGCAGAAAAATTGCAACTCTTTGCATGAAATGTGTATTCCTTTCTGCTTCGTGACTAACAAATTCCTATGTTTGCATGCTTCATTTGTTATTTATATCTATATATTAATATACAGATATTTACCTCTTCTATCCTCTCAAAGAAAGTAAGACTTCCCTGGTCACTTCAGAACCCGTGGGAGCCTCCCATGCTGATTCTACTAGTGTCCTAGTGACAGGACTATGGACACCTTGTTTACTTCAGGCAGCTATCCATTACATTGAGGGAGGAAAGCCACCATTACGGAACACAGCGAATGTCCTTTGTAGAGGTGAGATGCTCAGTTAGTTTGGAGATTTTGGAGTCCAGGGGGATTATTGATTTCCATCACATCTCACACACACAAGCCTGAGTAGCAGTGTTAGTGGGGCGAATCCTGTTTCCCCTCATGCTGTACATTTAGATTAATCCTGTGAAAATAGATGGCATTTGAAGAGCCTGGGCAATTTTAAGAAGATTGGCTCCAGTGGAGATGCCTACATGCCTACAATTTTCCATCTGCTTTATAACAGTTTCTAATCAAAGCCCAGCGACTGTGAAAAACAGAGGTGATGAGGTCGGGCCCAATCCTGTGATCCTTCTCAACAACACGTGCGTGGACTTAGGTGACCTATCTGCCCATTGCAGCATCTGCCCTGTCCTCTCCATTTGGGCTCCGGGGACTGCTCCTTCCTTCGCTGGTTCTAATCATCTGTGACCTTACTGTGCTCCTGTGGTTAATGATTAGCTATAGGGGACTTCACCAGGTCAGATCAGTTCCTACCTACCTTGTGCCAGAGAGAACAGGGAGAAATCAGCTCCTCTGGACTATATGGAGGAAACAGCACTGTAGGCTGGAATACACTCAATTAAAAAAATATGTTCTTTGGTCATGGTCAAATTGGCAATGAAATCAGTAGTGGGAAATCTGGGAGGAGGTTTCGAATTGCTAGAGTCAATTGCATAGAGTCATAATGGCTGTATGGGACCATGATGCCAGATTTGAGACCAGTGGCCTTGGAGTCTCATATTTAATGGGTCCAGATGGACTTTTGCTTAGAGAAGCACCTGCCTAGTGATTCAGGGCAGTGAGAGAACTTTTCAATGTTTTATCTTTCACCTGCAATGGCAGAGTTTAGCTCAAGTCCCTATTCTTCCCAGGACAGAGCAGCGATTTGCTTTAGGGCTTTCATGTCCTAATCCTATGCTCTATTCACGGAGCTATTGGAAAAACCTTGAGAAAAAAATCATGACATCTCATAGGTCTGCTCTGCCCAGAGTTCCTCCTTCCCATGCTTAGAATTTCAGAATCGCAGCCATTTATTCAATGTGCCTCCTTTTACAGTTTATAACCAAGCACAATACCCTGCAGTCAGAGAATCACAGTTCAGTTCCAGTTGGAATTTTGCTCACACAAAGAATTTAATAAGTAATCCCAAGTAATGAAAAAACTCAGAGAGCACAACTGAAGCACAGATCAAGCAGAAGCTGTAAAAAAGCTTTAAACTGGCAGGCTGTATGCAGAGAAGAGAAAACTTAACTTTGGGACTAATGCTTTAAGTTTATAGCGATCTGCTTATAACCTTAGATCTATCTTTCATAGTCTGGGAGTGCAGATACAAAATGTCTCACTACAAGCTGTAGCTTCAGGCCATTGTTTACATTTGTTTGCCTTTGTTTCGGGTGTCTTGCAAACAGCTCATTAGCTAAAGCTGAATGTTTCCCAGGCATGGGTAGAGACTTCTAGTTTGAGCCACGGTCTGGCTCATATTTAGTATTACTTGCCCTTGGAGCACAGTTTGTTCCATTGTTGCCCTTTAAGGTCTTTCTTTTCCAAAGAATAGAAGAGTGGTTGCTATGAAACAATGCTAGATGCTTTATCCACATCCAAATACGTTTTTTATTTGAGTGGAACAGGATCAATGTTTTCTCCATACTCTTGGCTGCACGTTTCTCCTCCCTAATGCTGGCACATCTCTCACTGTGTTCAACTTTCAGGGTGTTCTTTGACCTCTCCCAGCCTTGGACACCTGGAGATGGGGCTGAGGATGCATCCCTCTGTGCAATGCCTCCAGGCCATTCCCCAGCTGAGTTCTAAGGGCTGTTCAGAGGAGGCAGTGCTTCCAGTGCTCCCCTGCCCTCTCTGACACACCAGAAGCAGGTTGACCATGGAAGATGGTTATGCTACTTCTTTTCCTGAATGGGAAAACTGGTGATCTGGAAGAACTCTGTCCAAACAATTCTCCATGTACTTAGAGGCATCTTTGCTTCTCTGCCTTGATATTCATGCTGTTAAACAAACTTCCTCTGTCCTTCTCCCTTCTTCTCTCATGAGTACCTTTGCTTTACTGCTGACTTTTCAAAGCTGCCTCAGTTGAGGCACCTTCTTCCCACTACTGTTACCTTCTAAACAGCTTCTTTAATGTTAAAACTCCCTGTAAGGGTAAAATCATTCTTTGAGCTTTCCAGCATCCTGGTTAACCACTGTGCCATTAGGACAATTTGCATCGCCAGCATCGCTTACACAAAATAGCAGCTACTTTGTCTTTAAAATCCATTACAGCATTGGCTGCTACCCAGCACTAGAGCAATTGAATTACAATTAATAGTATCTCCAGCATAAGGCTTAGAAGAACATCATGATTGGGCCAATACTTAACTTTCAAATTTTCATCTTCTTCTTTATGGAGAACTGACTGAACAGACTCTTTTTCTTTTTTTAACAGATTGATCCAGATCTTTTAAGTTGATATATTTGTCCAGTTCCTTTCTAAAAAAACTTGTTTTCCCCAAGGCAGTTAGAAAATCTGAATGAAAAGAAATGTGGAAGGCTAAGACTGCTTATACTGAGCTGACAAGTATGATTCCATTGTGGTTTTGATTCTTTCCGTCCCTCTGTCTGAATACACAAGGGATGGGATTCATCTCAGGGACTGAGTATATCTACAGCATGTCTCCAAATGAGTGAGTTGTCCTGAGTTCCCTGGTGGTCACTGAATTCAGGCAATGGATGACAGAACACAGTCCATCTGTCTAAATATAGGTGTCATTTTTAGAAAGAGATGGAATGCACCCCTCTCTGTGTGTGTCTGTTGGACATTTATTCAGATGATCCCCATCCCCAAATCTGGATGAGAAGAATTGAACTTTCATGTATCTGCATTTGTATTTCCTTTTAGAAACTTGTTGGGGCAGAACAGATGGGTTCAGCCCCCAAAGAGGGGACCCAAACATATGTTGACCACATGTAAGAGTCAACAGGCATATCTGGTGCCTAAGCTAACACCACAGCCAAAGAAAACCTAGGGCTTGATTGAGTTGCCCAAACAGTGCCACTTGAGATGGAGATATCTGCACAAGGCTGTCAGTTGTGACCTAAGACCTAGGGGAGACCTATGTGGATGTTGGAAATCAAGAGTGATAGAGGCCATGATGCTCAGGTTCAGCAATTCAGCCAAGCCCCTAGCTCACACGTATACATTTGCATTTAAGTGTTTTAATCTTGAACTGCAACACACCCCAAACACCCTTTGTATTTCATGGTTCTTCAGGGCCTGATGCCACAGAGTTGTGCTCTGTGTCAGGGACGTGTAGGTGGTGCTGCAATACAAATGATAAATAATAGCAAGCAGCCTTGACTGCCTCCCTGATACCTGTTCAGCTGCCATGTATTAGTTAGTAATTTACCTTCTGTATCATGGTTCCTGGTGGTTGTCAGTGCAGTCCTGATCAGCCAGGCTGGAGAATTAATTTCCATAATGCTCAGCAAAATTTACTTTAGGCCATTTTGGCTTTGCATCACAGAGGCAAAACTGTGACACATCAGACATATCTCAGCACAGCTTTGCTTAAGATAGCAATGAAAGACGATGCAAAGTAGCCCCTGGTGATAGTCCCTCTCACCATGACGTGACACCCAATGCCAGACCCCTGCCTCCGCTGCAGAACCCATCTTTGTTGGTAAACTGGGGAGGTGAGGATCTGGATTCCGGACCTAGCCAAGGGGCAAGGTGAAAGCCATTTGTCCTGGCATCTGTATCCCTGTGCAGAGAACGTGGTGGAAAGGGGGGATATCCTCCTGATGTAGGTGGCCTGCAAGTTGTGCAAAAGCAGCAGAGATCACTATAGTCACCAAGAGAAGGTGGGAGTGCAGAGGTTAGTTACTTAGTGCAGGGTGGGTGAGAGGGGAGTGAAGGCTGCATTCCTGCCTTTTTTCCAGATTGGTTTATATCGCTGCTTTCTGGTAAATTAGTTCCTTGTGGAAAGAAATTATCTAGAATTTGAGGATATTTGTGTGGTTTTGGGGGTTTTTTCCCCACCTGTTCTTTCTACATCACACCTTCGCTCTGATGGGGATTTGGAGTTTTTTTGTTGTTTGCTTTTTTTTTTTGGTGTTATGGTTTATTCACTGGAAATATTGATTCCTCATCAAAAATTCAACAGCTTTTTGGCCTCAAAACACCAGTTTTCGGCCAAGAAATGGCTTTTCATTCTCAGGAAAAACCTTTGCTTGGGTACAACTCACATGTTGTGAACTTTTTTTTATCATAAAAAGCCCCACTTGTACGAAAAAAAATCATTTTGATGGACAATCTTTGACCAGTCTCATTGGGAACATCAAGCTCGTAGTGCCTAACCTCCTCTTTTGGCTATTTTTTTTTCTTTGAGATCTTTGGAAAGCACCATTTATTTTTCTTACAGCTTAAATGAAAACATGGTGGAAGCACAGTGCTAGCAGACACATCCTTTCTTCTGTTTGTCAGACACTGAAATATAAATCTTTTTCTATGTCTCTTCAAAAGCTTTTAGCAACATCATATTTGGAAAAGCTGTTAATTCCTACCTAGCCTTCTCCACTTGTATCTCCCAGAATGAAATGTAACACCATTCCCATTGTATTGATAAAGAAACTGAGAACTGGGGAAATTAAACTAAAGCCCCTGGTAGACATGAGTCACCTCCAGGCCCAGGCCCCTGTCTTGCCCTGTCTCACACCTTCCCTGGGAGTGTGACAGTCATCCTCTAGGAAGCTGCCAGCTATGGTGTTACACGTGATTTTTTGGTTAGACCCACATCAGCTTACAGGTTATAGGCCAGAGAGAGGATGCTGCTGTCGACAGCGGACTAAAGATTGTATCATTAACACGCAGTCAAAAAAAAAGAAAGAGTTCAACGAGCACGGGCACTTCACAAAAAGACTTTGGAAGTAAGGACAGGCTGCAGCCCTGCCCCCTCCACCCTGGCCGCCTGGCCCAGGGCCCAACACCCTGCAAACAGTTAAAATGCATCTCTCCAGGCTGCTGTTGCCATCCGGTGCAACTCAGCTAAAAGAGCCTTTGAAGTGGGATTATACAGTTTATCTTGTTTCCTCTTTTCTTCTGTGTTCAGGCATTTTTGCTCTTGAAGCCACGCTAGAAAGAAGTCGGAGGCAGAGGGGGGAAGCTGTTTTGCTGGTTTTGGAGTCTGGTTTGCATGAGGCTGCTTTACAGTAGCACAACAGCAGTCCCATTGTCCAAGGAAGGGCTGAAAAGAGGGTTGTTGGTCTAATAAAGGATATTACCTCTCCCCAGGAGCCTTCCTTTGAAAAGAGAACAAACCAACATAGCCTGAAGGTGAACTTCAACCTCTAGTCACTGTTCCCTTCTGAGAACTTTTTCTCTGCCTGGAGTAACAAAGCGATAGCTTTAGGGCACTGAACACACGTACACTTCTCCCTGGTTGCCTGCTGTCATCCTTGAGTGAGCAACAAATAAAAGGTTTCCCAAAAAACCCCTCTGCTTCTACTGCACTAGGAAGCTTGGCCTGTGAAGCCCCAGTCCTGAGCACGATGCTCAGAAACATGGGCTGGCCATTACGTCCATCAATATATTTTAGGTGGTTTTTCCCGAGCTTCCCAGGGAGCAAGCAGCGATGGTCTGGCTGCCCAGGTTACAGCTGCAAGCGTGGGTAGCGACACAGCTGGGGACACCATCAGGAGCATGGGGCACTCAGGGCCTCCACCCGCTCCCCAGCAGCAAACTGCTGTTCTGCAGTGAAGTTCAGCTGCCACACGCTGCTGGCCAGGCTGTCCTCAGAGGTTGTGCCAGCACTCTGCAGGGTGTCTGCCAGGCGCTCGCGTGAACAGGAGACGGACACATCAGGGAACATGCTGTGCTCACAGCTGCTCCCAAGTTCCCTCCTTATAAGCAATATCAATATACCCTTGGCCTCAAGCAGCTAAGGACCATTGTAAGCTCTACTGCTCAAAGTGCAAGGGATGCTGCTGTATATTGAGAAGAAAAATACCACTTAACAAAAGGGCATTTTCTGCCAGATACTACTTTTCTTTCCAGCTACAGGAAAAATGTCACATGATAAATGGTAATCACGCTGTTTAATACACTGCTGAGAGATGCTGGGATCCTGCAGTGATGAGGAAAGCATAGAGCCTTTGTAGAGCAGCTTGTGCTTCTTTTACGCATGTGCTGAATGTGGTTTTTAGACCATCTTCCAGGATTAATCTTTTTCAGGCGTTGTCCAGCTGGAGCTTCCAGTTGAAAGCTGTTAAGAATCAGGAGGTCTGGATCTAATGTCCTGCTCTGCCATGGGTTTTCACTGCATCTTTAAATGCACTTACGGCTTTTTCTTCCAACAGCTGCTCAGTTTCATTAGTCTGATGTTCGAGAGTTCTCAAACCCATACCCATGTTACCAACACTGCAATTCCCCCAGTCATTGCCTCCACCAGCTGCATCTTGCATGAAGTATGAGGAATGAGCTGACCTCTTGGTCATGATGATTCTTCATTCATCTGCTGGCCTTGCCTCAGATGATAGTGTTCTGGGAACCTGTTTGGGAAATCTGGGCTGAAGCTGGAAAATGGTGTTAAAAAAGGGTCAGATCAGTTGCCTTCTCTTGGCATGTTTTCTCAGTTTCTCATATTCACAGGCTGGTAGGCATTTCAGATCACACAGACAATTTAGGTTGAGATAAATAGCATCTCGGCCTTCATTTGACTGCATTGACAAGTTCCCCATCTCCCATAGAGACAATTACAAAAGAGTTTCTCATCATGCCCGTTCTTTACATACTAGAAATTATTTGAACCGTATGCTTTATAAAAAGGCACCTCTGACCCCATCCACGGGTACTGTCAAACTCACTGTGGACCAAAACAAGCCTAATGCACCCCTTGCTTCTGAAGCTTCATCCTTGGAGCTTCATGCCTTTGGAGCTTCATCATCCTTGGATGTGGTTTGCAGGTGGCAGGTTTTGACCAAGTCAAACAGACTGGCCGCTTGTTTCCAGGGAATTTGTCTCAAGGAATTTGTTTCCAGGGAATTTGTCTCAGTGCCTGACCTGTTCCGACTGGGGAAAGCCTTGTTACCTATTCTGGTTTCACCTGGGAAGGGGTATGTTACCTAGTTCTGCAGCTGGAAATTCGAGGCCGCACCTGCCACACATACCAGCACCAGCCCACCCTGAGTGCAAGGGAGTTTTTGCAAAACCCCAAATTACCACATTTGTACCTGAAGTAATTCTCCAGCCTAGAATTTGTTATCTGACGGGCTGGCACCTTGCAGGGCTCTGAATTTCACATGTCGTTATCGCCTTCAGAGCCAGCATTGCTGCTTCGATCACAAAGTTCCCTTCAGTGGCCACTTCCCCTGGACTGAATACAAAATGCAGCTTAACACTGCTTGGTGTCCACATGAAAAGTGTTTGGAGATACGGACTTTCTCAGGACCTGTTAATAGAAGAATTTGCCCATTCTGTAAACATAGAAGGTCTCTTGATGTAAAATAGGAGGCAATAATCTTACCTTTATTAAATTGCCCCATATCTGGGGGCAAAACAACTCTTTCCTGGTCCCTCCCAAAGTGTCTGCAATTGAAGATATCAACCCATAAATATCCACAGGAGTGATACCTGCCCAATTCAGAACTCTCTTGAATGACGACTCTGGATCAGTGATGTTTTCCTCCATGCAGGGCAGGCAATTGTTTGGATGAGAGCTTTGTTTTTTCCATGGAACTGAAACATGTAGCAACCTTGCATAGGGTGAAACACAACTCAGAAAACAGCAGAGATGGCACCTCTTTTATATTAAGGCCTGAAGAGTGACACCCCCAAAAGAGCAGTGCCAGGCACGATGCCCATTGCTGTGTGCTTGGAGGAGAGAGGTGCCACTGCAGGGAGGAGGGCTGGTGCAGGGCATCAGAGATCTCAGGCCTGAGAGGTGACTTTCAGTTATGTTTTCCCAGAAACAAAGTCAGGGTATCAAGAGGAATGAGACATCCTTTGGAGCTACGGTTTTCAAAACTATTGCAAACCTGCTGCAGAGCACCAAAGGGAAAGAATTACTCCTGTCCTGGCCCAAATTTGAAAATATGAATCAAGCCTTGAAAGAATAATGAGATTTTTGTTTTTAATTATATTTTAGGGTTTCTTTTGTCTTTGGCTTCCAGCTTTATGGGCCCTGATGGCTCATTTCGGCTATATTTAAGAGCTTTCCTTGGAAGCTGCAAGATTCAGACTTCTTGTTTGTTTAATGCTACCTGAGAATTTCACAGGGCTGAAGAACTGAGGCTTTAATATTGCTGCATCCCTTATAAAATAGTGAGAACCTGCAAAGCTGGATACCTGTGCTGAGTTTTCTGCTGTAAATAGATGTCAATATTTCTTGTCTTCTTATCAACATAGTCCTTTCCTCTTCTGTTTCCCTTAACATGTTAATGGGACGAGCAGTCTGATACCTTTCCTAAGGCCTCTGTATCTCTATGCTCTTTGTCTGGGGTGAATACATAGAGCCCAAGATGCAAAAATACAGAAATGAAGTGTTCAGAATCTCAGACTGATGTTCTGCTGCCCCTGCCACTGGCTTTGCATCCAGCCTGGAAGATGGAGGATAAAGCCAAGAAACTAAGGAGATTTAGCCTGATTTAGGAGAACATGATGTTTTATGCCTGCAGCATTGGTAGGAGGGATTAGGCTGGGTCATTAGCAAGGCCTAGATTGTTTGATTACCCTAACCAGACTGTGCAAAGGAAACAAACCAGGAGGAAAGTGGCCCACAGGGGCACCGAGATTCTTCTAGTGATGTTCCTGGTTTTATTATTTGTGTGTTGTGCTTAGTGGAAGGTTTAAAAGCAGGCAAGTGGGAAACATTGGTTTCAGCAGCAGGACTGGATCCAGCAGCATTGAATACACGTGTCCATAGTATAAAATTTGATAACACTGAACTAGAGTTAATAGGGAATAGGGGGAGATGTAAGGAAAAGCTAATCAGTTCCTTCCCCACTCCCTCGAGGTACTGTGAACGTTCTCCCAAGGAGGCACTGCACCCTGTGACAGCTCTGTGTTCCCGTGAGTACTGTGCTTCTGCTGGTATTTGAACACCTCCTTTGGCAAACTTCTCCAGCCTCTCTCCGCAGCAGCCTCCTGGTGTGCATTTTGCCTCTGCTCAGCCTGGATTCCTGGCTCTTCCTTCCTGCTCTCTGCCCACCCCACTCCTCCCTTCCTGATCTGGCTCCTCAGTTGCAGTGCTGGTGTTTCCTACCCCAGGCTGCAGCTTTCTGCTGTGCCAGACCAGCCTTGGCCATCCTCTGAAGGCAATTCCTCTGCAACGCAAGTTTGCCATATTCTGGGCTCCATCCTCGCTCTGTCTTCTGGCTCTGTGATTTGTTTCCACGGCAGCTTCCTGCAGGGACCTCTAAGATAAGGTCCAGACTGACATCCTTGAGGAGAAAGAAACTTTCAGGTTACCATGCCCCATTTTAAGCAGTGGGTATGTTTTAATTTTGCTCTTGTGCCTCAGTTGGCATTGCCACTAAATTGTTCACTGGGGCAAGATATCGAACTGTGATATACCGAAAGCTCAGGCTTTCAGAAGAAGCTGACACAGAGGAGAAGAATAAAACAAATTATCCTCTCTCTTCATAGAGTTTATTAGGATTTTCTAGCTATACAATGGTCCAGAACCAGTGTAACTCCAATCCAGCACTTGCCCAGATGTTTTCTGAGTGGGTAGAGCCAGTGTAACTGATTTCAGATTATGGTTATCAGATATCAGGAATAAAACAAAAGCAAACAAAAATAGAACTTTCAATCAGGATGGGTCATTGGAAACCAAGAGTAATCACATTGTATTGCCTTGGATCTTCCTGCACTAGAAACAAGCAATGGAAAAGTTAATGTTGATTTGGACAGTACCATCATATAGGGTTGGTTTAGTGTTAACATAAGAACAACTGAGGATTTTATTTTGTGATCTACAATGAGCATTATTATGCTTTTGTAAAGGAACTGAGTTTAATCACATCTGGCAGACCTGCTGGGTATAATGTGTCCCAATATCCCATTACATTTTCAATTTACATGTATTACCTTTCCTTGGGAAAGTTCCCTGCACTTCTGCCCATTGAATTAAATGGCTATTATGAAAACAGAGCAGGACATTTTAGTGATCTGAATGTTTGATTTTACCCTGGGAGGCAATTAGTGCTAATAAGTCCTGTACCCAATGCCTCTCTCAGATTTGTCTCAAAAGTAGAGCATATAAAAAGCCTCAAGTGGAGAAGTGGGACAAAAGTTTCATAGGCCAATTCCCTTTCCACCAAAACCACCGATAATGAAGAACAGAAGAGCTGTGTCTATGTAGAGAAGATCAGAGTCAAATTCTGTATCTTTTAGACTGTATCACTTGTCCACAGTTACTTCCAAGTCAAGAAGTGGCATTCAAAATCAATGCTAGTTTTGTCTGTGTCTTGCAACACAAACAAATGCCATCCAAAACGTACTTGGGAGCTAATGATGTTAGTGAGATAAATAATTAAAGCAGAAGGAAAAAGGCAGGCATTTAAAGGCTCAACAAAAGCAGAGGAAACACATTATAGACCAGATTTGAAAGGAGATGAAGACTTGATCCCTATAATCTATATTGATCAAGGCATTTCCAATATGCTTATCACAAGCAGAGAAAGGAAATGAAGAGAGTGTCATTAATCACGCTACGGCTCTGCCTAAGGGCTCAGTCAATCACGTTCTTGTACTACCTAGGCACAGGACTCATATGCAGAAAGACACACTACTTCCTAAACACTTTACAGTCCAAGTACGTGTTTTACAGGCAGGATCACAAGCCCCTTGATTTTAGGCATTAGGATTTAACAGCTGAGGCCTTCCAGCCTGAAGCTTGGCAAAATGGTACAATAAGCCAACGTGAAAAGAGCATGCACAGGGAGCTGGGGCGGAGGCTCTTGCCATGAGAATAGAGGGGTGAGGTAGGAGGCTGGTGGTGAGCAGAGCGAGGGAGGCAGAATGTAGGAGCTGGAGCTGGACCAAGTTTGCGGTGCTTAAAAAAGAGAGTCTCACGTACAGCACTGGCTGTGCTGAAGCTGCTTACTCAGAAATGGCGACCGAGCTCCAGAGAAGCTGACATGGGGCAGAGGGATCTGAAATTAGAGGATCCATCTCTGCCACTTTAAAGCCAGCCAGGTTTTACTTCCATGAGAAACTACAGCCTTATGAGGCATATGATCTCTGTGAGCAGCTCACAGGAAAGGTTCTGCTTAGAAACAATACTGTCCATTGCACTATATTTAATAGATGAAAATATTCCCATATTTTTAATTACTATGGACATCTGTTCCAGTGGCTTATTCATCACCTGCAGTTTTTATAATCTTTGTAGCTCTAAATGCAATAGTACGCCAGGGACATAAGCAATAAAGACCTTATTTTCATGCAAATATGGCTAGCAAGAAGAACAGCAATCAGGAGGAAGAGCAATAGAAGGAATAGGTGAATATCTATCAGTGCAATATTGCCCAAAGCTCTCTGCAGGGTCTTGATTGGTATTTAGTGTTAGGGAAAGTAAGAAAAGAAAGACAGAAGGTGGATGTGTCTGTGGTTTTATACCCAGTTACACAAATGCAGGAACTGAAGCACAGAGCTGTAAAATGCTGTGTCCAGAGAAGCTTGTTTACTGTCTCAGATCAGGTCTGGTAATACGGCAAAATAGCGGTAGAGAAAGGACACATGGAGTAAGGGTAAGGGCATTTTCTGAAGACTGTTTTTGAGTGTGTTTACTGGTTTTTGTAAAGACTGCTTTAGGGAGCATGCATTGAGCTCAATTTTTAATGTGCTCTAAAATCCCCAAGTTTTTGCTTTGGAAGTATTATAAATGAAATTAGCATTACACTAAACAGAGGGAAGTTCAAAGGGGATAGCAGACAGCTGAGATGGCAATACAGCTGGGCTTCTCCACCTTTCACGGAACAGTGGCGTTGAATGCAGCCCAAGGAAAACGGGCACACATGGATACTACGGGGAGTGAAGCCACCTCTTCCCCTTGCCTACAAACTCTGCTTACTCTCCTCATCTCAGGAAAGGTTCCTGTCCCCTGCGAAGTCTTTTCAGTGTCTTGCAAATTGCTGCAGAAAGCAATTTATAGATTCAGCTATTCTGATGTTTCAGATAAATATTAAAGGCAGCACAGATAGAATTTCCATGTGACAGTGCAAGTCATCTCCCTCCTTCCCTTTCCGAAGAGTGTGAGTGAATTCTCCTGGAAGCAAGAGAAAGCAAAAGAATGGTGACAAATCAAGAGCCTTGGAGAAAGCACGCAGCTTCCTCCAGTCACTGCTCCAGTTACCGGCCTAAGGTGTGTGCGAGGTGTGAGTGTTCTTCTCATTTCTGATTTTGCACACACCAGTGCACTTCCACCCCGAGCAGCAGTAACTGGGCTGCTCTTGGCCAAGCCCCAGGCAGTGCTGCCTTCCCGTAGCCCGGCTCACCAGGACTTGCTAGAGGTAGGGATACATAGGGAACCACCCAAATCCAGGGTCTTCTGATGAAGATGCCAGAAAAACAGGAGGGAGGAGGCCTTTAGGCAAGACCACAGGTGGCCAGAGTGTGATTCATCCCTTCTGACCTCAGATATCTACAAACCAGATATCTGCATTCCAGTTCTGTATAAACACTGACCTTAGGACATGAAGAATTTCACCATAAATGCAACTTACTTCTCTCACAGAAATATATATTTCCATACACTCACACACCCCGCAAACTTGTCTTGCCCCAAGGTAGTTTCTGACACATACTCACAACTGCACTGCCATGCATTCACAAGTATTGCCAGGTTGTTTGTTAATCTTGAAATTTTGCTCCCAGTATTTCTATGAAATCTGCTTATGGATGCTTAAAATTTATTTATTTATTGCCTTCTGCTCTGTCTATCTGCAAAATGATTTCTTTGAAGGCTGTATAGATTTTCTCTTGTGCTCTGTTTTTTTGTCTGTACTGAACTTGAAGGCTTTGGGAGGGAGGGAGAGAGCAAGCGTTTTCTTAGATTTTTAAAAAGAAATTGCTGGAGATATTTACGTATTAATAAATTTGTACTGAAAGACAGACATCCCCGTAGGTTTTCAGCTCTAGTTGAATAAAATAATCTACAAACAAAGGCAGCATAAGAAAGGCAAGTGGGAGAGTGGGTATAGAAAGAAGATGGAGTGTCCTGTTCTATTCTAGCCCTTTTTTTTTTGCTGCAGACTTTCAGCAAAACTGGTCTCCAGGTTTATCCAGCCATTCCCTTCTAAACAAGGTTATCATGTCTTAACTCCTTTCTTCAAGCAGACTTTCCTGCAAGCTTCTTTTGGTGCTAGAGCTGTATTCTGCAGGGGATAATTTCAGGCAGAGGTGTCTGTTTGTTTGTCCGAGGCTCAGAGTGGAGACAGCTGGCTTTAAACCAACAGCTTGTGTCTGTGGTTGCTTTGTCATTGCAAACACATTTGAGAGCTGGGTACATAAATGCAAAGCCCAATCTAATCTGTGCTAGACTAAGGAAGAAACAATTGACTTTATTGTAACTGAGGATGGTCTCTCATGTAATCAGGGAGGCAATGCTTGTCATGGCTAATGAGGGCCTGCAGTGAAGTAAATGGGTGTTTTGCCTCCGCTTCACAGGGCTGCGCTGCCCTGGATGCTTTTCTCCCCAGTCTCTGCACACGTATGTGCTGGCTCCTCCTCTCTTGTGTCAAGCATAAGTTATTTGTCTTGGCTTTATACGCCTACAAGACCTACCTTGGCGTCTTTACCATCATCTCTTATTCCCTTTAGACAACTTCAGTGCCCTCTGGAGACCTGTCCACAATGCCCCATCACCCATCCGTTAGATTTTTAGCCAGGGGTGTTTGTGCTGCCTCCCATGATAGGAGGCATCCTTACACATCCTTACACACGATGGGAACTCCACACAGACAAGCTCAGTACCCCAAGAGCCTTCAGAGTCTTCCCCTCCTTTCCTGAAATCCTTTTCCTGGCATCTGTGAAATAACTTGACAGCAGTTACTATCAGCAGAGAGCAATCGCTGCCGTGCTGAATGGCTCTGCCGCATTGCTCTCTCGCTGTTCTCCTCTCGCTGTAGCCAGCTGTTGGCCTGGTGCAAAGCCTTTCCATCTTTTCATCCTTCTTCTGTGTTTTGTACCGCACCTGGCACAATTGTGTTGTAGACTCGCAGACCTTGATCATATAAATAACTAGTAACTATAATAACTACAGCTACAAGCTACAAGCTGTTTTTCCTGGCTCTCTGGAAGCTCAGAGTCCCACTGCTTTGGGCCTCATTCTTTTTGAGCATAGAGACTCTGCAGCGTGCTGGTCCAACACCCGCTCAGGTATTGATCACAAGTCTCTTCTCTATTGAATTTCTCTCCAGGCAAACAAATGAATTAGATTCTCTATCAAAATAGCAGAGCCCAGCAGCAAATAGAGTATATCTGGGCAAAAATCTTTCTCTGTTGTTTTGTAGCAAGCAAACAAACCTGTGAATCTTTTGTGCTTATTTAAAAAACTAAAGTCCTGGATTGGTTTTGGAAATAGTGGCCTATATTTTCATCTTGTATTTGTATTCTTTTCATTGAGGCTGCTGAAACGTATGTTCATTAGTCACAGGAGTGACACCGGTTTTACGAAGGAAAGCTCCTCTCCTGGGGTGCCTGTTTTACCAGGCCCAAAGCTTGAAGGTCTTGTTCAAACCCGAAGTTCCCAGTCACTTACTGTTTTCACACCATGGGCTCACTCTCAGACTGGAGCCTGGAAGTTTCCCAAGTTGGGAAACTGAGGCACAGGAGGGTGGAGGGAGATGCATTCCTCCAGCACCGGTATAGACACTCCACCTCAACCTACATCGCACATGTGGAAGGTTTTTTTGCTCAGTGGACAAAGGAGTCTGGGCCATTTTTGCTCCAGAACAGTGAAGCAGAAAATGACCAACTGATACCGGACATTCGGGGGACGTGTGCATGTGATGTGCAGCTCAGTCCCGACACAACACTTACGTTCAATATGATCATGGGCAGAAGGCAGCAAATATGAAGGAAGGAAAAACAGTTTGGTGTGACCAGATAACAAGTCCTTCTCTTTGCTCACCTGAGCATTGGAGAAGGGACAGGTTAACGTACCAGCACACCTAAGATGCTCCCCACAAGCACAGCAGCTGGCTGCCACAATGTGGTTAGTGACTCCCAGGCAAGATACTTTGGGGCAATTTTTATCAGCTCCAACATTTCCTCCAGCAAAAGGCAAGGTAACCCTGAACCACAGTGCTTTTTTCCCACCAACTGTCTAGGAAGTGAACTGAAATGGCTACAGCAGCCACAACCTCCCGGTTCTACTGAGCGAGGCAGGACTAAAGTCTAGGCTGATCTGGAAGAGAAATTTCGATCCAAATACTAGTGTCATGAAGGGTGGGAGGTCCTGGGATCCCTCACCAACCTCATGCTGTAAAGCTCACAGCCTGTGACTCCCTTATAACATGCCCATGGCTTGTCTTTCATCGCAGTGAAGTTCATTTTTTCTCCACTAGTGAAGACCTTTCAAGAGACAGCAGAATTTTCTGTGCAGCTGTTTTCTGATGAAATTATTCCCACTGAAATCTGGGACAAGAAAAATTTCCTTTCTTACCCAGGCAAAGGAGTAGGTTTCAAACAACTACAACCGAACCTCTGCAGTTTGATCTTTCCCTGCACTTTTTCCATTGTTGGTTATCAAAAAATACTTTGCCGTCCACCGAAATGTCAAAAACCCCTATTCCTAAATAGCAAAATCATAAAATGACATTTTAGAGACATGGGCTTTGGTGGTACCCCTGTGAATTCTCATCGACCATTCAACGAGTTCCTTCTCAGTGTGGATTAAGCTGCCAAACTCCCTCAAGGGAAGCAGGCTCCTTCCCACTGCCTTTTTGGCTTTTATAAGCAGCCTGGTAAAGACTTTCATTTTCCCAAAAGGAAAGATGCAACAACATGCCAAGCCAGTAAAGCATCTTCTTCTGTTCCAGGCAGGGTGGAAGCAAATTCCTCTGGGTTATTTACTGCTTAGGGTTGTGGGTAATAAAAGCCTCTTGCAGCTAAAACAAAGCAGCAACTTTACAGAATACAAGAGTGACTGAGAGGCTTTGCAGGGGTGAGCACAGCTGCCCCTGGAAGATCTGCACAAACCTCCTGTATTTCCTTTAGCAAGTTATAAACTAGGAAAAATGCAACCAAAAAAGTAGGAAGGGGATATGGTCGTGTTGCCTTGGTGTAAAATAACTCCCGAAACACATAAAGGATGTTTAGAGACAGACATTGTTTTATTCTGCACAGGGTGCAAGGTGGAGTATTTCTACGAATCAAGCACACTTATTGTAAGTCTCTTCAGTATTTATACATGCAAGTTAACACACCACGCCTATCTAATACATAATCATTAGACTAACTAATCATCCTCTCCTTCCGTTGGTCCGTATTTTCTCCGCTTCGATTTAAAGCTACGGTGTGATTTCAATTCACTGCGCATGCTCCCAAGGAGCGGGGGGCAGTCCTTTCGTCCCCCGGTTGGGTCGGTGGTCGCGATCTCCCCCTGCCATCTTTGCCTTTCCCCGGGTTACTGTGAGTCCGTTGTTCTCATGGTTGTTGTGGCGTCCCTTTATCTTTACGGCTCTCCCGGTAAGAGGATGTTCCCGTTATTGGTCTTTGAAGTGTTACAGCTTCGCATTCTTTTAGGAGAAATGTATGCTTGTTAGTAAAATATGCAGTGCCCGTACCCTCTTATCTAGCTTAAGCATTCTCTATTGCCTTGAAGATTCTTCAATTCTCTCTTCTCGTGTGCTAGTTTCTATTCCTAACTGTGATCCCTTCTTAGGTACTAATAACTCTTATACTATTTCTATTTTATTCTAAAATATATACACATATATACACGATTCAAGGTGACAGTAGTAGCAGTGGGACGGCCAGTCCTTGAGCTGCAGGCATGAGAGGCCAAGGTGGAGGGGTCACTTCAGGGAACCCAACACTGAGAGCTGCCTGTCCTGCTAGGAGTGAACAATTCACTGACTCGCCGAGCTCAGCAACTTGCTCGGGGTGAAGCGTTACCCACCAAGAGTCTTTCATTTCAGGACAAGTGAGAAAAATTCCCCAAATCTAGGCAGCTAAGCTTGGCAGACGTCTGAAAGAGAAGTGTCTATAAGTGATTAGGATGAGTCCTAATACAACTGTATTCTGTCTCCGGACAGCCAATTATTGCAGAGCTTTGTAGCCAAGGCTTCACTGTGATAGTGACATTGTTTAATGAATCTCCATTTGTTTTCTTGTCGTTAATATTTAAAGTCTCTTCTATTCTCTATATGGCTTTTTGCCATCATAAAGGGACTCTGCTCTCAGAGATCAGGCTGAATTCTCCCTTCTTTGAGAGGAGAAATAATTGCCTGTGTGGCAGACCTGCAGAAGAATGGCTGATTGAAAGGGAAAAAAGGAAACAAAAGATGTTGTTTAGGAAGACGTCATTGCGTTAAGCACAGTGCCTCCACCACTGAAGGCTCCAGGCAAAATGGGCGAGGGACTAACATCGGGCTGTGGCTGTGTGTCTTGTTCCTACTGCCGTGGTGAACTGAGCAGAAACTTGGAAGCCTTGGAAATACGGTCATGGTAGGTGTTTTTCCCCCAGTCTTTCAGCTGCCTATTCAGGATACGTGCGTACATGTACGTGGGCTGCAGAGAGGAAACTGCAGTTTGTAAGAAGGCTTGGGAAGTGTCCCACCTGCCTCTTGCCCACCCCACAGGTAGGAGAGACTTTTTCTCCAGACAATACTGCTTGACATATTCCTCTGGAAAGGCTGCGTCTCCGTAGTAATGCTCTTTGGAAAAGGCAAACATGTTTTGTAAAAATGATGTCTCCCAGGCAATGCTCTTTGGAGGGGAGAAGCCCATGCCTTACTTAGAACAAAGAAGTTCAGAGCATGGGAAAGGGACGGCAGCGCTGACCCTGGGCACTGAGAAAACGTTATTGAGACACTGACTCCCCCAAGTCCTCCCTGTCCACCGCTCACTCTTGCATCTCCTGTGGCTTATGGAAAACATCAAGGAGGAAAATCCTGACCTGAAGATAGTAAAAGGGCCTTATATACATGTGAAACACATACATACATGTATAAAACACATACGTGCACGCAGTAAGATGAGGACTTAGAGGAAGCAGAGTACAATTCCCAGGGCACGCGCTTTCCCTAGAGATGCTGTTGTGTTCATCCCCCTGTTGACATTCCCACCGCTTCTTCTACCAAACAGGCAAATGCCACTTCACACAGAAACAGATATTCCCAGGGACAAGGTTTTTAATCCCTGGTGGTCCCAAGGCCATACAGTATGAGAGACTTGTACCCATTCAAATGACTACACATATGTATTACACAAAGGAGTCATTCATATGGACCCCTGTGCTGTAGGCACCTCCAGCACGAGGTGAAACTGCTCCACCCTTCTGTGGATGTGGACTGTGGGATCACACCACCGTATGGGTGATCAGGGTGGCACGGGCATGGGCCGGACTTGTCTAGATGGTTCGTGTGGGCTCATGGCTTCTAGCAGACTGGTTGAGAGCATGTGTTTAGCTTTGTTTCTTTTCCTTCTTCGGTAACACTGAAATCTCTGGAAAACTTCTTTCTGCAGAGACACAGATATTTTGAAACGAAGGATTTGGTCGTTCTGATGAGGCAAGTCTCTTGAAAAGAAGCCTGCAACACCACGTTTCTCAGTGGCCCACCTCTGAATGATTGTCATCCTTTCTTATTTGTGCTTTGCTTTGCCCTAAACCAAAATTCAGGTGGAATTTGTGCTGCATGGGAATGGTCTTTTCATCTTGAAAAAACCTTTAAATAATTTTCCTGTTTTGAACTGGAAGAAAGAATCAAAAATCTCAAGTTTTTATCGCTAACTGAGGAAGGAAAAACTTGAACCAGTCAAAACATCAGGTTTTCAAGCTGTTTATTTCCGTTTGACCTTTACAAAACATTTGTAGTGCAAACTAAGTTACATTTCTAAGCTAGAAGTTATTCCAAACAAAAAATACTGTTTTTGTTGAAAATGACAAAATAGGCTTTCAACAGTTTTTCAACATTTTTTTCCCTCCAGCAGGAGATTCATCAAATTGATCCTTTCTCGCAGATATTTTTGGCTTCAACAAACTGGCATTGTCTGGGGAAGAGAGAAAGCTAGCGAGAAAGCTAGACCAGGAGTTTCAGAAACAACCACATGTGGCTGATTTGTTGGACAGAATAATAGTAAGGGCAGGTGACCGAAGAGTACGGGAGTGTGGCCTCTGCTATGAATCCTCCATCAGCCTGGGCAGGAAGCACTGGGTTAATGCCATTTAAATTGTTACCTCTTACCAATAGGTCACTGAATTCTCCTAATTGTATGGTGCTCCCCATCCATTTCCCTAGCTGATGTGGAGACCTGGGGCACTGATGTGCATGTGAGTGCCATCTGCACACTAGAGCACATTTTCTTCTCGCTCTCCCAGGCTCCATCTGTTGACACTAATGCATTACTGACACATTTCCTCCTAAATTTCTGTGACTGCAGCTTTATCCATTAATCAGTAATTAATTTTTTATAAAATGTGCATGAGTAGAATCCTAATTTATACACTGGACCAATTCCCATCCCTCCATCTACTGGTGTGCCCTATTAGCTTTGCACGTATTGCTTGAGAGCCGCCGGGTCTTCCCGTTCTGCTTTGGAGGCCTTTGGGGGCCTTTCAAACTGTGCAGGCGTGCTGGAGTGTGGTCCCCAGACCCAGCCTTCCAGGCTGGGGAGGGCTAACACACGTAAGACCAGCGTAAGAGTTTACATGCCCACTTATTAGGCTGAATTTTCTAAATTTGGAGGGATTTCTGTTTTGTCTGAATCATCTCTTGAACCCACCTTTTATCCCTCTCTGGTCCTTGTCTTTCCAGCTCTCCTGTTTACACTGGCTGGTTACAGAATCTCTCCATGTGTGTGTCTGTATTTTGGCACATTAAAGAAATTTATTTTCTTTTTCTTCTAACAGTGTGTTTTAACTCACCACCTCGGTTTTCTGACCACTCCCATCCATTTGCATGAGATCTAGCTGCTGATCCATATTTGTAAGTAGGTCTCTGAGCAGAGCGTGGGTTTTTGGTGCACCGAGCGCAGGAGAGCGAGCTCGCTGCGTGAGAAAGCTGTGCTGTATCAGACCTCCCCTTTCACAGTGGAGATGTGGACAGAAATCCTGCTCTTAAACACAGGACCCAGCTGGCTGAAGCAGAAGAGGCAGCTACAGGGTGCAGGACAGCAAAGCACAAGCGGGCAGAACAGGCAGAAGTGGGGAGGGGGGATGAGGCGAGGCAGTGATTTATTTGTGGGCTGCAATGAGGGAGCTTCGGGTACAGGCCTGAAAAATCTGTCTCAAGCCTGACAAATGGGATGACAGCCCTTTCAGGCATTTGCTTTATTGCTGCTATTAGTTATTTTAGAAAACACATTGTAATCTGCCATTTCTCTCATGCATTATTCAATACACTTGTTCGTTTCCCCTCCCATACACACAGATTTGCACCCCCAAACACACTTAAGTGCGTATATATACACATGAATAAATGGACCTCTAGAATGATTTCAGGAGCAGGCTGAGAGCCAGCAAGCCCCAGTGGTGTGTTATAGCCCTCTATTTCCACTGTACTTTCCCAGTGTTTAGTAATTTAGCAGGTCCATATTGCACAGAGGCTGAGGTGCAGAGATTTACTCTGATGTTGTCAGAGTTGTGGACCAGAGGAAACACCAGATCAGAGCAATAAGCTGGCTGATTCAGGATGCTGTCACCAAGAGAGGGCAGCAACGACAATTTGGAGCGAGGGTGCTCAACCTACACCTTACAAACCACCCCTGGATCAGCAGAACATCATGCCTGACCTGTTAGCCATTTTCTCTCACCCTCTTTCCAGGGCTGTTTAGCTCCCTCCCTGCTTCATCCTCTGACCAGGAGTATAGCTGTCTTACGACAAAAACGGCACACAGCTCCCATCAAGCGATGGGGCACGCTTCTGGTGTGGGATAGACGTGCCTGTGGATGCCGGGTCACAGAGCAAGAAAGCTGTGAAGGGGAAACGGCCAGGAGAGGAGCACAGGGGCCTCTGATGTACTGGAGGTCAACGGTCTCCTTAGTCCTTAGGAGCGGATGCTGCGTTGCTTGGGAGGCAGGTTGCATTTCGGCAGTCCCTTTGACAGAGGCAGACAGCATGCAAGGGAAATATGACCAAGGACCCTGCCCTCTGCCTCGCTGGGCACTGTCCCACACTGTCCCTCAGTGACCAGAGCCCTTCACCAAAAATAAAGGGAGGGAAAGCAGCCAGTGGCATCAGGCAAAGCCCTCCCCTCTCCTCCTCCCGGCTTGGTGGCGCGTGACTGATGTTCTGCGGTTCCTGCCGGTGAGGATGGGTCTCCCAGGGGAAAATGGGTTCTTGTTCGCCGTGTGATTCCAAAGTGTTGTTTCCGCTACAAGCAAAAGCAAGTAGATTGGAGATGGGCTGACAGCGATGACAGCTGAGCTGAAGAGCAGGAGCAAGAGTGAACATCTTCGGAAATGGGAACTGCTAGAGAAATAATCAGAGCTGAGGATAAAAGCTTGGAAATACCTTAGAGGCAAGGAAAGATGAAGCAAAGTCATATTCAGCGTTAGAAATCCATGTCTTTCTGTACCGACACAGCACTGTGGCAGAAAGTCACCAGGGAGGAAGTATGTTCTGTGAATGTGGTAGCAGGACGGGCTCCGAGAGGCCAGTGCCGGAGCCATGTGCCAGGCCCAGGCACAGGAGCCGGTTACGCGACACGGCTTCATTAGCCAGACGGTGTCACACCATCCGCAGGCATCCAGCTGAGCAGCCGTGGGGAACATTTTAGGCAAAGCTGGCCAGAACCAGCCACAGAACAAAGCCAAGCTCTTGAAAGCACTGCAGGGGCTGAGAGATACTTGATCACCATATGGCTGAAGGAATAAATTGGACCTCAGAAAATACCCCAAGGAGAACAACAGACCTCTGCCAGCATTAAAGCTCCCCAAGTACATGGAAGACCACTGGCAGATGTTGAAACAGCTCCTCTTTCACTCTCTCTGAATACTGGATGCCAACAAAAAGGCAGGCAGGCAGGTAGGCAGGAGCCTTGTTTCTGGCTCTAAAGCACTTAACGTGCTTAGTGGTTTCCTGCTCAGTCAGGCAAGGAAAGTTGAACTACAAAGTTACATTGAAAGGCTTTGATGACTACTGCACTCCACCAGAAGCGAGACATTTCGGAGACCTGTGCTGGGACAATTCTCGGTAGAGTTTGTTCCCTGCTATCTATCTGACCTTGCCGACAACTACAAGTTTCCCATTCAAGCTAGAAATCATTAGTACTCGTGATTTAAAGGAGACATTGTCATCATGATCCCTTCCGATGGCTGAAAAATGACTTGGGTAGCATTTGGAGAAAGGGAGAAGAATCCATCAGAGGAACTTTGTCTCATCTTCCTTTTCATTTACTTTCATGAGCCCGGCTGTGCTTGGCAGAGAGATATGCATGCAAGAGAACGGGGACGCAGAGTAAATGGCAGCCTGTCTGACTAATTGCCCTTGTTTGTAATTCACCGGCTCATGCCAACTCACTGTGAGATGAGAAAGAGCTGGGGCGACGCGAGTGCTGGTGAGCCAGCCCCAGCTGCAGGGATCACGTTTGCAGCTCACCACAGGCTGTTGCAACCTGTTTTCCATCCTAGCAAGCGACAGAGGCTTTGGTGAAAAACTGACTGGTTTCCCAAATGACAGTGCCCACAAGTGCCAAATCAGAATCACTTCCACCCATGTTAGGCCTTTCGCAACACCTTTGCTAAGCCCCAGGCACCTTTGAGGGGCATCCTTTGGCCAAGACCTTGCAGGGAATTCTGCTAGGAGCTTTGCTTCCTTGCATCACCCTGCTGCAGGGGGTTAATCACCTCCCAGGAGCATTTAGTCTTTGGATATGCCTGTCCCCTCCCTTCCTCTGGCAACTGAATCCCATCAGTGGCCCTCCACAAAGAACTGAGGGATGAGACAATTGGTCTTGACCCCATTATGGACCTTAACCCTTGGCTGGGGAGACATACGTCATGAGCTGAAACCACAGCTCTGCATAATGCTGAGTGAGTTAGGCTGTTGCTGAAGGATGAGGGGTGTTTTATAGCTGACAGGGGCTGCTTCTGTCTCCGAGGAAGTGACGATGCATCTTCCCCGTGACAGGCTTTCAGCTGGTGAGCAGGGAGACAGCGCTTTGTAGGCTTTTCGCTGTAGGGCCCTACTAATTTCAAGGCTTCATCTGCATTGTTCCTCGCTGCTCTCCTCTCGCCTCATCCTGACTCTACGTGCAACATGACAGTCCCCAGCCGGAGTCCCCTCGTATTGTGTTTGTCTTCACGTAGTCACCAGGGGAGCAAGGCAGCCTACCAAGGGCGGAAAGACTCTCTCCCAGTTCCATTCCCTCTTCCAGCCCCAAAGCTTTCCTCTTTCTTGCCTTTTCCTGGTTTTCTATAATGTTTTCCTGGAGTAAGCACAAATATGCAGCTACTTCCAGTCTGTTTTGACTTCCACCGGTATTTTTGGGCATGTAAATTATCTATCTTCAGAATTTCCCCTAACTCTGAAGTTGAGATGTGCATAAACTGAGGCATGCCAGAGAAAATCAGGAGTGTCACATACGATTTATCAGAAAACCCAATTCTGCCCCTCCAGCCTGAATAAGGCTGTGAATATCCAGCAGCATCGCCTCCAGAAGGAAGAGGCAAACAGATCTTTTGCTCCCTGACCCCTCCTGGCACCAAAAACGTTTTCTCCTTCTCTCTAAGTCAAAAGGTGCCAGCAACTGCCATTGCCTCTTCTGGCCAGAAGAGCTTGTTATCGCTGCACACAAAGGGGAGAAGGAACAGGAAGCCTGTTTGCATGCCATAGCCTGCCTGAGATCATAAAGTGCCATCCAACCTGTTGCGTGTCAAAAAGAAACTAATAAGTGCCATTAACTAGGAATTGTTTTCTAAAAGGCTCTCCAAAGATCAAGAAGCTCTTCAACTCCAACCTAGTGTACTCTCCTGACAGCCGTGCCTCAGTTTCCCAGTTCATTAAGTGGTAAGGAAAGCTGAATGCAGACAAATGCTATGGGGGTAATTAGTTAAGCTTACAGGAGTGATCTGAACATCAAACTCACTGCACGAATTATTTATCCAAGTTAACATTTCCAGCACAATGAGAAAAATGATTCGTAAATACCTTAGTGACTCCTGGGCTACATTTTGCTTAGCTGCCTTTGCGGGATCTTTTCATTCACTTTTGCAGAAACATTGGCAGCAGTGGATGTTTTTTTCTGGTTGGTGGTTTTTGCAGGATGTGACCTATGCCCTGTGAGACAAGCTTCATTTAATCACAAGATGAGATTTATTTTAGCTGGAAGTAAAATCAGGTTGACAATCTTTCGAAATCCCCATCCAAACCAAGAATAAAATTATTGATTGGAGGTAAGGTTGAATGCAAAATGCAATAACATAGTCAAAAAATGTTTGGGGAGAAAGCTGCAGGAATGATTTGAGCTAACATTTAATACTTGAGGAAATTCAGAGTTTCGTTAGATTTACAAGAAAGCTAACAGTCTGAGAGTTTGGAAATAAAATTTAAGACCTCCTACAACCTTATTTCTGCCCTTACAAATGTGACAGTCTCTAGACTTTCCATATTTGTTCCTTTAGTGCAATCACATTCATATTTCCATATATTTTGAAGTCTGGCGAGACCACACAATAAGAGAGAAAAATAGCAGCAGATGACTACGGAGACATACTGTCTTATGAATATAGAGAACTCACGGTGCCCAGTTCAAGAGTTATACTTAAACAGAAATATTTGTTGAGCAACACTGGTTTTGAGCAACAAATTTAGAAATTTTATCTTTTTTTTCACGGACACTTATTTCCAAGGAAAAAAGCTTAATATACCGACTCCAGAGCTGGTTGTGATCTGTTTGGCTGGTTTTATTTGTCATTAATTGGAATCGTTGCAAAAATCTGTGCTATCAGTTGCAGATTGTGGCCTTATAGAGAAAATAATGAAGAAAACAATTCCAGATAAAGCTGCAACAGAAGCTCAGAATGTGATATAAGATGCTGCTAATAAGAGCAAAGTCTCTTTGTTTGTGCCAAGAAGTGGCACAGCAGAGGCGTGGACATGTATACCGCCTGTGCATATATTAACACATACAACTTTCACCAAACATGAGAGACCTAGGCTTTTACAGATGGCAGCTTGAATATCGGGAGCTTTTTTTGAATCTTTTACCAGTTTCGGGAAGTTTCTCCACTTTTTGAATGTAGCTGGATTTTGGTGGGGGGTCGTTTGCCTGTAGCCCGGTTCCCAAAGGAACACGGTTCGCGTAGCGGCGGTACAGATGTATGTGCATGGGTGGCTGTTAGTCCTCCTCGTTCACTTCTGAACACATTGGCCAATTTCTGTAAAATTTGACCTCGTGGTTAAGGTTTCAGAGCTGTTATGGTTTAATGGAAACAACATTCAAGAAGATGGGCTAGTTTATGCAGTCATGGAAGAAAAAATATCCTCAGCTTACCTCCTCATAGACACCAAAGAGTCCACACAAGAAACAGCTTTGAAAACCAGGCTTTATTCTGCTGTTTTAGGAACTACTTGCTTTCTAATCCAAAGCAAGACCCACTTTCAAATCTGAACTGCAGTGCGAGGCTTGAAGAGTATAGCAGCTTCCTAGAAACCACTGGCACAGCAAAAAAAATTACCTGCTTATATTAATAGGTTATATTTTTAGCTTAAGAATTAACTGTTCTGCTCAGTGAGCATCCAGTCCTGCGGTGCGATATTATGTATCCTCAGGACTAAAGCTGAAAAATAAGAAACAAAGAAAATCTTTTCTCAGGAGATTTCTCCGCCCAAAGTGCCTGTTAAAGGACTGGACAAACATTTTTTTCATGACATTTTCTTAGTTTTTCAGATAAAATTTGAGGGAAGTGTCTACTTGCCCCCCAAACACTCCATTTTTCTTCATGGAACCAAAGCCACAACATTTCTTTTTACACATGGGCCTCCTATTTTTTTTTTTCCATTTTTTTAGGATTTAATTTCTAATATTGGATTGCAGCCAAAAAATGTTGGTCTTCAATTACTGAGATTCAATTTATTTTCTTTCTGAGCACTTGGCTTAATCCAGTGCAGAAAGGTACATTAATGAACTCTCTTACAGATGAAAACAGGGAGCAATACTTTGCATTTCATTAGCTCTTTAAAAGAAAGCTGAGCAAGTTAAGCAGGGGCCAGCAATATTTTAATTAGCCTTTCAGAGACTGTCTTCTGCAAAAATAGTCCCTTTTAATTACATTTGTTAAAATGTCCTGTAACAGGTTGACTCCCTACTTAAAGATCTCTCCACAGTGTGGTTTCTGCATCGTGGGCACTCAAATAAATCCCAGTCTTTTCCCTGGCATTGCAGCCTCTGATAAGTCCTGTCTCCCATCTGTGGCTGAAAGTGCTCCTCGCACAAGGTTACCTCCAGGCCTGGGCTGCCTGAGCTCTTGAGAAGCAGCATTAATTAGCATTCGTCTCTTTGTCGGATGGATTTTAGATGTTCACTGTACGGCCTTGCTATCTGTCAGGGAAATTGCTACTGGTTATGCTGGCAAAAGCAGGCCTGGCTCTGGGTAAAATATATCTGGGAGATTTACGGTACGAAGCAGCATCAGTCATTTCACAGTCTTCGCCTTCACGACGGTGCTATCGTCAGTCACAGTATCAATCACCGAGTCTCTCTGCGGGCATAGGCTTCTTTGCCATTTTGCTGCAGACAACCTGCTAGCTTATTCCACCTCTGTGCTAATTATCACGCCCTCCATTAGCGTAATTGGTCACTTCTCAAGCTTTTGTCTGGGGATTTGGAAGAAAGTCGGCTGGTTTGGCTGGCGGGAGCAGCACTGGTACTTGGGAAGGGTGGTGTTGGCATCTGCCGGAGGACAGAGACCCGTGTCTGAATGATATAGAAAAAGAGCAAAGGGCCACCTGGACCTGGATGGGCAGTAAGTTATCGAGGGCCCAGGTTTATCCTGGCATGCAGTAATGGCCTCTTTCCTGTCCTCTTGCAGGGACAAGACAGATTTGCTGAAATATTTTCCTCTTACATCTATTTCCTCAGTCCACAAAAGAATTATAGTTACGATGCCACATTCACCCCTTTGCCTTTGCATCTTGCATCTCCCATGATACACCACCGCCCCCTGCCTTGGAAAGCGGAAGGGGATGGTGGGATTTCCTCATCTTGCTGCATGATGACAAACACGATGCAGGCTGGGAACCTCCCCGCAGCAAAGACTGGGGTCAAGGGACAGCCAGGCTGCAGCTTCTATACTATCCTGCCAGGTCTTTCCAAACTGGACCACTCTGGTGTCCACTGAAAGAGCTTTGACTGCTGGCATTGCGCTGTTCTGCAACAAACAATAAACTCTATTTTCTGGAGAGACTGCACCCCCAAACCAATGTTTAATCATGAGCCCAACTTTATGCCAAAAAAAATGTCATTAGAAAATATTCAATTAGGGCTGGCAGTGCCAGCTGAATTTCCATGCTGCCTCTAGCTAGCCGCCTGCTCTCGTCCCTGCTGCAGTGTCGGCAGGTCCTATTTACGGAGCTCCCAAAGACCCCCGGGGTGGTGGGGGATGCACAGCACTGGGAAACTTCATCATTTCCAGCTGAGTAAATGTTGCTGCAGCTGCTTTACGTACGCGGAGCCAGCCAGCCCACTGCACTGTTTGTGAACTGAGATGAGTCAGGGCTGTTCTTTCACCCCGGAGGTGGAAAGCCCCTTAGGGTATGCTTTCCATAGCATGAATGCAGCAAACTCCTCTCCAACCCATTAGTCACATTCATATCATCGCTTTACCAGATTTTCACAGTTTTAAAGAACTTAGACCCCATGTTAAACTCAACTCCTTTTTTTTCTTCATTCCCAACTGGCAAGAGTCGGAGATATTTGGTATTCACCAAAGCAGAGCTCTTCAAGGCCACATGTCAGTTCATTTGCAGACAGATGTTAGTTGTGTTGCCGAAGGCAGCGGCGTGGGAGTGCTTGGACTCAGCAATGAGGGTGGCTTGACAACATAGGTGTAGCGGGATAGTGCAGAATTTGTGCCGGGAGAATCAAGGAGGAGTCGGTGCTTTCTCTGAGACATTTCACTAGTACAACTTTTGCATAATGTCAGGTCCTAAAGTTTCTTGTCCCACCAGCGTAGGCTCTGGATCAAAGACTCCTCATTCTAGCCCTTTGGACACTGTCAGGAATGATATTTCATCCTTCTTGTGAATCACGTAGTGGAATGTTGGCAAACAAATACTACCACGTATGTCAACAACAGGTAGCCTGAAGACTGTGTCAGGAGATGTGGCACCATTGACAGCCATATTTGGGAGACTTCTACCATGGTAAAGTAGCTCCCTCAACCAGACAACATCTTTTCCTCTTGACCTCAGCAACAGAGCATCTTTGGACCAGGAGAAATATGTGGGATGTGTCTAAAACTGTCTTCCCCATGCTATCAAAGCATCTTGAGAGTTAATCTAGAGGTTTTGAGCAACTGTTGTAAGCCTTTCTCTGGACACATGGTACGGCTCCCATTACTTCAAGTCATTAAAAGAACCTAGAAGAGTTTAATCTAGATTTTGTAAGTCACTGCTGAAGCTGTCTCAGGGAAATTATATGACCTCTCTTTCTAGAACAAGGCAATTGTATTGCTGGGAGGGGAGATGGGTCACAAAAAGACTACGACATGTTCTGTACCTGGAAGCGGTTTGAAATATGTAGGTCTTACTCTGTTGTCAAGATCTCATACGCCATTAATTTTCTCTAAGCAAAGTAAATATCGTAAGTGACATAATAGTAAGGAAAATGTCACTATGAAATATGGTTAATAATCATAATCAATTCTACTAAAGAAGCACTAATCAAACTTAGTACCCATTGTAGCAGATCCATTAGAAATGCAGCATTAAGAGATGTCTCTATTCCTAAAAGCTTACAAGGAAAATCACAATTTCCTTGTGTGATTTCAGGGCAGCAGGGAGGTTTGGCCAGTTCTAATTCCTGCTTTAACTGAAACCTTACTACTGCTATCCCTGAATCCCAATAACACGAGTCTAAACAAAAATTTAAAGCCAGGTTTCTATGTAATGGTCTAAATAACTGAAGGGGGGTTTTTTTGCCCCCCACACCTGTCCTTGGAAGATTTCTTTTCAGCCCAACCCACTCCATCGCTATGAAAGTTTTCCCACAGTAATCGTAATCGTAATCGCAATCTGCACAGGACTGGTGAAAGAATTAAAAGTTTACCCGTGAGCCTTCCCATGCCCTCGGAGAGCAGGATGTGCTGCGTGCCTGCTGTGGCCGGTTCCCGAGCAACTTCTGTGCTTTTGGGTTCAAACTGTCCCCATAAAGTAACCCAGAATCAGGAACGTTTCACCGACAACAGCAGCTGGTCCAAAATACCGCTTTTCCTGGGACTCAACATTTTCTTTTTTGTTTGGCATCCAAAGAACCACATGTTAATTTGAATGTGGGGAAAAGGCAGTTCTCAGACAGCGTGCATCAAAGGACCTTTATTTCTGCTTTTCACAACTTTTTCAACAGCGGGAAACTTTTAACGAGCAGAGATTTTTCTCATTTTTGGTTCCGTTTTGAAGTTGTTTTTGAATTATTTTATTTAATGGGGAAATATGTTTCTTAACTTTTCCTTTCGGAGGTTCTGGGCAGTCTGTTTTCACAGGGCTCGACTCTTTACATAACAAGCCTACAATGAGTGTGTGATAGAACAGCAATATGCTGCTCAGATCAGTAAAGCAAGATTCAAATTTAATCCGTGGTCCAATTTGCTGTGTGCCTGGATTCCAAGTTGCAGCACTGGCTTCCTTAGTGTTCCAACATGTAGTTAAAAATACTCCCTCAGCTGATGTCCATCTGCAGCCTAGAAATGCCATCAACACATTGCTTGTTTTGCAAAAGAACATGTGCCCAGCGTCAGTTTTATGGTTTGAGGGTTTGTGTGTGTGTGCGTGTGTGTGGCTAATCCTGAATTTCCCCATGCGCAGAAAGGCAGGGGAATCTTCTGATTTGAATGGCTTTTTTTGATTTTGCAAGGACGAGCAAACAAAAAGGTGCCAAAGGAAAATCTTCAGCAGAATAGTGAAATACCACACGACAAAACCTTGTTAGACAGTAAGAATTATCAGCTTTGTATCTAGTGTCCTTGTGCAGGCATTAAAACCTGATTCACAGTCAAAGGGCAGAGTCTGGCTGGAAGTGGCTGTATGAAGGAGGAGGAATTGATTTCTGAAGGGGCTAATATATCTCCTCCGTCTGCGGAGCGACAAGACTCCTGGGGGATGAGCTTCTGCCGAAGCTTCAGCCAAGGAGCATGGATCTGGCCTGGCTTGGGACTTTTTTCTTCTTTTCATTGCAGTCTCGCAGTTGGAACCAAGCAGGTACAGCTAAATTTGGACCTTTTTTTCAAATCAAACCTTTTACATGTCTTTGTGTCTCCTCTTATTTTGTCTTGGAAACTGGGTTGGACTGTGAGTTTTACTCAGCATGTTTCTGTAACACATGAAGAAAATTCATTAATGTGTCCTTGAGGAAGGAGATCATTAAAAATTAAGCCACTTTAAAATGCTGGGGTTTTGTCTGTTTTTTCTCCTCCCAGCTTGGAAACAATTTTCTCCTGTTTTCCAGAAACTTTCCCCAGAGTCATATCTCCTTGAAAACTCCTCCAAGAAATGTCCATGGAAAATGTTGATTGCCTGAAATGGGCACTTTCCACTAGCAAAATCATCCAGTGGAAAATTCTTGCCCCATCCTGCACCGTTGGCCTGATTGTGGAAGGGTTGTACTCCACGAGTAAACAAGTTTTCCCACAATGAAGGGGGGAAAAAAAATAAAAAAGAGCTGTTGCAGTTGTCTTTGACTTCTTTTGACCTCAACATGGGCCTGAGAAAGGTACAGTTTCCAAGGGCAAGAAGAGTGTAAGATAAGAGGAAATTTCCCCAAAGGCCTTATGTCCTGTTTACTCGCTATAGCTTTTTGTTAGAGGTGAAGCTGTGAATGCAACCTTCATTTTCACTCTAGTTCCGCTGAAGGGAAAAAAGGACAAATATCTTATTTGTGCAGTGTGTGTAAGCAGACAGCGGTCCTTACCAGTAGAGCTGGACCTGGATCCCTGAGCTGCTCTCATTTCCCCCATGCAGTTGAGAGCTTAGAAACATTTCTCCATCTGAGCTTTTCCACCTCGCCAAGTCCTCCGCACTCTAGTGACCGGCTTCTGTGGCTTTTTCTCTGCCATTGGGATGCTGGAGTTTTTAAGACTTTTGGTCTTTTCGCTGAAGGCCTTAGCATTGCAGGACAGTATGGGATAAGGGGCTATTTTGTGACGCTGGGGACATGGGGTTTTCCTGAGCGTGTCCTGTAGGTTTTGGCCTGACTAGAGGGAGGTTTGAGAGTGCCGGTGAATGGTGTGTGGCTACCCCGGATTCAGCAGATGTGCTCAAAGTCCTTTCTATTATTGGGCTGGATCAAAGCCTTTTCCTTTGTTTCCTTTTTAACAAAAAAGGATTTCAGTCAAAAGCCCACTGTATGTGATTCTCTGTGTCTTCTCTCAGTGACACAAGGCACTGCATGATTATAACTAAGAAGGTCTCAATGGGAGCAGAGGTGCTCCTGGTTTGCATAGTTCCCAGTAAGCTGTGTTATTTATTCAGAAACAGCACTCTGGAAAAGTCTTGCTTGACAAATGCTTGCTAATGAGGAATGCAGACTGGTCCCAGAATCATCCCTGAGCCTCGCAGGTAGGAACTTCTGCATTTGCTTATAGCTTCTTAACTACCACTGCTGAAAGACCCAGGGGGATACAGGGAGATTCCCAGTAACTCTGCTAATGAAGAAGGAACGCGTGAGCACTCTATATATTTGTTGCCTGATTACTATAGAAATAAATGAATCAGGGAAGCACATTGAACAGTCAATTCTCTCTTATTCAGAAACCAGCACAATTTAATTAAGTCTAAATAGCACTTAGAATGGTGAATATTGAATCGATTGATGGGCCGAATACTCCAGAGAGTGTTTTATTGGAAGCTCTGTCTGATTCCCTGGATGCTTGAGCAAAAATTAAGAAAGAGATCCTTTCTAAAACCTATTCTTCTCAAGGCTAGAAGCTGTTAGGTTCATTTCCAAAAATTATTTTCCTTTCAAGAGTTAATTGGTCCCCAGTCTTTCCAGAGACATGAATATTTATTGAGTCTTGAGCCTGAATCTTTTTCAGTTCACAATGGTGTAAATCAGTAGTGACAGCACTGAAGCCACTGAGACTACACGGGGACAGGAATCAGGACCTTAGTGCCACAGGCCTGGGGCTGATGCCGTATCTCACAGTGCATCTTCACGTGAGTGTCTCCGCTTGATTCAAATAAAAAACTGCATACACACCACTGCATGTGTAGAGAAAGAGCATGGATTCAGTGGCCTGTCTCGTCCAACAAGCTGTCTTGCAAAGTCCTGGACATAATACGTGTCATGACCTAATTAAAAAAACCCTCTGGTGGTGGTGGTGAAGCTAGCACTGAAGCACAGGTTCTCCTCTTAGTTATGCCCACCTTGGTCCCGAGTGACTCTGCTGGGTGGGTTGTATTACGAGGTTATCAAAGTTGTGAGTAGAGACCCCATTTCCTAGCCGGCTTTGTCTCCGTGATTGTGCGGTTGCATCTCTCAGAGGAGCACAAAGACTATCTCTCCATCCACGTGTGGCTTGGGAAGGGCTGTGCTGTAAGCTGGCAAAGCAGCCGATGCTCTCAGGTGTAGCTGCTAAATACAAATGCTAGCCAGTCTGCCCCTCTTTTCGCAAAGTACCTTCTCCCCCTCTTGGCATTTCCAAATAGACCTGACCACAGGAAAGCACACGGAAGCATAGGTTAACAGATTTCAGCAAAAATCCCAAAGCAAAGAAGTTCTTTGCAAAGGATTATAGCAGGATAAGCGTGACACCCTTCAAAGAAACTCTAATAAGCGAGGAAGCGCCTGGTTCCGGTGCATCACCTAAGCCCTGCGCCAGCGCAGTCTCCCTCCCCTGAGCTATTGCTTGTGTCCTCTGGTGACCTGCTCTCATTTTGCCACTGTAGGAATGCAGGGCTTGATAGATGGGGTGAAAGGACATCACCATATACTGCCACTGTAATTAAATCTATTGCAGGCCCAGAGGGGAAATAAGTCCATTAAGTCCAAACCCAGGTGCCTTTGGGCCACTTTGTTGTCTGTCCATGCTGGCTGGACATCACACTCGGCATCTGCTCTATGCTAAGAGCTAAACTCTGGGTATATTTGAGGCGGTAGCATGCAGCCTTCCGTAAGTCCATCCACACAACACCAGAAATCCGAAGCCTCAAGGATATTCTGTCCCAGCTGAAGGCGTGCAGACATCCAGGTGTGAGCTGGGCACCCTTTAGAGTTAGTGGAGAATAATTTTGGGGTGCCTAAACCATAGACCAGGGGAATCACACATCTGACCCAAGGGTTTGAGCTACGTCAGCACATAAGTGTTGTGCCTGAGGGTTTATCTACATTTTAGTATGGACCCAGACCCACATGAAGCTGAGACGCCCCAAGAGCAGACAGATGTTTTGGAGGAAGATGTATGGTTCTCACAGCAGGCAGCCATAAGACACTTCTCTCACTACATCACGCACTTCTAGCTCTTTTAATGTCTTCTTACAAAAGTTCTGCTGAACTTTCTGCATTTGCCTGTATTTATCTTCAATAATTAGATTTTTTTTGCCCGTTGGTCTCTTTTTCTTTTAATTTTGGCCAGAGCAATAGTAACCAACATTACCAAGGGCAATTGATTGAGTAGGAGCTCCTGAGATAGCAATTTCTTTTTTAATTAGAGCATTCAATAGATCCCATTGGAAGAAAGTCCGTTAATCAGTTTTTAAATTGTGCAGTGGAGAGTTATAGCAAACACAGACATGTAATATGGATGCTGGTTTTCTGAAGGGCAGGCTTTAACTAGAGGCAGGAGCAAGTGATATAACTGGAGACTGCACAGGTGGGTTTTGACTATGATGGGAAACCATAAAACAAAGAGCAGTTTGAACAGGATCAGATTTTTATTTTAAAGCTTAAAAAGAACAGAATTGTTTCTAAGACTTCTTTTCCTTTCTCTCTGGGGAAATTAAGTTGCGCATTAAGCCACTGACTTATTCATAACAGAAGAAAATGAATTGTTTGAAGTAATACTTTTGTCAATTCTTTTTTGAAATCCCAGCATCAAATCCTCTTGTCCCCTCTTCTCAGGTGCAGAACTGGTAACAATACTGTGTTTTAATAAACAACATACTGTTTCCTATCCAGTCATTATGCTCATTTTGCACACAGTGTTCCTTTCCTATTGCTCAATCATTCAGTGTTTAGCTACCACTTCTTTCTGAGTCTAGATCGATTTTATTCTTCATCACAAAAGAAATCACTGTGTTACATTGCCGTTCTTTGTACTGCTCCAAGCCACAGTTCAACAACTGCAAGTTGCTTTTCATGGGATTTAGTAAAAGTCCTAATTATAAACCTACTCTTGTAAGTTTAGAATTAAGGGAATGTTAATGTTCTTGAAAGTTTAGGATTACAAATGGGGAAACCAAGGCACCGAGCGCACGTCACCCAGATTCCTCCAGCTAGAGCAGGGACTCCAGAGAGATTTCTTGAAGTCTCAAGCTGACACATGGCCATGGAGATCGCACTCTCTTCTTCTACATCAAATGCTCACATAATTCATGTGTTGAATGCAAAGCTTTTAAATGTGGTTCTAATGAACAGTTCATTTTAATAATGCATGTGTTCCTGCCTGTGTGAGATACTGTTTTATAAACCAGAAGGTGAAGCTGTAGTAGGAGCAACTATTTTAAAAAATCACGTGAGCAAGTGTTTCTTCTGGTTCCAGCAAGGGACAAAACAAAGAGGATGAGAAAGGATCATCTAAGCTGACCATTAATTAAGTTTTGGAGAAGCTTATTAACTGCTTAGTGACCCACTCACTTGAGGGCAAAGCACAGATGAAGAACTTCCATTATAATATAATGAGAGTCAAAGGGGATGGTAAAGTCATATTGAATATTTGTTAGCTGTGACTCCAAGCAACTGCCCAGGATCTAAGGGAGGCAGCAACCTTCCCCAACCAGAGAATGATACAGTGGAAAAATTCACAAGGTGTAAGAGGATATTTTTCCAAACTTTCTGGAGATTTCACTTCAGAACATAAGAACTGTCAAATTAGATTAGACCTAAGATCCATCTAGACCATTACCGCATCTCAGAGAGGCTACGCTTCATTATCAACAAACGGATGGGAAATAATCTGTTTTCCAGTTTCTTAATCCTTTATAACCAACAACTGATTTGACATGTGGAGTTACTGTGACTTCTGGTATCTTGTTTATCGTTAACTATTACAATTCTGATTATTCTCACTGTTCGTGTAAAGATCAGTCCCTCTCTGGCTTCATCCAGCTTCCCAAGGCAATGCGGTCCACTGCCAAATCCATGTTGCACGTTCCTCAGGGCGCGGACACGTGCTCACAGGACACGCACACGCACGCAGTCATGGCTGGGATGGCTCATTCACCTGAGTTTGGGATCCCTTCCTCCTTGCAATAGCTAAAGCCACAGTAATGCTTACTAAAAATAATTTCCCAGTCAGGGATAATAAACTCTCCCCGGCTCATAACTTATTTACATTACATATTCTCCTCAAGTGATGTAGGAAATTGTATTGGGTTTGCGTGACAAGGTTTGGGTAGCAGGGGGGCTACAGAGGTGGCTTCTGTGAGAAGCTGCTAGAAGCTTCCCCCATGTCCGACAGAGCCAATGCCAGCCGGCTCCAAGATGGACCCGCTGCTGGCCAAGGCCGAGCCCATCAGCGATGGTGGTAGCACCTCTGGGATAACGTATTTAAGAAGGGGGAAAAAACCTGTGCAACAGCAATTGCAGCCGGAGAGAGGAGTGAGAATGTGTGAGAGGAACAACTCTGCAGACACCAAGGTCAGTGAAGAAGGACAGGGAGGAGGTGCTCCAGGTGCCGGAGCAGAGATTCCCCTGCAGCCCATGGTGAAGACCATGGTGAAGACCATGGTGAGGCAGGCTGTCCCCCTGCAGCCCATGGAGGTCCACAGTGGAGCAGATATCCACTGCGGCCCATGGAGGTCCACGGTGGAGCAGATATCCACCTGCAGCCCATGGAGGTCCATGGTGGAGCAGATATCCACTGCGGCCCATGGAGGTCCACGGTGGAGCAGATATCCACCTGCAGCCCATGGAGGTCCATGGTGGAGCAGATATCCACCTGCAGCCCATGGAGGTCCATGGTGGAGCAGATATCCACCTGCAGTCCATGGAGGTCCATGGTGGAGCAGATATCCACCTGCAGTCCATGGAGGTCCACGGTGGTATCCCCCTGCAGCCCATGGAGGACCCCACGCCAGAGCAGGTGGATGCCCAAAGGAGGCCGTGACCCTGTGGGAAGCCCGTGCTGGAGCAGGCTCCTGGCAGGACCTGTGGCCCCATGGAGAGAGGAGCCCACGCTGGAGCAGGTTTGCTGGCAGGTTTGTGACCCCACAGGGGACCCATGCTGGAGCAGTCTGTTCCTGAAAGACTGCACCCCGTGGAAGGGACCCACGCTGGAGCAGTCTGTTCCTGAAGGACTGCACCCCGTGGAAGGGACCCATGCTGGAGCAGTCTGTTCCTGAAGGACTGCACCCCGTGGAAGGGACCCACGCTGGAGCAGTTCATGAAGAACTGCAGCCTGTGGGAAGGACTCAAGGACTCATGTTGGAGGAGGGGAAGAGTGTGAGTAGTCCTCCCCCTGCAGAGGAAGGAGCGGCAGAGACAACGCGTGATGAACTGACCACAACCCCCATTCCCCATCCCCCTGTGCTGCTGGGGGGGAGGAGGTAGAGAAATCGGGAGTGAAGTTAAGCCTGGGAAGAAGGGAGGGGTGGGGGGAAGGTGTTTTAAGATTTAGTTTGTATTTTCTCATTACCTTACTCTGCTTTGATTGGTAATAAATTAAACTAATTTCCCCAAGTCGAGTTTGTTGCCCGTGATGACAATTGGTGAGTGATCTCTCCCTGCCCTTATCTCGACCCATGAGCTTTTCGTTAGATTTTCTCTCCCCTGTCCAGCTGAGGAGGGGAGTGATAGAGCGGCTTTGGTGGGCACCTGGTGTCCAGCCAGGGTCAACCCACCACAGAAATGCATCAAATGTTTTAGGGTTGCTGGGAGTTTGGGGCTTATTCTTTTTAATAGCACTACTTTTTTCCTTCCTGCAAGCTAAGCAAGGGTTCCCAGAGCTGAGTGCAACTCTGTGGGTCTGGAGAGGAGAGAAAAAATTGGGAGTGATAAATGCTGGGAATTAAAAGTGATCTGAAGTTGCTGTCACATTATAATGCAATTTTCATGTCCAATATCTCATATTCTGCAAGATTTGGACGTAGATGGCATGCACCATTGGAAAGGGAGTACTCACCCCCGATCCCAGGCACATAAAGCACTGGCTTCGCATGGGGAGTATTTGCAAGATCCAATAATAAATAATAATAATAGGACCTTAAATATGTCGCTAAGCAGGGCTGAATAATGCTTATCATATATTGCAGACCAGTGCTCCTGTAGTTTCCTCCAGGGGTGAGGAAGGCAGGATTTTTTGTGGCTTATTTGAGGAAAAGCAGAGGAAAATTGTCTGAAGGCTGCTGAGGGGCTGCCAGCGGCCAGGCAGTGCCGGCGGAGGGGAGGGCAGGGGCTGGCAAGGCCGTCGTGAGATGCCAGTTCATCGCACTGTACCCCAAGAGGTCTGAGCGCAGGGGGAGGTGTATAGTGCAAGGCTCAGGCAGAGCTTTGTATTATTTCTATAGCAACATATAAAGCATCTGGGATTAGAAAGTAGGCAGCTTGGGCTCTGGAACAGGAGCCAAACTACAGTCTTTGACTTTAGTATCAATCCCTCCTTGATATATTCGCTATACCCACTTCTTTCCCAGGGAACGCTTAACAAAACAGTGAGGCTTGGGCATGGAAAACTGGCTCCTTGCACTGCTCTCCCTGATCACTCAAGCTAATGATCACTCTGCAGTGCATAAAATTTTTTCAATCTGATTTAAGAGGAAATTCAATTGATCATCACTTTCTGCCCAGACTTCTTCGTTCTCCACGCAAACTCGGGGCTGCTTTGCATTCCAGACAGGCTCGTGCTGCACCGAGCCAACCTACAGGAAATTAATTCAGTACAATTTTTAAAGTGCACCAGGTTAAGTCTGACATGCCTTTCATCTAGTAGGACACAATGTGCGGTGTCTTGCATGTCACCCTTATGGAGGCAAAAAGGGGATGAGGCAAGTATGGCTGGAAAGATAAGATAATTATTGACATATGTTTCAGGTTTATTCTTCTGGATCTCATTAATGATGTATTTTGGAGCTATTGATAAAGAGACAGGGAAACATCCACATAGATACATTGTTTGCAGCTGAGAGAATATGGCTGGTCCTGCTGACAATTTGCTAAGAAGCTGCTGAAATTCAGGAAAGCTCAGGCTGGCTGCATGCAGACATTAGAGATGTGTCGCACCGAAAGCAGTAGTCATACGCGGTGTGCAAGGGGGGCAGTGTCAACGTGAGGAAGATGAAGGAGCCGGGAAGGGAACAGTCCTCAGGTGATGGAGGGAGGCACCAGAAAAATCTTATTGCAAAATGTTTTACCACCACTCTGCCCATTGCCTGCAGAAAATGTAACGTCTGCCTGGTGGCTGCCCGTATTCAACAGTGATCCCAAAAATATTGCCATACAGTCCACCCCACCTCTCCTTCCTCCTCTCCTGTCCCTTCTTGATAATCCCTGCTGTGCCTTCGAGCCAGGTCTCTGCAAATTCTCCATCGCTCCTACCTCTGCCCAGCTTGCTCGCTGCTAGTTACCCTCCCTGGGTTTCTTCAGGGCTCCTTATCTTCAGAAAGAAATGCAGAGAGGCTCAGTGGTGTGCAGGGTGGAGTGATGACCCTTCTAGAGACCTGCAGAGGTAATGAATGCTCCAAGGTACTACAGACTCAAAACCCAAAGTCTTTATTCAAGTAAAATTTCCCAGCGGAGTGTTAATCTTGAGACTGTGAGAGGAAGGGACTTGCCTGAGACTAAATAAGTGGGTAAAGTACAGAGACCTCGGTTCAGCAGAGAATTTAACCTATGCTGTCAAGCCAGGAAAATCAATATGATGATGGCACATGTGGCTGAGAACTTGTTGAATTGGGGCCAGTCCCCTACACTTGGTGCCGAGGTGGATGCTAGCACTTTGAATTGCATTAGGGAGCAGCTTGAGAGACAGAGAAGATTTGAATGTACCAAAGTATTATAAAGGGCTGGAATTTTTTGTTGCCTCTGTGGAAAACAAGCCCCAGAGCACTTCCCCACTCTCCCCTTCATACTATTTCCTTGGACGTTTGCAGCTGAATTTTTGTTGACACCCAGTCTTTTCTAAAAACAAATAAAAAAACCCAACCCAGGTATGTGTTGGGTTGAAAATGAATGATTTTGATGAGCTGTGAGAGTGGAGAAGTCAATTTTCCAAGAGAAAGAAATTCCCACTGGTCTGGAGGAAGACTAACACATTCTGTCAAAACTTATTTGTTTTTTTCTTTAATGCCATCAGAAAAAAACCCACCCAAATCTGCTGAAAAGCTCTCCCTGTGTCATGCTAAAACATGTTTCTTATTGAAGTGGCAGCTGAACTCTGTACAGGCTTGAGGGGCAAGGTAGGGGAGGATTTGCCAAAGTGACAAGGAGGGATTGCAGCTGGGTGTGCTCCAGGGCTATGTGGGTACAGATGTTTGCCTCTGCATTGCTGCTCCATGTATTTCCAGGGGTCTGTGGCCCTCATCTAAAACACTAAAACCCTTTCTTGCAATAATTCAGCTGGCAGGTGACAAAAACAGGAAGGGAAAGCCAAATGTTCCAAATGCAGAGGAGAAATACTGGTTGGGTACTTTCTTTCCAGCCAGCACAGAGCACTCAGGGCTTTGTCGGTCTGTCAGCCCCAGGGATGGTGCATAATTCACAACAATAATTTCTCTGGTAGCTGAAATTTGCTCTGGACTGCAATTTCTTCCAGTTCATTCCTTCCTTGTGTTTGAATCATGTTTGTAGTCTGCAGTATTCAAAACCTGAGCTCTGCTGCTGAGCTATGATTGCTCTGATAAGCCCGAGGTATCATTTCTGATCCGTGGCTGGCAGTGCATATTATCCATTTCCAGAGTGAATATTTGCCTGCAAAAATTTGCAATGCATCGTTCGCACATGGTGATTTCCAGCAGAACCAGCTCCTTCAGCTAAAAATTTCAGCCCCCAACCAAAGCAAGAGCAGCTCCACTTTGGGGCAAACCTTACCAGAATGCTCTTTTCATTTCAGTCCTCCCCTCCCTGGGAAGGAGGGTGAGGTGCCCTCTGAAGGGCTGGCCAGAGCTAAGCCTGCGAGGAATGAAACGTCACCAAGCCTTGGTTTATAGATGGGGAAACTGAGGCACGGAGTGATGTGCTGGAAATCCGGATTTATGGAGAACTGGGGCTAGCAGGATCACTACCATCACCCTGATGTGCTGTGCGTGAGGCTGCCCTGCCTCCTCGCTGGGGTCCCACAAGCACCCGCTTGTGAGTCTCCGGCAGCAGAAGGCTCTCGCTTTCCTGCCTCCCGCCAGCCCGAAGACACAGCCTTTGAAGCTGAGAAACTGAGGCCCTGAAGGCCTTTCCTCTGCTTTGAACCACCACAGCAATCACGAGAAAAGGCTTTATGAAGGCTTTTTTTTTTTTCTCTTTTTTTCCACTTGTAAAATTAGCTTTTCATGAAAGAAGGCAGCATCTCCTTGCCACCCACTAAGATACGTATCCTTAGGTAATGGCAAAACTAGTGCTGGGCGAGGGAGGGGAGAAGCGAGATCTGCCCCCACCACCCCATCAGAGGCGTGAAAGCTTTCATTTCTCAACGCAGAGATTCCACCCTGGATCCTGCGGTGACAAATCATTGTCACTAGGATAATCAAGCTGCAGAGACAGGATCATTTATCATGGCTCTTTGCTAAACAAAGCACTTTTCCTCCCTCCTGCCTGGCTCTTGCAAGGCTAAGGGGGCTGCGCTGTCTGGGCACATCCCGGCAGAGGTCCCCATGTCCCCACCGCTGTCAATCAGAGCCTAAATTACCCAGGGATGTCAGAGGTGAGAAGTGTACATGGGCCTGCAGCATCTTCCCAGGCACCCTTTGCCAGGGAAATAGAAAAGCCAGCCAGCCAGCATAGAGGCACTTGTTGCTCCTCACTTCTCCTGAACGCTAAGCCAGGCTTGCAGGATTCACCAAACATGCATCCGTGAGCTGGGTAGCTCATCTTGCTGGTCCTTTTGTGCTTAAAATGGGAAATGTATTTGATTGGAAGTGGCAGCTAATAAGGCCAACGTGGGAGGTAGTAGCTAGAGTGGGGTTTGAGAGACTGGTGCTCATTTCCCCGATGCCCAGCTCAACCTTCTGCACCATTTAACCGATCACAATGCTCACGGCTGAGTTTGATGCCTAAATCTCAAAAGACTCAGCTGCAGAAGGGTCAGATTCCTGGACTAGGATTCACGACAACTTGCTTGCCCGGTGGAAGCCATCGGCTTGCATCCCTTCAGGCTGGCTGAAGGTTTCACTTGCATTCGCAGTGAAGCCATTCGCACGAGTCCAAACACTCACAGCAGTTCAGCTGGAGGTGGTAACTCATTAAGACTCAGTAATTGCTCAAAACCTTCTATCTGTGTGCTGCAGCAGGAGCCCTGGGTTGGGATGTGGGTTTGAATTTGCCTTTAGCTCTTGGGGAGGCTTTGCAGCAGTCAGAGGCAGTTGTGGATGTCTGATACAGAGACCGGTCTGAGCAGGACGCAGTTGTGTATGAGGGTCTTGCAGGTAGGACAACAGAAGTCAGCTTTGCTCTGGCCAGGCAGGCTGCCTCTCCCTGCTGAAACAGGAGGCTGAGGACTGAGACCGATACTGTAAATTGTTTTCTCTCTTTAATAGAGTGAGATGAGCTCTCTGAAGCAAAGCACTTACTGAGTCCTTTCTGCCACTTTCTCTGATCATGGCAAATGACTTCTCCTTTTCACTGACGTGCTCACAAGTTTCTGTTATTTTGAAGTGTGGCTGATGGGAATGTATTTCAGGCTGTAGATTTGCTCACAACTTCTTTCCTGAGGCTTCCAGTTCTCCCTGTTCATCTCTCCGCTGTTCTCACAGTGTGATTGATCTCTTCAGTCGATATGATATTGTTTCTCCTTGGTGACTGGCATGCTCCTATAGAAAAGTATATAGACTGTGGAGCTGAATAGGCCAGCTACTGAGCTAGGAAAAAATAACAATTTTCATTTGAGTCATGATTTTCTCTATTTAAGTAATTTTTAAATTTAAGGTAGATGTTTATTTACAAGCTGCCTGTTCTTTATTTTCACTTTTTTAGTTGAAAATTGCTAGTGTGCAAGTATATTTTTCTGTGAGATCATAAATCCTAGAAAGAGTTGAGAAGGCAGTTAAAGAAACAAGTACATTTCCCTGCTAAGAGCCTCTGGCTACCTACATGCTAATATTTTGCATAGGGAGCGCTGCTTGCGTCACTGAAGTTACCAGCTGATGCCTTGGACTCATAAATTTTACAGAACCTTGTCCTGATTTGAGTCCCCCCCTTCAAAGCTGGGAGTGCCATCTCCCAGCCATGGCTGTGCGAGTGGTGGATCTCCCTCTCAGCAGCGTGGCTGGGACCCCTCGACAGTCGCTGGGAGAGACATGAGAGCTTCTAAGCCACGTTCAACCCCATTCCCAGGTAGACATTGAATCTGGAGAGCCTGGAAATTAGATGAAGTTGAGCCCATTCCCTAAAGTTTTATGTGATTAATTTATTTGTGTTGGGATTCTGGGCCTTGAAGGTGCCCCATCTGCCTGGTATCAGGGACACAGCATCAAGCCCAAAGATGTTCTCCCCTCTGAGGGTCTCGCCCCAAGGCAACTTGATGCCAAGCGGGGTTGAGTCCCTTCTCCGAAGTCTCGGTTACTGCCTAGAGCTGGAGAGGGGATTTCCTTTGCAGTCACACCTTGGATCTGAGCCAGCCCAGCCATTCTGAACTCCCATCGTTAGTCAAAATATGAAGGTGAATTATTTTCTGACAAAAGATGTAGGCAGGCAGGATTTTTAAGGCTTCATTAGTCCAGACCCTGGCAGGGCTGGTCTTCTCAGCTCAGTGGCCTGAGCACGTGATGGAGAGCAGATTCTGATATGTATAATTAACAAGCACTGAATAATTTGACAGATTGGAAAAACATTTCAATATGTGTTCCCACAGGGGAGGTGATTGGCATTTCTGTGTTACTTCCCTGCTAAGAAACTTTCCAAAAGAGATGGCAACGGTGCACACTAATGAGCCCGAGGTGATTTGGGGGCCCTCGCAAAACGGGATGTACACCTCCACGCTGGCCGTGGCCGGGGTACGGCTGGGGCTAAGCCCCCTGGGTTTAACACCATCGCTTAAGGTCGGCATGGGGCGGGGAGCACCTGACCGTGTTCTCATAGTCCCTGCAGCGTTTGCGATGAGGGACTGGCTGCGACTCCCTGTAAGTCAGGGTACCCCTCGGGCTCGCTCTGTGCCTCAGTTTGCCCCTTTGCTAAGTGATTAGCCGAGCAGTGGTGGACACTAGCCGTGTGCAAACCACCTGCCAGAATGCATTCGCTACACACATACAAAATACCAGGGCTGGCTTCTTACCTGCTGGAGCCCTGCAGTCTGCCCAGACGGGGAAAGATTTTCCCAGCCCCACAGTGATTTAATCATATTTGCAGAAATCCTCTGCCCCGTCTCCTCCTCCCCTTTCTCTCTGTCATTATCGATTTTTCCATTTGATGGCAAGCTGGAGTTTTCCAGCGAGGCAGAGCCATCCTGTGTGCATGCAATGTGCATGTACGCAGCCTGCACTGGGAACTGGGGAAGGAAAGAGCTGCTCCTTCCCTGATACACAGGTTTCCTTTGATCCAAGCAGGAAAGAAAAGGGCTTCCTGATACACAGCCTCCAAAGAAATCCTGCCCTTACATCCTGTTATCAAGACAGTCTCATTATCCAGTAACAAAACTGGCTGGAAATCTGCCTTTGAATATTTTTTCCCTTTTGAAAATCTTTGGACAAGATAGACATTTCCCCGGGAACTTGTTTTCGTAGGACTTCATGACAGACGCAACGGGAACTCAGGAAAAGAGGTGAACTGTCCGCTCTCTGTCCTCAGCCCTCCTTGTTGTTCTGCTCTTCTCTCATTTCTTCCAGCAAGTAACCCACAGCGTTATATTTAACACGTGTGTGTGTGTGCAGACGGCAGAGGCCAGCCAGCCTGCAGCGCCTGTAGCCAAGTCCCCCTGTACCTTCCACCAGTTCTCAGCAGTTGTCCTGCCCCATCCCTGTAAATCTAATGGCACAAGCCAGGTAACGGAGATAAGGGCTCTTCAGTTCCTTTTTCACGTGACGCTCTGGGTCCTCTGCTTCAGGCAGGTTTCTTTCCTGCCTTGTTCCCTTTACTCATTAATCCTTGGAAGCACTATGGTAGGCACAGAATTGAAATGTCCCTTGAACAGAGGCGTTATAACTTATATTCTGTTTGGATGCTTGAGCTTCATGTTGGGTCATTTCAAAACAAACCCTGGAGAGTTGCGTTAACTGAAACAGCAGAATGAGTTTCCCTTTCTGCTTTCTTTTTTTTTTCCTTCTTCAACTGAAATTTCTAGCCAACGCTGATCCAGGCCCTTCAGGCCCACAGCGGCTGCCTTTGTCAGGTGGGGGGCAAAGGCAGTATTCACCAAGGGATGCAGTGAAACAAAAATAAAAAAGAAATTACTTAATTCTGCCTTCTGTTTTCCCCCGAGCCATTCATTTGCATCCTACCCATCTTGCCCCGAGCTGGTCTGAGTTCAGAGCAAACCTTATTCCCTTTTCCTGGCATATCGGGGTCTCTGCAGTCTTGCCCCGTCCACCAGGTTGCTTTTTCCCCCTGCTCTGGTCCAGCTGCTGTGGGCTGCCTGGCAAAGAAACAGAAATGATGCATCGGTGAAAATGAGCAGCAGGAGCCCCTCCAGTGCTGTGAGGAAGCGTCTGGGTCTGCTCTGGGAGGAGTCACAAAGCTCAGGCATCCCGGGGAGACATGATCTAACTCTGTCTCCATGGCAGATGAGGGGGAAGGGAGTGTGATGGGACACAAGACCTTCATGTCTTTCAGACGTCGCCTTCTGTAGCAAATGTAGTGAAAACGAACATTAGCTTCATGATGTGAGACTAGTTCTTGCTTTGCACGCTCTCATTAATGTAATCAGAAAAAGTGCTGTTGCAAGGCTCTCTCTGGCTCACTCTACAATACTTGGATGCATTATAATCTATTGAATTCCTCCTCGCCAAACCTCTGAAGTGGGGTGCTCTACTTACCCTAATTACCACATTTTCCCAGCCCCATGGAGGTACCCATGGAGGTACCGCGCAAGCACTGCAAGCTTTCGTGTCGCCTGTGTGCGCAATGGAAACATCTACGCTGCACCTCGATGGCAAGGTCGCCTTCATGGTTGATAGTCCGTGGGGTTGAAGGTGGGACTCACCAGACCAAGCGTGGTGAGCGAGTTCCTGGCTCCCAGGAAGGCTCCCAGACCTGGCTACAATGTCACTAAGCAGTTCCTGACTCCCACTAAAGTCCCTGTCTCAGTGGGAATCGGGCAGCAAAACCCTCATGCGTGAAAACCTCGTCCTGTGCAAATCCAACACCGATCCCTGCCTCACGGATAAAAGCCAGAACGGGCTCCCGGTACTACCAACAGCTGCATACCGCAACGCAAAAAGTGAGGATGGGCCTTTTCCTTGCCTTGTGCTTAATGCATCGCTCCTGGGAGATTTTATGGGGCTCCTGGGAGATTTTCAGGGTTTCCTGGCTGCTGTGGGAGGTGAGGCTGGTCACAGCCATTGTTCCCATAGAAATTGGAACTTCAAAACATTCTGGAATAATCAGTGTAATAGCCATCAGTGAGTCACTTATTTTCCTGAATATGCCACAGTAATGCATTTGCGCTTTTAAGAAAGGTTAATGTGATGGTCTAGCTAGCAAGGAAGGGCCCACTAATGATCCCAGCACGGCAGGGAGGCACCCAGAGATGCCTCTTCCTTCTCATCACTTCGACGCAGAGGATGACAGCAGTGCTGATCTTTCTCTGATTTCAATGCAATGATGAAAACCTATAACCAGAAGTGCCTCCGGTGACTGCGGATGGGTGGTGATAATTGTGCTTGAGGACAGTGAGCAATGGAGACACTTAAATGCGGGGTCATCTGGGAAATTACAACCCTGGGGTGTTTCTGAATGCTCCTTGCTGCTGAGGAAGAGAGAACTGTCATCTCATAAAACACATGAAGTTTCTCGGTGAAATAGCAATTCTTCGCTTCTGTGTGGATATTAGCGACTTCTGAATGAGAAAGGAAAAATAAGTGATTGCCAACAGCCCTGTATGAGGAAGGGTTTGGGTGTGCAGCTCTGAGCAGTGATGCAGAGCTCAAGGGTTATTTTCCCTGTTCAATGATGAACTCATAGTGTTACCTTGTGCAAGAGGCTGGAGCCGATCCCTGACTTGCAAAGCATGGGTAGAAAAGGATTGTGATGAGGTCCATGATAGGAGGCGAGGGGAATCTCTGCTTTTGGCTTAGCTAACCAAACTGCAAATGTCCCCAGATCCTGTACTGTCTGACCGGTAAAGCACTTCCACCCACTCCCTGCTGGCTGTGCAGCAGGCAGAGGTGCCCCACGCCGAGTGAGTGAGTGCATGAGTGGGGCACCTCTTACATGAGATACACTTTGGATGCACAAGGGCTATGGAAAAACAGAAGAGACACTTCTACTCCTCATTTGCCTCCAGAAATCCATCTCGTGCTCCTGCTGGAGCAGTTGTCCAGGAGGACACGCTCTGTGCTACACAACCCAGGGCCAATAGTTACAGTCACTGCTGGCTTCCCGGTGCTACGCTGGTTTTCCACCACAGGGTTGAGTGCTGTTCCAGCCCATTTGGTTTAAAGGCTGAGACTATTTTCACACCTAACCCTGGTGATGTGCCCTGCTCTACCATGAGGCTGATCACCCCTCTGCTCCGTCGCGGTCCAGGCAAACTAATCCCCGCTCACTGGTTGAGTCAGTGGCTGTTGCGGTTTAGTGAGCATCCCCAAGAAAACGTGTTCCTTGCCAGACCATCCTGGCAGGGACTTTCTAAGCAATCCCTCGTAGAGCTTGTTGGCAACTTTTCAGCCAACCCTTTTTTTTTTAAACAGCAATAAATGGTGCTTTGATGAGTGAGACCATTTTTTAAAAAAACAGAAATAAGTCTCTTTCAGTGAAGCTTTTGGGATTTGGATTGAACTTGTGGGTAGATAGCTATGGACTTACTTTGCAACGATCAGGAGACAGTGTGAGCAGCCGCCCGGGGTATTTGTTTAGAGATGTGCTGCCGCAGAGGCAGGGTATGAACCTGAATCGAGACTCTTCTGTGTCCTGGTGAAACAATCTGACTGCTGGGCTCTCCTCAGGCAGGTGGGCAGCTGCTTTCTTCGGAGCTTTTTGATCGAAGTTTTGAAGGGTCCTGTTTTCACATCAGCGGGGAGTGAAAATGAAAGTGTAAGTCCTCACAATACTTTGCAAAAGGCAATTCTTGTTTCCCAGCCGCTCCCCGCTGCGGTGGATCGGAGGGGTCCCTGGACGGAGGAGCAGAGCTGTGCTTCTGTGTGCCCGAGCCACCTCCGCCGCGCCGCCCCCTGCCCAAGCCACCACGGGCGGGCAGGGCTGCGGGGGGAAGTGCTTTGTTGGGATCGTGACAGGGAGCGATTTACAGCGAGCGCAGGCTTGCAGCTTTTGAAAGAAAGGGGAATGGGAGGGATCTGATGGAAAATGGTGTGAGGTGAGTGGGATAGCTACCGATGGGACAGCGGTTCAAGGCAGTCATCTCGAGTAACATGGGGAGGGTCACCCCACCACCCTGCGCAGGGAATAAAAACTAGTATGTCTGTATATCAGGGGAGTGGCTGTTCTTCGTGTAAAGAAAAGCAACATAAAGAACAAAGTTACTTTTGAAAACAAGGACAATTATCTTTAATTGTTTATTATTTACCACTAATGATCTGTCCTTCTCCTGTTGAAGAAAAATTTGAGACATCAAATTGAGAAGTGGAAATAATGCCACAAGAAATGGATGAGAAATTGGAGTGAAGATTAATGATTAGTAAAGAAATGAATAGCACCTTAGTGTTCACATATCCTGGTTAACAAGTATGAGTAATGAGTAAACTTGTAAAAATCAAACTGTGGGTTGTTTTGCGACACAATAATTAAAAAAAGAAGAGTCAAACAATTGATTAATTTATATGCAATGAATAAATGAATCAGTTCTATTTTCTCAGTGGAACAGAAGCAAACAAGAGAAAGATGTTATATCTGTGCACATAGCATTGTTTTCAAACCTCAGCTGTTACTAAGCAGAAAATATTTGCAATGGGGAGAATGAATTGAGAAATTAAATCACAGTGGGAGGGGGAGTCTGCAGTACTGCCATTTTACTGGTATTAGCAAAGCCCATCAGTATTTTGTGTCGGTTGTGCGGAGCGGTGCTCTGAACAGGAAAGAAATGAGAATGCCACAGGAGGACAGCACCTGGAGGAAAAATTATTGCTTCATCGTCTCCTACAACGCTTCTAACGTGCCCACTGGGAAAGGGGAATATGAGCTACAAAATCAGCCATCATAACCAGGAACGGGGGGACATTATTATCTCTACGTCCGATTTGAGTTAAACGTTGGAGTGATTTGTTGGGAAAGATGGTCTTGGCTTGTCCATCCCACTCCAGTGACGCTGCGGCCGCTGCTGCCAGCCATCTCCCTGCAGGCACGGATGCCGCAGGGAGCCTTCCAGCCCAGGGAGGCATTGCTCAGACACAGGAACTTCCAACAAGATGCCTGGCATCTTTTGTGGCACTGGCACCTTACAGTCTAGAAGTCTGTCCTGGTTTCGGCTGGAATAGAGTTAATTTTCTTCCTAGTGGCTGATACAGTGCTGTGTTTTGGATTTAGTATGAGAATAACATACTGATATGAGAATAACACACTGATGGTTTCGGTGTTGCTAAGCAGTGCTTATACTAAGTCAAGGACCTCTCAGCTCCCCATGCTCTGCCAGGGGCACAAGAAGCTGGGAGGGGGCACAGCCGGGACAGCTGATCCAAACTGCCCAAAGGGCTATTCCCTACCATAGGGCGTCATGCCCAGTATAGAAACTGGGGGAGTTGGCCAGGGGCAGCGATCGCTGCTCGGGGACGGGCAGTGGTCGGCGGGTGGTGAGCGGTTGCATCACTTGTTTTTTTCCTCCTGGGTTTTGTTTCTCTCTCTGTCTCTCTCTTGTTGTTTTCCTTTTCGTTACATTTTATTATTATTATTATATTTTATTTCAATTATTAAGCTGTTCTTATCTCAACCCACGAGTTTTCTTACTTTTGGTCTTCAGATTCTCTCCCCCATCCCACCAGGGGGGAGGGTGAGCGAGCGGCTGGGTGGGGCTTGGTTGCCAGCTGGGGCTAAACCATGACAGAGTCCTTGTTTATAGTGGGAGTATTTACACCTAAGACCCTCCACTGATACAGTCCTCACCACCTGAAAGCAAGTATTTAATTCCTAGTTAGAAATGGTTAGAGGATTTTTTAGACTGAAGTCCCGGCCTAGGCTCCCCAGATGCAGCCGCGGGAGGGTTGCGCTGTTTGGGCATCGCTTTTTCTATCATTCTCAGTGCACCTCCTCTCCAGTTTCAATCCCAGCAAAAGCAATATCCTCCTGGCACTAAGTTCATCTGTGAAGTGGACCCATCATGTGGCTACTGCATAATGCACTTGGCAGCTTCCTAAATCGTCTGAGGTACGTGCGGATCCCAGTGCCGTTAGCTCCGTGCACAGCGCCGAACAAAGCCGTCCGAGGAGGTGTGAAAGGCGGTGACAGAAGGACGGCGAATTCCAGACTGTGGAGCATCTCTCCTGGGCAGCCACAGAGAGCTGCATTTTTGTCTCTTTCTTGAACAGTGCTGTGCCATGAAAAAATAATGCAACATCACAGATATCGTACCAGTCCTATTGACAGGCTGCTCTGTGCTGGCCCGGGTGCAGGTTCTCCTTTTCAGTGCCTGCACCAGCGCGTTGCGGCACCGCTGCACGCAGACTATTGAGTCGTTCCCAGTTACTCTTGTCCTGCTGCCTGGTTGTGTTGTCCAGTTTGGCAAATTCTTTCTTCTCCCTGATATGTTTTCTGTGAAGCAGGAGCGGATTGTAATAACACCAGACAGCAGACCTGACAGCTATCTCAGCTCTCTAGTTTTGTCCAGTAAAAAGAGCAGTAATTGCTCATCTCAGCTAACAGACTGACAAACCTGAATGCTTTCTTATCTTAAAAACTCTGTCGTGAAAGGGAGAGGCATTAAGGGTTATTGTTCATAATGAAGCCTTAATGCTCTGCTTTTTCATGCTTGTGCATATGTTTCTGTTCTTTTGTGTCTTTAATCAAAGATGATGGTTTGTAACAGTGAATTTTGCCTTGGAACTAAGTGGGTCAAAGTCTTTGAATGTGACATGCTTGGACCTTGACTGTTTAGGGACAGGCTCCTCAGACAGGTCCCCCCGCCCCCCCAACCCTCAAATCCATATGGCCCAGCACAGAGGGGACAGCCATGAAGCTGGAAGAATGGCTTGGGCACCCATGGAGGGTACGGAGGCAGACTGGAACCTTCAGCCTCTGCCATAGCAGGGCATTCTCCGAACCCCACCAGAGCTGCACAGTTTGCTGCCCTCTGGTACCCGCTTCCACCCTGAGGCTCCGGCCCTTCTTTCCAGACACCTCATTCCCAGTAAAGAGAGATCCCGAGCCCTGCCTCACAGAGGCTGGGGTAAAGGTACGGTTCCTCCAAAGCATTGTTTTCCAAATAAAACCATTTTGTCAAAACCCAAAGTGCCGTCCTACAGATCCCTTGGATTTGCTCAGCTCCTTTGCTCTCTCACAGGAGCAACACAATCCTGCATGTCCAGATGTGGAGCTCCCATTTTCTTCTTTTCTTCGTTGCAGCACACGCACCTGCAAGCATCTTTCTGCAGTTATATGTATGGCAAATAGACTGAGCAGTTTTACTCTCAATGGCAGAGAAATTCTTCTCTCTTTTTGTGCTGCCTGTATCGCCCATGCCCCAAATTCCCATTCTTGCCTCTTGTGAAGGGGCAGCGAGAAGGAGCTGGGGGGACGGGAGAGGCAGGAGGAGTTAGAGGATCGTTCAAGGGCCCCAGCATAGCAGAAGACGCTCCAGGCATGCAAAAATGAAGACTAATTAAAATGAATGAGAAATATTTCTATCTCTTTAAACAATTGTACAATCACATTTTAATTAAAATAATTTTAAAACGCTTCTTTTTTGGGGGGGTAATTTTGCTAATGTATATGCTCATGCAGTTATCAAAACAGACAAAGAGACTGGAATGACTTTTCTTTTTCCTAAAAGGCTTTTAGTGGCAGTAAATTAAGATACATGTATATATGTAAGGATTATAGGCATAAAGTCAGCACTGAGTTATAGAAGGCTCTGTCTGGGTGAGGGTTTGTTTTTTTTTTTCTCCCAGCATTTAACTAGTTTTTGATGTTGTAAAGACATTCTTGCATGTAAAGCTCTTTGCAGCTTATAGAAACCTTTATTGAAAAATAGTTGGAAGCCTTGATCCACTGAGGGAAGCACCGGCTTTCTTGGATGCCCTTTACATGTATCCTGGCTCTTTTTGAGAGTTTCTGTGCCCTGTATGGAGGCTGAATTATTGCTATTATTCCTTCTCTGTGGTTTGGGTAGGTGCAGGTGCCTGTAGGAGAGCTGGAGTTTGGGTGGAAGGAGTAGTTCAGGAAGGATGACTGGAGTGGGGAGAAAGGGGAAACCAGTGGAGAAATAAGAGTGGAGGAAGCCAAATTTGCAGCTGGCAATGGATAACAGGTCATGTATGTTAAGGCTGAGGAGAAGAGAGGAGGTGCCTTCATCTGTTCAGCTATGGAGGGGTCCAGAGTCCAGGGAAGCTTTTGCCATGCCAGCAACCACGGTTGTGTTGTCTGATGCATTTTTCAGCTCTCTTCTGGCTGCGGACATTGAATCCACCGACCTGCCCTGTGGTTGCATCCTGTCCCCATCCACGCCAGGGCCATGCTCGGTGTCAGGACAGCTCATCCACAGGGTGGAGGCCTTCAGAAATGGGTGGCAGCCAAGGACAGACCTGCCTCTTTCTGTGGCTCCGTGGTTATTAAGGCCAAGTGGTTAACAAGCCCGCGGATTTCACGCAACGACTGCTCCAAAGTCATTAGCTTTGTCTTGACGGGTCCAAGCTGAATAAAGCAAACATGCATGTCTCGATGCCGGTGGCTGATGATGCTTTTAAAGAACTCAAGAAATATTTAGAAATGTCATATGACGCATGTATAGCTTATCACTAGCATGCATAGTTTGGCACAATTATTTTGCTCATTACACATTCAATTAAATCAGTTTGAAATTATGCTACTTAAATAAAAAAGCACTCCCAGAGAGAGCAGGATGCGGCTGCCTTTATGAAGATGATCGGATTTAGAAATGCAAAATTATTGTGCCAAAAAGGAACAAGAAGCTTAAGCCAGCGCAGAGTCAAGAAATACTTTAAGAGGTTTGAAGCAGAATTCCAACGTTCTGGATTTTTTTGGAGGTTGGAATGAAAACTCTGTGCTTTACTTATTTGTTAATTTATTTGGTGGTGGTTGTTGCTAAAAAATAGAAACATTTCTTTTTTTTTTTTTATTTTCCTCCCCCAAAGGAAACCCTGAGCTTGAAGTAAGATCATTTCTGTGAATAAAGCTGTAGGACTTCAGCCAGTCACACATGTGACATAGTGTATTTATATCAAACCTAGTGATAATTGCAATGATGCCTCTCTCCAGGAAGGAAAACCACTAAAGTTTCTCCCAGCAGCCGATACGATCATCCACTTTCTGCTAGCTGAGCTGCTCTGGGATGAAACAAAAACGTTTGTCTCCCTTGTGACACATTTCCTAGCATGTCCCCGTGTAATCTGCAGAGCCCTACCTGTAATAAAAAGATGGAAAGAAAGCTGAAACAATAAGCAGAGATGATAAATGACACAAGAGAAAGAACTTCTCTAGGTGGTGGTGGTTTCAACCAAAGTGGACATTAGCAGAAAGGTTTGGAGCTGATAGGGAGGAGGAAATATTCAGAATGTTTAAGAGTTTTAAGGCTGATTCAAGGCTTGGGGTGGGGCGGGGGGGATTGAGTTAGGTGTTTACCAGAACAACTTTCTCCTTTGCTGAAATTGTGTGCTTTTCTTAAAAATATGTAAAACAGAAAACAGAACAGGTGCGTCTGAAAATGAAGATGACTTGGTTTGGTTTGGCTGTATTTATCACAAAAAAAGGTTGATCCTTTGGGCTCCTTGGCGATGGTGGGGGCTCCTGGGCTCCCGCTGCTAGTCTAAACTGAGACTGAGGATCCCCCCCTGCTCAGACAGGGCTTTCCTGGGAGAGGAGCTCTCCTCCGTGATACATTCGCCCTGGGACCCATTTCTCTCTGAAGATATAAAGACCTGCTCTAGTAAAACTTAACCCCTATAATTCAGTTCTAGAGAAATCTTATTTTGGGTAGTGAAAGAAGGGTTATAATATAGGCAATGTTCAGGCTTTTTAATAGTGCTATAAAACCCTATTAAAGCCTTATCTCCGGACATATTTCTCTATCACACACACCTACATTCATCCTTGTCCTCTCCATTGTTTAATGGCAGGAGCAGGAGCAGCTCAGCTGAGGGTGATGCTGTACCGTGTCTCCCAGTCCGTGTTAGCAGGACATCTTAAAAAAGATGTTCAAACTCATCCAGCTGGACCTCCGAGACCGCAGTACTTTCTGCTCACTGAGCTGTGGAGGCTGAACAGAAAACCATCCAAACTGTGTGAAATGCTTCTGAGGGGCAGAAACCACTCGTGAGCTGCTTGTGTGGGAATACTGGGAAGAGCTGGATCCTTATCAGCATTCCCAGGTCCATACTCAGCTCTTCACCCAGAGGATTAGAGGAGAAATAATCCTTTAAACTTTTAAAAGAAGTAAAGTCTATGACAGTACACAAGGAAAGGCCCCAGATTTTCCTCTGCTGCTGGCCATTGCATAGCCAGCCCCTGCGGGACTCCCGCTCCAGCCAGGAAGATTTTCTGATCCTTTCCTCCTTATGAGAGAGACAGGAGGTAAATGTCAGATCTCACAGCAGAGGGAAAGGGAAGAAGCCTTCAGGGAACCACAGGCTGCATTAAGGCAGGGAGGTTATGAACTTAATTTGGGGGAAAGAACTAGGATTTTGTCAGACTGCAGCCCTGCAGTAAGAGCCACGTCGTGTGGCTCTGCAAAGTGCTGCTTGTCCCGGGACCAGCCTGAAGCAGGCAGCCCCAGCAGCGCAGCAGTGCCTGTTGCAGGATAGCGCTGACACCTCTGAGCCGTGTTCTCTAATAACCTCGCTGTCCCTCCGGACCGTGCCGTAGCATCACACGCTCCTGTTCCCTGCAGCCCTCTCCATTCCCGCATTATCTGGGCCATGAGGGACATGGGTTCAATCTCTGCTTGGTGTTCCACTGCCTGGAAGATGAATGGCGCGTTCCTCCATGCTGACAGAGTACGAAGGAACAGCTTCATCATAAAATTACAGTTAAATTATTGTGTGCCTTTGGCCCCACTGCGTTCCTGTGAAGAGTTTAGGTTTCTTCGTATTTTCTGAGCCAGAGACCTGGCCATCAGGTAACTTCTGAACAGAGTGAACGCGCCGTATTACTTGAACCATGGAGAAGTAATACTCCACTCACATCATTCCATTGATTAGCACTGAGTTCATTAAGAAGAAGTAAAGTAAAAGGACATGAGAGTGAGTGATCTCATTTGGACCAGCAGAATCTGAAGGGCTCCAAAGCCATAGGAACCAATTTCATTAAATTGCTGTCTCCTGTGTCAGTATAATTTCAGCTCTGGTTCTTCATCACTTTTCTTTACCGTATTGCTTGATCTGTGGCTGTTGATGAGGTTTGGGAAAGAAGGGGTTTTTACTGCTGGAGATGTGATACATCCTGGCACAAATGAACTCATCAGACACACAAATGAGATGACTCTGCCTTTAGATCTCCTCTCTCTGGGCTCAGTGGGTGTCTCCACTGTATCAGTGACTTTCCTGGAACTGGGCTCGACCAGCAAAAGGTCTGTTGTTTCCCTCACAAGTCCCACCACCCAGATGGAGTGTCGCACCTGAGAGCATCAACAAAGAGAGAGAGGCAGGGAGAGAGGAAGAAAGCGGCGGGGCGTGAATTATGGAGTATTATTAGATTGCTGTTACTTGTATCGCTTCTATAGCTGTGGCAGCTGGGGGCTTTAATTACAGAGATTAAAGGAAAAAAACCTCATAGCCGCTCATCAAATGATACATAAAATAAGCAAACTGGCATTGTGCCTGGGAAGCCATCTGAGTAGGGCTGCACCAGCAAACATGAACAGGGAATGCCAAAGTCAGGATCCCTTCTGATGAGGGAGACCGTGGTATCAACTAGAGCTTCAGCAGTCAACAGAAAGCAAAGAGAGGGGACAGTCAAGCCCGGAGGTGAGGAGAGCGATGAGCCAAGCTCAGGCCGATCGCAGCGCCCGGTTCCTCCTGCTGCAGCCGGCCTGAGAGCTGGAGCGTGGAGAAGAAGTTGCAAGAAGAGGCTGGGAGAGACGCGGGGCGGTCGATGTGCCTTTAGCTGACAGGAGTCCCTCCCTCAGCTCTTCATCAAGAACTAGAGCTGTTAATGAAGAGCCCATTTGCTTTCATCTAAGCGGAGTGCTTTCCTGCCCTTGCTGCTGCTGAGGCACGCTTGCCGTGCGCAGCCCCCCCCAGCTCCCTTCCGGGCAGCACCGGGCAGGGCCGGGGGCTGCTCGCACCTCCGGGGCACATCTCAGCCTCCGACGGGAGCCGGGTTCTCCCATTCGGAGAAGAAAGAGAGGACAAAGAAGGAATCGATTTGTCAAAAACCTCTTAATGAGCTGTTGAAGACAGCTCAGCCAAGGTACTGATGACCTCCCAAGTTAATTAACCTGCAGCAAAACCTGATGTCTTTTTTTCATTCTTCCTGTCTAATTTTCTTCTTACAGCCAGTCAAGCTCTCCTTTAGTCTGGGTACCGAGCTGCTCGTTGTGTGACACCTTCAGGTGCTTTTCTGCCTTCCTCATCCTCTGCCGGCAGATCTGGCACTGGACGGGAGTGCCAGAAGCCAACACCCCTCCCCGCTAGCTTCGTGCTTCATTTTTCATTACAATGCACTCGCATCTGGCAGGAGCTCTCTGCCTCCCAGCCTGCTGCTGTCCTGTCTTGCGGAACTGCCAACCCAGCCGCTGATGCTGCCAGAAAGGTGCCTTCGGGGCCAAACCAGCCCAGGCTCTTTTGCAGGGCAGCGCCATGTGGGACGGTGACAGAAAGGAGCGCGCAGACCCGCAGGACAGGAACGCTGAGGCCAGCACCAGGAGGGACTCTTGCAAACACCCAGAGCTGCCTCAGTCAGCCGGCGGCATTTCAGCTTCCTACGGAAAGCAGAGCAAGAGCTCAAACACTGAATCCGCAGGTGAATCTCCCCTGTTATGGACAGATTGAGGTCCCTTTCATCCTGCCTCTGAGAAAGCAGGCATGGTAGCAGGGAGCAGAGCCGTGGAGTTGAGCAAGGATGGAGGAATCAGGTTCCTGACGGATCTCTGGGGCCAGGCAGTGGGCTTTGAGCCTCTCTAGAGGATCCTCTAGTTCAGATAGACTCCCTGGGAGAGCTCGTAACTTCCAAACACCCAGAGAGGACTTTTTCCACAGGAAGAGGCTGCATTATCTGAGTGAATCTAGCACCCGAGGGTGACACCTCTTTGCCAGGGACAGAGACTCTGCTATTTTTAAGCTGCAAGTGTGAATGGAAATGGAGAAGAATATGTACTGCAACAAGGAGCACAGTTGCACCAACTACTTGCCGTTGACAATTTATCTAGCAGCTTCCTCCTCCGTCTCCTCTGTTACATTGATTGAAAGCCTTCCAGTGCCCAGGAATTTGTTTCTCCTTCATGCCTAGTTGATGTACTCCAGTTGATGTCTTATGTTTGCACAGATAGACTGTGCATAATCAGCTCTTTTTTTTCCCACTGGGGAGAAAGAACAAGTTATACGATCAGAAACAAGGTGGATTAATTGTTTGGAGCACGTGTCATGTCCTTTTTTCTCCAATGACAATCACATTCACAGACCTTTCGGTAAAAGGATGTGGCCAGGTAGTAAAAGGAGAGCAGCCCTGTTCCTTGAATGGGAATGAGGGTGCGGGTACTTCATCTGGAAAGGGTCACCGGGCTGTGAGTGTAGCCATGTGACGAATTTTGGGTGCTGTCTTCGTTCAGTCCCTTGAGGACTCACCGGGCTGCCCTGCCACCGAGCAGCCAGGTTCAGAGCCTCTGCGGCAGCGTTGCCCGAAGCACGGAGGAAGCAGAGCTCAGCCTCATCCTCACATCCAGCGACTGCCAGGACCGGAGCTTTCCAGTTCAGAGGCCCGAGGGCTGCTCCGGGTCGGAGCTAATGGAGCAGCTGGTTCAGGCCATCCCCTTCGGATAATGCTGGAGAAAAGCATGCCCCAGCCATGCCCCTTCCCCTGCCCTCCTCGAGCCGTGCGTCATGGGCATGCTTCTCCCACAGCTGGCATTTTCCAGCCTCCCTCGCTGCTACAATCAGTCGGGGAGGATTTTATTTTAATGAAAAGGTTTTGTTAAACCTGACCAGTTTCACCAAATCACATTGATCGCCATATTTTGCTTTCCAGTCAGAACAAATGTTTTTTCAGCAGACCAAGAGGTCAAACAGTTGAGATTTCTCCTGCATCATGCAGAGCTGTCCCAGCTACCCTCAAAAGCTGCCGAGACTCTATCTCTGTGCAAAGTCAGAGCTTGAAAAACCCTAAGAGTTTTGCCCATCTCAGAAAGCCAGAACTGAGTGCTGAAAGTGGAAGCTGTAATTTGTTTTCAGCTTAAAACACACAAAATTCCCTAAAAGAGCTCCTGGGTCATTCTGAAAAATGAATGTTCCTGAAATGTTCTTCACACGATAATAACATCAGTGAAAACAAGAGACATTAATAACCTACAGATTGTTAATTGCTTGTTATTGCGTTGCGCGTATATTTGTCATTAGCTATAACAATCAGATATTAATATTATTGTTACTTTATTTAGATAAAAGGTTGGACATTTGCAGTTATTCATAATTATAGGAGTAATCTTTCGATTATAATTATTGTCATTTTTCTTTATAAAACAGGGCCAAATATGGTGGTCGTTGGAGCGGGCTCTTTACACCAAAAACTTGTCTATCTGCAGTTCCTCTGATTAATAATTCTGACGGGTGGGGGGAGCAGGACCCTCCCCCAGCCCTGGTGCCAGCAGCGTTTGCTGGAGATGTTTGCTGGAGATTCGCTGCCGCCCCGGCTCAGCCTCGCCCCAGCCCAGCCTCTTGGCTGCAGCTCTGGCAGGACCCGGCAGCCGCTCGCTGGGGGCATCTCCTCGAGCGTCCTCCGAGCAGTGTCCCTGCCATCGCCTCCGCGCAGGGGATGCGGTCTGACTGGAGCAGGCTCCTGGGGAGGTGTGCAAGGCTAAAAATCATCTTTTGGGCCATGAGATGCCTTGATGTAACCAGCCTGGCTCTTTGTACTGCAGTTTATGCCAACCTCGCCGCGCATTCTGTCACTATGTAAATTACAGAAATTACAAAGAAAAATTACTTCACCCATTTAGAAGGAGGGGTTTTTTTTCTTCTCTTTTTCATCTGAAGCCACAGCATACACAAACCTGTCCAGAATTCTCATTCTGCAAGCTTCACTTAACAGGGAAATTGTTTTATTTGTGTTTGGGTTTTGAATCGCAGCCTAATGATGTGCAGGGCTGTGGGTTTTCCATTCCATTTTATTTTATTAGCTAAGTGCTGAGCATTTCTCATCTCTGCTCAGGACAAAGCATGCTCCTGTCTCAAGAGAGAGGAGTTCTGCTTTGTCCCTTTGTCCTCTACAAGCTGCAGTACCAATATCTGCTCATATCATGGCAACACGCGGATACTTCTCCCTGCCCTTGAGCATACGCCTGTGTTCAGGTGCAGGCTCTGGACATGTCGGGAGCATGAGAAGGAGAACCCATAGGATAGGTGCAAACCCACAGACCGGCAAACCTCCCTGACCAGGAAACTCATATCCCACAGCAGGGGTAAGCACGAGGGGCTGTTGTTTACGGGGGCTACTACAGTGTATGCTTCCAAGCGAGGTATTGAAGGCTTGCGTTTTCATGGTGCTGAGAAACTAGAACCTCCCTTTCTCCAAGCTACCCTGCATAGCTGGAGGAGCTATTTCCTCCAGGAGCCTCCCCTGCTTTCTGTTGTATTGGAGATCCAGAGGGGGACCTGAAATCTTCTTATGTATTGTCCTGGTTTCAGCTGGGATAGAGTTAATTTTCTTTCCAGTAGCTAGTCCAGTAAAAGGACTGTCGTGGTTTAGCCCCAGTCGGCAACTAAGCACCACCCAGCCGCTCGCTCACCCTCCCCGACACCTCCCCGCTGGGACGGGGGTGAGAATCTGAAGAGCAAAAGTGAGAAAACTCGTGGGTTGAGATAAGAACAGCTTAATAATTTAACAACAACAACAACAACAACAACAACAACAACAACAACAACAACAACAATAATAATAATAATAATAATAATAATAATAATAATAATAATAATATTGTAATGAACAGGAAAACAGAGACAGAGAGGGGAACAAAACCCAAGGAAAAAAACCCAAGTGGTGCAACCGCTCACCACCCGCTGACTGATGCCCAGCCCGTTCCCGAGCAGGAATCGCTGCTCCCCAGCCAATTCCCCCAGTTTCTATACTGAGCGTGACGCCCTATGGTATGGAATAGCCCCTTGGGCAGTTTGGCTGTGCCCCCTCCCAGCTTCTTCTGTGCCTGGCAGAGCATGGGAAGCTGAAAAGGCCTTGACCAGTGTAAGCACTGCTTAGCCACAACTAAACCATCAGCGTGTTATCAACATTATTCTCATACTAAATCCAAAACACAGCACTATACCAGCTACTAGGAAGAAAAGTAACTCTATCCCAGCCGAAGCCAGGACAGGGGTCCTTCTTATGACCTTCTGAGGAGTTTGACTGTCTCCATTCTTCAGCGATGGGGAGCAGGAGAGCTGTTGAAACACCAGGGAGTGGGAGAAGGCACGCCCAAGTTGAAGGACGCGATGATGTAATAACATTGCTTTTTCTTCAGTATTATCAAGCCCAAACATCCAGAACTCCTCATTCAGCTCCACCTCCATCACACAACTCTTTCCCAGGAGCATCACCTTCCAGCACCCTGCATTCCTGACACTGCCTCTGTGCTGGCCTCTGCTCAGGGAAGCAGAGCCTGAAATCACTCATCCGGGAACCACCTGCAAAGTACTGCAACCTCCAAAACTTCAGAAGTAACTTTCTAAAAAATCTGAAGGTTGTCTTTTGAAGTGTGTGACTTTTTAAATGGAAAATTTCTCAGATTCTCATTTTTTAACTTATTTTGTGAGATTTGAAGCTGGAGGGGAGCTGTTATTTTTAAGTTGCTGGTTTCTATCAGCAGCGCTGGAAGTTACTGAACTGAAAGCTGAATCTCATTGCATGCCTTTGAGTCTCGAAACTTTAATAAAACCACAGCTACTCCACAACTGCCAATGAAACTTGGAGAGGTGATCTCTGACTACGTGAATCAGCTCAGGAAGCCTTCTCCTAAATTCTTAAATGTTATTTTTTCTGCCAGTTTCAAGTTTCTCTGGATACCAGGGACAATCCTACTTAATAATATGGAGATTTCAGTTTTGTTTGTTGGTCATTTAATCCACTTCTTTTATAGGGAATTTAAGGAGTATAAGGACTGTAATATAGTCTTGGAAAGCTGTCATTCTCCAACTCTGAGTATGAGGAATACGTAATAAGCTCAGTGTCCTGATATGCTCATATGGACAATTGAAGAGATGAGAGGAGGTGAGGGCAGTCATTGCGCTTAAAAAATTCTTGGCTGGAGTATAAAGTAGATTACAAAGGAAGACGGTATCATTTTCATTTTACTGTAGGGAAAATGTGGCACATGGCTTCCCGTGTTTTTCCATGGCCTTCCTCTCTCTTCCATGGACACAGACATCCCAGAGTCCCCAGACGCTGTACAAAAATCCTTGGGCACCAGTCAGAAAGCAGACTGAGCTGCAGCGCTGGATGCGTTCATGTGTGCAGTGTTGCTGGAGCATGGCCCGTCCAATTTGCATGCTTGGTGCTGGTTGTTGAAACACCTCGTTAAAAAATGCTTTGCTCCTTTCATCTGAGGATTTCAAAGCACTTTGCAGACATCAAATGCACCTTACCAGCCCACTCTGCAGTTGGTGAGCATGACTGCTCAAGAGGATAATCTCAGCTAAGCAGAGGCAGGCTTTTGCTTTCGCCCATGGTAAGGCAATGGGCTGACTTGAACTACATCCCATGGCATCTTGAGCTCTGCGGGACCTTCTGGTGGGGAAAAGCCTCTCTAGTCTCCCTCTCTTGCCTCTCAGAGATTGAAACTGGATCTTGCCCGTGTTTTTTGACTATCGGTAGTAAGCTGAACCCCTTATGAGCCTGGACAAACCATTGCATGGATTCTCAATGCCTGGGTGAAGCGTAAAGGCAGCCATGGTTGTCATCTCGGGTATCTTCTGACATAGACACAGACTAGATTAGCCCTGCTTGTGGCCTGATGTGGCTTTTTCAACTCAGGCCTGGATGGCCACATGTCATCTCTGTTCCCCTGGGACACATCACAGCCAGGCTGATACTTGCATGGCTGTTCCTAATTCTTCAGAAACTCAGAGGAAAGGAGGGCAAGGAAATACCAAGAAAAGAAAGAGAGAAAGAAGATGAAAGATGGCATTTCTCTCTCAAGGCAATGCAAGAAATAAACCAGAGTCGTCTTCCTCCCCCCTCTTTTTTTTAATTTAACATATTTGTTTCCTTTCATGGCCTAGAAGATGGGTTTGTGCCCAAAAAAGTATAATATAGTCCTTCATTTGTGGCTGACAGCTTCTGAAGTGTGCAGGGGAGCTCTTCCTTTCAGCTCCAGCACTTAGATAACAGAAGCCTGACTGGCACGGAAGCGCAGGCTGAGGCAGGACTCTTGCCCTGTGGTCCCAAGCATTTCCCCAAGCTGCTTTGGGCAGTTTAACTTGAAAATAAGGCTGGGACAAAGGCAGTGGCAGCTTTAGAGGTGGGCATTTAGGAGGAGCAGATTTATCCAGCTCTTAAAGCAACAGATTGGGAGTTATTTCTAAAAAAGGGATGGTACTCCGTCTGCTTTTCTCAAATGTCTGAAGAAGAGTGGTGGCAAAGAGTCTGTCTCAACCAGGTGGGCCAGGAAAGCTTGGGGCACCCCCGATAGACAAAGCCTCCCAGGACAGCTTTGAGGATGACAGTGGTTGTTCCTTCTGCTTAAGCTCTCTGCCCCGGCCTCACCTCAACTGTGTCAGTACTTCTTCAGAGCTGGTGCTGTAAGACAAGGAGTGATTTAGTAAATTAGGCAGGAATGGGGGAAAAGTAATGGGATCTTGGAGAGAAACGGGTCTGAAGATAGAAGCTCTTGGAGCTGGTGTGGCTACTGAAGTGCCTATTTAATTTCTTGACCACAAATTTAGCTGCTTAAATTTGAGAGCCTCCATTTCCTTCGTGGACTGGAAATAACGCATGAGCTCTTGTATGTCCCTTGCTTTATGATGCTGGAGCAAAGATACCCAGGCATCACCCCAAAGCTGAAAGTTAGGAAGAACCCAGTATCATGACTATTAGATTTCCTCCCTGGACTATGTACCTAATGCCAAGTGAAGCTGCACTGAAACCTTTAAAATCACCATCCATTTCCTGAAACAGACTCTGCTCAGGGTTGAGCCAACTGGCTAAATCTATATTCACTGGCAGCCGTGGCAGCAAACTCAGAAGTATGGGACTAAATATATCTCAGTCCTGCAGCCTCCTTCCAGAGAAGGGAGGAAAAAAATAAATAAGAAGATGGAATGAATGAAGGGCCTGAGCATTTCCAAAAGTCATTGCTTCTTGCATTATGAAATATAGATGACATTTATGAGTCTAATACCAATATTGATGTTTGCAGAGACATTTGTTCAGTGCTTGAAGTAAATACCTTCCCAATCGATATAAATAAATGCAGCTGAGTTTTGTTGTGTGTAGGTTTTATATTTGGAGAAGAACTGGAAATGCCTTTTCTTTTTTATTTCTTGCCTCCTTAAAAATGTAAGATATGGACTCATGAAGGGACCATGGGAGGGGCAGATGACAGATGAGACAAAGACAGGAACCATTATTTGCAAAGATTTTGTTGGACATCCTGTGATTTTTTCTGCAGCCCCCCCAATTTATTTCCATAGATCAATACAGGTAAGCTCATAATAAGCAAAATACAGGTTGGGTCTCGAGTATTATTTGACTAGCTCCAGCACAGAAAAACTAAAATGTGAGATTCCCTGAGCTAGGCTGAAAAAATCTACCATCTTGTTGTTGCACAAAGAAGTGGTCCCGTTCCTTCAAGCTCTTATTCCTTGGGTATTCCTTGACTCAGCTCGCTGAATGGGCACAAAAATAACCCAGTAATAAAAAAAGCAAGAGAAGAAAGGGGAGGTAGGACCAGTCCTGTCCTATCTGGAGACAGACAGATGTTCTGGCTTAACCTTGGAGTGGAGCCTTGGTAAAATCACCAGCGGTGCTGCCAATTCCAGAGGTGGACCCTCGCGCAAACCTGATCTCCTCCAAAGCAATCTCTGGCATCCTGGTGAAGGCTCAGGACGGTTGCTTGAAAAAGTCAAGACTGTTGTATTAATACTCGCTATTTCTGTGGGCTCAAATATGAGGATCCTGACTAGGAAATTCTGCAAAGCTCAGATGCTGAACCTGAGATGCAACTGCTTCTTGGGTGGAATTACCATGCCTGCGAATATTGCTTGAGGGACACCAAATGGGAGTTTGGACAGAACAGGGGAAATAAAACTCTGCTTGCTCATATAAACTGGCCACACAGCTTTCCCAAGGTGCTGGCAAGGTAGACAGGGCCTCATTTTTCAAACTCTGCCCTGAAAGAGCCCTTAAAATAAAACTGGACTTTCTTGCTAAATCAGCAAAAAAGCTGAGCCTATTTCTGCTGACTTTGAGATCAGTTATTTGAGAGGTGTGGTTCATGTTTAGATTGCTAAGATCTTTTCTTCAGTTTAGTTTTAAGCTTGAATTTAACTTGTCCTAATAGGAGAGGACTAAACAAGACCAGACTGTTTCAGTACGGCTCAGCTTTGTCTGAGTCAGTACATTTATCATCTGTAGCTGTCATGCAGGGAGACTTCTGTGCTGAGGAGTCTTGGAATAAGAAACTGGATCCAGGGTTATTTTATATGCAGTTCTTGTTTGCCAGAAAGCTGGTTTTACATGACCAGTATATTTGTATTAAAGATAATAAAAGGTCATCAGAAACCTGGCAGTCTCTTTCTTGGTCTGATCTTGGTCTTGCATTGGGTACAGACAACGCCTCAAGTAGCACTACCAAGATCAGGGGATTTCGAAGCAGTCACACAGGGAGATTGAGAGCATGGAAAAGCAGCAATGTTTGCAGAGTCTATTGTACTTTCTTATTAACGGAAATTTAATGAGTGGAAAAAATCTATAGTTTTCAGAGCCCACAGTAGCCAGGGCTTTCCAGGCGGGGAGAAACAGCATATCCTACCCTTTAGGTTTATAGTGTAAAGATTAATCAAATGCATAATCCTTGCTGTTTCCTTTGTATCACGGTTTTAATGTCTGCATATTGTTAGTCTTGTAAAAGGGCCTGACTTTGTGATGGCAGAAGAAAGAGGCTGGGAAGGACTCTTTGATCATAAAAGTCTCCAAAAGAGCATATGACTGCTCTGCAACTACTGGCAGGGGATCCTGAGCACTTTCTTTGCTTGTTATTTTTCTTTTTTCCTCTTGTAAAGAGAACTGTTTTTCATGTCCACTGTGATGGTACTTGACTGACATTTAGTGACAGGCTGCGGGTGAAGTAGGGCTTCACTGTGGAGCGGCCACCAGCCAGCTGCTCTGCTCAGTCCCCGTCCTCCCCAGCGCGGTCCCCTCCCTTCTCCTCCCTGGTGGCTACAGCCGAATCAAAGCTCCTCGATTTCAACAGCAAGAGCAGCTCACGTATTACTGTCTCCGAGGAGACCTGTGGAGCCAGCGCTGCCGTGGGAGTCTGACCTACGAGCTAGAGTCAGCTCATCTGCCGGGGCTGCACGTGGAGCCATTTGCTTCAGCCTCATGCCTCCGGGCAGCTTGCTAAGGTCTGCCCTACAGACCTCCTGCTACAACAGATTAATTGATTTTAAAGCCAGCAAGAATCACGGTGATTGTCTTGTAGGTTTTCTACTGGGGCAATCGAATCTCTCCCTCATGTTGTATGTACTTATAACATCCTTGTAGCCATAGAAACTAGGGGAATTTATAGGCACCGCACCGTTTCTTTGGCTAAATCTATATCGGTAAATAACACCGTGCCAGGGAACGTTTTTGGGTACCGAAATGTGCTTGTCCTCACGGTGACGTCGTTAGTGTGCTCCCTGGCATGGCACCCTCCCCAGGTCCTGGGCACTGCTGAGATTTAGCATGAGTCAAGCTTTGCTGGCAACAGGCAGTTTGCATGAGGGAATTTAGCGGCATCGATTTGGTAATGAGCTCTTTGGAGTGAGAAGGAGACTTGGTCGGTTCCTGGCTGGTGCAGAGCGTGCACCATGCTGACATCCCATCAAATTAAGTGTCACAACATGGCGGTCCTTGGTAGTTTGGCACCGTCTTTAGTGGGACAAGAACATGTACTCTTCAGCAGATGGTCATCCTTGTAGAAAGTCTACTTGATTTGGGGGCTATTAGTCCATTTGTACCATATACCACATACAAAGGTCTAGTTTCAAATATCTCTGCATGCAAATGGGCTGTCTAAGGGGGGAGGCTTTGATTCAGTTTGTGGGGAAGAAACAGGCATTTAGAAATGATTTATAGCTTAAGACTCTGACATGATACTTATCTCTAAAGGGAATTTGAGTTCAAACCCAAGACAGACCAAAAAAACCGCAACTGAACCTGAAACTTTTGAAATGGAAAAATCAGGTTTTGGGTTTTCCTGTATATTTCTGGAAAAAGCACCTGCTTCTCTTATATTCTTCAATATTCACCAGAAAACCCCGACGTCAAAACCCAAATAACTCTTAACAAAAAGGCAAGATTCTACAGTGAAAGAAGAGGTAGGAGGCAACATTTTACAAGCAGCTCTATTCAAAACAAAGAGGTTTTTCAGCTACTTGATCACAAAAAGGATGTGAAAAAAATTAAGGGCTGTAGATATTTTTTATGATCACATAACTCAAGAAGAGCTGATTAAGTTCTTCTCAAATGCAGAAAACATCTGAGAAATGTCAAACTAATAAAGGTATTTCTGATGTGACTCTTTTAAGGAACTGACAACAAAGGTTTAGTACAGAAACGCTGTCTCAGTGGTGCGATGTATCACCACATTGACAAGGCAGGGGAAATATTAAAAGACAATAACTAGTTAGCCGATTTTTCCATGACTGGCAGGCGTTTGGACATGTGTATTTCCCTACCTGAGATGCTAGAAAGAGAAGTAATTGAAGTCCCTAGAATCAGTGGATTTTTAATTGGGGGAGTAGGAGAAAAAAAAAAATAACATCACCCAGCAGAAGAGAAAGCAGTTTTCTCCTCTCTCCTGATACAAATCTTCATGTGTACACAAGTAATCCAACCCAAGTCAACATGATTTCTTGCTTGTACAAGAGCTGTGCTCAGCAAACATCACGCCCGAGGCTTGCCCAGAGAGCAGCAGACACCTCTGCAGCAGACACTGCTCTTCTGCTTGCTCTCAGCCAGCTCGAAAGCTTAGCTTGAACTGCAAAACACTCTCCTGAAATTGCTCCAGGAGAATAGGACATCTTTCTGAAAGCTGCATCTTACCTTGCTGTCTGGAGGGCACCCTTTGGAGCAGCTGACAAGCACAGGAGAGTAAGTTGGGCATTTTTGAGAGAAGAAAAAGTTTTTCCATCCAAAAATGCTAACTCTTTGAAAACACTTTTTTCTTTTTATCCTTCATATGCATAATTTTAAGTAACCACTCCTCATAGCCAGACTGGCATTTCTGGATCCAAAAAGAAAAGAACTGAACTAGCGTGGTAGTTAGAGGCTTTGCTTTCCGTCGGGCACATACAGGCTCTGCCTATGTCGGTACATTTGATGTGCCGGGAATATTCTCCAGCCTTGAGACAGGCCGTTACGAGGTCAGTATGCCAGGAGGCTTCACAGCCCTCATATCAGGGAGGCTGAATGCAAACTGCCCGGTGAGCATCATCACCGAGCTGTCCCATCTGCTGATCTGTGCCTGCGAATTTCTTGGGAGAGTGCCAATGGCCATGGGCCCAAAGCTTGCAAAGGACTTCTTAGATAGTTTGGCAGTCCCTGGAAATGTTTGAACTCTGCTAATACAGATGTGCAGTCAGGATCTAAGTAAAAGCAGAGTTTGAATGCACGCTTCTTGCAGTGGAGGTAGGAAGTGCTAATTAGCTATTTCTCGGTAAGGCGTGGAAGGGGGGTATGCTCTGTTCCTACCTATCATTGTTTTCTTCCTTTATTTTAAGTAAAAAAAAAAAGAATCTTAAAATTTGTGGTCACATCATATCTCCAGCTGATTTCTACTATGACTTTTTGTCCTTGATCCACTGCTGTCCCATAGTTTATCAGCACGATTTACATACTTCAGAGGCACAAGTCATCTCATCCTAAAATAGACGGTTACCTTTGATTAAATGACTTTGAAAGTGACTTTTTTGGCCTTCTGGATAAAGTGTTTCTCCATGTCCTCAAAGGCCACACAGACAGAGATCCATACATTGATATATACAAGATCAGAGGCCCTTTGAATCAGTGCAAAGCTGGATGCCTCTTTCCTGGGGGAATTGCTTTTCCCTCTTGGACCAAGCTCTGTTTGATTGCACCTTCTGGTTTTCCAGATCAGCCTCTCAAAGTGTTTAGTGCTTTGCTTCCTGCACAGAGACAGGAGGGTGAGGTTAAACTCTTAGACAGCATCAGGCTTTGGAATAACAAACCACCAGCATTTGCTGTAAGTCAGGATAGCAGAGATGAGGTTTTGAGAGCTTAGCCACTGGAGCCCACTTAGTTTTCAACATTTTGCATCTCAGGGCTCAAATAAAGATTTTGTCTTCTGAATTTCAGTAACGGCCTCTTGGGAGCAGAACAGCAGCTTTGGCAGAGACGTACTTCCACCTGCTTATTGCTTCGAACAAAACGCTGCAAACAGCCAAGCCTATCTGGCGTGCACAACTCCTGTGGATGTCTGCAAGACACGCTGGCTTGGCCCAAAGTATTAGCTCAGAGCGTGACCCGTTGTGTTCACACATAGAATCCCTGCATGTTCTTTCTATGCTTTTTTTGCACAGACGCTGGCACAGAAACTGTTCTCTTCTATGCTACTAAAAAAGCAAGGTCAGTCTCTTCAAATGGCCACGCTGACGTTGTGATCTGCAGGTTCATATTCCTCGGGGATCATTTTTACTTGCTTGCCATTAGGCGGTTGCTGAATCCAGATGTTCAGCAACCCTGCAAATTCATCAGCCCATTAACTGTAATAAATTCTGACCTGGTAATTTCTTCTACAGCCTTATTTCTTTGACCCAAGATCAGAAACAGGCACTTGAAAGCCACCCTGATCCTTATGGCAGTTGTGGAGGATGGATACCCTTCCTGTGACTGTGGTGCAAATAATGGAGCATCCCTGTACGGGAACAGAAATGAGAGGTGCCAAAACAGATTATTTTAACAAAAATGTGGAGATGTGTGTTGTGCTGCCAGGTAGCCTATAAACATCCAGTGAGGAGGGCCAGGGGTTGGGGCTAAGCTTTCTGTCCCATATGTCCTGGAGCCTGGGCAGAAGGAAGCAGGACACGGGTACAGACCAAGATCTGCTTAACAGATTGCATAGACAGAGCAAAAGCGTGAGCTTTGTGGTGTGTTGCTCCATGGGGAAACGCACAGAGAAGGTTGGAGCTGGCTCTGCTAAGCCTGGCTCAGCCAGGACCGTTTCATGATGTTGGGAAGTCAGGGGTAAGATGAAGGATAAAGGGCATAAACATTGGTTGATCATAACAGTCATTAAAATCATAGAAAATCTTGGTTGGACCTCAGGTGGTGTTTGCCTTGCCAAAGAAAGGAGCACCCAGGTTGCTCCTTCTTGAGAGAGGCATGTCTAATCCATTCTGCACAACTCCAGTAATGGCATTGCTACACCTTTGCCAGGCAATTTATTTCAGTATTTAATTGGCCTCATTGCAAAAAAGTTTTCCCTAATGTCTAACCAAAATCTCCCTTGTTAGAAATTAAGCCAACTGCTCCTTGTCCTACCTCAAAGCTCATTTATCCAGGATGGGCCACAGGGGCTGCATAATGTATTGCTTCATCAACGCAAAGCCAGGAAGAGGAGCTCTTTGTGCAATACCTTTTCCTACAGCTCTGTGCTTGTACAGTACTGAACACAACAGGGACTTAATCCCGGTTGATCCTTAGGCATTCTTGTAATAAACATGATTAATAACAAGATAACAAATTCCTTTTGTTGCTATCCTCTGGCAAAAAATAAGTCAAAGCACAGGAATGAAAAGATTTTGCAGCTCTAAGAAAATCTGGGTACAGATTGTGGCTAGTTGTAGGCAGACAGGCAGCCATGAGCTGGCAATATGCAGCAGCAGATTCTTGGGCTCAGAAATGATGAAATGTCCCTTTTTCTATCAAGAAAAACTGTAGAAAATATCCTCAAGCAGAGACTGCCCTCAGGCTTGAAAAGAGAAGGATTGGTTTCTGCTTTCTGCACTTTTCTTAGGAGTATGAAAAGCTGAAATCCCAAATTCATGGTTGACTTACTATTCTCCCTTTCTTCATGTTTCTCATTTGCTTGCCAAATTTTGGAATACAAAGGGAAATCCATGAATATAAAACTCTCCAAAATCCCACAAAACATCCAGAAAACAAATAAACACAAATGAGCTCTCTTCCAGCGCAACTGGGATCCGTGTTAGCTCCTAAATGCAGTTTTGTCATTCCCATTCTCTGAGCGCTGCACATCTATTTACTGCTCCATTGTAGTCGTCCCGTATCTTCTCCTCCCACGTGCGCTAATGCATTTTGTTACTTCTGAAAAGAAGGAAATCAAATATTTGCCTGACATAAATCGGGATAAAGGAGCGATTTACAAAAAGCGTTTCCTTCCGGAAATCATGAGCTGGGTATTGCGGAACGGAGCGAACAGTTCCTGCAAACAGATGTGTAATTTTAGTCACGGAAATAACCTGTAATTCGGATAACCCATCTATCCAGGAAGGATTGTAAAGCATCTGAGAGCATCCTCTGCTACAGCCCAGACACCTCCATCGCTGGACCCCGGACACAGCTAATTCCTGTTAATTTTTCTTCTTTCCGCATAAATAAATCCAGTTTGGCTAGTGGCTGGGGGAATCCTTGGAGGCCGTGGGTGGGGAGGATCTTGACCTCCCTAGAGATTGTGGTGTCTTCAGAACAAGCATCCAGGAACTGTTCTTTGTACAGAAGGTCCTAATAATAAAAATGATGGAGAACAAGCTGTGTAATGGATGTGACACACTGGGAGCAAAAGCCTGGTCCCGGAGCAGTCAGAAGCAGGAGGTTTGCTGCGACTTTAACCTCCATGAACTTCCCGGAGTGTCACCAATCCCTTCTCATTTGAGCCAGAGCCTGGCTCAGCTTAAGCTTATTGCATTTTGATTCGAAAACAAAATCCTCCAGAAGGCAAAAATCTGAAGGGAAGAAGTTCTCCCCAGGCAGAAATCTGCAGCGGCAGGTTTCTACCCTCGTCAGAAGTGAATCATTGCCTGCTCCGCATGTGCAGAGCTTCGGTGGCGTGGCCGGGGCAGACAGCTGGTTCCTGTCCCCATCTGTAGTGCTGCTGATGGATGAAATGATGCATGCTGTGTCTGAAGGGGTTGCCAAGTTTGGGATGGGGTTATGTTAAAAAAGGCAGACAGCCATGACAAGGTTTGGGTCATTCCTCTGACTCTGAAGGCGTTTCCTAGCTGTTTAATTATTCAGGAACAATTTTTGCCGAGACCAGGGCTCAGATTCGCTGCCTGCTCTTCCTGCCCCATCTGCTCCCTGGGTTCTCTGCCGACCCTTTGGATCTGTGGGGTACAGGCCAATCTCCCTCGCTCCCTGTGGGGGTTAATCATTCTTTTCTCCCAGATTTCCTCCTTGCTCAATGTTTTCGCTGTCTTTCCCATGTGTTTGGGAGCAGCAGATAGAGGTGGATGCTGAGGCTGTTTTAAAACCAGGGACTGAGCAATAATTGAGGGACACGCAGTGCCGCTCAGCCCCCCAAGCCCATCTATTACTAGTCTCCTCTGACTAAAGCCAGCTCCAGAAGATGAAATAAATATGTCTCAGTGACCAGTAACAGGCTCTGGGTGGCGAGTGCAGGGAAAGAAAGTGGGGGGGCTACTGGATAAGGGCAGCAAAGCAAAGGAGGTGCAAGGGAAACGGTCCTTCTGTGGGGCAGAGTTAAGGGTATTGCGTGTGCTCGGTGGCCTGCCATCCTCACGGACCCGCTTGCTCAAGGCTGTGAGGGTGCACCTCCCGCACTCAGCATGACTGCCGTCTCCCCGAGCCGTAAGCCCCAAAGCCGTGGCAGTTCAGCTGCTTTTGGCACGGCTATTCGTGGTGCGGGAGCACCCTTCCTCCACACAGCTGAGGTACAAACCAGCTCCAAAACCACAACTCCTGCCAGTCCGGCAAGGCAAGGCCCAGCCCGGACATGCGGAGCCGCAGCGGCTAAGCAAAAGGCAGCACGGGGAGGATTTAGCCCGGCGCGGGTCTGAACGACACCAGCCCACCTGCAGCTGGCTTGGGAGAGGAAGGTGCGCTGCCGTGCTCAAAGGGCTACTGGCCCCGGGGCGGCCAGGTGCCAGAGGTGACCTGGTCCCCAGCAGAGGGTGGCAGAGCTCCGCGCTGAGCAGCCGGAGGCTGCAAACCCATCCTGCTCCCCAGCAGCCGCAGCAGCGGAGCCCTGCAGGCTGCAGCGCAGCATCGCCGGTGCTGACCCCTTTGCCCTACGCTAACGTGGCCCAAAATGTTGCCGGCTTCATGGTCTTCGAGCGAGCCCGGTCCCGTAGGAAGGTAGAGGAGCCAAAGTGTAAACCCGATGCCTCACTAGAAGGTAGAAAGGGAGGGATCGGTACTCTCATGCTGCTGGAGCCGCAGAGGTGCCCACTGAAACCTATGGCAATGAAATAACTGAACACCTCTCGTGGCCCTGGCTTAGCCCTCCAAAGGTGTTCTTGAAGCCTTGGCCGTACAGAGAACGGCCTCTCTCAAAGCCTGCTGGAAAAGGGCAGTGTTACAAAGTGCGAGACAAAATAAAAAACTCCTGTCTTTGGGGAGGTTCAACGTTTTGAAATTCATTTTCACTTCACAGCAGAATGAAAGGGGAAATTTAGAAATATTTCACCAAGCGGAAATTTCATTTTGGAAATGTCAGAACCCCCTTCTGGAAACGCTTCATTCTGTAATACTGAAGCAGGATGATTTGAAAAAGCAAATGTAATATATAAATATTAAACACCTATAAAATGTTTATCACATTCTATATTATTTAAATTCTTATTACACCTCACTGTGTTACATTAAAACAATAGCATAAAATCAGAGTTAAATCAAACAAGAAACTGGAAATTAAGTGCCCCATTTTGACTACAGATTATTTCCATTTCCAAGGGTGACTCATTCTCATTAGATCTTCCCATTTTGGAAAAAGGCGGCTTTTTTCCTGAAATACTGTTTCATTACACATCCCTCCCGGGTTGTAGCAATAGGTGCCGTTCTCAGTGCTCCCAGCAAGAGGTTTCATAAATGTTCACCTAGGATGGGAGATTTGTTTTTATAATTTTAGATACGGGGTGATCAAGGAAAGGAGGAGAAGAGGGGAGCGGCGTTACTCTTTCCTAACTTCAACAACTACCTTTTAGACTTTCTAAGTCTAAACTCCTTGCCTGGAGGCCCTCCGTGGAGGCTCCATCGCCTGTCTTTCTTGAGGAGACCCTCCCCACCGAAAAAAAGAGAAGACCAGGGACCGCTGTTTAAAGGGGTGCACCAAAACACAGTAAAGGGGCAAATTTGGCAAACTGCCCCGAAAAGGTGACAGGCTGGGGGGTTCAAAGTTGCTGAATGAGCAACTTGCTCATTTTAGAAAGACAGTCCTGGGGCTGGTCATCTCAACGCCTGGAGAAACCTTCCAAACGGGTGGGATAATCCGCACAGGACCTGCCTGCAAGCAGACAGCCAGGAGTTACTCAGAGCCCAGCCAGCAAAGCCCATAAACGTGTAGCCAGGGATTAAATAGCTTTTTTTCAATCTCCGCACAAAGTTTATAACAGAAAATGAACCTGGGTTTCCTGACTTAGCTGCCAGGTCTCGCATTAACACTGCCGAAGTTTGCAACGTCCTTTCCAGATTCAGTGGGCAGTTTGGCTGAGTGGAGGTAGCATCACTCAAGTTTAAAGCCTAAAATGATATTTAAGATTCCAGATCAGTGATACTGCTTCTTCTCAGCCTGAGAAAGGCATTTACATCCTTTAAAAACAAGTGTTTTGATTGTGTTTTATGTAGAGTACACATAACCAATTGAAATGTAATAGCCTCTATGTTACTGAGCTCATTTATGCATTGCTGTGGCTTATGTCTTTATGTCTTTAGGACATTAAATCATCCCTAGGGTCTTGTGTTTTCTTACATCCTCCAGCACTGTTTCTTTTATGGTAGACTAAGTCTCTATGGGAGATTAAGTTTTACAGTGCGATGCCTCAATCCAATTTTTTGTTACCACTGCTTGTTCTGCAGACTTCCACTTGCACATGGTGTAAACTTCGGCTCGGGGGAGCTGCTGACATTGCTCCAGATTGTCACACACCCGCTTCCGTCTTTCGAGAAATGAGTCTTAGCTACAAATGACCAAAGGTGTCTAGCAGCGCCCTGGCATGAAGCAGGACACTGGGAGAAAAGGGGAAGATATGGCAGTGTTTAGGATGTTTTTTAATCTACGTTTAGCATTTCTTTAATCATTTAAACACCAGGGCTTCTACATTTGCACTGCAACACACTTTCTGCGTGACTGTGATAAAGTCAACCTGTCACAGACTGGAAATGAAGGCTGTGGCCACCAGGAATTTTTCAGTGCATTTTCCTGTGTTGTTTTGTCAGCACCGAAAAATGCCAGTTTGTTACACCCATAAGAGGCAGATTTGAAGCCTTGCTTGACTTGAAACTTGTTTTGAGAAAAATGCTGCCGTAGTCCAAACATTTCAGTTTTTAAATGAGGAGTCTCTGGGCATTGAATCAGGGGCTTTCTGGTAAAAAAATTTAGTTTATTTAGACTAGGAAAAAGAAATTAAGAAGCTGAAACCAAAACAAACCACAGCATTTGGATTGATCCTTGCTTGCATCCCTCCCCCTGCACCACAGGAGGAGGAATTGCATTGAGTTTATTTAATTCACAACCGTTTTTGCCACAGCTCAAGACAGAAAAATGTTTCCCTGTTACAGAGATCTTCCTGGGACAAAGCTCAGTTTCTCCTTTGGCTCAGGTTACTAGCTCTGCCCTTCCCCAGGACAGGACCGCGTGCAAGTACACGAAGGATGAGGAGCTGCTCGGGCTCCGTGGTAATGAGCCGGTTAAGCAAGACAGATTGCTGTGACCTCTTGTGACTATCGTCGCTATGTGTACAGGTGTGAGGGGACATCACCGCACTCCTGTACAGCAAGGATGCTGCTTGTTGATCCATTCTCTTTTTATATCTCTTTGCCTCGTTGCCTTTCGCTCTCTAACTGCCCTGCCAACGAGCTCCTCATTATACAACTCCCCAAACGTATCCCTTAGAAAACAAAACCAAAGAAGAAAACATATTTAGCTCTAATGATGTACACACTCTCTTTGTGTTTGCATCTATTGCAGTTTACCGAGCGAAGGACTTGCAGCCCTGTTGGGAGGATGAGCAGGGCACGTGGCTTCTCCAGCACGCCTTGTCTAAAGGGAGGCTTATGCTGGCTACGGGTGACTCAGATAAGGTACAAGTGACCTGAAGGAAACATACTGTCAAATTGAAAGTCAAGCTTGGCGTTTAACTAGGCAATATCAGGAAATTATTATGGACAAGTGGGAGGTGGTGGAGCCTTAAGGTGGGCCTGGGAAGACAGATGGGGACCAGCTTTCCTGCAGCAGACAGGGTGCAGCTAGTGGGTGAATTATGCTGTTGCAAATTCCCTGCAGCACAGGGAACTGCAAGTCCAGGTATTCAAGCAGATGTAAACCAGACCAGTTAATGAATCTCTCCATAAATCTTTAATTGTGAAGCCATGAGGAAGAGCTGCTGGGGTAGCAGTCCTTTCTCTGGCACCAGCCTGGCGCAGGAGATGGACGCTGCTGCATCTCCCGAGATGCATCAAGAGGAAGAGGTGCTGCCTGGAGATGGTGCCCATTCTTTCCAGAGCTGCTTATTAGTTGACCCTCTGCCCCCCATTTCTAGATGCCCTTCCTCTCCCCGGATACCTGCAGGATCTGAATCATGCACCAAATCAATCTTCCCTTCTGCGTACTCGCAGCCTTCAAACGCACAGATTTTTCTCTTCTCACCTTTCCAAACTACTTGCTGGTTAGCCACGCTATAGGTATTCCACTCTTTTAATCTTCCTTCCTGTCTCAAGCCCACCAATGCTCTAATTATTTTTTCCTTCCCATTTTTCTGATCTCACTTCAAGCTTTCTCATAACGAGGTGCTTTGAGCTGCTTGTAAAAGCCCAGTTTAGTCTCATCCCAGCTGGCAATGGCAGGGCTCACGTTCGAGCCAGTCAAAAACTCTCCAGCGAAACCAAGTATCCTCACGAAAAACACCATTTCATGCAGCACCAATTATCTCGTTTAATAGTTCTGAGCTTCAAAGTTGTTTGGCCAAGCCCAAGGCCAGGTTCTGTGAAATTTCTTTCCAGTTAGCTCAAGGGCCAGGAGCACAGGGAGCTGCGGGCTGGTAGCCACCGAGCCAGGCAGGTCTGCGGCAGGGCCAGGGATTTTGGGGGTGTGCAGGATCTTCCCCACCAGCGTTTCAGTGCCATTCACAGCCTTTCTCATTTCTGTCCTCAGTGAAGCTGACGGGAATGGTAACATTCACGGGAGCAGCTGCAAAACTGTGGGAGTTTCTACTCTGTGATAAATTTAAAAAAATAGTATTGGTTTCAGTTCAATTTGGACCAAAATCAACAAGTGAAAGGAAAAAAAAAAAGAATTTCTTACAAATTTGCTTTTTGGCTATCTCCAGCTAGTGTCTCTCTGCTCAAGGACGTGATGAGTTTGTGAATGCTTGCTTTTCAACTTGCTGCTATAGCAGACTTCTTGAAGCCAAGAAAAAAGCCTGCATAAAAAGTATATAAAACAAACAATCTTTTTTAGATAAAGCAAAGGAGGGGGAACTCGCATGGCTTGATGTAAGTGTCCAAGTGGTGGTCTGTCTCCTCATAGAAGCCACTTATATCAGAGTAGATTGTGAAAGTCAGTGTTTTTCAGGTATGGACTAATTTGGGGGGTACAGGGGAGGAATTTGAAGGATTTTGTTGCTTTTCCATTCATCCTTCAAATTAATACTGTGCAGTCTGTTACACATCCCGGGTAACATGATGCAGTTACATTTGTAACCTCTCCGCTTTCCTCAGATCCCAGCTGCCTCTATGCCTGTTTTTACGCCCTTAAATCTGTTCTGTATTTTGATGAAGATGTTTGAACCTGTCCATCTAGCCTGCAGATATTTCTGAGGTAGGCTCTGTTGATCATCAGTTCCCCACCGGTTTCACGTGTCCCCCGCTGAGTGCATCCAGCAATTTCAGACGTGCTTGCTTTGAAGTGAACTCAGCATCACAAACACATTTCAAGCAAACAGCTTGGCGTGGTCCTTTCAAATCCATACTTCAAACTCTACAAACTCACTGGAGCATTTCAGCAGATTTTTTGGGGACCGAGGTCTGATTAACTCCTCTCCTAATCTCTCAAGCCATTATGTTCAATGAGAAGTGTAAACAGATTGGAACAGTAAACTCAAACAAACAGAAAAATTGCAGTGCATTAAATTCTTGGCTGCAGCCTAGCAAAGAAAAATAGATTGTGAAGGGGAAAAAGCAAACGGGGAGAGGTAGGCAGGAGCTTGTCCATCACAAGCCTGTGACAAGCGTTCCTGCTAGTGGCAGGGCAAGAGGCACGGGAGTATGGCAAGCGAGCCAAACGCCCTCCAAGAGTGAAGGACGAAGGGAAGGATGCTCCGTGCCAACATGCCTCCTGCTCCCCAGGCTGCGGAATGCTGTGCGAGTCCTAGGACACCAAACCCTGAGCTGAAACGTTTAATTTCACTAATCTGAGCATGCTTAGTGTGCTGCCGCGTCGCAGAGGAGGTGGGTTGGGGTTGTTTCTTATTTCCGTTCAGTGGACCTCATCTCCTGCGAGACTGCAGCCCTCCCTCTGGTTGCAGCCCCAGAGTGCCCGGGCACGCTGTGCCATTGCACCTCGAATACCGTGTTCAGTGTTGGGCCCCCCACTACAAGAGGGATATTGAGGTACTGGAGCGTGTCCAGAGAAGGGCAACGAAGCTGGGGAAGGGTCTGGAGCAGAAGTCTTATGAGGAGCGGCTGAGGGAGCTGGGACTGTTCAGCCTGGAGAAAAGGAGGCTGAGGGGAGACCTCATCGCTCTCTACAGCTGCCTGAAAGGAGGGGGTAGAGAGGTGGGGGTCGGTCTCTTCTCCCAGGTAACAAGTGATAGGACGAGAGGAAATGGCCTCAAGTTGTGCCAGGGGAGGTTTAGACTGGATATTAGGAAATTTTTCTTCACCGAGAGGGTTATCAAGCATTGGAACAGGCTGCCCAGGGCAGTGGTGGAGTCGCCATCCCTGGAGGTATTTAAAGGACGTTTGGATGAGGTGCTCAGGGACATGGTGTAGTGGTGGGCTTGGCAGTGTTAGGTTTATGGTTGGACTCGATGATCTTAAAGGTCTTTTCCAACCTATATGATTCTGTGATTCTGTGATTCTGTGATCCCCGCACACCGGGCACCGCTCAGCCCCCTGCCCGGCCAGGGGCAGAGGCAGGAGCGGGTGTGACCTTATCGGATGATGATTTCCCCCAAAGGAGGTTGCCAACCCAGCCAGACAGCAAAGGGTGTGAAAAGAAACAAACCAGCAATGTCCAGGCCTAGGGAAGGCAATGCGAAGCATTTCAGAGGGGAATTTTTCATGTTTTCTTATTTTCTAAATAACATGTTTGTCCTAATCGGCGTATGAGCTCTGCAAACTCAGTATTTTCAGGGACTGTCCCAGAATTCTTTGTATTTGAATTTGTTCTGTTGAAAAAAAAAAAAAAAAAGATTGAAAAACAATCTTTTGGCCTCCTTTTTGTGTTTTCAGCTAAATGTTTCAATTTCCAAGGTATTTTTAAAACAAAAGATAGAACATTTTTTCCCTGAAAATTGAAAATTTCTACTTTGTATTGCCAGCCAATTTATTCCTGGTTTTAAAAATGGGTAAGAGCACTGTTTGGTTGCGACGGCTTTTCATTCTTTCAAAATAGAATTAAAACCACCACCCTGAGCCAAAAGGGCAATTGCTCCATAGCCAGCCCCACAGCAGTGAATAACGGGGAGCATGGCCAGACCACATCATAGGACTTGCAGCCCAGCCGGGGAGACCTGGCTTATAGGAAGGGAAGTCACTGTGAAACGCTCCCTGTCAGAAGAAAGAAAATCATTTTTCTTCCCTCTTATTATACAATTTTTTGGGAAGGCCAAAGGAAGCTAGTATGTTCCCCAGCCCTGCGATTCGGACAGACGCTAGTGCTTTCTTTCGAAGACTACTGCAGAGTAAACTATGCACCAGGGTGTATTTTGGCACAGAAATGCTCCTGTGGACTGTATGGGGAGTCATTCCTGCAGGGAAAATTGCTTTTTTTGGTATTATTCTGATCTGCTCCAGCAGCTCCTGGGGAGTTTTACTCAAATATTCTCCTTCTGTCACTGCCCTTTGCTCTTCTGCATTTAGTTTATCCCCCCCCAGGGATCCCCGCTCATCTGGGTTCTCAGTAAAAGCTTGGGGCTAGTGTGTTTCCCCAGGCAGGGTCAGTGGCTGAGACAAGGTGCATCCCGGTCACGGTCCCTTCGCTGGACCACGTGCTCCGTGTGCTACGGTGGGAGCTACTAGGGGTGACTCTTTCTGGCAGCCTCCAAAGCCATTTCTCCCTCTGGATAGAAAGAGCACGTGGAGGCCATAAAAGAGACCCAGGAGCATGCTGTTTGTTGGCAAGGAAGCAGCCTTGCTGTTCTCAAGGGCTTTTAGGGCAAAGAAGGTATCTTCAGGACACATCTCAGCTGGTCTGGAAGCTCCAAGTCATAGGATGGCCCATCCCGCGGGCAGGGTGAGGTGTCCCCCAGGAGCTGAGACAACCACAGTGCACGGAGAGCTCTGTGCTGGGCACCCCGAGGACGCGGGAGGAGCTCTGGTCCCTCCGCAGCTGCGGCACAGCACGGAGCAGGGAGGAGAAAGCCGACAGACGGCAGAGAAGCGCATTAATTTCAAGCTCTGTTAAGAACAGTGAGGGAAGGAAAAGAGGACTGATTTCTGACAAAGAAATAAAATCCAGCAGGGGAGACATCTTGTTTCAAAGTTGCTCAGAGTGCTCTGGAAGGAGACAGCCGGTGTGCTTCAGACTGACCAAGAGGCTCTCAACGGTGCTGGCGTGAGCCAAGTGGCAGGAGGCAATCTGGAGCAATGGGATTTTCTACAGTAAAAATGAGGATGTAGAGCAGGAGTGAGGTGAGAGTGGACCAGCTGTGGGGTCAGGCCATGGTCTGGGAGGGATTCAGGTGGAGCCAGTGAAGTTGGAGCCCAGCGAGACGAGGAGGCTGGTTGTTGAGGGATGCTTTCTTGGGAGAAGGGGAGGTTCAGAGGGGGGAGCAGGGACTGCACATGGAGCTGGCCTAAGCTCAGAGTTTCCATCCTGAGGAAGGTTCTCCTTCGCTGTCAAAATGAAAATGAACAACAGAAACAAAAAATCAATATTTGGTTTAAGAAATACTACACTTCCCAAGAAATTCATCAACATTAATAAACGTTTTGTGAAGCATGTTGAAATTTTATTTACATACCATTTTCCGGCAGAATATAATGATTATGAAAATTACCCAGAAGGTTTATTCCTTGGGGAGAGAGGAGGAAAGCTGAAAGCGAGGATTCACCTCTGTAGCTTGCAAACGTTAGTCCCTGTCGCAGATGACTGATACAGCTTAGGCCATGAAGGTCACTGCAGAGTTACCTATGGATGTTTAACACACTACAGCGTCAGATAAGCCACAAATGGAGTGGACATAAGAAACGACGAAGGTCACCTCTGTGTCCACGTTGTGCAAATCTTCTTTTTCGCAGCTTTTGATCCCAACTCAGAAGTGCCTTTTTATCTATTTAATTTAAAAATGAATTGCTTTCTACCCAGCTCTGAAAAACAAAACCTGCCAGATAAAAGTAAACCACACAGGCCATTAATTTCAGCAGGACTTAGGCTGCTTTCCCCATCCATTCAGCAGGGAAAGCGCATTTATAATGCATTGAGTGGTAGGAGGAAGCAAGGGAGAACGTTGTCTGCAGTTGCTCAAAAATATCTCCTCCATTTCAAACATGCCTTTTTTGCTTTTTTGTTTCTTTTCTTGTTTTGGGGGGGTTTTTTGGTTGTTGTTTTTTTTTTTTTTTTTTTTTTTTTAAAAAATGCAAGAGAATCCTGCAGGCAACAGCCTCTGTCACTGCCCAGGGCAGGTTCATCTTGTGCAGTGAGTCAGAGACCGCGAGGGAAAAATAGCGTATGATGATATAATTAATGACTGTCTTCGGGAAGAGGTACAGAGGGCCTTGGATGAAGTCACGGGGCCCAACGGCACTTCACTTGCTCGTTTGCTTCTCTGAGCCTGTTTTGTTTAAGGCACTATTTTGTGATGGGTGGAAATACAGACTGTCTCTGCTTCCTCACCCTCCCCAAAGCGGGGCTGTTCAGCTGCAGGAAGAGGAGGCTGAGGAGGGACTTTCTGACAGTCCTTAAATATTACAAAGGCTACTGCAAAGAGCAAAGGGATAATCTCGTCTCTGTAGCTGTGGTGGCTAGGACAGAAAGTTCAAGGGCTTTGGACTGAGGCTCAGCATTAGCAACAACGCTGTTATTTTATCAAGTAGCTAGCGATTTAGCAATTTGGGGCACCTACCTGAAAATACTTTAAAAAAGCCTACTTTTAAGGTGGTGAATCCTTAGTGCTTTCTAAATACCTCCTTCCACCTTTCTTGAGTTAGAATCATCCAGAGCAGAGAAATCCAAAATCAAACCAAGCCAGTTTTGTTAAGTTTTCTCTGTGAAGAAAACATCCAGCGCGCTTTAAGGGACCCTGGAAGACTGCTGTGGTGCGACTTCGCTGACGGAAGAAGAAAAACATAATTTAGGGCTGACAGTGTAGCTTTTTCATCTATTCTAAAGCTACCTGCAGGGTAAAATTTTCTGGTGCCAATCTCTACAAAGAGTTTTGCAAATGTTCCAGATTAGGCAATGTTTACTTTTAATGTTTAAAATGAGATAGCTTGATCCTCTCGCTGTCTCACTCAGCATTTGGGGGATTCTCCTGACGATTTTTCATTGCTGGCTGTAAAAACCCCCCAGGTTAGAGAGGCTCACCCGCTCCCATGTCCTGTCCTTCAAATCTGGCACCAAAAGCCAAATGAGCAGACAAACGGATAAGTTCTATGGGTAGAGGATAAACTTGCACTGCGTAATTCTGGTACTTTCAACAACTTTTAGGGAATCTCCCGTGACAGAGCTGGTCTCTTTCCTCAAGGCATCACAACCCAGTGTGCCAGACTCCTGCCCTTGGCCCTTGGCCTGGCACCTCAGTTACTTCTACCTCTGCAGATGATGCCTTTTCTTTTCCATTTTAATTTCTTGGGTTTCCAGGATGTCTCATTTTTTCGCTAATTAGAATGATCCCATAAGATTGGGTCACCTGGAAGCCCCTGACATGAACTCTTAGCTCAACTTGCAGTTTAACAGAACATTTTATTCAGGCCGTAAAATAAGCGCAGTCTGCTCTTGTCATCAGCAGCTGAGCAGCGGTCATTGACCAAGCATTGACACTGCCTCCATCAGCCACCCGCATCAGAGTTAAAATGCACCCGGAGTGGGGAGGGTGAAGATTGCACTGATTTCATTCCAGTGGTGTAGCTGAAGCAGCCCAGGTTTCTAGAGGAGGTTAGAGAGAGGACGGAGCAGAGCTCTCCGAGTTGCTCTACCTGTTTGCTCCCCTTGGTCAGTCGACCATCACTGAGAGGCCAGGACATGATCATCCTGGGTTTGCTCTCTAAATCGTTCAGCCTGTTCTTGAGGCGTTTCTTACTCAGCAGGCCATCAGTCTTGTTGAGACTTGGGCAGCCAAGGGCCAGCAGCTCCAGAAAGCACATCCATCACTTTACCAGAACTTGTCTTTCTGGGGGCTGCTGCCTGCTTTTCCAACATGTGTCCTCCCTCAAACACCAGCAAGGTCTGAATAAAGAATGAACTTATTCCACTGTGCTGTCAATAAATGTTGCCCACAAAACCAGAGGGGTTAGTGAGTCCCTCAAACCAGCTAAGACAGAACCTCTGCTTATTTTTTGTATCTAAAGAAGCACTGCAATTAATTCCTTAACCTTCTTTCAAGAGAATGGTAATTGCTGCTGTGGCAACATAACAAGAGATGCTGTTTTCCACCCAATGCTTCATTAACTTGACCCTAATTGGCCAAGTAAACAAAAACAAATTGCTGCTCAATCTTGACTTGGGCTGCGTCTCTTAAAGGAATCTGGGTAAGACAGGAAGAGAAGGACTCAGTGCTTGAGACAGAGGTTGCACAATAAGCAAGAAATCCTTCAGGTCAAAAATAATCCTGCACCTACCAAGAATAATCAACTGTATGCTTTCGTGTCATGACCAGAAACATTAAGCAAAGAGTTGCGTAAATCACACAAGGGTATTTCCCCCCCCCCTTCTTCTATTAATGGTGATTGGGACTGAATTAAATGGCTTGGCTGCTCATTTTTCATCCTTTGTGCTCTCAGACGTGTCTGAGAATAGAACAGCAGACGGAGGGAAGATGGCCATAATGAGCTGCTGGAACCTCCAATGTGCTGAAAATCCTCGAAAGCCTAGGAAAGGGTGAAAGCAACAGCATTACATACATATCCTGTATCCAGGGTTAAACTAAGTGCTGTGGCTTCTGGCCAAGCCCAAAGAATGTTTTTCCAACTGGTTGGTTGCATGATCACTGGCACAGCCCCTTCATCCATAGGTGGTCCACAGGTGGTTATAGAGAAAAAAGGGAGTGACAAATTAAAGTGGTCATAATTTCTCTATTGAACATTGGGTTTAATTCCCCCTCCCCAAAGGGTCAGATTTATCTCACATCAAAATTCCTCCATTACAGACGCATAAGGCTATCTCAGCTAGTTACCCTAAACTGCCTTTATAGCCGGTGGAATTTAGGGTGGGTATCATCTGGTCAACAGAAGGCATCTACTTTAGGCTGAGACGAATTGCACCAGACCCCCTTAACAGTATTGACTTTGAATTGATTTCCACTGACCTTAAAAGAAGCCTTGCTCAGGCAAGGCATCTCCCCTCTAAACATCCTCCCAGTTCCATCCAAAGCATCTGCTTCCTCTTAGATTGCCCACTTTCGGAGGACAAAATGCCTGATAAATCAATTATTCCAGTTTGGATGTCACGTCTCCATGTAACTGCAGGTCTCGGGCATCCTGACTTGCAGGGTCTCTGTTTGCAGCCAGCCTGCATCTGCTGGGGGGGTATCTAATAACAATTATGTTTCTGTCCTTGGTGCTTTCCTCATTCCTTTTTTCCCAAAATGCCCCAAGGCAATGACAAAAGTCCCATTGACTTCAGCAGGGCCAGGATCTTGCCCTTTAAGTCCATAAAAGCTTTCTTGACAGCTGCTGATGCTTGCTGGGCAAGGGTGAAAGTTGTGTTCAGCTTTGGAGACAGGAAATAAAATGTTTACATCTTGGATCATTAGCTTTTTTCTGGCCGGGTGCATAGCATGAAATTCAAGGGCAATATTTATCAGAGGACAAAAAAAGGATTGTAGAGACTGAATTTGTCTCCTTTGTTCATTAAACCTCTACCAGGTCCTAACTTCTAGAATTCCCCAGAGAACCCTGTCCTGCACAGGTAAGTCAGGCACCAAATGCTGTAGAGCTGTTATGATCCAGCGTCCCATCAAATCTGCTCTGGCACTTGAGAGTTTTCATCTGTAACTGTTATTTTTTTCTTATTATTATTTTGGTTTCTGACATGACTTTAAATGAGCAGCAGCAGTAAAGCCAATAAAGTAAAACTGAGGAGAACAGGGCTGCTTTCCTGCACGTGCAATGGCCTGGTTTTGGCTGGGATAGAGTTAATCTTCTTTATAGTAGCTGGTATAGTGCTGTGTTTTGGATTTTAGTATGAGAATAATAGTGATAACATGCTGATGTTTTGGCTGTTGCTGAGTGGTGTTTACACTGGTCAAGGCCTTCTCAGCTCCCCGTGCTCTGCCAGGGGCACAAGAAGCTGGGAGGGGGCACAGCCGGGACAGCTGATCCCAACTGCCCAAAGGGCTATTCCATACCATAGGGCATCATGCTCGGTATAGAAACTGGGGGAGTTGGCTGGGGGCAGCGATCGCTGCTCGGGGCCTGGCTGGGCGTCAGTCCAGCAGTGAGCAGTTGTATCACCGTTTTTTTTTCCCTTGGGTTTTGTTCCTCTCTCACTCTTTTGTTGTTTTCCTTCTCATTACAATTTATTATTATTATTATTATTATTATTATTATTATTATTATTATTATTATTATTATTTTGTTCCCATTATTAAACTGTTCTTATCTCAACCCACGAGTTTTCCTACTTTTGCTCTTCCGCTTCTCTCCCCGTCCCACCGGGGGCTGGGGGGAGGGTGAGCGAGCGGCTGGGTGGTGCGTAATTACCCACTGGGCTAAACCGCGACACCCAGTTACCCAGCACTGGAGTCCTGCCTCTTCTTCTGCTCCCTCTTCCTCCGGTCTGATTATGTTAAAAGCTTTTCTGCACATGGCAGGACTTTAGCAAAAGGGGAGGTGGGAACAGCTCCTCTGTATTTCTGGTAGGAAATGCAGTATGAATTTCACTGAACAGGAGATGATCTTGGTTTTGGTTCTGCAAGCGTTGGTAGCAGTAGGGTACCCTGGAAAAGGAAGGTAACTGTCCCTCCAGCTTTGTTTTCCTATCAGTACCGAGAAGCGGCTGAAGTGAGCTCAAAACTAGGAATGGGAGCACAGAGATACAACTTCAGATGTCCAGGGAACATCATGGTCCAGCACAGTGAGAATTAAGCTGAACACCTGGCATTTTCTAATTGCAATTTTGCATTTGAGGGTCTAAATTTCACTGAGCTCCTCCCTGGGCACCTCCACTCCTCAGTAATTCTGACTCTAAATGGTTTGTGCATCTGTGCCAGATTGGCAGGAACGACTCCCATGGGGTTTGTGGGTGTTGGATCAGGCCCTGCCTGCAGACCACGCTGTAGCGAGGAAGTGTATAATGATTTGGAGAAAAATGATGTCTTTATGAGCATCATTTATTCCTTTAGAGATTGGCCACTGAAGCAGGGCGGATGGACTGGCCAGGCTTCCCCTGCACAGTAAACCGCTTAATCTCTCTGCGCTGTCAACAGCCGTCTGTGGCTTCCCATCAATTACCCATAAAAAACCATTCTGGAGTGGTGATGAAAGCTCTCCATTTCCACAGCACTAATACCAGATCTGGGTTTTAATGGCCCAGGGCCGCTAAACGCATGATATACAGTTTGCTCTGAGGCCTCTGCAAGTGAAGGGAAGGTGGGATGAGGGGAGGAGAACGGAAGGGGGGGAGGTGATGGAGGGAGGTTTTATAATGCCCTCATTGCTAAGAAACTTTACAGGGAGAGGAAACAGAAACCGCTTGGGAAGTGCCACAGTAAAAGGACTGCATACGCCTGTGTTTTTCCAAATACAACAAGGGGGAAAAAAAAGAAAATATCTGGGAGTTTATTTAGAAGGGCTTTGAAAGCCCCTGGTAAACCCGAGGTGTCTGTGTTAGATCGCTGGGATCTAAAATAAATATTTGATTGCTGTTTCATTCTCCATCTGCAAGAGGAAAAGGTGAAAAATATTTAGGATTACCTCCTTCGTCCAGCTGTACTGAGTCAATAGATTCAGAGTATATAAATTCAGAGTGGCAGAAAAATCTCTTTTGATGTAGAAGAGGCCTGTCATTGGGGAAAACACTAAATCCCAGAGACGAAATCTGTAAAAAAACCCTCAAACAACCCCCCTAGCACAAACAAACAAACAAACAAAAAATCCCCAGCTCATCCCTGGAGTTCGAAACCAATGAATAATCAAAAAACCAAACAAACCGCTGCCAGCAGAGAGGAGATAGCCAGGCGTTAAACAGCAACCGCCCAGTCCCGGCATCGTCCCGAGAACGAATCTTGTTGGCCGTGTGGCTCCACGGTGCAACTGGGAACCACTAGCTGGGAAATGCAATGTAATTATTAGTAGATACCACTCGTCTGCATTTCCCGTTTCTGTCCTTGCCAATAGCCTCTGGGGAAGGGTTTTCATCTGGTTTTGATGAAAGCAAAATTAAAGTAATCGTAACAAAAATGTATCTGACTGCATCCCCGCCAGTGGAGAGGAGGAGGGAGTGGAGGAGAACCCTGTGCTGTTGTTGACAGAGCTGTGCTGACCGCGTGGTGCTCTTCTTGGCAGGCACCTAGGATGGTATACGCTAACAGAAAATGTAAGATATTAGGCAGAAATATGGTTATTCTTCTTCCGTGAAAAGGCAAAAACACATTTGCAGTTTTACTGTAACACAGAAGCATAATCACTGGGTCTGAAAAAGCACAGTTACCCCCGGTTTTTGCTGGCGTAAGCCAGAGGAGAGTCATGTCTGCAGGTTCATGGAGTTGGAGTCTCCTCTCTCTCGGGCTACTTTGTTGTTCCTGTGTCTGACAACGAGAAAATCTGTCAGCCTTGGGCAAAAATCATGTTTTGGGGAAAGCTGTTAAAACACTTTTAACTGCGCCCAAATGATCATGCACATTCTTCCTTATTAGAGATTTCTTCCTGGTAAACAGAGCCTGCAGTTGCTTTTTGCCTTTGGGATTCAGCTTTTGAACAGCAAGAGCTTCTTGCTTGTTCTGCAACAAATGCTGGTCACAGGCACTTCCACCTCACAATTTATTAACTGAGAGTTGTTTTTAAATATCCTGCAGTTAGTTTTAAATACCCCAGCCCGGCTTAGTCGGTGGCCTGCCAGTGGCAGGAGTAGCTGAGGAGATGCACAGGTCTGCGTCTGGCTTCCCACCATGGGCTTCTGGGGAGTGGTTTTGAATCTCAGTGTAAGTGAAAGAGAAATCAGGCTCCTGCTTACACTGCTCATAAACTGCATGGCAGTTTATGCTTATTGCTGGGTTTTAGAGCTACTTTAGATGAGCTAAGAAACACTGTAAGATTCTTCTCTTGCTGGAGGCAGCCTCTCTGGGATCATTAGTGTGTGGAAAGGTCCATGCAACTGCTTCAGTGGGTTGGGTTTGCACCTTCTCCTATCTCTGCTACTCCTTACTATCTATTTCAACCACAAAATAGTGAGAAGAACTTTCTGTTACAGTCTTTGGTGCCTGGAGACCCTTTCAGGGTTCAATAAGCATGAAACTGTATTTCCAGGTAGCTCCTTCACCTTGTCTCTCTCTGTGCTGGGAAAGACAAGTCTCGCCCTCCCTTCCTCCGTACCTCTTGGTTGCTTCTCTGCCCCGGGTGCTGCAGAGCAGGACAGAGGTGAGTTATGGCATAGACGGGTGTTACTCCTGCAAACTCACTCTTCCCTGGAGCTGGAGCTGTGGTAGACAGGCGCCCTTTTGACTTGTTTAGGCAGTGTTTGCTGAGACATCACCCTACCAACCTTGGATGCATCCAGAGAGCTGTAGGCATTTTGTGCTGCAGATACTGGGGAAAAAAAGCCGATATGTATAAGCAGGAGGACACAACTGGGTTTCTCTAACTCAAGACCAATCGTCGTTGTATGTCGTATAGAGCGATTACTCTTTCTCCTGGGGTCTTACTGCTCCAGGAGGCATTAGCATTAGCAGAGCAGAAAGGTGAAGCTCTTGAACATCTTGGTACGTAGAACTGGACTTGAAGATTCATCTTGTCTAATCCTGGTTTGGGTAGACCTGATCTGGCATGCGGGTGACAGCATGGAGCAGGCACTTCTTGATTTGTTTGTCTTCATTGAGTTTCAGCCGTTGTAGTGGGAGTCAGAGGAGCTCAGCTGTAACATACAGTGGGGAGAAATATTACTGCAGCTGGGAAAGGAATGATTTAGTTGCTCTTCTGTAGATGCCTGCCCACCAGCAGCCCCCTGTGCAAATGCCACACGGCAGTTGCTTTCTCCTGCCAGGAGAGAAATGTTCTGCTGGAAACTCATACTGCTCTTTTGCATGAGCAGAGGTTTAATTTCAAGCCATTAATCCGTGTGATCTGCACTGAGGCTGCAGGCAATGTGTTCAAGCTGGATAAAATCCTTTCATGTGTCAGAACTGGGCTGGGGGCATGCTGCCAGAGCTATCAGATCTGTAACCTTCCCTTGACATCCCGCTACTCCCTTTCCACCCCTGTGCCCAGCCCAGCCCTGCCTCCTTCCACACTTCTGCTTCAAGAGACAACACTTCATTTGCTCAGAAGAGCGGAGCGAACACAAGGTGATTTTTTTTTTCATCCTCTGCAGAAAGAATGTATTTTCCTCTCTTGCCTCCAGTATCCCCTGATTGAAGGCTTTGGGCCAGATCTTCAAAGTCATTCCAGAGCCAGAACGTCTTTGAAAGTCTGGTCTTTAAGGTTTGGGAAGGGAGATGTACCCCCCAGAAAGAATGCAAAAGGAAGAAAAGAGGACCCCCAGCAGACACCAGAGCAGGTGCAAATCTCACTTCTTTAATCTTTATTGCAGCTGAAGTGGTTGTGCAATTGCGCACATGGGCTTGGGCACAAGCACCGAAGTGAATCCAGCCTCTGCCTCCTGCTTAGACTCACCTCTGCAGCTGGGTACCCCAGCCCCTTCCACCCGTGGGCCCTGATCCAGCTGCAGTTGTCCTCTCCTGCCAGGAGAGAAATATTCTCCTGGAAGCACAAACTGCTGCACATCAGCAGAGGCTTCATTTCAAGCCACCCCACAGGCTCCCAAAATCTACCACGAGCAGCCCGGTACGGGGCAATGTTAGGCCCTGTGCTGAAGAAATTGTTATCTAAACTGTTAATGCAGAGAAACAGTGTTTCAGCGGGGCGGGGGGGATTTCTTTGTGTTTAGGGGCTTGGGGAGAAAAGGGGGCTGAGGTAGAGAAAGATTTTGCCAGACTTTTTAACTGATCTGTAGAAATGCTTTAACGTTGCAGCGGCAAGAGCCAAAGCACAAGTTTCTTTGACAGCGGTGGGGTACGCAGCCCGCTCGAGGTGCCCCAGTACCACCTGGGAGCTGTCGCTGGGCCGTCACCTATCTGCCTCCTCCTCTGCGAGCCACGATCTGCGCCCGGGCCACCGTCCCCATGACCGCCCCAGCCGCAATCCCTCCCTCTGTCATGGCATCGGAAGCATGGCAGAGCTGATCGCTGGCAGGGCGAGGTGCTCTTTTTCAAGCTCCTGACTCTTCTTCCAAGACTTACTCTGCAAGGCTGTCCTCTCTTTAATGGAGCTAAATGGTTCTTTTCCTCTTCGATTTGCATAATGATGTCTTTGGGCTTTGTTTTGTCTGTAACAGAGCAGCAGACTAACCTGCTTTCCACTTAGTGATAACTCCAAAGAAGTCATCAGAGTTGTAGTAATAGAAAAAGACTGGACTTAAAGTTTTGCTAGTTCCTGCATAAAAGCCTCTCTTTAATAAAGCCTCATTTTAATAGGGCTAAAAGGGCTAAAATAAAGCCTCATTTTAATAGGGCTAAAAGACCTAATAAAAGAAAATAAGGCTGCAGAAAAGCATTTCTGACCTTGAGATATTTGCAGTACTCTTCTTAGGTCTGTCAGCTGTTTAAGTTTCGTGGAGGGTTGGCTGGACCAGTCCATGGGTTTTTCCATGCTGATGAGGATTTATCTCTCACTTCAAGATTTAGCACTAAATCAGACTCTGGAAGGTGACAGTCTGAGCAAGGACTTATGCAGTGCATCTGTTACCTATCCCGGCTGCGTTTCTAAGGAGTCTCTTATCCGGGGAAATCCCTGGATAACTAAAGTAGTTTTGTGGCTGCAGCCAGTATTGCTGTGGGAACCAGCCTTCCCCTCCCAGCGTAAGGCGGAGGGGGGGACAGCCGGCAGAAGAGCTGCCCTCAGCCTGGCCTGCCTAGCACCAGGGATGGGGCTGTAGAGGTGATTTATAGCCACCATTGCACGAGGTGGCCACCACGTGGGGCTGGGTGGCTCCTTCTGGAAGCCGCTCCTCGAAGCCATGCTGCTAAAACCCCGGTGGAGTTACTTCCCAGGGTCGCTGTGGCTGTGCGGCCGTTGAGACCTGAGCAATATTTATCATTCATCAATCTAGAAGAGCTAACAGCTACACCAACAACTGCTGTTATCCCTCTGCCTCTACCGTAGGAAGAAGTAACAAGTAACAAGTCTCTTCAGACCAAACCCTTGAGTTAACAGGATGTGTTTCTAACTTGCTTCAGCTGCAAAAGCAGCTGTCAGAGCCCGCCAAATCCTTTGTGTTTGGGTACTTTGCTGTCAGCAGAAAGCAGGGTTGCTCTCTGGGGCTGTTTACACACGCAGCTGCCCTGATTCAGGGAAAGGCGTGATTTATTCAAACTGACCACTCTTTGCGGAGGGATCTTCTCACGCTGTTTGGAGCCTTCTGAATGTCAGTTTACAGCTGGTGCCAGAAAGCAGAGGGGACCAGTGTCACCTGAAGGATTTTTGCAGGAAACGTTGACCTTTCTTTTTTCTTTTTTCTTTCTTGTTTTTTTTCCTTTGTTCCTTGCCCATTGAGACATTCTTGGTATTCACAGTCTAAAATGAAACACATTCATTGATGGTTCTTGGCCCCGAGTTATCAAAGACAGTAGGCTCCAAAGCCTGGCATGCTATCAATTCCTTCGTGAACTTGGATGCAAACCGGAGTCGGGTAACCTGTGTTGTAGCTGTCTGGCAGGAACGGCGCTGAGAGAGGCTGGAGACAGCGTGAGGCTAAACCGAAGGACACCCATTTCTTCACTTGCGAGGAAGAAGCCGGCTGTCGCTTGGCAGAAGGCACTTGTGAACATTCAGGTTTGATCTAGCGGCGCAGCCCTCCTCTTGTAAGGATGGGCAGCAGACTCCGGCCCGAATACGACTGCCTTGGGCCACTTTGCAGCGGTCCCTGCAAGGACTGCAAAGGCAGTCCTTAGATCATGGAAGCATCCCGTTTAGCTGTCACGCGTGAAAAGAGGTTGCTGTGAAATGTGGTCCCGCAGGCCGGACAAAGCAAACCGCTGGGGACTAAAAATAAAAGCAAGTTGTTCTTTATTTGCAGCCACAGTTTGATTCACTCACTGCTGCACTTAACGACAAGGCTAAATGATGGTGATTGTATGCTTTATGATTGCCGATAATTCCTCTTTTATGCCATAGAAACCATACGGCATGATGGATCATGAATTCATTTTTAATGTGCTTTATACACTAAAGAAAGGCTTTCAAAACCAACTTAATGACAGCTAGTCATATTCATTTTCCTTTGGCCATTAGAGATTATTAGCTAATTAGTGTCTCATTCTCATGCAGCGCAGCCTTGTTTTTTGATTTCAGAGGTCTGGGGCCAAACCTCACATGTGATATCGCGCGTGGTCTTTGAAAACGTTGCTTCCTTTAGTGAAATAGCATCAGGACTTAAGGCAGTCGGATCAGGGATTTCTGAGCAGGCTTCCTCTGCGAGCACTGTACAGCCCCTCGGGTACGAGGCCATGCTGCACCTCCCGTGGGAGGCACGCTGGTAGGGGCGTGCCTCGAGGGTGTGGGGGCTGTAGGAGTTATTTTCTCCAACAAGCTGGACAAAACTTACAATTTCTGTCCTATTGGAAATACAGAAATTTTAAGAGAAGCCTTCTGAATCCCACAAAAGGGAAACATTAAAGGATTGTCTTTGAAGAAGAAGAATCTGATGTTCTGTTGTGATTAAAATAAATGTAGGGTATGCCTGAGCCCCTGCGCTCAGGTTCAGCTCTGATCGGTTCCAGACCCCTGGCTGGCTGGAAGCCATCCTGGAAACCCCCATGAAATAACGCATTGCGAGGTTAAACAGGGACTATATGAGCTACTATAGCGTAGTGTGGAGCGATGCTTGCAGGTCCTGTTCCTTCTGATGGGCTGTGGTCCACAGGCTGCACAGGATTGTCCCTCACGGGGTAGAAATCTTATCCCTGGACCTACTCCAGTTCTAGCATGTGTAAATCAAAATACCCTAGCAAGACGGCTGTAAGACATTGTCCAGACAGCCTCCGAGGCAGCTGGAGTGGGTCCAGCTGGGTGTACGGCCATTTCAGGTGTCATTTATGTGGCAGGTAGCGTTCCTGGTACAGCCCTGTTCGTACCAAGGTGCTGAATAATGCAGCTGTGTCCACAGCATCAAAGGCACTGGATTCCTTTTCATATTCTCCCCCAAGAGGCTGAGACCGTCAGAAATGTGGAGATGACTGCAAAAAAAATCCACTGTCTAACAAAATATTTCAAACAACAACAACGGGATGATTTCTGATATGCCCATGCGGGTTATGAGTGACACAAGGATGGAAGAGAAACGTGTGCCAGCCACTGGGAAGGTCGGGACCGCTGTTGTGTCAGGAGCTGGCACCTCTGTGGACTTAGCATGGCTGTGAAGCTGTGTCCTGAAAGGGCACAGCATCCGTGGCAGTGGGCAGAACAGCCTAATTGAAGACTTTCAGCAGAAATCATGGCAATATCTCACTAGCTTTTGTCAGAAGTGGATTTCAGGGTGGGGTTGAATTTGTGCAGTGCCCCTGGGATGTCTGTGCTGGGGAAGAGAGGAAGAGAAGTTGCTGTCGCCATTTTTATAGGATGTCTTTGAATTCTGCACAGGCAAAGTCTAATCTTTTAAGTCTGGGAAATAAGCTGTAGGACCAGCTATCCAAACTCAGCACCCCGTCTCCAGCAGTGGCCACGAGCAGGCTAAAGTCCTTTTCCCAGTTATCCTCTCCCAGCTCCCAGCAATCGGTGGTTTAGGAGCTATGAACCAGCAGATGCTACAATCCATCTTCCTGAAAGCTCTGGGGCTGCTGAAATTGCTGAAGGCTTCAAATCCAAATTCACAAACAGTTTTAATGGACTCCAAAGTATATTTGTTCGAGGCAAGTATACTCCAAAGCAAATTTGCCCAACACTGAACTGGTGTTAGCGAAGCTTTCAGCAAGGCTGTTATCAATCACAGTTCCAGCAGCCGAGGAGAATTCTTGAGCACAAATCTACATGTGGGGAAAAAGAAAAAAAGAATATATTTAACATTTATATCTTCACTTTATTACAGCAAATGCATTTTATGTCCAATAGATGAAATTTATAGCACCAGTCAAATTTCTTGTTTTGAGTAACATCCATTATGAACTCAGCCCCATTTTTGTTTGGTAAATCATTTGCAAGCCAATCCTGACGGCATTGTATATGATTCATAAATCTTAGCCGAATAGCTTCTTTCCAGATAGTCAGCTTTTGAAAGAAACTTCATCTTCATATTTACAGATTGATAGACTCAGTAGAGGAAAAAATTCTCTAACTTGAAGTACATGGGAGGCTGTACTGAAGATCCAGTGGTAAGCGTGTTAGCCTTTCAATATGTGAATTCAGAAACATATGCTGGTCCACAGCCTTGGTCCTCAATAGGATATTAAGAAAATATTCTCTGACTTAGTTAAGCACAGCGTTATGGGTGAATTCTTCTCACTTGTACATCACCGATCGCATGTGAATCGTAAGAGCAAGAGGAGGTGCAAGGGGTAGCAAGATGTTTTTAAACAGGTTGTGGGGTGTTTTGGAGGGTATTCAGAAAGATTTCATAATTAATTGTGTAATGTTTTCCAAAAACTGAGGTATCTTTGGGGATGTTCTATTTGAATTTTTCTCATCAGTGATTTTTTGATGTCTTTGTGAATTCGTCCTAAAGATGGATTCTCGCATGCATGAAGACATCAGATGGGTAAAGACATCAGATACGGAACAGCGTGATGGCTTGTTTTATATCCAGTGTGACCACTAACACAGGTTTTCATGAGACTAAGATGAAAATAGTTGGGAAATGCAAAAATTTCACAAATTTCAGTCCAAGTGAAATTGGCCTGGATGGAAAAGTTAATTTCCATAACTTTTGCAAAAAAAAGTCAAGAGGTTTGGAAGCAACCAGCTTCTTAGTTTGATTTCTTGCCAGAGCGTTAGGAAGAGTGACACTATTTATAGAAGAAATTTTTAAAAAGTTTTGTCTTTCATTTTTTAAAGACTTGTGATCTGAGTGTTGCTCTCAGGAAAAAAAAAAGAAGTGATTTCAAACAACAACAACGGGATGATTTCTGATATGAGAGACAGATCAAAGGTGAGTGACTCTGCAACATGTGGAAGTCAGCTCACAGCAAATATTTTAGCGGGGTTTCCCGTCACATCTCGTATGTGTGAGAGAGGGGACAGCCGTGCTTCACAGGGCACTGTCCTAGCCCTCGACTTGCGTAGTTTTGAGTTTGGAGATGAGCAAAGGACTTGGGCGAAGGACTCAGCCTCCAGGGTTGCAGCGAGTCCCGTAATGCTGCGGGGAAGGAGCATCCCAGAGGCAGCTCTCGCTCTTTCTCGTCACAGCTCTGAACTACCTGACCTCCTCCTGCAACCCTAAATGAAGGGAAAGGAAACATCAGATAAATAAATAATTGAAAGAAGGTTCAATGCTGTGGCAGACGTTGAATGCAAAGTGGCTCATGAGATGTGATCAGAGCATGAGCTGACTGCGCAGGTGACTGCGTAGACTTAAATGCATAAGAAAGGGACCGGGGATGTGTTTTTTCAGATGAAATTACAAAAGGACCATCTGGCTTAGGAGGTGGCGAACAAGTAGAGGTGAGGGAATAACCAATTTTTTGGTTTGCTGGCTCTTCTGGATGGGAAAGAAAAAGTAATTTCAGGTTGAATGAAGTGTTGCATTTTTCCTGAAATGAAACATTTCATTTGAGTGGCCGAGGGGTATTTTGTGTTTCAAAATAGAGAAAACAGAAGGTGATTTTGAAACCAAATTTCTTTTTTTCGCATCCTGAAGTTGAAAAGGGACTCAAGGTTAGTGAGAACCACCAGGAGGCTCCTGGATGTGTGGCAATCCCTTACAAAAGGCATTCCTGACCCGAGGTCCCAACTGTCCAAGCTCACCGACAGCCGGGTAGTTACACACTCGTTAGGGACGAGGGAGCTGCCCTGGGAGCAAGGAATGTGCATCTCCAAGTCTCCAGGTACTCTAACCAATGGGACATAGTGCAAATATTTCCCAGCATGACAAATCAGAGCCTCACATGAACATCTGGAACAGGTCACACAGCCAGCACTGAAGCTTCAAAGGCACAACAAGACCTTAAAACTTTTAAATGCGTTCCCATGTAGTTAAATCTGGGTCGTGTTAATTTGCATCGAGTGGGTATTGTGGAACATAAATGTGGTTTCCAGCTCTTCACCTGCCTCAGCTTCCCCCTAGCAGTGGTTCAAGTGTATTTTAGCTACTGCAGGGGTCATCAAAGGAACGGGGACCTCTGGTCACTTCAATTACTTCTGCTGCATTACAAGCACCATCTCTCTCCTGCATACCGTCTACAAAGACTGTTTATTAAAAAATGTTGTGACCAATTTACTGAGCTTTTAATTAAGCTGTCATGTTGAAACAGAACTGTCTCTTGGGAGGCAAACACACATTTTATGGTCATTTAATTTTTGCTTAGGATTTAAAAATTTACTTCTGGCATACTTAGAATTATTAAGATTCAGGGATTCTTGCCCATTTGTGCAAATTACAAGGTATAAATCATTAAGCTTAATGAGGGTGGGAAGAAAATTGCAAAGTTGGATTTTTCTGTAGAATTTGGGGTTGCTTCTACACATTTTTTTTGTACAAATACACTCAGGTTGTGGCCGGAGTTGGCAGCCATCCACGGCAGCGGGTATGTGCGTGGGCACATGGAGAATCTCAGCACCTGAGATGAGAACAGGGTTCTTTACAAAGGCAAATTTTAGCTGTTGGAACAGCCTCAGTCAGGACTAAATCTCTGGAAAACCGGAGACTAACATTGCGATGAATTAATTTGCAAGGGACAGCAAGACTGTTCTTCGCATAGTATCTCTCTTCCTGCCTGATTCCTTATCTTCCCTTTTTGTCCTCCTCTACCCTCTCTTTTTGTCTTCCTTCTCTCTGGGAACCTTTAAGCAGCTGAGAACAGGCTGGAAGTTGCCCAGCAGATGAGCTAAGATCAGATATACATAGCCAGATGCTCCAGGACTCTACTGCCTGCCAAAGATGCCGTAGGTCATGAGCATCTGCAGAACATCTCAGCATGATGCTGGCACGCAGGAGGTGGCTGTGATGTTCTGGCCACTGCCATTGTCACTCTCTGAATGTCCCTTGTGGGGGGCCCCCAGGACACACTTCTGGCAGGTAAAAATGTTCAGCCTGCAAATTACCAGTAAGCATCACAGCTAAGACAGCCACCACAAGGGCTCTGAGAAGCAATAGGTTACTCCACAGGGATAATTTTGGCATAAGAAAGGCTGAACTCCAGTCAAGCCGTCATTAGAGAAAGGATATGTCTAAGATCCAGTGAAAAATTACTAGATGTGTTCATGGAGGAAAACAGCAGGACTACGTTTCCTTACACAAATTCCATGGTCGTTTCACAGTGACCTTGTCTTTAAGCTCAGGGTTGCCAATCCCCATTCTTATTGACCTCTTCTTTCACGCTACTAAAAAGTAAAATAGTTTAATGCCTTTCTTGCAGGAGGGTTGTGAGATTTGCTTAGCTAATGACTAAAAAGAGCTGTGAGAGCTTTTAGTGAAAACACACATTAGAAAGGGGAAGTAAAATTATTGACATTTTCCTCTAAGTGTCCTGCTACTAATAGTGCTTTAAGATCACTTTGTGTTTCCCTGGTCTCAGCCACAATCGTTGTCATTATAATTCCCTTCTAGATAACACAAGTGCGATTCAGATGCTCCTGAACACAATCGAAAGAGTTATCAGCCCCCCATGCAGTCCTGTCGCTTAGAAGCCTTCTCTGTGTGCCTGAGTTATTTTATCAGATAACCAGAAGAGTCTGCAAATCCAGGCCCCCGCGAGCACAGAATTGTCCAGCTTGCAAGTGGAGAGAGCACTCCCAAAGACAGGACATTGCCAGGGAAGGTATATTGCTGTGATGGTTTTATACTGGGCGTTACATGAGCTACTCAAAGATCCCAAGACCAAACCAACTCACTGCAGACGTGCCATCACCTGGGAATGTGTAGTTGGAGAAGGGGGGGAAGATCTTCAGCGAGCAGAGCAATGGCAGAGGGCAGTTGCAACTGCAACTGGAAAAGACATTGCATCTTTCTCTGTAGTTTTCTCTCTCAGGTACTTTGATGAATAGAAAATAGAGAGAAGAAAGCTGCTTTGGGGTAGTCAGTGCCTTAGAAGCACCTGGAGGTCTTCTCTGTGAGGCACAATGTGCCAGAGATCCCACTCGCATACCTAGAGCTCTTCTACTTGGCCTGAGCTAAAGCATCTCCAGGGCTGCTCCTGCCCGTAGCTGCCTGATGCCTGCCTCTACCTGAGAGGGCTCAGCAGCGTGGCTCTCTGCCCTTCCCCACTGCTCCGGGCACTGTGGGCATTACTGTGCAGAAGAAATGCAAGATTTCTGGGGCCAGCACGCACAGGGGCCTGACCGTCCTGACGTGCATTTGTGCACAGCATCCTACGTGCTGGGCCCTGCTCCAGGGACCAGCCCCTCTTTCCCAAGGAATGTATCATCAGTTAAATTACACAAGCCGTAGTGGCTGGAAACCAAAGATGCCTTCTCATCAGCTTCAGAAGTGACAAAATATTTCACCTGATAAGTGACATTTGACATTTCCAAATTTAAATCGTTTTGATAGTCTGTTCCACAAAGGAGAATAGAACATTACAATTTCAATTCCCCTTCCCACCATTTGGGACAAAACCCAATCCTGAAATGTGTAAATTCATCCCTAGGTAGAAATCCACAAGTGCTTAGCTCTTGTATTAAGAAAGTTTTGGGGTTTATATTTTCCATCCATCAAGTGGAGAACAGAGCATGGTCTATGAGTGACTCTGACACTGCTGCAGAGGGACAAACCAGCAATTCTTGTGACGAGCACGAGATTAAATCTCTGAGAATAGCAGCACGTGAGATGTACAAGTATCTGAAATGTTCACTTCAGTGATTTTGCTGCAGTAAGAAGTGCCCTCGATGTCTACATGCAGTCTAGTGATCTCTGCTCATCAGAATGTTACTTGCATTTTAGATACCCTTTAATCAAGAGCTTATGATGAGATCATTTCAGAAATCAGGACCCTATGAGTGTAAAAATAAGGCACAGCACAAACCAGCCGTATAACTGGCTTCTTGCAGGAAGTCTGGACTGCTCTGAAGGCAGGCTCTAGGAGGAATGCATGAGGAGAAACTGTCACTTTATACAGGTTCCCCATCTCATGGCAAAGAAATAAAGGGCTGCACTTGTACCTGGGTGTCCCAGCAGAGCAAGACCTTCTCATTCCCTCCAGGGCTTCAGAAACCCACGTTCTCTATGCAGCTACAATTGCTTCCCTAAAAGAGCTCCATCTTGGGCACTGACTGAGACAAGGCTTTTGCGAAACCGTTAATATCCAGTTGTACAAAACCAGACATGCACAAGGAAACAACAGTGAAGTTGCCCTGCTGACTTCATGCTGGTGGCTCCTAATTTCTGGATCTCAGAGGTGCATCTTCTGCATTTCATGAGCTGAATACTCTCACTGTGTTAGGAGACATGAGTGCTATGGATAGACTTTGATGCGATGCATTGACGGGAGGGTTGTGTTAGCACAGAGAAGTTTAGTGTGTTTTACACCATGGCTGCACAAACAGGTATCCCAACATGTTGAGGAGGTTGGTGTCCTGGAGTGTGTAGATGAATGAGTGGCCTGAGTGGGAATGGGAATTGGAATGGGCAGCAACTCTTTGACCTGGCCTCATTTCCACAGCCAAATGTATCCCAAAGTTGCAGTTTCCCCCTAACTTCACACTGTTGAGTTTGGTGTATCCAGACATCTTGTGTCCAGAATTACATTCCTAGCTGGGTCTCTGCATTCAAAATGAACATAGCACAGTCATGGCCCTGCTAGTCATTCACATGTAGGTGATAAACACCGCTACAAAATGCTGTTGGGTCCTAGCTGCTCTTCTACAAATCCTTGTGCTAAAAGACCACTGCTGGCTTCAGTGATCATGACCCCAGCCGTGGCTTTGTAGGTGGCGAAGGGCTGGGGAATGGGAGGGCCAGAAGGATGAGCAAATTTAGCTGGGCATTCACAGCAATCAGGGGAAGTGTTCATTCTCATTGTCTTCTACATAGCCAATATTAAGAAAATTACTGCTCATTTCCAGCTGCTGGCTAACAGTTATGAATTCTGCAGAGACTTTATATTGCCAGGGCTTGGACGGGCAGTTGATGACAAATGAAGAGGCTCATGAGTCCTGGTGAGACTCACTTAGCCGTCTGAAGGCGAAGAGACGCCACGAAGCACAGCCGGGCAGGGATGCAGGCGGTAACGCCCTCAGCTACTGCATCCAGATTGTGTGAACAGCCAAACAGCTCACGATGAACCCGCGGGAGTGGGGGATTGGAAACTTAAGAGTCAGGACAGGGGAGGACTGGGTGTGTCAAAACACTCAGGGCAGGACAAGGCCAAGACAGTTTCATTTCATGAAAAAACATGTGAAAAAACCCACCGAGAATAATATCCAGATTTAGAGAAATTGCAAAACAAAGTCAATTTTAAGAAAATACTTGTTTTGAAGACAGTGTCATAGTAGGATTGATCTGAACAGTTCATTCTTATAAAATCTAAAAATTTCCTGCCGATGCCGATATTTACTGTTAATCATATTCTTTTACTGGTGTATATTTGTAAAATGGCATAGCAAAATAAGAGTATTCCAAAATGAGAAACTGAACTGTTCCATTATGATATTGTCATAATGTTTCGACATCATCAAAATGCTTTGCCTTCCCTCTTAAAAAAGCCCCAACATTTAGTATATAATGATACCTTTCCCCAAAGCATTTCAGTGAAATACAGTTTTCAACATATAAACACTCAGCCTGCATGTTTCTTACCTAGTTCCAGTATTTAGCTAGTTCTGGGGATGGATTTCTCACAAGCACTAAGGAGGTGACATCTCCACCCCAATGTCATCAGACACGGAGTGTTTTTGTCACGTGAAGGGGTCTCAGCCGCACAACCTCACCCTCCAGAGCATAACTGCGTCCAGCCTGGGCACGCAGAGATGGTCTTGGCTCTGTTGCCTGGAAGGATGTGAGTGTCCGAGGGGTGTGAAAGCGTTTCTGGAACAGATCACTCAACTTTTTGCTCTGAACTTCCACTTCCACTTCCACTTCCACTGAATTTCCAAAGTTCCACTGCCATTAGGATCTCCTGAAATGCCAGTCAGAAAAGTAACTGTTTTCAGAGCTTTTGAGCATCCAGTGACTTCAGCGACAGAATTTGCATCCTCTCAACTTGCAATAATCAAGCTGTAAAATCCCAGGTGGGATCTTACAGTGTTGCACCAAGCTGGGAGCCCTCCATCCAGCAGAAAAAGCTCCCAGACTGTGGAGGCATCTCCCAGAAGGGCTGGGCAGAAGCCTGGGGGCTTGAAAAAGATTACAATCAGATGGGAAAATAGAACTTGTTAACATATGGGAGAGTGCAGACTGGTCTTTCAGGTCTTTTCCACCTTTAACATTTAGGTTTCTATCATCTGGCAAAACTTTGCACCCAAGTTTGTCCACGCTGGACAGGGAGTTGGAGCCCTGAGCTGAAGCTCTGTGCTGCCAGATGTGTCCACAAATCTCTTTGCTTCCATGTGATGGGATGCTCCGGGGTCCTTTCCTGATGGTATCAACTGAGAGATGGCATCAAGGCTTCAGAAGGTATCATGGGAAAGACCCTGAGGTGGCCTGACTCCGGAATAGGTGGGTTTTTTACGTGGGTTTCCTTCCACGTCCCTAAGCTTACAGACAGGCACAAGTTCAAAGTAAAACAGTCTAGTACTGGAGGGCTTTGAACAAGGGAATTGGCAGAGAGAGAAGGGAAATGGTAAAACATATGTAGAAACACAAGTGAAGACTTCAGTGTAGGCATATTGGAAACCCAGCTTCAGGACACAGTGATGAAGTGTCTTTCACAAGTAGTCTGCTCTGGCAAAGCTTAAATCAAGCAGTTCTGAAGTTCATGCTGAGAGACCCTGAGCTTCATTTGTCAGGAAATTTAACACTTCCAAGGGCATTTGACTTGAAAAATGGGAGCACTTATTGTGATTCAAGCCTGGTGTGACACGGTGGCTGTTTTTTTCTGTATGTCTGAGGCTTTTTGTGCTTCGGAGAAAGCAAAACTTCTACTTTAGAAGATTTTCCCTGTTGCCAGAAGTTGGGATGGATTATTTTGCTGGGACTAGTTACCTGCAGAGTTTTCCAAAAAGTAGGACATGGTTTCTTTTTCTAAAATTGTTGCAGGTGAAATTAAACAAGCAATTGTTTATTTTTTGTCTCTGTGAGTTACCCTAAAGAGCATTTCCAGCTTCTTTTTCAGTATGCAGATGGACAAGGCCTCTAGTTAATCTTCAGCTGAGCTATTGACACAAGGAATGGTGCCATTAAATAAGAATTAAGAATGTGCTCCCTACCTTTGAGGGAGTTTGTGATAGATTTGCTCATTTTATAATCTCATTCACTGCAATGTTCTCTCTTCAATCCTTTTCCCTGCATCTCAATTGAGATTTTGATGACTCATAAAATTAATCCTCTCTTAGCAGCAAATCTCTTCTCTTCCAGGCTTTAATGTGAGGAGCTGTGTTTGCTGATGCCACGTGCCCGTGTTCCTGCCTCAGTTGCAGGTGCTGCTCAAGCAGGCACTGAGCTCAGCCAGCTCCTACAGCCCACCCAGAGGCGTGCTTCCCTTGTGGGGAGAGACCATCCCCTGTGCACGCTGAGCTCCAAGGCAGAGTACTGATTCCTTATTTGAGTATATTTTGTTGGGGGAAAAAATCAGGAGTGGGATCACTGTCATCAGGGACATCACTGCAGACTCTTGAGGTGGCCCTTCACATCTTTTGTCATCTGGCTTTAGGACAGAGAAGTGGGAAGACTAGGGAAGTGATCGTGCCCCTGTACTGGGCACTGGTGAGGCCGCACCTCGAATGCTGTGTGCAGTGTTGGGCCCCCCAGTCCAAGAGAGACATTGAGGGGCTGGAGCGTGTCCAGAGAAGGGCAACGGAGCTGGGGAAGGGTCTGGAGCACAAGGCTGATGGGGAGCGGCTGAGGGACCTGGGCTTGTTCAGCCTGGAGAAAAGGAGGCTGAGGGGAGACCTCATCGCTCTCTACAACTGCCCGAAAGGAGGGTGTAGAGAGGTGGGGTCGGTCTCTTCTCCCAGGTAACAAGTGATAGGACGAGAGGAAATGGCCTCAAGTTGCGCCAGGGGAGGTTTAGACTGGATATTAGGAGATTTTTCTTCACTGAAAGGGTTGTCCAGCATTGGACCAGGCTGCCCAGGGAAGTGGTGGAGTCCCCATCCCTGGAGGTATTTAAAGGACGTTTGGATGAGGTGCTTAGGGACATGGTGTAGTGGTGGGCTTGGCAGTGTTAGGTTTACGCTTGGACTCGATGATCTTAAAGGTCTTTTCCAACCTATAAGATTCTGTGATTCTGTGATTCTGTGAAGATGCTTCTTGGCTGTGAATCTCCATCTGTGGTGGAGAAATAAGTCATAAAAATGAACAGAAATGAAGTAAAGCAGGAAACTATTTGTGGGTGTTTCCCTTTCAAAAGAATATTTCCCTGGGAAAAAAATTCTTCATACGAAGAAATGACTGAACAGACTCTTTAAAACCCACCCTGAACATGAGATTAAGAACATGAAGCAAGGCAGACATCTGCAGCTAAAAATCCCCACATTTTTAATAAGAGCTGAAAAGCTCTCCGGAAAGGGTTTGACTCCCTCACCCACAGCAGAAGAAAGGCTCCCGTACGGTGGGTGTGCTGACACCCGTTGCACAGCAGGACTGGGGAGGGAGGATTAGTCTCCAAAGCCAAATTTGCTATTAAAAAAAAAAGTTGATTTTAATAATTCCTCTCCGTGAAACTCAATGACAGCTACATCTAAGAAACCTTGAGGAATAACTCTGAGAATGCTGTTTCTAAGTCCCATGAATTTCTGAAGCAATTTCTAAGGAGGCTGTTTTGGCATTTTTTAAGGCAGCACCAGCTTCTCTAGGTTGAAGCGGCCCGAACATGAAAGTGTCCTTCTGACCTTTTGCAAACAGGCAGGAAAGAAGGGAGAAATGCATTCTCATTAAAAATAATATATCATTTTTGAAAGTGGTAATTAGACAAGTTCCCAGCAGCAGCTCGTGTTGATCATTCAGAGACAAGTGCTTTGTTACGGGACGGGAATGATTATTGTCACGTGCTGGGACGGACTCGCCCGGCAGGTTTTGTTGCTTGCTTTGAATCAGTTCTCAATTTCCAAAGGAGTCTTTTCAAGCGTTGTGCGAGCAAAGGCTTTTATAACGTTATTCATTAGACAGATAGCTGCATAACAAAAAGAGTTTTGGTTTAGATACGGGCACATCCACAAAACTGATTTAACTAGGATTTAATTAGGATTTACTTTAGCAAAGTACTGGAGCCAAGCAACATCCTGTATTTATTTTTAAACTTGCTTTCTTCCTTTAATTAATTGTCTTCCATCCTTCTATAAAACAATTCATTGTTTTATTGGGAATATCTGTTCTAAAGAGTCCCTGGAGACTGACTACTTTTTATCACCAGTTTAGTACCTGAGTCATTTCATTTCCTTCTGTGGAGTTATCTTTGATCCAAGTAAGCCAGATCAGAATTAGGCTCCTTTGCAATGAAAAGCTGCGCACAGGAGGTACAGGTTTCTGAAAGCCCCTGAGCGACTCCTGAGAGGAGGAGCAGGCTGCCTAGGTAGCGGAGCAACTGCTTTTAGAAGGACGTGTCCTGAGCCAAGGTCAGAAATACCCACGTACTTCCATGCCGAACAAGAACAGGTTTTCCACACCTTCCCATCCTGACCTGCCCCGCTGCTCTTCCTCTGTGTGCTTGACCTAGATGAGTTTCCAGACCTTGTCCCAGAAACCAGCTCTGATGCAACTGCCCCAGACCTTTTTTTTTTCAGCTAAAATGTCTTTCTGGTTCTAACGAAGCTCTCCTTGAGTAGTGCCCCATGCGGTTCACACTATGGTGTTCACCCACGGTAATGCTCCAGGCTCAGAAACCTTTCCTTGCTGTGACCCTCCTGAACAAACAGTCACCCGCTCAGATATGAGCCACCCCATTCCATTAATGTCCTGGACTGGTTGGGAAACCCCCTTCTAATTAGCACCCTGTTCACTAGTAAACCGCTTGCTTCAAACGCAATATAACTCATCTGTCTCCTACAGTGGGATTTTATATGTCTGGCTTTTGGTCTTCCACTAAAGGTTTTAAGTTTGTTATAAAGGACCAAGAAGTGCTTGTGGCTGATAGACTTGCCAGGCGAAATCTCTCTCTCACCTGTGCCTAAAATAGAAGAAATTAGACCTGGGGATGCTGCTAGTCCCTCCCAGTACGCTGTTCCTCTGTGGCTCTAATTCTGAAAAATGTGACTACCACCTCTTCTCCCACTAAATTAGATTAGCTCCTATTTCATAATGCTCCTGAAACACGTACGTTTAGTGTAGGTAACAACAATACAGTAGCCAAAGTCTAGAGGCAGTAATATTTCATCGACTAACCCAAAATAGTAAAGCATATGCAGGGAGAAAAAGCTCTAAATAAACAAAACCACAATCTGCTCTTATAAAAATATATTTGAATAGTATGTGCACAACAGACTGGGTTCCCCTCAGGGCGTTTCCAACATTTCTGAGGGTTCGAATGGGTAACAGCTCTGAAATGTGACATATTTTCAGCCTTAAAAAGCTCAGAGTCATAGTAATTACTCTTTTCTTTAAGTAGGAATATATTGGCATCGGATTATATTTTATATTATTTTTAAATGACAGTAGCACAATGACAGTTTCAGCTATTTATTTTTGGAAGAGAGGAGATTTTAAAGAAGGTTATACGAGAAGTGATGCTGGCGCTGACGGTGCCAGGGCTGTGACGGGTGGAAGGTAACCTCATCACCAGTAAAACCAAACTGGTTGGGCCATCCCTTCTCTTTCAGGTTTACATGATATCAAGCCAGGGCAACAGAAATGATTAGAATTAACCTCCAGAAGAGCCCTGCAATAATACTGTTTGCAGTATCAGTGAGGCTCCACCTAACCTGGTGTTTGCAGTCCTAGAAACCACAATAAGTGTTGATTAACTGAAAAAAAAACCACAGAGAAATGGAGTCTGATGCTTAAGGGACACGTTCAGTTACGACTAAATTGCAATACTAATTTTTTAATAAGTATGCAAAGTATGTACGCTGCAAGGAGGGAAAGGAAAGCTAATTCAAGGAGCTCTAACTAGGGATAATGCAATAATGCTAAGAAAGGGAGCGTCTACGCCGAACGCCAGGGAGAATTGCTTGACAGTGAACTGTATTTCCATAAATTAATTTCTCACAGGAAACCGTAGAAACTCCATTACTTGAGGTGCTGAGAATGAGCCGATACCAAGCGAGCTGCGCTGTGTTGAACACACGTTTGTGGTCCCAGCGATGGGGACTGGTGCCCTGGCAGGCCCTGCCCACGGCGGATTGGGACAATATTTTCTTCATCAGGAAATGCTGATTCACCAAATGCAGGACTTTGACTTTCTTTTCAGCTGGGAATTTGTTGGTTTTTCTCAAAAATATCCTCAAGTCCTGCATGCGAATTGGAGAGAAAATCTCAAACCAGAAGTTTTCTGTGTGGTTAGGGCTTGCGCTGGGTATACCACAGTTCAACCCACCGTGCGGTCGCATTTGGAGTAACACTCTGAATTCAGGGTTTGCAGATAACACCACCAACCTTAAAAATGTTCCTTTTCCCCCTTAAACCAAAGCCCACGATGTCTAGGTGGTAAGGGTGCTGTATAAGTTTGCCCTTGTCCTTTTCTTTTGATGAAACTCTTTCAGCTCTTGGCTGTTTAAACCCGCTAATGCTGCTGATGCTGATGGAAGTTTATCATCTGAATAAACGATATTCCTAATATAGCAGAGTGTGTGCTGTACTGGGGAATCATGTCCTCTTAGAAAATGATGATTAATGCAATCAGAGCCTCCTCCCATTAGGATCTCTCAGACAAGCGTTGCTGTGTGCCGAGCATCCCTTGGCTGCCGATGGGAACCAGGGTCAGGATCCTGCAGAGCTACGGCACGGGCTCAGCCCCATCCCCGTGAACCCTATCGCTGCGTGTCTGTGGCCCACGTACATTTTACGCCACTCAGCCTTTGCTTTGCTGCGAAGGGACGGTGAGACGCAGACACGGCGTTTGCAGAATTACAGGCAGCAGCTGGCAGGAGTGAACGCCACGGGGAGGATGCCGACAAGCACTGGCTCTGAGGCAGGAACGAGACGTCGCAAGCTTTCAGCCACAGCCCCCTGCCGTATGATGGCCTTGGCTGTAGGCGTTTTGTTAGGCTGTGTCGTGGTTGTACACTACCTCTGTGTGACTGCTCTTGGCATCACCAAATGATATGCAAACAGCATGAAAAGGAAAATAAAACACTTTCCAGCACAAAATTCTCAAATTTTCCAATGAAACATCTAGTATGGTTGAAAACATCTGTAGTCCCAACCTTTTCTTCACTCGATGTACTCTGACCATCCAAAGGAGCTACTGCCTTTTTCCAAAGGGACCATTGATTTTCGGTGACTTTCAGCATCCACCCTGTAGACGAGGGTTAGGATCACATACCGGTTTGAGAGGGCGGAAGGCATTAGCCGCGGTGCCACCGGAGAGCTGTGCCGGGCCTCAGTCAGCCACCGGCAGCCCAACAGCCCGCCGTGCCTCGGGGCAGTAAGTACACGCAGAGAAATCACAGGGGTGGACTCCAGCTACACGACAGAGCTGTTTGCTTTCTCAAGTGCCCTCCATGGCTATATTAAAGGGAGGAGAGAGACAAGTTTTATTAGCAAAGAGGGAAAAAAAAAGAAAAGAAAGCGCCTGATGAAGAGGGAGGGTGGCGGTGTGGCCAGCAGGCACCCCTGGGCTCTCTCCCCAGGTCCTGCTTGCCTCCCCATGGATTTTATCTCCAGGCTTTTCTCTTAGAGGGAGAAGAGATGGGTTACATTAAAAAAATGCATTAGAGAAGATGTCTATTTCCATACCCTCTTCTGATTTTGTAAGCTGAAGCTCCTGTCAAGGTAAAGAGAGAATGAATATAAAGAAATCATTTTTCCATAGCAGAGATTTGATTCCTTTTCCTATTCCCCTGCTGCCTAGTGCAGTGGAAAGCTGCTTCGGGCATGAACGTGCTTTGAACGCTCCTGGAAGCCTGGGTGAGGAGAAGGGTCAGGGAGGGAGCATCAGTAATACCTGGTGGAAATTACAAGAATTTTAGTCTAATTTTTCCTCCTCAAGATTATTGCAAGGTGTTGACTTGGTGAGGATCTCCGAGGAGGTGGGGAGGTAACCCACGGCTGAGTTTTCACCAACTTGAGCAGGCTCTGCCTTTGGAGGTCAGCGAGGTCCCAGGGCCAGCAGGAACCTGCAGGATGCTGTAGTGCATTTTGCTGAGACTTTTCCAGCCTCCGCCAAGGACGCCAGCAAAGGCATAAATCCTGAACCTTGCAGGGCGCGCAGCACATCAGCCCGTTCTGCACGGCACGCTTGCTGAGGCTGGCTATGGATTGAGCCCCACATCAAGCCCCACATGAAAAAATGAATAAATCCAGCTATTCTTGCCTCCTATTTCCTTCCTGATGTCTTGCAAAGCAGCAAGGAGGCGACCAGATGTGCAGGGAGGGGATGTCCCCCTTCAGTCCCAGCTGAAGGGACGCAAATGCCAGCAGAGAAGGAGCAAAACCAGACCAGACCCTAGGGAAGGATCTTCTGCCCGAGGAAACCTGGTTGAAGGCGATGGCAGGAAGGGTGCCAGGCAAAGGAGGACGGGAGGGTGTTTGCAGGGAAGGCACGGGCAGGACAGATGGTGCCAAGCCGAGAGCAGGAAGTGTGGAGGAGGGAAAGCAGCATATGGGAGAAGTGGGTGAGCAGGGAAAAAGAGTGACATTGTTTTCAGTTCTTTTTAGCTGTCCAGAAGCTATAAAATACGCGCCGCATTACCCATGATTTCATTGTTTCTTAGCACTGGATTGTATCACAGTATGTTTTCTTCCACTTTAAATCCCCATTTCCCAGAGTCATGGGAATATGTGCACATGTCAGGCAATCAAATTCAGCAAGTTGTTAGTGACCTGCTACACATTTAGCATGTCTCTTATTTACTAGAGAGCTGGACAATCTCCAGCTAAATTTTTTCTGGCCAGAAATTTTTTCCTGTAGAAACTTAGTGTGAACTTTTTGGATCTCTGGAAATAAAGCTTCTTGCAAAGAAGTCTCCAAATAGCCAAAGCATCCCATTTCACATTTCTGGCGGAAGGGATGGCTTTTCAACTGAGACACTTCTTTTTCAGGTAACTGCTTTCTGAAAGGGAAATGCAAATGTCAACTTTTCATCCTGAGAGAGCAGCCGAGCCCCAGGCTGGACCTGCGCGAGGGTTTTAACTGCTCTGAGCCCTGATGTTCAGGATAAACGTCCTTCGCTGATGCAAGGCTGTGCTCAGTGGTAGGTCACCAAGCTACCTGCTGCCCCAGGGACATGTGCATTAGGTAGCTCAGGCTTTTCAGCTCATGCTGCTATGTTTTGCTCAGAGATCCTGATTCCAGCATTGATCTACCCGGGCAGTTTGCAGCCAGCATAGATTTACACCAGTTTGCCGACATCCAGAGTAACTCATGTAGAGACCAGCTTGGGATGAAGCTGAAGCAGAGCAAGGACCCGGTGGCAGCTGTCCCTGGGCAGCTGTGGGCTCCGTCCCAGGCGGATCACACACACTGAGCTGCTGCAGGGACAAGGCATCTCTGAACTGCGTTTTGCTTCCAATCTCCACTGAATGACTAATCGATATGTGGATTAGAGAGATTACCCTGGCCTGTCTCCTCTGATCTGAGGACTTCTGAAATTCGATGAAAAGAAAAGAACCCCAAGCCCCCAAGAGTCATTTAAAGGAGCGCTTGATCACTTAGCACTGAATAATGGCTTGATTTGAGCACGGATTAATTACAGGACTTCATCTTTCTTGTAGCTGAGGTTGTCTTTTGCTTGGCGCTGGCATAGTAACTTTTACAGTAAGATCTTAGTCCATGACTGGGCTCCAATATGCTATAAAAATGCCATCACCTATGGCTATTAAAAACGAGACTGATTGTGTTGGAAGTAACACTTCTGACTTCAACAGCTGCTGATAAAGCATCCTCCTCCCGCAAGGAAATCTTGCATTGTGTTTTCTGCCAAGCAGGCTGGAAACAGCCAGAGAAATGTTAGTTTCTTCAATCCCACTAAGTCGACAGCAACTTTTCATGCAACTTCAGACGTGGGATGCAGCACTAAGCGATCCCACGTGCTGATTCTGGGCTCCTCTGAGATGCTCTACGGCAGCCATGCATCTACAAAGCAAAGCCTAAACCATATTTAAATCACATCCCGCCAATTCATCTCAGTTTAAGAGGAACAGACCATTAGATACATGCTGACACGCTGATTGCAAAATTATTATTATTATTATTAATGAAAGTGTTTGTTTTCCTCATTGCTGCGCTTATTAGAAGTATGTTACTATGGTCTACACACAGCCAGATTTTCTTCCCCAAATCTTTGTTCTAAATTCCTTGCCTTGGCTCGTGATGGCTAACGACATGGGCTGCGTGCACATCGCCGTGTGAAGGACAGCTTCACAAGGGGCTCTAAGTGCTGGGATTTGTGCATGGAAAGCAAATATCACTTATCAAACATGACTTATAGGCACGTATAGCAAACTAGAGGTGTTCCAACTTTTGCAGGAAAATTCACCCGTGAGCTGGTTTAAAGGTTGTCCTGAGAATCCGTAAATGCTCATACAGTTCCAACTCCTGCTAGAAAGTCATTTGTGTAGTCAGTTATCTACTTAGATATCTTTGAATGAAAAGGTACCAGTAGTAAGCAAAGCACTACATGCTCGTGTATTTTCAAGGCTTCTAATTGTAAACCGTGGACAAAAAAGTAACACAATTCAATTTGGGGAAAATTAACTACGCTAGCAAGCTGGCTAGACTGAGACACAAAGGATAACATGATGCATAAGGCAACATTTCAGAAATGCCTGAGGAGCATTTGAAAACGTGACAAAGAGATTTCTGAGAAACGGATCCACTTTTATCAGTGCTGCACAAGTCGGGGAGAATTGGCAACGAAAGAAAGCGTTGTAGTGCCGAGCAAGAGAATAAAAATGCGTGTGTAAGCGCAGACTCACAGGTTGCAGCCGTGCATGGGAGATGGACTCGGGAATCTCATCCTGCTGCTGCAGAGACAGCTTTTCCCTTCCATAGACTTTTGCTGGCATAAAAGAGAATTGCCACCGCATGTGTTGCGGCTGGGAATTTCAGGAGTGCCTGATGTATTTGTCAAGGCACTGTTGGACCAGCTCAGCCTGGCCCCAGCAAGATCAATAAATACAGCGGTAATGAGGTACATGGGAAGACACCTCCCAGAGAGCCGCTTCTCTTCCCTTGGAAAGCTGCTGTGCCGTGTAGTGTTGCCACCGGGTCCGAGAGAGGCCAGGGTGCAGGGCTGTGGCTTAGCCGGCTTGTCAAGTCCATTCGGAGCCGGCTGGTGAGCGCACGTAACGCGAGCCCTGCAATGGCACTGGGGACAGGAGGTGACAAACAGCGCAGCGAGGGGACAGGCTGGCACCAGCATTACCAGGGCTGTATCAGTAGCTAGAGAGCCCTCCAGGACCGTCTTGTTGTACCCAAAATTCAGCTTCGGGTGAGGACTCACTTGAAAAAAAGACTTTCTCTGGCCACGTTGTGGTTGATTTGATGTGACTCAGTGCCTCTGGTTTCCTCGCTAGCTCTGCACAGCATTTCTTTTTCTCTGGAAAAATCTTTTCTGTGGTGGCTGTGTCCAGGGCACCCACACGGAAATGCCACAAGCCCCAAATAAAACCCAGGTGCCATCCCAAGGTGGGGAGATGTAAGGCAGGGTGTGATGTTTGAGTTAATCATTCCCAAAGGAGCAACCGTTTTGAAAGGAATTGTCAAAGAGATAGAGCAAAGTCCCCACAAAAATCATCCATGGCTCCATAACGTAGACAGCTATGAAACTTGCTTCAGATTTTGCGATCGTTCTTGTATTACATTTCCAAAGCCCTTTCTGTGTCCAAAGGGCAGCCGTCATTTTAGCGCGACAGACACACTGTGCTCGCTCTTGTGGAAATCAGTGTTTTATTCTTTCACCTGGCAGCCGTTTTCCTTCAACTGCAACAAAGGCTGCTCAGGCTTAAAAGGTAAAACATGACATTAAAACTAGGAAAACCCCGGACTTTTTCCTAAAAATTGTTGCAAAACTATAATTTCAAGGATTTGGGGCAAAATAGCCAAACCTGAAATGTTGCAGATGGGTAAAATAATTCCTTCAAAAAGGCGCCTTGCTGCCGTGTAAGGGCTGGTGTCTGAAGAGCGTGTGCCCCGCTGCTGTCCCTCGATGGGGCTGTCCAGCCGAGCTTCTCCCCCGGCACATCAATCCTGTCTGCTTGGCTACATCCCTCTGCGGTGCCGTGACTCGGTTTCCCCAACCTACTGGGAAACGCTGCTATTAGGTCGGACTGCAAAAGCGAACTCGTGAGTGTTTGATGGCTCTGGGGTTTGTAGGCTTAAATGCTCTCTACAGAGTAAATGTATTCTTTGCTAGAAAGACTTTAGTGCTGTAAAGTCCTTCTTGAAGGGAGATGAATTTTATCCTGATAGTTATTCTTACAAAGCAAACAAAATACAGATTTTCAGCTGACTGAAATCCAAAGGTGTTTGAATTTTGTCTTGAGGTATACAAAGCCAAATACGCCTCCCATGGGCTAGGAGTGCCAAGCTGTGTCTGTAAAGAATAAATGAGAGGTTTTATTCTTCATAATCTTGCTGGAGCTTGCTTAGAAGGAGGGGAAATCCCCCTTTGGGGCAAAGTGAGAGACAGATGGCTAGAGAAGTAAAAAAAAAACCCACTTGCAGAGCGGCGTTTGGATTCCTGCATGCCAAACTCTCTCTGCAAAGGCTGGGCAATTTGACCCCCGTTGCAAAACAGACTCTTCCTTTAAACCCCCAGCGGCTATACTAAAGCAGGCAGGAGGAAGAGAGCATCACCAGCACCCACCACGTCTCCAAGGGAAGGGACAGCCCCCTGAGGGGTAAAGAAAGGAATATTTTGCAATGTTGAGGCAGCAATAAGTCCCCTGAGGTATTTGGTCACCTCGAAGCTCTGAGTTACCTGAGTAGCTCTGCCCTTTTTCCTCTTCCCCGGCCCCTGCTCAGCGAGGGGAGATTCATCTTAGTTAGGCTGAGCTGCAAAATCTAACGAGAGTCCTCTGAGCACCCACAATGGTGATCATGCACCACGCACAAATACATGCATCCGAATATGTATATATATATATATTTATTTAATACATATGAAAGTATATGTATGTGTGCCTATATATATCAAGATATGCCCCAACTTGGAAAGAGGGTAAACTGATTTAAGTTTCTTTCTCTTTGCTACTATACAATCTGTCATCATTCCTAACGGTGGAGGAGGACTATGGCTCCTGTACCATGAGAGGAAGGAAAAAAACACCTGTGTCTAATCAAGTAATTCTTCTGTCCCCTTGCAAAAATGTGCTTCCCATACTGGGTGTGAGATTATTTACCATCATTGTCTTGTCAAGGAAAGAAGAGGACAAAGAACCCCCACATAATTCAAAGCCCATCATTACTGAATACAAAACAAACCCTGAACATTGGAAACGGGCTTCTTATTTGCAGCATTTGTGAGATTTATTTTTTTAACCTCTGAAGCAGCACAGTCTGCTGCGTGCGCCGATGATTGTGAGTGTGCGCTTGTGTCATATGCTGTGCGGGCAACATTTAACACTAATGAGAAACAAAGAATTCCTGCAATCCCAAACAGCAGCAAGCGAGCTCAATCAGATGGCTGTCTGGCCACAGGAAACAGATTCTATTTTCTTTGTACTGAATAGAAACAAGAGCCTTTGTCCCGTCTATACAACATGGATGTGGAAGGCAATCCGCTTCCCAGCCAGGAAGAACTGTACTATAATACACTATTATCCGGGAATGCCACTCTTCAACTGTAAAGTTATTGATAATAAAATCCACCTTTCTCTACCATTGTTCCTTGTATTCAAACAGCATTCTTGTTATTTTTATTATTGTTGTTACAAGTATATTATGAAAGGTCCATTTGTTACTGTGCTGGCAGATGTCCCTTTGTATCTCAGGAAAAGTTGTATCCTCAAAAACTCGTAGTCTTTTCCAAAAGGAGACCGAACGGGACAGTTTGTACCTCTCTCTTCCCCATCGGACAAGTCAGGACGTGGGGCGGTGTGGCACAAAGACGTTGTCCTTCTGGTTTAAGGGGGGTGCATTCTCCCAAGCGATGCTAAAGGGATGGTGAGGCAGGAGCTCGGTGTGATGGGGTCATCAGGCTCAGTCTGCCGTGAGCAGAGAGGCTTCGCTGGGCCAAGCACAGGGTGAGAGCTGCTGTCGGATGGGACATGGGACTGCTCTAGGTTGGCTTAATATAGCCGGGACACAATGACACTCACTCTGCAAACTGGGCTGGCAACGGGGCTGAGAAGGAAAAGTGAAAGAAGTGGGATAAGGAACAAAGAGGATTCAGGAGAGCTCGTTCAGGCTGAGCTTTAGTGCAGATGGAGGCGGGTAGAAAAATGTGGTGTTAAAGATGAGAAACTATCGTAGGAGCACAATGAGACCCTGGTGCAGAAGGAGGAGCTGAGGCTGCACAGCGAGGAGCTGGAGCGGTCACCTGCAAGGCCATCTGCAGTTGCAATGTCTCTAAAAAGATTCATAATTTGTTTCTTTTTCAAGCAGGGAGTCCTTCACGTTACAGCCTAGACAACAGTGTAGGGAGCAAACCTGAGCTCTTTATCTATGACATAAAATGACTTCCCTGCATTGACAAGACGGACCAAGAGGAAAACAGCAATCAATCAGCCATAGCACCAGAAAATGGGCAGGAGCAGCTGAGACAAGCCAAAATAATTATTCTGGAATGAGGAAAAGGCCTGCGACATTGAAGGACAAGAGAGAGAGAAATTTGCTCTGCTGCCAGCTGGGCTGAGATCTGGGGAAAGCAAAGGGACTGCGATGGTTCAGCTTTGCTTGACATCCAAGTAATGCCCGTGGAGGCAATGCAGACGCAATAACAGATACCTCAATGGCCCTTGGAAAAAGGTTGCGTATTTCTTTCCCCTCAGGACTTTCTAGTGAATGAAGCAAGAATAAGTGCAGTGATATAGAGAAATGCGTTGCTCTGCCAGCTGTGGTAGAGAAGTTCAGGGTCTCACGGTGGACCTCAGTGCATGGCCCACTTTGCAGAAGGGCTGGCAGACAGCGTCTGGGGTTTGTAACATGCTGTCAGGTTTAGGGAGGATGAAGAAGCTGGGCAATGTTCTCTGTAAATGACCATTACTATAGAAAAATGTAGAAATCTTGAAATATTACGCTTGAGAATAAAGGGCTTTTCCAGCCTTGAAAGGACAGGTTTTCTTCTAGGGAAGATGCTGTTGTCATAACGCGAGTTTTACCAATGCGTTGTTTACTGTTGAAAACAAACAAAATCAAACAGATTTTGGGGGAATAAAAAAGTTTCAAACTGAAATGCTCATTTTGCTGTACTCAGAAAACAAATACTTTATGCCCTCTGCTTTTCCCACTGAACTGGGAAGAGAGGTGGCCGGGGCAAGATGAGGGCGAGGAGAGAGGTGCCACATCCTCTTTGTCTTTCTCTCGGTTTCTCTTTCCCTCACTATCACACATGAAAAAAGGATCCATGAGATGTATAACCCCCCAGTTGTTTTCCCATCCAACCCCACAGCCCCATCCCACATCCCTTCCCCTGCCAAGCAGCGTTTCACCGATCCCAGTTCATGCTCAGCCCTCCTCCCCCAGTCAATCCAAGAGCCTTGATAAGACCTGGACTAGCAGGACGGGGCATAATCACTAAACCTTTGGGGAATCTAATGGGACCAAAGGGTGAGGAAGAAGCTTTTCCAGCTTGGACAATGGGACTTGCTGCCTTTAAATACGCAAGGAGAGAGCATGGTCTCATCCCACACAGACAGCTGGCAGGGAACAATTACAGCGCGATTATAGCTGTGTGCTCTAGCTTGAAGGTAGTTCAAAACGACACTAACAGTCTTTTCGCCGCTCACGATTCAACCATAATACGCATGTCCAAGAACACAATTTGCTGGAGCAGAAACAAACGCTCCGTAGGAGAAAGCAGAGAGCCACTTATAAAGCGAAACACTTGTAATTATCGTATGCAAATCAGCCCAACTACAGGTTGCACTGGGTGCGTGTGCATTGCCTGGTTAATTTGGAAACAGTTCAGTAGTTAAAAGTGAACTATAAGGTTCTCATTATGCAATTAGGACTTTAGTGAAAGACTCATTAATCTGAAATGCAATTAGTCAGGCTGCTGCCGCACAGAGTTCAAAAGTGATTTTGTTGGGTGGTGACTGCTGTTCACGTAGCGTTGGATGAGATATCTCCAAATGCTTTGATAGGATCTTCTCATTTCATGCTTACATAGACTCTGTTTGGAATGATACAAACACGAAAAGAATGAGGATTTAGTTCATTTTAAACTGTCAGCTGCTCTCTTACATCTGAATTTTCTGTTTCTTCTAATCTCTGCTATTTGTCCCTGTGGGGAAGATTTATATCTAGTGCTTAGAAACAAGGGCTGATGTAATGGCACTCCGATATCACAGTAAACATTATTTCTAAGAAACATGCAACCAGGCAGGTCTCTTGGGTTCAGTTATCAACTCCACCAGTGGCTCTTTGCATGACCTTCAACAAGACCAGCCCAAGTATGTTACCTTGGCGTCATAAGGTTGGGGAACGAGCGGAAAGATCAGCAGGATCACTGCATAAGGCATGCTTTCTACCCCCAAAACTGAGTTACCGAGATTACAGAGACCAGACAGATCATAAGGATCTGGGTATTAGCTTCGGTTTTACAGCATTGTCGAAGTAAATCAGTCAATTCAGGTCCTTGGGGAATCCTTTTTGTGAAGCTGAAACTGCACAAAATCTCCGTACTGCACTCTAAGGCCTTTCCTGCAAGAGGAAAATGAGGCTTCCCATTACTTCTGGCCCGGCTTATCCACAAATAGCTCCTGTGCTGGCTTGCTGCCCGGGGTAGGTCTCACCTACTTTGCTCACAGGTAAACCAGACATTTTAATACGTCCCAAGTCTACTGGGTAAAAGGTGATTTGAGAACATAAGAGAAAAGGTTCTTAAAGAGCTACAGCTTCACCTGGGTGAAATAATTTGCCAAATCTTTTTGTGTCAAAAAGAACAGAGATTCAGCAGCAGCAAACTGTTCCCTGGATGAATTTCAGCCTTGCAGAATTGCCTATGACACACACAAACAAAGCATCAGAAAAAGTAAAAATGTAACAAATAAAACAGTCTTTGGTTAGAAACCTCCTTAAGTTATATTTATGCCGTGATTAAAGAAAATACTTGGCTTCAAAATGGAACATTTTCGGCAACATATTAGGGCAAACAAAATGTTCCACTTACTTAACCCAAAGTTTATTTTTGCCAACTTTCTTATTTACCAAAAAAATTTCAAGGATGTGAATTTCAAGTTGACCCAAAGCAATTTTTTGTTTGCTTATTTGTTTGTGTGAAATTGCCAGTGAAGCAAAAAATCAATTATTTACACTGTTCTACCTAGGTTGTACCTACCTAAATTGTGCGATTAACAATTTGCTGGACTAGCTACTGCCAGGGAATGCCAAACCCTGCTGCAAAGTGTCTATGATGTGAATCGTGCTGGTGGGGCTGAAGAAGCTAGAAGCTGCAGCTGTTAAGTCACCATCCCCTACTTGTGGTCACCATCTGGAAGTCACCATCCCCTACTTGTGGGCCTGTAGCTGCCCTCAGTTTTCCATTCACATACAAATAAGTATAATAAGTCAGATTTGGTCAAGAACTGTAATAAACTTCATGTATCAAAAACCTGGATCCCATCTCTGATAATGGCTTGTAGAGGATGCTTAAGGGAAGTGTGTAAGTGCAGGTCAGATGTACGAAAATGCTAATATCTCCCTCCCTAGGCATATGCAGCTCAAAGAGTGTCTGAGCCAAAGGTTATGGAAGTTGCGGAGGTCATTGCAAAATAAGGTAGAGCAGGTTTGATCACCTTCAGCAGAGGTTTAATTAATCTGCTTGATTCCGCACTGAAACGCGTCAGGAAAATGCACACATCTTGTTCGGCGGCACTTGTGGTTTCCCATAACCGAGAGGAGTAAAAAACAACCTGCGGCAGTGATTTTTTATATCATTTCAGTTCAGAACACAAATATATATGCCCTTATTCTCTCTTAGATGTCTACACAGGTACTTAAGGCACTGACACACCAAAAAGATCCCACTTGGGTAGGGCACCTTGGGTGGAGGTATCTCTCCCAGCTGTGGAGCTGGGATTCATCTGAGGAAGGGTCATCAACTCCCTCAGGGGAATCACCTCAAGTCCATTGCTAGTTTGAAGCAGATTTCCACTGATTGCCAAGGGAGTCCACAACCGGCAGGTTTCATGGGCTACAACGAACAGCTAAAGCTGTTTCTCTCAGATGACCTCCAGCCACAAGCAATGAGGAACACGCAGTTGCCCAGTGAGGCCACCTGTAGCCTCAGAGCCCAACAAATCCTCTTTGCTTTCCTAATCTGCACTTGTGTTTGGCTAGCTCCTTGCTTCTGAATACTTTAGGGGTTTTCAGCATGGTGAAAATAAGTAGGAAAGGAGGAAATTCAGGATTCTAGGCAGAAAAAACATCTTTCGTTAAACAGAGACCAAGATCTCTGTAGTCTCACAACTGATACAAGCTTTGCTTTACAACACCACGTCCCCGAGGTGGTTTTGACTTAGTTCTCAGGCACACAGCTCATACCTGTGATTTCCCCTTTGCAAACAGAGCTTGGAAATGTGGGTTTCTCCAAAGCCAGCCACATCTGCAGCTGGGATGCTGTATGCTGCATGGACACCTCAAACTGGAAGGGAGGTCCCTCTCCAGAACTTTAATCACCTGAAATGTCAGTACGTGAGGGCAGTTAAGCAGCTAAGCTGAGGAATTAGCCCTCCCACGGGAGTTTCAGCTCCCCCTTCCCGTGTGGCTGCTTTTGGATGGGTTGAATGACTCCTTGGAGGTGCCGGGCTGTGCAGGGAGAGTGTGCTGACCTTGCCGAGCCCCACAGCCAAGCATTGGTGGCTGAACCCCAACCATGGGCTCTGGCTGTACCAAAAAAACACTCAAAATAGATTCAGCACTTTGCCCAGATGTCACTTTGAGTGGAGCTTTCTTGGGACAGATCAGCCCTGTCCTGACCTTGCCAGAGGCCAGGGCTGTCCTGGATTGTCTCCTCCAATGCTGGGCTCACATATTGGCCCTCTTTGGTCAGCAGACAGCCCATGCCACCAGCTGCAGCATCCTGCATCCATCCCAGGTCTCTGCTGTCTGCAGGCAAGAAAGGGCTCTGCCCAAGGGGACAAACTCATTAAGATTGAACTTAACAAGCTGTCGTGGTTTAACCCCAGCCGGCAACTCAGCCCCCCCCCAGCCACTCGCTCACTCCCCCCCGGTGGGATGGGGGAGAGAATCGGAAGAGTAAAAGTGAGAACACTCGTGGGTTGAGATAAAGACAGTTTAATAGGGAAAGCAAAAGCCGTGCGCGCAGGCAAAGCAAAGCCAGGAATTTCTTCCCTCCTTCCCATGGGCAGGCAGGTGTTCAGCCATCTCCAGGAAAGCAGGGCTCCAGCACGCGTAACGGTGACTTGGGAAGGCAAACGCCATCACTCTGAGTGTCCCCCCTTCCTTCTCCTTCCCCAGCTTTATATGCTGAGCATGACCCCATATGGTATGGAATAGCCCTTGGGTCAGCTGGGGTCAGCTGTCCCAGCCGTGTCCCCTTGTGCCCCCCAGCCCCCTCGCTGGTGGGGTGGGGTGAGAGGCAGAAAAGGCCTTGACTGTGTGTCAGCACTGCTCAGCAGTAGCTAAAACATCCCTGGGTTATCAACCCTGTTTCCAGCTCAGATCCAAAACACAGCCCCATACGAGCTACTGTGAAGAAAACTAACTCTGTCTCAGCCAAAACCAGCACACAAGCCTTTCGCCTCAGGTCTTGGGCCATCCCTTGGAACAATCTCTCTCCCACACTTCCATTACCAAGCAGCTGCAGCTGGGCCTTGAAGAGGTGTTATTTCATGTCATATTATTTCCATAGCACCTTGGAGCTACAAGAAGATTGAAATCGCCCTAATGTTTCCTCCCAAAATGTCAGGCACCTCAGTGCATAGACATGGTGCGGCTGTGACCTCTCAGCTCAGCGCTCTCCAGGGAAAGCAGATGTGATTTAAAGGTCAGCACAGGAGTGTAATTGCCAGGTAGAGTCCACAACGTGAAAGCTGTTTCTGCAGAGGGATGGGGAATTGATTACCAGTCTCATAAAGCTTCCTGGTACGTCAGCATCGTCTCCCGGAGAACGGGGGTCTTTTTCATGATACCAAGCTGCCGAGTGAAGGGTCAGTAAGTGGAAAGGGCAAGACCCCTCTCCTCCCACACACCTCCTAGGCTGACGGTGAGCACAAAGACAGAGACAGAGGCAGGATTACAGTGTCTTCACTGGAGCACTCGGCACCCACGCACCCAAGTAGGGGTCACCCACTGCCCTCGTAGACTCCATAGGCTTTCTGCAGGGAGGCGATGCTCCAGGAACCGCAGCAATACAGACGTCAGCTTTGATAATATCCACGACACAAAATAGAAACAGCCCCAGCTGGCTGCAAAGAGCAGTGACTGAGTAGGCAAGCGATGGAGGCATCCCCCAAGACCTCCAGTGCTCCCTGCTCACCCCGCTCCATGTCGCTGCATCTCTCGCAGAGTTTGTTAGCTTTATCCATCCCTGCCTGCTGGAGCCAGGCGGTGGCAGAGGACCTCTTGCTTTTTCTTTTTCTTCTGTATTAAGCTTTTCACCCTCTGTATTGTGCAAATGTGACCTGCAAGCATCCTCCAAGGTTCAGAAGCCAAATGAAAACGAAATGAATGTTTGCGCATATATATGCACATCTGATGATAGTATTGTAATGTTTGGCCAGTATCACTACCCAGGGGGAAAGGGAGCTGACTTACGATCTTCTAAGTCTTGTGTTAGGCTTTACCATGTCTGGATCATCTGCAGTTGCTTATGGGAGGTTTTTTTAGCATGTGCTAATTGAGCATTCCTTGCCTCATTATTAAACAATCTTCTCATTTTGTGCTCCTTCCAAACTATCCATCTATTGATAATGTTCTCCAGTTTTCCCTGGAGATGCTTTGCCCTTTGCAAATGGCAGTTTTGCTCTTGCTCTTTAAAATCAATGTCATTTTTGCTTTGCAAGTGTCCTTTTTTTGCTTTTATTGCAGCACCCCTCCCTTTCCCCCTTCCAGCCCAGGAACTTCGCTCACACTATACCCAGTGGAGAGACTACGTGTGTCACTGACTGGTGGAAATTAAAATTCAGGGTTTCTTACTTGCTGAGGCCAATACAGAATTGCCTATTGCCACCTCTTGGTAGGAGTAAAGAACGGCAAGTGAATCCTGTCCCGTCGGAAAAGAGAAGGGTGTGATTTGGAGACATCCTATGAATGTGATTCTCTATTTCCCTCCACCCCCAGGGATGGCAGCGTGACAGCAATGAGATCCGGCAGCGCATTTCAAGGCATCGCTGTCCTTGGGTGTAGAGAGGTCCATAACATTGGTGTCTGAAGGTCTCCAGTGGTGTACACAGAGCCATATTGTTGGACTCAATGATCTTAAAGGTCTTTTCCAATCTACGTGATTCTATTATTCTATGATTCTATGTACCAATGTAACGTTGGCATTCACCATCACATTTCCACTGCACCTGGAAAGCCCTCGGTCCTACACCTTTGGAGGTGGTTGGAGGCTGTTCCGTTGTTATAAGGAGCTCAGTTGTCTCCCCAATGGGTGGACAGCATGTACCTGATGTGCTGGTGCAACGCTTGCCTGACGCTGAGCCAAGTAACTTCACTCAAGAGGAGCAGCTTCTTCTTATGGGCTTCCTCAGCACCATTTTCCTACAGACGTTAAGTTATGTCAAGGGACCTAGAGCACAGGGTGAATGTTTAGTTGCAGCTTATCAGCCTAAATAAATTCATCTTTCTGCTAAAGCTGCCAAAGCACTGAACTAAACCTGTCCCATAAACATCCCACATGAGTATCTATGAATGAATAAATCATGGGCTATGGATGAGAGACGGAAGAAAGAGCTGTGTGTGCATGCATATGTGTGTGTATACCTGTGCGAGCGAGGGGTGAGTCAATGGAGAAGGAAACTCCTTCCTTGTGGCACTCACTGTGCTTTACTCCTGGGGCCAAGTGTGAAGAAATAAAGGCAGCACAGGGAATATCGTTGGCTTTACTGATGAAGTGATACCTTCTGTTTTCAGCCCTCAGGAAATGGTACGTGATAATAGACAGTAACTCCCAAAGAAATATTCCTTTTACCTCTTTTTCTCCCTTTAAGCTTAAAAAGTCTGACTTCAGACATCAGAGGAGAAGGGTTGTATCTACAGCTGCATCTTGAGGCTTCTAGCAGGAAATCTAAGGGTGATCTCTTCGCCCGCATGCAGAGTCAGGGCTTGCTCTGGCTGCATCATAGAATCATTTAGGTTGGAAAAGACCTTTAAGATCATGGAGTCCAACCGTAAACCTCACACTGCCAAGTCCACCACTACACCATGTTCCCAAGTGCCACCTCTACACGTCTCCAACGGAACAGCCTTTCCAGGGATGGTGACTCAGCCACTTCCCTGGGCAGCCCCTTCCAATGCTGGACAACCCTTTCAGTGAAGAAATTTTTCCTAATATCCAGTCTAAACCTCCCCTGGCTCAACTTGAGGCCATTTCCTCTCGTCCTATCACTTGTTACCTGGGAGAAGAGACCGACCCCACCTCTCTACACCCTCCTTTCAGGCAGTTGTAGAGAGCGATGAGGTCTCCCCTCAGCCTCCTTCTCTCCAGGCTGAACAACCCCAGGTCCCTCAGCCGCTCCCCATCAGCCTTGTGCCCCAGACAGTGCTTCATCTGAAGCCCCTTGCAAACCTGAAGCTCCTAAACAACCCCAGTTCCCTCATGATTACCAGTAGCCAAATCCTCCCTGACTTTATCTCCACCAGCTTCAAGAGCCGTGCCTAGCTCCTGTGTCTAGTGCTTCATAAGCCCTGATCATGCAGTTGCTCTTGAGTTTGGGAATTTCACCAATTTCAAAGATTTCCATGTTTTTGCAGGGCTTTAAAATGGCAGTGTATCAGACCTGCAGAAAAAAGTCAGGGGACCGTGTGTCTTTCAAATTGCCAGTCCCTCAATATAAGTCAGATCAGCCAAATGCTATTGGTAGTGACTTGCTTTGAATAGGTTTAGAGGGAGTCTTAGCTAAGATATTTCAAATTAAGTATTTCAGGCTCAACAAACTGGCTTCTCATCTGACCAACTCTGTACTCAACTCCAGGCTAGAAACGGTCCAGCATGAACCGTGGAGATCCTGCCTGCTGGATCAAAGCAGTGGCAACAGGTTTTGGGCTGTTAAAATTCCTTTGTTAGAACAGCTAGTGAATGGACATCCAAAATGGACCCTCGCCCAGACAAAGCAAATTCATTTGAAAAGATGAATGAACATTTGCAGAAAATTCACTGCCGCCTTCTCCCCGCCCCGGTGAGGATAATGTTCTCGTTCTGCCTCTCAGGACACGCAGAAACACACATGCATCTACGGTTGATTTTTATTTAAGGAGACATTTTATTTCAGGTTATATAGAGAGTGAAACAGCAGCAGCAGTCTCCCATGCCTGATTTTACAGAGAAAACCCATTTCTCAAGGACTCTGAACCTTTGTTCCCTCTTCCTTGTGTATGTGGGTTATGTGTGTGTGTTCCCTCTGCATTAGAGACCCCATTTCCACTTTATCTCTATATATTATTAATTCATCTGCCATTCTGGGTCCGATTCTTTGCGGGTTCTTTAATCCGCAGAGTTAGCAGTAACAGGCTGACAGCATCCCTTAGCAGCTCCCTTCCTCCTCCTCCTCCTCCTGGGGCAGTGTCACCACCCCCTCTGCAGGCTTTGCTTTTTGCGGGTGCTTTGGTAGTTGCATTTCTTTATGGATGAGAGAGAGATTCAAGGGAAAGTAGTAATTCTTCCTGTGAGTCTAGTGGAGATTTCCTTCTCCTGTATCATCCTTAGGAGTTTTAGTGCTCCTTAGCCAGCCAGGTGGGATTCAGTAGCTCTCGCATAGGTGTTTTGATGCCATTGCGGACATCCAGGGTCCATTTCAGATCTCTCCTGGCCTCCAGCATCTGTAGGTCCTGTGTGTGATCAGGCAGTCCCATGCCTGGCTGGGATGCCTTGGGGCATGCTGAACATTGCGAGGTACCATGTTTGAGCAGCTGAAGCCCACCCTGTCCATCTACAGCCCCGCAGACAGACGTCTGTTCATACACACATGGACACACACACAGACCCACTCCTGCTCAAGCAAGGACAGAGCTCAGCCCAGCTGGAGAAAAAACAATTGTTATTTCTTTCCTGAGCCTTCCCATCCCTTGTCAGGGTGTGAAAACATCCAGACGAAATGACGGAATATCAATTCTTATTTCCAGAGGGGAACAAAAAAGAGAGAAAAGTTCAAATCCTCCGAGGATGAAACCATCTCTGAACAACGCCGATTACAAGACCTGCTAAGCACTTACGGTGTCCCTCTGACCCACCGCTGTTCTTCTCAGCAGTGACTCCCAATAATTCCTCATTATGGTTTTTGGAAGCCGTCTCTACTCGCAGCCGAAACATCTCCGACTCCGACTTCCCCGTGCTTTGTGGTGTGTGACGGGTGTGTCACCCAGCCTGTGAGGAGGGGGGTGGCCGAGCCACCTGGTGCTAACCCCCAGGTATTTAACAGCGTGCCAGGCACGGGGACAAGTGACAGCATGAGGGCCATCCCGTGACAGAAAGGATCACGGACATTTTCCTACAGTCGTTCTGCTGGAGAGGATGGCGCGAGACATTAATTGTGCATTTTTAATTGGAATGAGCAGCGCCAGTCATGCCCACCAAAGGACTTTGCTCACTGCGGTGAAGTTCATTAGCAGCAGACAGTGAGATAATAGCTGTTCCCTCTGCGAGCAGCGAGAAATGTCACTTTGATGAAGACTTGTAACCATGGGCACAGTGGGCCAGGACCAGCATCTCCGCTGTGCTCTTCACGGTGTAACGCCACCAACTTCAGTGGATCTCCCCTTTCTCATTGGCTTTAAATGAGTCCTAAATCCACCCAGAGCAAATTGTTAATGAGTAGTAAGAGAGCTGGGGAACCCAAACTGGGAGCGTCAGCCAAGTAATAGGGGTAAGCTGGAAAGCAAAGCATCCCCTTTCCCTGCCTTCAGCCGTTGCACCCCAATTCTGCATGCAGCCCGCTCCTCCACGTGATGAAAGAGTTACAGCCTGGGAATAGCATCGATCCAGTGCATCCACCAGGCACGCTGCCCCAGGCTTGTACGCCAAGGACAAGACATGAAAATGGAGCCAAGTCCTGAGGTTCAGGGTAATATTTACTAGAAGTCTCTCTGCTCCTGGACTTCTCCCAAGTCAATACGCATCATTTCCAGACTCGTTTGTGCTGTGGTCTAATCACTATGCACCAGGCTGCCCTGCGAACAAGCTGGATTCATATCTGCAGGGCTCTGGGCAGGCAGTGAGGAGGATGTACGTTTTGGGTTTGGAGTCTTCATTTCTTCCTAGTCTCCAATTAAAGAAGTAGAGAGTGACCCTGACACAGCAGGGATGCAGTAAGAAAAAAACCCAACACGTTGGCTTTTTAGCAGATTGACCTGCCCCAGATGAGCTCATAGGAGAACCTCAAAATGTTTCTCTTGCTCCTGGGGTCGTGGCTATAAAGGCAGCAGTGCTGCTTTGCTGCCCGCAGCCCAGGTTCATGCAATTCTGGGACAGAGAGAAGCCACTGCAAAGAGCACAGGGTCCCGTTGGGCTGAATTTACTGGCTAGAAAGTCCAACACGGCGCAAAGCAGTCTCCAAGTACATGGTGCCAAATCTGCCACCCTGGGCTGAAGGTAGCCCACGGTCCTTAGCACTGTCCCGACAATGACAGCGGAGCAGTTTAGCTCCGTGGGGGATTGCTAACTGCACGCAGGGGCAAATTCTGTAATGTCTGTGTGCCTGAGGGTGAGAAAAGCACTGACTTAGATCCAGGCAGCTCAGATTCCTCAAAGACAAGAGATCAACAGGAGAAAAAGGCGATTTCTGTCCCCCAAAGCTTTGCGGCGTGTCCCTACAGGGAGGGCTTTGTGCAGCAGCTAGAACTTCAGTCTCAGAGAAACGCTCAATAAAAGCGACTTCTTATTTAGCACAGCCTGGGTAGGACTGAGGCCACGATGTACGTCTCTACCCGACAGCAGACAGCTGCAAATAGTGACACTCGTCCCTGCTGGCTTGAGCATTCACATTTATGACCACCCGTTTACAGAGAGTCCTTAGTCCCTTCTCTTGGTCAGGGCGTGATTGGCCTCAAACCTCATTGCTCTCCTCCTGGCAGAGCACCTCCGAGGAACATCTCAAAGAGAAAATCTGAGCAAAGAGGGCACAAAGACATTTCTGCTGCAGATACATTGCCAGGGCTCTCCAGCCAGCCTTTCTCTTGCAAAGCAGTTTATGATAAATATTACAGGTAAATGAAAGTCCCATTAAAGATCTGACATATATTGAACAAATCAAATACATTCTGTTTCTCCGCATGACTAACAGAAGGAGGACTGACCTTCTCCTAACTTCTTCTTTCTTGGTGATATGCCGAATGCTTATTAGGTGTTTAAATATTGTATTTACAAGGAGATACATCCGCCTGTGATACCTCTGCTTGTGCCTTGAATTCTGTTTTTAATTATGATGGCTATTTTTAGCCCAGACTCATGGCCTGGTGGATTTCCATTATAGACACGAGCTGTGGAAGGCCCTCATCTCAGGCTGTCTTGAAATGAGGACGTCCAATATGCTGTCAGCCGTGCTCCCTAATTAGCACAGTGTGGTGTAGACTTATTTATTATTGCTTGCTTTAGAATAGTATCCAGAGACACTGCCTGAGTCAAATACACCCCCGCACACCACAGCACAACACAGAGATGCAAACACATGGAGAGCGCTTTTAGTGGCTAAAAAATAAACACAGGTAATAGTGGAAATGAAGAGAAGGTACTAAAACGGGCTTTGAAATGGTTGTTTGGGGGATGGAATCTGAGCTCAAAACCATGACCCCGAAAGCTTGTGCTCACTCGCCACCTAACCTCACCCTGGGTTTTAATGCAAAGGTCGTGGCACCTACATTGGTGCCTAATGCAGACCCCAAGCAAGGTAAGTGCTTAAAAAAGTGATGCAGAAACCAGAAGGGAGGCAAAGTCTGTTTTTTCATACGTGCACTGGAAGTGCCTCACCTGGATCCGCTCACCCAGATGCTGCTGTTCATGGAGGGTTTCTCCAGCCCTGGCTTGGCCAAAGAAACACCCGTGCCCATCGGGTGCCACCCTGACCTGGCATCGCCCTGGCAGGCAGGGGATGGGCTTCCCTTGGACACGGCTCCCCAGTGCCATTCATCTGCTGTACTGATCAGCTCTGAAATGAACTTTTAGCCCAGAGGAAAATTGATGGAAAGAAACGCAAAGGTGGCAACATCCTGGGGCTGCTGGAGCGAGGAGCACGTGTCAAACAGGAGCCCAGCTCTCTCCCCTGCCTGCTCAGCCTCTCTCCTTCCCTCCTCCAGCACAGTTTAGGCCTATTTTTTTATTTACCCTTTATTTCTTTCTAAGCATCCAAAATCACAATGCTCTGGCAGTATCTTTTAACAAGGACTATATCAGGCGAAGGCTCGGAGACAGGAGGCTAATTGAGAGCTTCCTGAGGGACATTTTAGCTAGCGGCAAGCAGCATGAATATCCTTCAGCCTCTATTTATGCTGCAACATTAACAGGTGGGTTGATTTGCATTCTGTGCATTGGCAGCCAGGGAAAGCAAGGGGGATTTTACGGGCTGCTCGTAGTGTTTATTAACCCTCCAGCCCCGGCATCGCCGCAGTCTGCCTTCGCTGGGGCCCGTGGTCCTGCGCACACCTTGCAAGCGGTATTGCCGCAACCCCCCATTTCTTCTAAATGAAGTGCTGGGTAGATCCCAGCTGGCTCTGCTAAGGAGAGGGGTGAGTATCCCTGCACTTATAACCAAACATTTACACAGAGCAAGGCCATTCCCCAGGAGAGTCTAGAGACTAGACTCTAGATGAGTATTTTTAAAAGCTGAGCTTTGTGTCTAACTCTCTCGTGTCCCATTGCAACCTTCAGAGGAGGATGCTGAGAAATTATTGGCAACAGCAAGTCCTCCATGGCCCCAAAGGTACGGAGGCACACTGAGGACTTCAGGGAAAAGGAGAAAAATATTGTAGATGATATATATCTGGTGTTTCCTCTGATATATTTATATCTCTCGGAAAAACTCCGGAGGAAACACAATTGCCCTCTGAATTTGTTACTGGGGCGTCTTCATAATAAAACATTTCGCTGGAGCCAGAAGAGATTTAAAGAGGGAAGTACTCAGACTTCATAATATGCTGCAGTCGAGCGGCCACGGCTCGGTTCCCCAGCTGTCAGCAAAGCGAGCTGCTCCAAGCACCGCCCTGCTGCTTGCCTGCCTCCGTGCTGCTGCGAGCCACCAGCGGTGCCTGGTGTGCCACGTGCCCGGTTTCTGGGGTCGGGGACATTGCCGGGCAGGTGGTCCTTGGCGTTCCCCTCCAAAAACCAAAGTGATTTTCTTCCGTGAGACACAGAACTGCAATATGTGGCTGCAATCAAAGTGTCAGCTCTCGGATAAGAGGTGTTCCTGGGGCATGGAACTCCTCGGCAAGCCGCTGTCCTGATCCTGTGCTTAGCCTAACCAAGGGTTGTGTGAGAGCGGCAGCTCTCCAAAATTAGGAGAAAAAACAAAACAAAACAAAATTCATAGTGGCATTAGAAAACATCTAATTTAATCCCATTACCAAAGCCTCACCCTCCCCCTAATCCTTTCATGTTCCTGCTTAGTCTATAAATAGGTCAATATTATTTAAGCCTTAGACATCCCATGGTTTTCTATATATTATAGATCAGAGCTGCTTCACGGTTTCTTTAGTAGCTTCCCTCTTTAGCTGGCTATAGGTAGCTGTTATTGTCTGTCTGGTGGTCACGGTACACCGCTGGACAGAGGACTGTCCCCTTTCTACGTATTTACAGAGCATCTCGTGCTGCGGTGTCTGGCCTAGCGCTGGAGCTCCTCTGTCCTTGTAGGACACGTGGGCTCAGCTCCGGCACTGTCTGTTACTTGGCATTTCCGTAGTACCCAGCAGAGGCTTGGGGCAGAGTCCAGGTACATAAAAACTAGCCATGACGTGAGGGATAGCAAAATTTGTCAAAATTTGTCTGACACAATCGTATTGCAAAGACAAACGTGGGTGCTCTGAAATAGAAATGTTTTGCAGGACCTTACTGATTTCATCAGCATTTTCAGGAAACTTTACACAGCGCTTTATTCCAAATGCACCGGAACACCTGAGGGTGACACGAAGCAGGACTGGAACTCTGGAAAAATACAGTATTTTGTCCAACTCATACACAATTCTGAAAAAAATTTAGGGCAAACGATTTTGTGATGGCTGTAGCATCCTGTTTGAGCATGTCTTGACATGAAAAGGCCAAAATACTTCATCATAAAAATTTAGACGTGTCATTTGGGGTATGCAATTGCATGTGGGGGAGTCACCGTGGCTTCCTAATCTCCCCTGGAGTACGGGCTGGAGCTGTACTGGCTGCGCAGGGAGGATGCGTGTCCTACCCTAAAGCCCACGGATCCATTGATGTCTGGCTGGGAGACAAGAGCAGTGGGCTCACACGGAGCCACCTCCTCTGACCATACCTCAAGGAAAGTGCTTCAACTCAGGGGAGGGTCTGAGGATATTTTTTTTTTTGAGAAAAACTACTGGCTGACATGAATTCAGTAAAAATCTTGGTGTCACCGAGTCACCATCTTTACCAAAGAAAGTCTCAGCCAAAGCTTGTTACCCAGCTGAGATATAATAGATATAATATAATAATACAGCTTTAAACCTTCAGTGTTATCAGACCCAGGCATTCCTATAAACCCTTCATCCAGAAATATCGGTCCCCGGACAGCTAACCAGGAATAGAAATGCTTCTCACTGCCGGCTTGGTAAATACTCTGTCCCCCGGGGTGTAGATCCATTAGAGGATGGCTTTTTTCCCCCGTTAGTGCCTCAAGGCCGGCAGGCTGATGAGTCCTAAGTCCCTGCACCATTAATACCATGCTTAAGTGAGATGGAGATTTGCAAGGGAACCTCTGGGAGGTGGGAGCCCAACTCTTGTGGGGTTTAGTCCTTACCTCCTGAGGCTGGTCATCCGAAAGGCTTGTGTCAAACACTTACGGCACCTGAAAATTAAAGAAATGAATGTGATCTCTGCACGGACCGGGGAGCAGACAGGAGAGCAGGTCTCTTCTCATGTCAGGTGAAGCCCGTGTAGTCCTGAGTCCTTGCAACAGAAGAGGACACCCCGGGTTGCGGTCGTGTTTTGTGCAACGTCCCTTTTCAGGACAGAGCCGCTCTTCCAATATGACTGTTTCCAGCACATCAGCAACAAGCCTAAAAACATGTGATTAAAAGAAAAAAAACAACCCTGGTGTTAAATTAGTATGGACTACCTTATAATTAATTTAAGATTAATGGGAACAACTGAGTTAAGATTCTGTAACGATAATTAGCAAGCAAATTACAATAAAAGAGAAGGGAGCAACTAAAAGTAATTATAGTGTACATACATTAAGATCCCGCACTGCCTAGCAAAATAACACATGTGTATTGAGATAACTACACCGCCTTCAACCTGCGTGTAACAGCACAAACAGCGGGGTATGAACAAGCTAGAGGTTCCTCTAGCATCGCTGCTGCAGTCGTATGGCTTGTGCATCTGATCTCGGTTCCTATTAGTCCTGTTAAATAGAAACCTGAGTACGGTACACATACGTAGTACAAAGCTGAAAATAAAAAAGAAGAACTTCATTAAAGCTGCAAAGTGAAATGCTTCGGATATGAGGAATAGAAGATATGCTTTGCGCTCTTCATTCATCATTTCCACTCTTCGCCTCTCATGTGAGTTATGATACCGTCTTTATTTCCATGACTTCACACTGCTTTCAGGAAGACCCCTGCCTGTACCAGGCAAGGATGGACAGAGCTCATTTAAAGAGAGCGGATTTACTACCTTGGCTCTGTCACTATGCTCAGTGTTGGTTCTCGGGCCTTACGTGCTTATGAGGAAAAAAAAAAAAAAAAGACAGTTATTGTTATCTCCCCAGTTTTTCCTACAGTTCTCACCGTGTTTGTGTCAAACATTTCACAAACATGAGGAAATACTGTGTGAGGAGCTGACATCCTTATCCCTGTAATGGATAATGGGAGATGAGAGAAGGAGGCAGGCGGCGGTTCAGAGCAATCTGAGATTCTTAATTCTTGATTTGGGGACCGTTCTGTGTTATATTGCATGATGGATATTCACTCTCCCCTGCGTCCGTCACAGCCGCCTGACTTCTGCAGTCTGGTTAACCCTTGCGCCGTCACAACTCTTTTGTGGTTAGATGCGTGGGCAGCACCCAGCACCGAGAGGTCTGTGTCCTCCGGTAGCATCTTGAGCTGCTTCTACAACACAAACAAAATAATAACTTACAGAGAGAGACTGAGCAATTAATGAAGGTCCAAACCAGCTTGGAGGGCAGGGGAGGGTCAGCATGATCAAATGGCTCACCCGCTGCCTGGGGACGAGGAAACTGGTGCTGCTCCAGGCTCTGTTCAGCCGGACTCACGCTAGGGTCTTGAGCAAACGCCTTGACCTCTTTTGGCTCTTTCCAGTTGCAGAACAACCTGCTGGGTGCCTTCCTCTTCTTGCCAGGTCTCAAAAAAGCCCCACAAACCGGGGTGCTGGTGCCTCACCCCGGCACGGCCCCCTCCTGACTGTGGGACGCCAGGGAGGGGCAGCGCGGCTGCCGGCAGCCGCGCGGCGTGAGCCGTATTGAGTCACCTTCTCCCCCCCGCGGTGTCACAAGATGACAAAGCATCAAATTGGATTCAGATTTGCAAATTACAACTTTGGGTGCAGCTGAGCAGAACCGCGCCGCTTTGACAAATGAGTAAGTGGCTGATGTTACAGCACAGGTCATTTGTTAGGAAAGGCGGCTTTTCCCCCCCTGTGGGTTTTATATATATATATATTTTGTTTTAGCATTTCAGATCTTTGATTCATCAACTCAGACCACTTGAGGTACAGACAACAGCGAGAGTCGCATTTTAACTAGGCAAACAGAGCTGGTTTAGGAGTGGCCTCTTTTGAGAGGTTAATATTATAAATGCATCTTAAATGTCTAATACATAATCAAATGCCATAAAAATGGAAATGTTATGAGTATTGAAGCCCAGAGAACAAAAATCATTGCTCATTGCTCTTGCCACCAAAGAATTCAACTGTGAATACAAGCCGCAAACTTGCCTGGAGTCATATTCCTGGAAATATCACGGCGGAGTGAAAAAAATGAACAGGCCATGCCTCCTTTTTCCCTGTTTTAGAACCACTGTTAAGTGCAGAGCGGAGCCTCCGGGTCTCGATCACAGACCCCCACAGGGGTCTTTTATAACCAAAGGCTGCAAGGGCTGTAGGGTTTCTCCTAGGGCCATGTCGCCACCTTCTTGCCAGGTCCTTGCAAGCAGCCCCACCAGCTGCTCCCCTGTCCCTAGGGTGCCCTTCAACGCGGGAAAAGGGTCTGGGATCCATCAGGAGCAATGCAGGTCCCACCAAGGGGAAGAATATCTGCTTAGTGTATGCATAAGTAATGAACTGTCTAGAAAGTGCATGACAGAGGATGATAACCAGTAGGTGAATGCATGATATAACGTATAAGGAGCTGATTACACCTATACAGAGGAGAGCTGTAGCTTGGATAATTGAGTTTCAAGCTGATGGACAGCTGTTCCTGCTGTGTTGTTTTCTGATCAACGGCGAAGCACGGTTACGCCTGCCGCTTGCTCTCCTGCCCTAATAAAGAACCGTGAGTGATGGATGGAGTGTTGACGCAGGGCTCTCCGACGCAGCAATACCGTGCTGCTGGCAGGAGCGAGCATTCTTGCAACAAGTCTTTTGCCAGCTGAGCCTGTCCCGGAGGGGATGTATGGTACCCAAAATGTCCATGCACCACCTGCCAAGCATTGGCCAACAAAATGTTGGTCATGGTCACCACCCTTGCCCTGCTGGCATGGCTTTGGAGACATGTTTCAGGCTATCTCCCTAAACCGCCTGCTAAAGTTTTGCTCGGCAGACCCAAACAAGTGGCTTTTTGTGGCCTGATTTACCAAAAAATGTAACATTTTGGTCATTCCTTGCAACAGAATTAAACATGCCATCCCATTCCAGAGACCTGTCACCATATTGAGGTGCTTAGAGACATGGTGTAGTGGTGGTCTTGGCAGTGTTAGGTTTATGGTTGGACTCGATGATCTTAAAGGTCTTTTCCAACCTATATGATTCTGTGATTCTGTGATTCTGTGATATACCACGCATGAGCATTTCTGCCGGTGCTGGGCAGGCGGAATGAGCTGCGGGATCCTCAGGGCCGCCTGCCCTTACACCCTGCAGAAGCACGTGGCTGTGCACACGCGTGTGCGCATGCCCGTGTGTCTGCACCCCACATTCACGTCTAATCCTCAGCCCCCACTTACGAGCAGAGTGACTGCTCCCCGGGAGCCTCACATGACACCCACGCTTTGAAGGTAACAGGCTATTTAGGCACTGTAAAAATGTCTCTGGAACACAGGATTTTCCATAGTAGGCGAGATTCGGCAATGCAATACCAAGACCTGCCAACTGAGGCTATTTGGATTAAGTTTTTTCACTAAAAGTGTCATTCATCTAACTAAAGTGGCTTGTAGCGAAGAGCTGGAGCTGACAACTATCCCACCCCAAAGACAGCTGGTGCAGAGAGAAGAGAGGCAGCAACGGAGCTCACAGTTATTTCAATGCTCCATTTGCCATTTTCAGAGTAGAAAGTTGCAGTCTGAAGTGCTTTTTTTTTTTATTTTTAAATTTTATTTAAATGAACCCAATGCTATTTGAAAAGGAAAAAAGGTTAAATTTCAAAATTGAAACCCAGCACATCAATGTTATCAAAATGTAGCGGTGGGATTGACGGGAGCTGAGTTCAGCTGCCTCCTTAGCTGGTTTCTGGGTTCAGTTTTATTAAAAACAGTTCAGCTTGGGCGAACGTCAGCAAATACCACCTCCAGGGAACATTACAGGTGCCTTTGTGAAAAAGGTCAGATGAAACTCCGCCCTGACCCACAGCTTCATCTGTCCTGAAGCACGAGAACCGATAACCCCTATCACTCCCTGTCCTACCAGATGTGCCCCAGTGCCGTCCTTTCCACAACCATTTCTCCAGGTGCCTCCAGCAGACATCTACCTTTGGCAAAGGCATCAGCCCAGGTGATTTATGGGCTCCACCTCCAGAAGTTTGCTGCTGTCAAAGCCTACAGAAGAAGGTGCCTGCGCAGGCTGCCAGGCAGCAGCACCCTTCAGCTCTCCTCTCATGCGTGCAGCAGGCTTTGAGAGATAACAAATAACTGGGAGGCAGCCTGAAGTTTTAAAGGAGACGAGTCAATCTTGACTTATTGTTATTATCTCCTAATAGTTTACACTGTATTATTCTATAATTACTCAGTGAATCACGCTGACAGTTTGCATGTTTGCTGTTTCTATGAGTTACGCCCATGCCTGCCTCTGAAGGCATCATTACTCTTGCTTGCAGAGGTGCTGCCCAGATGGGTCGTGTCGTGCAGCCGTCCTGCTGCCAGGCCACTCCGGGAGAGCACGGAGACTCTCTTTGCTTGGTTTTAGTAACAGTTTCTCATCTCTGTAAATAATTCCTTGCTAATTACGCTCTGACTGGCTGGTACTTATTGTACAGCCCCATGAATAATAGAATGGGGAGTAAATCCTTATTTTAATAAGGCCAAGAAATATTTAATTCAACCACCGTGCACTAAATTAAACAAGCCTTTACCAAAGTGGCTGAGAGACTAAGCTCCGTCTCCTGCAGAGACTGCTTTGTCACTGTCTTTCTTTAGGCCACCGACATTTTTATTGTGCCAATGCAGACTTCGCTGGTGCCATCTCCGCTGCTTTGCTCTGGGAGTCCGTCAAGCCCTGCAGTGACGGTGGCTGAAATAAAGGGCTGTTTCTCTGAGCTACTCTAAAAGCCCTGGTCATGCTGATAAAACATGGGGTTTGGAGAGAAACTCCTCTTTCTGAGCCTCCCTGTCACTTTTTTCAGTGACATCTGGCTCGCTTTGCAGCCCAACTGGTTTTTGCCACGTAGGGCAGAGGCCAGCTATGGGCACACCATTGCAGGGCAGCTCTTAGCTTCATGTTTTTATTGCAACTGTTATTTTTCTTCCTAGAGTTCCCTAGTTACACTTTCCCAAGTGCTAACAGACACGGATCTACTACCCTCAGCTGACCCCACCTGCTCCAGCTCCGAAGAGGTGCGATGGCCTCGGGCACGCGTGCAGAGGGCTGATACTCTGCCTGCAGCCCCCTGGCTCCTGCTCTTTGCTGGTGCCTGGAGAAGCTGATAGCAAAGGAGAGGTTCAGAGACACGGGCGGCATCTGGGAGCCCAGCGTGCGCAGTCTGGGCTCTGCCTCCTTTCCACAGCCCTGTTTTTGCCCATCGCTGCTGTGGTGTAGCCCGTTGCATCACCACCACCCAGTTTCCTTCATCAGCATTTTCTGGTTCGTTGTGACTTTTCCTATGTGCCGGGCGAGCATCCTTTTTTCACTGGGCTTAACCTTGCTGCCTCGACAGAAGGCTTTGCTGCGGTTGTTAAACAGCTCAACCAGAATGACCCAGCAGCGCCCTGCTAATTGCACACGCTTCTCTTGGCTAATTGCGCCTGCTCTGACGTAACACCGGGCTCCTGCTCGGCCGCGCTGCAGAGGAAGGCAGCTGCGGCACTTGGCTGCGCACGGTGTGAACAATTTGGCCTCGGCACCCCCGAGCTTCTCACCCCCGTGTAATTGGGTTAGCAGCATGCTCCCTGCCTTTTAGCAAAGGCATCAGCGGGCCATGCTCTGGCCTGGCCAGTCCCCGCTGTCACAGCAGGACCAAGCCCAGGAAACTCCGCTTTCCCAGCTACAATTTCAACTCAGCTCCCACTTTGCCAACACCAGCAAAGCTGCAAGCTGGTCCTGCTTGGGCCGTGCCCAAAGCAAAAGCCATCTCTCACCACTGGCTTTTCTTCAGTGCCTCAGTCTCGAAAACTTGACCTCAGTGAATGCAAATGTTGGTGCCACCAATGGCACATAGACAAGGAGGCTGATAAGGAGGCAGGTTAAAAATGCTCATCACAGGAGGAGAGAAATGATGCTGTCTATGGAAGTGACTCAGCAAGTCAAATCCCGTAGAAAACTCCATCAGCTGGCATGCCTCTCAAATCAGGGCATTGCCGGGGGTGTTCCCGTCTAGTTCAGTAGAGCTGGCTGCTAATATCACAACCAGCTCCCAGCTGGACTCTTAAAATTAACTACCAGTTTTACCCTCTATGGCTTATCCCCTTTTCCAGGGAGCTCTGTCTGCTCCCACGGAGGGCAGGGCATCCCACCGAGCATTTCAGAGAGGTCTGATCTCTGCACCCCCCTCCCTGTTCAATCCCACTGCCAAAACCAGTTCATATTTCTTTGACAGCACCGCCTTGTCTAATGTTATGCGACCCTGTGAGTCTGCAGCCAGTTTTATTAGCAGAAAAATCAGTGCATGGTGTGAAGCGGCTCACTTTCAAGCAAGATGAAATATTCTGGTATTTGATCTTGCCGTTTTATTTCCCGGTGACAGCACAGTCTCTCTTCCCGTTGTGGATCGGGAAATACCGATCTAGCCCATGCCAGCCCTGTTTCTCAGCAGGGGTTTCTCATTGAAAGCAGCATGCATGCAAATGTAACACAGTTATATAAAAGTTTGCATTTCAGGAGACTTACATCTATTTATTTAAAACGTTTAAACTAGAAAGTACTTGAGGAGTTAATGATTATTTATGACCACGTGTCACACCTCCTTCAAGTGCTGAGGGGCTCTAACCAAACACAGAGAAAACATCAGGCAAACAAGAAAATGACAAAGCGTCCGAAAGCAAAGGAAATCTTTGATTTCGATCCATCTCATTTCCACCTCCAGCCTCCTGGGGCTAAGCAGCAAACTGCTCCCGAAAGCCACTGCCCTGACGGCACACGTCTATCCGTGCGAGAAGGGGCTCAGGGAGGTGCCCCGCTCCCGGGAGCCCTGCCAAAGGGACCGATCCTGAATGCCAGCCCCACACGCCACCTCCTTCCCCGGAGCTGTTGGTTCTCCTCTGCGGACGGGCTGGGAAAAAGCAATGGGTTTCCCCCAGCTGCTACGTACGGATGCTTGTGCAATGCAAGGCAAGGTGTAATTAAGAGCTGCTCTCTCGGGCAATCAAGACATCGGCGATGGAGAGCCCTTCCCGTGCAGGGGCTGCAGCAATCCCTGCAGCGACAGGGACCGGGCATTGCAGTGGGTCTGCGTTGCAAGGGGTCACGCAGGGCAGGAGCAGGAGCAGGAGCAGGAGCAGGAGCAGGAGCAGGAGCAGGTTAGAGAAGCAGCAACGGCTACAGCCTGAGTTATCGTGGCACACAAACACACAGGTGCAGTCCCATGAAGGTGTGCCAGTCTCCCAAACCCGGGCTCCACAAAAGCAAGAAGCAGTGCGTGTGTCCATCCGTAGGTGCACACAAACACACTTATCCCAAACGAGAAGTATTTTTAAAATAGGTGCTATATTCACGGCATGGGACAGTGATTTCCCATCCAGCCCTGCCTGCTCTTCTCCATCCTCGGCGATGCCAAACCTCCTCGTAAAGCATCTTAACGCGAGGATGTAACTCCTGATTTCGGAAAGGCTGAGCCACCAAATTAATTCCTGAAGCCAAATGGTCTTGGGGTGCTTAGGACTGTGCTGAGCTGTGGTTTAGTGTCTACCTTTTAATAGGGTGAAACCCTGATACCGGGAAAGCAAAAGGGAGTTTCACCGGTGACTCAGCAAGGCCACGGTGTAATCCTTAACACTCCTCCAAAGGAGTGAGCTGGCAATCCTCCCAGCACCGTGCGACTGAAAAAAAGAGGGTTAATTCTGAATTATCTAAACACCTGCCCCGCGGTTCACTGAGGTCTTCCCTTCGTGTTTCAGGGCTTTGGTTCTCTGGGAAAGCAGGTCCAGGTTGTACCCACTGCAGGAACGGTGGGAAAATCACCGTTTCTGCCCTGCTTTGCTCAGCCCATCTGCCTTTGACGAGGCTTTTGCACCACTGCATGGCTTTCCCCAGCCCTCCAGCGCAGCGCAATGGGGAGCAACGAGTAGTTCTCCAGAAACTACACCTCCTTTTGGAAAGGTTATGCTTAAAGCTAAATCTCCACTGACCAATCTTCCTTCTGAGTGCTCTCCCCACCAGTTGAGCATGTGTATAACGCTCCTGGATTCAGCACGTTTATCCGGCTTAGCAATAGGTAGATCTCAGCTCGTAATCAGGCCCGTATTGTTTTCTTAATAAACGGGAATTTGCTCAGACTATCACCCTTACGGCGACTACTGTTTGTAAGACAAGGGAGAGATTATAATTATAAAAGCAAGCACAGCGTGTATACACAAACCTAACTCTCAGGAAGCGTGGATGAATCTGGGGCGGACATGCCGCTGCCTGCATATGGAAGCCCAGAGTTATTCTGGTAGCTGATTCAGTCCCTTTTAAGATGCATGAAGCTGTTACTCATGATAGTAGCTCTGGGCCATGTGCTCATCTGAATTTCACCACCAAGCTCGTGTGGGTGCATTCGGTTTACACCAGCAAGAAGGGAATCTGGTGCGCATCTAGAGAAACCTGTTGGAGATGAGACGATGCTGGGTCGCACTGAGGCCACTTCACGTAGCTTTAGCCGTGTATTACCTTTAAAGTGTATTCCCTTTAGGCTGCCAGAGAAGTCTAAAGGGACTTATGTGAGGGGATCCAGCCGTATTAGACTAGGCAGAGCATCGCATCTGTGTTTCATTTAGGAGCTGCTGCATCCTGAAGGTCGAGTGGATGCAAACCCTCGAGGAGTCCCAGGACAGACTCCCTGGCAGTGCGGCGGCCGCGATCCTGTCTGTCCCCGGCACCGATCGTGCTGGGAAGTTTGGGTGAGCGCAGCTTTTGCTCCGCACAGCAATTTCTGACTCCTTGCTCTGCTGTTCCCTGGGCGGCACAAGCTCCGTGCTCTGCCTGGTGCACGCTGTGCAGAGCAGCATCCTTCCTCCAGCTCCTTAGTCCAGTAAATCCAGTAAAGCAGAAAGCTTTCACTGGGCTGTGGTGGGTGATTGCTCTGGGTACTGGCTGAGTTACAAGCAGATAACAAGCAGCTGATACTTGGCATTTTTCAAAAAATTCATTGTTTTATATCTTTATATGCTATGAATTGAAAAGTACACGAATCTTTATAACGCTTGAACAGTGTGATTGATACTGGGTTATTCATAAACTCTCCCTCCACAACTGCGCCCATGAATCCCTTTCCGCTCTGTGTAAAGTGCAGGACAGTTGTTGCTGCAAGCGGTGTCGCAGGCGTGTCGGGAGCTGTGCTCGCCCTCTGCTCCTTCCCAAGAGGCGCCCGAGCGATGCAAGTTCCTGTGTGCTCTGCTGCAAGCTCAAGAGCAGCCCCCCACTCCAAGAGAGACATGGAGGGGCTGGAGCGTGTCCAGAGAAGGGCGACGGAGCTGGGGAAGGGTCTGGAGCACAAGGCTGATGGGGAGCGGCTGAGGGCCCTGGGGTTGTTCAGCCTGGAGAAAAGGAGGCTGAGGGGAGACCTCATCGCTCTCTACAACTGCCTGAAAGGAGGGGGTAGAGAGGTGGGGTCGGTCTCTTCTCCCAGGTAACAAGTGATAGGACAAGAGGAAATGGCCTCAAGTTGCACCAGGGGAGGTTTAGACTGGATATTAGGAGATTTTTCTTCACTGAAAGGGTTGTCCAGCATTGGAACAGGCTGCCCAGGGCAGTGGTGGAGTCACCATCCCTGGAGGTATTTAAAGGACGTTTGGATGAGGTGCTCAGGGACATGGTGTAGTGGTGGGCTTGGTAGTGTGAGGTTTACGGTTGGACTCGATGATTTTAAAGGTCTTTTCCAACCTATACGATTCTGTGATTCTGTGTGATTTGGCAAATGCCGTGGGTCTCGTTTTTAGAGGTGCAGAGAAGGTCCCCGCGCATGTAGTTTGCAGGGCAGAGAAACGCCTGTTCCTTTTGTTTTTACCGAGCTGTCATTGAGCTGAAATCCATTTGCTTTCCAGCAGCCTAATGGGAAGCTGTTGGATTCAGGCATGTCCCGCTTTGCAAAGTCTGGAGATTGTGAGGAGCGTAACGTAAGACTATGCGAGTAGCTGTATTAAATCAGATTGAGAGTCCGTCTTCTCCAATATCCTGTCTCTGATAAAAACATATACCTAGGGAAGAGGATAAGAATAAGGACAGCGTGTAACACAGTTCCCCCCAAATACTCTGCTAATCTCTATCAGCCTGTGGTCAGGCTATCGAAGCCAGAGGTGTATCTTTGTATTAACAGCCCTCAACTGATTTTTCACCATGCGGGATGTGGAGCAGTACACTATTCTGCTTGTTTTGAACCCGACCTGCTAATTTTATTGGACATCTCTGGGTGCTCTCCAGATTCCAGGTGCTCTCGGAAGGGATGCTAGTTTGTATCGGCCAGAGAGGACGATGCCTCCCCGATCCTAGCACTGGTGATACTGGTATCCAAACCAACCTTTTGCTGAGCACCGAGAAGCAGCAACACAACATCACAGTAAACTGCCCTGGAGAAGCAAAGGTGGGGATTAACGGAGCAGGACTGGCAGGGAGACTTGGCACCCCCAGACTCACAGCCAAGGTGGTGGCCAGTCTGATGGCCAAGAAATAGATTGCACCCCAGCACCGCTCTGCTGCCCAAAAGCTGCGTCTCTGCACAAGAGCTTGTGGAGAACAACGCAAGCTGTCCCAGGCTAAGCTTTCCAAGCACAAGATGCCAGTTTTCCCTTTAAGTTGGCTCTGAGATATTTTGAATTCTTCCTTCTTTTTCTAAGGTCAGCATCAGGTGTTTCCAATTATCACAAAGAAGCGCCACATTACTTCATCCGGAAGAGCAGAAGAAAATAAATTGGAAATACTGATTATTTGTCTTGTGCAATTATTCTGGGAACAGTTCCCTGGGGACTTACTGCATAATGTGATGTCAATGAATGTGAGGAAAAAAACCCAAAACCTATTGTCATGAAAACACCCAGCGTGAGGAACATATTCAGGGGTTTTTAGTGTCCACATGGAAATGTCTCATCTCGGTCCCTTTCTGTCCATCTCAGGGATGTGATAACCCTGATGTGTCACTGTCTCCAGGGGCTAAGTGGGGCACGTGGGAGGATGCTGCACTAATATTTAGGAGTAGCTGGAAGGAAAATAAGCAGTCCTGCTTTTCCGCTATTTCATGGAAGGTTTGAGGAGGCTTTTTGGAGTGCGATATGCAAACTGGCAGATTTCCAGCTGCTGACTCCCCCTTATCTGAAGACCCATGGTGCCATCACCTTTCATGGCACCAAGGAATCGATCCTGGCAAAGCGAGGAAGGAAGATGAGGACGTGTTCGTTCCCCAGATTTTAAAGCCTGGTACACTGGCACAAGAGCAATTGCTTCCTTGGAGCATCTCGTTTACAAGATTAATGGCAAAATTAAAAAAACTCATGTGATGTTGTTAAGACAACTCATATTCTTGCAGATATAAAGGAGAAAGCAGAGGGGACTGCTCAAAAGGAGGGTGCAGAGGAGATCAGAAAGTGTTTGGTAGGTGCATTTCCAAGCAACCTTTCTCAGTTCTCCGTGGAGGTTTTACACCTTCAGGTGTATTGTTTTAAAATATCAACTCAGAGACAAAAGAGCCTTGACAAGAACAAAACATTGACATGCCATCTCGGAGAATCATCCAGCCCATTAACCATTGCTCAGAGAAGCACCAAAGCACCACGTGCACCTGCCTCGCGCTCACCCAGCCACATCCAACGACTTGAAGAGTGGGAGAGAGGAATTATGAATATACATGTATGCAATATTTATGGGGACTGCTATAGAGGAAAATAAAAAAGACCAGGAAACTTCACCTTTGTGCCTTATTATATACCTGGAGCAAAACCGCTTCTCTCGGAGGGGTAAGAGAATCAATTCAAACCTTCCTAAAAAAGCACTGAGGACATTTCTTCAGGGAAACTAATTCTGACATCTTTCTTTGTGTCAAGGCAGAGTCAGTCCATACGTCCCTCCTGGAGGAACCTTCTTTCTGCTGCAGTTTCATTTCTTTGGGGTTTTTTCCATCTAAGAGCTCCCTTCATTTTGGCTTCCCATGGGATTATATTAGAGAAGAAAGCAGGTATTTTTAATAAAAAAGAAAGTTGTCAGCCATCAGATGAGCCAAATGCTGGAGCCTACAGGGAAGCATTAATAAAAAAGTCCCAGCTAGCTAGGATGGGAGAGGGGACAGCTTGCCAGGGGCTGGATCCTGGCCAGGAGAGAGGCCAGGCTTGGTCTGTGCTAGGTCCCATTGTCCTTCATGCTGTACCAGCCTGTGCCTGGAAACCTGCTGGTCTATACAGGAGAGCCGGGCAGGGAAACCGAGGCACAGAGAAAGGTGTCCAGCTTCACAACTCGGAGCAGGCGTGACACCCCCAGTGTCCTTTCCTCCTTTCCCTGTGTCCCGGGGGCAGCTCGCAGCCCAACGAAGGGTTGCAGCAGAGCCCCGTGAGCCCAGCGGGGTTTCGGGGGTGCTCTCCCAGCTTTTCCCCAGTTGCCACCCAGCCTTGAGCACACCCAGGCCACGGTGAACCAGGGATGTGGGTCTCACGCTCAGCTCGCAACTCTGCTGGCCATCCAAGCGCTTGCTGCTCCTTCATGTGCCGTCACCCTTGTTTTTAACCTCTGCCACCAACGCTCCCGTACAAGCAAGCCCCGAGGCCGGATCCAGCAGGGTGAGTGGGAGCTAGGCATCCTCCAAAGCTCCTCCGCAGCTGCAGAGGTGGCTTTGCAAGAGGCACCCGCAAGGGTCTGCGTGATGCCAGGACGGCATCCACAAACTGACCCCACAGCGGGGACGACGGCGCCGCATCCCTGGGCGGTGCAAACCCCTCGCGCGTCCCGCTCTGCGTTGATGCTATCGGCACAATAACGACGTGCACAGGGAATACTGGCTGGCTGCAAACTGCAGACGCTTCCCGGAGCGTGACGGCTCAGCCCCTTTTCTCTTCCCCGTACAGCACCAGTGGCATTTAGGGGCTACTGAGGGTGCGGGGCCAAATCCTGTTTCTCATTCCCGCTCCTGGGAAACTGTGCTGAAACCCCCCTGAAGTTCACAGGGAGGGACCCAAACTTCCTCTGCTGACAGCGAGAGCAGAATCCGGCCCTAAGTGTTCAAAGTTTCCCAGTGTTGTGGCTTTTTTTTTTTTTTTAAATCAATGTCATTTTAAAATTACATAACTGCAAAAAAGCATCAGAAAAACTTAGGGATGGTGCTTCTATTTTATCAAACCTTTTCTCCATTAGTCTTCCCACACAACTGCTGTCACCCATTAGCCTGCCAAAGAAACGTTAGACGGATCCTTTCTGTTTGGCAGCTCAGCAGGTAGCGCTTACCTGCCCCGCCAGCCAGCCCCGCGCGCACCCCGCCCGGCATCCCTGCCGATACGCTCTACCCGTGCCAAGGCCAGAGGGAATATTAGCGGGGACAGCCTTTTAACACCGAGCCAGTGTCCTCTAGGCCTGGCCAGATCACAGTAAGAAGGTAAAAGCCCCCCAGTTCTCCTTCTGCAGCAGCCGCTGGTGTCGGGAGAGTTTGCAGTGACCTGAGATTTCCATGGAGGGGAATCGCCTGAGTGAAGCCGTGCTGGTATCTGGCAATATTCCCACTGAGTTTGAAAGGAACTGGAGCAACTTTGGGGCTGTCAACATTTTTCCTTTGAAATAGTTTTTGACAGGAATTCAGTTTGTTTTGACGGAGAGGGGGAGTCTTTTCCTTGTGCAGAAAGGGCTTGTTTCCCTTGGGAAATATCACTGAAAATCCTCCGATATCTGCAAACGGCCGCTGTCACCCTGGGAGTCTCCGCGCCTTCTCTCTGCCGTGCCGCAGGGTGAACGCGCCGGGAGCAGAGTTAGGTCAAAGCTGAATCTGCCGGAGACTTGCCCTTGTGTGCTCCCAACCACATCCCTCAGGTGCACCGGCAATTTTTATAATAATTGCATTCATTGATTTCTTCCAATGTGACCTCTGCGCTCAGCTAGAGCACACGGGTCTGCGAGCAAGCGTGAGGGTGTGCGTGCGTACGTGAGCCGTACCCTTCCCAAACACCAACCCGTGCACACGCCTCTCTCCCAGTGCTCAAGACATCTACCCCCGGGTGACTGTTCATGCTGTGGACCTCTGATGCCTGCTCTCCATGCAGAACCAATTGCTCACAAAGAAAAAACCCCTAAACTAGAATTTTTGCAGCAGCAAATTATCGTGCAACTCTTTGTGCCACAAATCATTCCCAGCAGCAAATAGATTTGAGGATGGGAAGGTTTCACTGGCAGCTTTTAGGTCAGATCCTGGCTGTGGGACTGCTCCAAGGCTGCTTAATCCTTAAAACTCTGACAAAAGCCTCTGTGGGGAGACCCCAAACTGGCTCAGAGAGTTAAATATTTGCTTTCCAGCAGATGACCCTCACGCAGCAAATAAAGCAGCCTCCAAACGTAGCCCCAGTGCTGCAGGATGAAAGTCTGATGTTGCTTCATGCAAGAGGTGACCATCCCCTTTTATCCCGAGCAAGCTGTGCTCGTATTTCAGTATTTGAAGCATGATTTTTCCTGCTTCCCTCCCTGCTGCTATAAAGAACGGAGCTGTGGCAGCCTCTTTGCTTTCGCTTGTATTTGAAATAATAGCAACAGGTTTAAGAGGAGACAGGGCTATTTCCCACCTGGCTCCCAGAAGAGTCTTCAAATACCTAGGAAAGACAAAGAATAAATATTAACCAAAGAAATTGCTTCCTTAACTTGATTTAGAAGCAAAACTCCCTGGGAGAGATATAATTTTCAGTCCCCTTCAGCATCTAAACACAGAGCAGCTTTCTTCTGTATTTGCTAGGTCCAGTAAATTTAACCTGAGAAAAAAGGGTTCAGCAGAGGCAGGAAGAGTGGAATTAAGACAGCGAGCGAATTTTCTCTCCAGACAGGAGGTGACATGAAATATTCACCAGGACTCCTCCTGACCTCGGCGTGTCCGCAGGGGCTGGTGTGCTGGTGCCACGCTCAGCCCCAAATGTCCACCGGGAAGCTCCAGGTTCCCATTTTCCAGGTGCTGTTGCTCCTTGGGATGTGACAGCGGAGGCCAGGCGAGGTCCAGAAGAGCCTCCAGACCCTCTTTCACACTCCAGGCTTATGCCCACGTAGTATCCAGAATTATCCCCCCAGGACAGGGGAGCTGGGATCTCCCTCCCACGCTTCCCACTACTGCATCCCGCTACCACATATGAAGGTGTAGGGGATGTCTAATCCCCATATGGATCAGCTCACGGCCACACAGCCCAGGACCAAAGCACTGAATTACACAGATTTGAATAGTAAAGCCAGCTTACAGGGTTTTTTTCTTTCCCTAGATTCTTTTATAATTAAGCCAGAACATCTCCTGTGGCAGTGTATACAAAGCAGTAAAAAGCTTTGGGGTGTGATTAAACACCCAAGTGAAGCAGCGACATCGCTCCTGCTCCTGCGCTGCACAGCCCATCAGAAATAAAGACGTGAGCTAAAATAGCAGGAGCTCGTCCAGCAAAATGCCAGGCGACTCCAAGTGAACTTCAGCCCTTCATATACAGGGGGGAAAAAAAAAAAAAGAAAAATAAATGACAACACAAAAACCTGGCTGCAGCACCGCTCTGTGAAGAGCCGCCCCAAGGCTCTGAAGTTCAGAGATGCAGGCTCTCTCTCCAAAAAGGAGATAATGTTCAATTTTCTTTTTTGTCCTCCTGAAGATGCAATAATTTCTCCAGCCTCTGGCCGTGCCTCATGCATCCCCCCCTTTCCTGCAGTCTTGCAGGGCTCCTTTTTAAGGCGTTGCTTTCTCTTTTCTCGTATCTGTGCTTCGTGTTGGGCTGGATGGATCCAGGATAACTCCGGCAGGGCCAGTTAACGCGGGAGAAGATACCAAAAGCTCGGGTATCGGGTACCAGCCTCCTCTTCTGGCTGTCTCTCTCCATTTTCTCGCAATCCCTAGACAGAGAAGCAGTGATTTGCTCCAGCTTGCAGGCTGCTGCCTGACTCTCTCCTGCCCAGCACGACTGCACGATGTTTCACCACGGCTGAGCTAAAACTTTGCAGCTGGGCCAAGCGCTGGGGCTACCCAGGATGGAGGGGAGGCTCTTGGTTAGCCCTGGCAGCTCTGGCCAGCAGGATGGCGGCCACAGGGCCACCAAAATGCATGGAGAGCATTGCAGCAGGAGGTGGGTTGTCCCCGTCTTCCCTTGTGACCACGGTACCAGTGGGTACAAGATGCCCCATGCTCAATGTCGGATTTATTGAGTGCAACAGAAAAGGAGCTTACTGATATTAAGAGGCTGTGAGAACTTTGCTTTTTAATTTGCTCAAAAGAATTCACATTAAAATTAGTTCTTAAGAAATCCAGAGGTATTTTCATTTGTTTCACTCCCCCTCCTCTTTTCTTCAGTGACAAAATGGAAAACAGGGGAAAAAATAAAGGGGAGATAATTGGGAGGATGCCAGCTGAGAAGTTTAAAATAGATTAAAATCATTCCTCTTTTCTACCTGCAGAAGAAAAATATATATGCATATATATACACAGGCATATATATATATATATATATATGTATATATTACCATTTTGCTCCTGTAAGGGAAGTTCGTGAATAATGGTTACGTCAGGAAATGCCCATTTAACTAGACTCTGCTAATTAGAGGACATGGGACAGCCCTGTCATGTGTGGCATTGCATAGGACCTTTGAAAATCTACCGTTGCTTTCCAAATGTATTTGAAGCCCAGGGACCAGCCCTTTCCGGCCACGTGCCTCAGTGTCCCCTCCAAAAAACTGGGATGAAGGAGGAGTAAATCCTTTCAAATGTGCGGGGACGGGGGACTCCCCGAATGTGCGTCCCAGCTGCTGCAAAGGCAAACGTGACACCTCCCCAGGGGAGTCACAGCCGGGTCCCCACCCCGGCTGAGATGTGGCTCCTCCTAGAGACTTTCTAATTAATCCCTAGCAGCCTCTGCATAACCCTAGAAAATGCCACTTTTATTTGCTTTTCACACACTGCGAGTCCCAGCGTAATCCCCAAAAGAGCAGCAGCATCTTTAATCACTTGGGCATTTGTTTGATCTCTCTCGGGGTTGGTTTTTTTTTTTTTCTATACACACAGGAGGCATGGAAAATGAGGTATCAAAAGTTTCCCTATTTCTGGATCTGAAAGCAGAGTTGTAAAATGCAAACTGTTTTACTACTCCGCTGATGCTAGAACGCATGCAGCAGATTAAGAAATAGGCTACTGACATATTATTTATGTGCCTTCAATATTTTATTATGGATCAAGGATTTCACCTCCCTACACGAAAAACACACAGCCCTGAAACACTGCAGACCAGAAAAATCCCTGTAGCAGAGGTAGTGCAGGGCTGTACCTAGGAGGGTTCTGCTCTGAGAATCCTCAGTTAATTCGGAGAATTTCACAGCTGGAAGCTCAATAATTTACTTTCAAGGAAAATAAAACAAAGCCAAAGAAAACAAACTCCCTGTGGAATAAAGGCGTTGTTTATGGGGTGGCAGCACCCTGCAGGCTCCCCAAAGCTGCGCTGGTCTCGGATCGCGCTGGGGCGGGTTTGTCGCGTACTATGGGATTTGAGGCAGCGGTAATAGAATTAAGGCTGAGATGGTAGCTTCCATGGAAACCCCTATTTCCAAGTTATTTTATGACTTTCTCATAACATGGTGTCTTCAGCAGGATCTGTTTTGCAGCAGTTAGGCAAAGCAGAGAATTATTCCGGAAAGATTGGTGTTTGCAGAACGCAACAGAGGAGCACGCTCATTTTTCTGTAAGATACGCCGACCTGCTGGGCTGCAACATCAGATCTGCCCCACCGGGGCGGCTCGTTGTGGATCGGTGCCCGCATCGTATCCCAGCAAAGGCGGCAGCTTTGCGGGCTGCCCTGCCAGCCAGCGGTGCCCAGCTGTGCTCAGCCTTTGCATTCTGCAGCACCATCTCCAGCGGCACCGGGGGATGCTTCTGTGCAGGGAAAGGGTGTCCCTTTGCCGACCAACGGTGACTTGAACCTCCTGCCTGGGGAGAACCGGCCTTTCGGGATCTGACCCCTGTTCTCCTCGGCTTGAGCTCCTGAGAGCTAAAATCAAGCCCTTCGTTTTTCAGGGGCTTTGACAGCACAAAAACCAACGCTGCGAGGTGCTGATCAGAGTCCTGCACCCTATGATCCATCCCTGCAATCTCGCCTCCTGCTTTTAGGGACTAAACCAGCTATAAACCAGATGATATCGCAGCTTTTGTGAAGCTGATCCATGTCCTGGGTGCGCTCAGGCTGTTACTACCAACCCGTAACTCGTTGTGGGGCCGAACCGGGCATAAATCTGCTGCCCACTGACCCACCAGGAATTGCTCTGCAGAACGGAGCAACGGAATAAATCCCATAAATCCCCGGGGACGCACTAACTCCCGTTCACAGGGTGGAGTGACGCTGCAGCCCTGCGAGCCAAGCCCAGAAACCTCGGAAACTCACCAAATTCACATTTACGGACCCGAGCTTTTAACTCAGCATCTCGCTCTCCCGGGGGGTTGCAGGGCTTTGGTGAACGGGGGGGGTGTGTGGGTTTTTCAGCTTGCCAGTCACACTGCGAGTCCGGAGGGAAAAGCCTTTGGGGTTGAGCTTTCACTCCTTTTGCTCCCCTATGGGATGAATTAAATAATAATAATAAAAGGGTCCAGCTGGAACAAAGTATTACGATTTACTTTCCAGGGGGTTTAAAGCTTTTATTTAATCCTTTTTGTCTTAACCTGAGTCGACGTTTGAAGTAAAAATGAAGTTTCAAAAGAAGGCAATGCTTTGGTTTAGAAAAACTTCAGAATATTTGTTTTTTCTATACCTTTCAGGAGCACGCAGGTTACGTCTTGGGGGGGAGAATGGCAGGATTCACCTGAAATGATTCACTGAATTTCTGCCTTATCCTTTCTTTCCATCCAAACTCTGTTCTCCAACAGAAGTAGCAAACTCACCCACACCAAGGGACAATTTTAAAAGTGACTTCTTGACTAATAAGCAATATTTATTGATTCCAGCTCTATTATTCCTTCCGTGCATTAAGCCCAATAAGCTTTTAAGCTGCTCTGGCTGTGTAAAGAATTAACCAGGCCTCTGATTAAGCAAGTGCACAGGGTGAGTGGGTAACGGGACCTGGTTTCTCAAATAACTTCAAAAGTGGAAATGGGTTTACAAAGGGGGGGTGGCCTGGCAGGGCGAGACGTCACACCAGCTGATGCAGGCTTTGAATTTTGTGGGCAGGTTTTGTCTGGTTTGTCTTCATAAACTTTTCATGGGGAAGCTTTTGAATTTCAGCTCAGGATGAAGTTGGTCTTACTCTTATTTACGATCAGCTTTTTTTTTTTTTTTTTTTTTTTTTAAATTAAGAAAAGTTACTTCCCTATGATAAATCAGGCTGAAGATTTGAGCAGATAATTTGGAGTGGGCGCGTTTAAGGGAAAAAAGCAGCTTTCCACGTGAACTTTCCTTTACAGTCCCCTTTTGCCAAGCCACCCCCACCTGAAAAAACAAGTGAAAAACCCTTTAGAGAAGGGGAAGAGGTTGAAAATAAGCAAGTGGAGAACGGCCAGGGCTGCGCTGTTTCTCCAGCCAGGCACAACCCACAGCCCAGGCGCTGCCAGAGAACCTGGCACCGTCCAAGACTGCCTTTGCTGCAAGGTAGCGATGAGGTTTGTGAGGGAGGGAATATTTGAGGATGTTTATAGTCGGGCAGCTTTTATTTCCTCGGGTTTATGTCAATATATCATGGGTGTAACAATCTCAGACCACCTCATGGCGAAGTGGTTTGGATGTTTATTACCCCGTGAGTGAGCCAAGGGGAAAAACTCCCACTGATTGCAACAGGCAGCAGGAAAAAAGCTGAGGTCTGCTTTGAAACCAGGCCGAGAGGCTCAACGGGAGCTACTAGATATCACGTTATAACGAATGTAGTAACTTCTGGCCTTTTCCCATTCGGTTTAAGAAAGGTCACGGCCATCTTTCTGGGTTTGAAAAGGATTTGACACTTATGAGCAGTGCTAAAAAATGGTAAAACTCCTGCAGAGCGTGGACACAAGTACGCCGCGAGCAGGGGCACTGCAAATCATCAAAGTTATTTGAGGGAGTAAAGCTGAGCCCACATCGACGTGTTAGGACAAATCACTGCTGCCACCAACTCCAGCCCAGGGGACGGGGGCACAAGCTCGGGGCCCCTCAAACACATTTTTCCCTGTGGCCCCAGGGCCAGGAGTGGGATTTTGGGGATGGCTCCCCACCAAGTTGGGGTTTGCTGCACGTTTGCAGCTTTGCCACAGTAAAAAGAAACTCTCCGACAGAGGCTGGAGGTAACCAGGCTGTAACTGCTCCATCTATTGGGTAAAAACACACAACGGATCGAAACGCACATGGAACATGAATTCAGAGGAAAAAAAAAAATATCAGAGGGGATTCAAAGCAGTTATCGCCACTTACAGCTTAATTGGACGCAATTATAGGAATGCTTCTTGGTACTATTCGAAATCAAAATGAAGGTAACAGGGAGCTGCTTTTCAGCGATCAGAGCTAAGCACACCTGATGAGATGCCAACATACATCGCAAGTTGTTGCCGTCTCGTCGAGGTGTTGGGGAAAAGGGGCTTTTTCTGTGTGTCCGACGCAGGGCAAAATGAGCCCTCTGGCCCCCAAAGGGCTCTCTGGGCTTCGGCAGGGCACAGGCGAATGGGCAGCAAGGGTCGGGGAGGGGGGTGATGCTTCGGTGAATGCGATTCTCCCTGCTTCCACTCGTCTTCCTTGGAAGCGGGGGACCGTGGAGCACCTTTGCTACGGAAAGCAAAAAAGCAACCCCCCCCCCCCCAAAACAACGAACCACTTTCCCCAGAAAAGCACCGCTACAACAGCAGGCTGCAAACCTTCCCTGTATTTCTCGAGCCTTTGCTCGTGTCCCCGAGGATGCTGAAAGGCAGAAAAACAAACTCCGGCTGGAGGAGGGCGGGCGGCAGGGTTCCCAACGCCCGGCCAGGGCCCCCCAACGCCCGGCCAGGGCCGGCGGCACCGGGAGCTGCGAGCAACGCCGCGCTCGCCCCGGCTCTGCCGCGGGATAAATAGGGGGGAGGAGGGGGCTACTCCAGTGAAGCGACGGCGCGATCGCGGCCGAGCATCCCTCCCTCCGCCTCCCGAGCGCGGCTGGCGCCGAGCGGCGGGGCTCGCCGCCGCAGCCGGGACTCGCACCTCGGGAAAGCTTCGCCCCGCTCTTCCTCCTCCTCCTCCTTCTTCCTCTTCCTCCTCCTCCTCGCCCGCGGACGGCTTTCCCCGGCGGAGCGGAGGGCAGCGGCATCCCGCCCGGGGTCGGCGGGCGCGGGTCGGGGCTCGGCGGCCGCCCGGGGCGGCTGTCCCGCAGCGCTCGCCCCGCGGAGCGGCGCCGGGGGGTCCCGCAGCGGCCGCCGCGGCTCGGCAGGCGGTTGGTGCCGGGGAGCGCCGCCGGTCCCGGGGGCGAGCCCGGCGGTAGCGGGGCGGTCGGTGCGCGCCCGGGCGGGGGAAGCCCGCGGGGTTGCGGGGGAGCCCGGCGGTGCGCGGGGCGCGCCGAGCCCTCCGCTCCCGCGGGCGGCGCCCGGTGCCGGCGGGGGGGCGGGAAGCGGGAGCGGCGCCGCAGCATGTGAGCGGCGCGGCCGGCCAGGCGGGAGGCTCGGCCGGCGGCTCGCGGGCAGGGCCGCCCCGCTGCCCCCCGCGGGGTGCGGCCGCCCCGCGGCGCGGGGGGGAGGCGGCGGCGGCGGCGGCGGCGGCGGCGGCGGCAGCGGGGCCCGGCATGCCGCGCTGCCGGAATTGCTGCCCGGCGGAGAGCTCGGTGCCGGCGCGGCGGGCTGCCCGCGGCGGCTCCCCCCGCCGCTCGGGGCCGCTGCCGGCCGCGGCGCGGGTACCGGCGGGGCCCGGCATGGCGCGGCGCTGCTCGCACTGAGCCCGGGGCGGCGGCGGCGGGGAGCGCCCATGGCGCGGGGGCGCCGGGCGCCGCCGCTGCGCACGCGGCTGCACGGGCTGCGGCACATGTGCTCGCGGCGGGCGGCGCTGCCGCGGCGGGCGCTGTGGGTGCTGGCCTTCTGCACCGCGCTGGGCTTGCTGCTCTCCTGGTCCTCCAACCGCCTGCTGCACTGGCTCTCCTTCCCCTCGCACACCCAGGTGCGCACCGAGTGGAGCCGCCAGCTGCCCTTCCCCGCCGTCACCCTCTGCAACAACAACCCGCTCCGCTTCCCCCGCCTCTCCAAGGGGGATCTCTACTACGCGGGTCACTGGCTGGGGCTGCTGCTGCCCAACCGCACCGCCCGCCCGCTGCTCACCGAGCTGCTGCGCGGCGACGAGGCGCGGCTCCGGTGGTTCGCCAAACTGGCCGATTTTCGCCTCTTTTTGCCCCCCCGGCACTACGAGGGCATCAGCGCCGACTTCATGGACCGCCTGGGCCACCAGCTGGAGGACATGCTGCTCTCCTGCAAGTACCGCGGCGAGCTCTGCGGGCCCCACAACTTCTCCGCGGTGAGTGCGCCCGGTGAAGCCCCGGCTTCCCCCCCGCGGCCCGGGCCCCCCCGACCCCCCCCTGCCCGGCCCCCCGACCCTCCCCCCCCCCCGCGCCGGCCCGGGCTCTCCCCGCCGCTGGGCGCGCGTTTCTCCCGCGATCGCGGTTGTGCCGCTCCTCGGCGCGTTTGGGGCCGGTGGCGGGTCCTTGCGCGGGGGGCCGGGGAGCAGCAGCGCCGGGCAGGGCAGGGCAGGGAACGGCCCCAGCCGCTGCCAAGTTCTCATTGCAGCCCCCTCTCGGAAGCTCCCCGGCAGGTCTCTGCCCACGGAGCTGTGTGCCTGAATGCTTATTTCTCCTCTGGACCAAAGCCGATGCTTTCTGTTTTAAGGGTAACTCTGGCCATCGGCAGCGGGTGGTGAAGGGCTCGCTGCCCCCTTATTTTTTAATAAAAAAATAATAAAATGCTGCAGCCATCCCCGCTACTTCTGCCACACTTCCCCTGTTGCTCTCGGCATAGTTGCATCTCGACTTTTTTCCATCTCCAGCCGGGAGGCAAAGTTTCCTCAGGTGAACTCTGGCTGCAGATGCAGGCTTAGGCTTAGGCTTAGCTCTGCTCCGTCACGTCGGGAGGTGGGGGCTGGCAGCTGGGCCCCTCCCGGGCCGCCTGCCAGGGGCCGGCGTGGGGCACCGGCTTTGCTGCCCGCTCCTTTTGCTGCCCAGAGAATCCTCGTGGGTTCGTCGGGCTGCACCCTGCGCAGCTGTGTGGTGTTGTGCGGCGTGATTTGGTTCGCAAATGATGAGCTCTGCTAATTGGAGCTGCCGCCGTTACCTTCTAGAAGGCCCCCGGCCCCCTTTGCGGGAGCGCTGATGCACCAGGCGGGAGCTAGCCTGTGGACTCTGCGATGGGATCGCACCCCTAAACTTAGGGCACTGTTTCGCAAACCACCAAGAGTATCTCTGCTTGAAGAAAATCCTGTGGGACTGCTTGCAAGCCACGGTGTAGTAAGAGGAGATGCTGAATCGCAATAGCTCTAAAGGGGAGCTGAAACTGGACTCTCTTGAATCACCCTTTCGTACTTCATTGATGGCAGTTGGATGTTTATTGTGCTGGAATATTCCGCTCTTCTAAGCTCTGCGGGTATCCAGGAGAGAGAGGTATACGCTGTGATTAAATACTCTTGCTGCTGTTAGTGGTGCTGGTGTCTGTAGGGAGAGATAACTAGTTTGAGCTGTTGCTGCTCCGCACGCAGGAGAGGAGTTGAATTCCCTGTTCTGTGAGCGCTGCCTGAGATGCATACCTAAAATCGAAAGAAACTGTCTCTTTGGACTTGTCACATCAGCCTAGCTGGCTGCTAAATTGCAAAAGGGAGGAGAGAGAAAATTCCTGCGGGATGAAGTGAGCTGCCCAGGACTGTTGAGTTAGCATATGCTGCTGCAAAAATGAGCAGAAATGGCACACTTTAAAGAAAAAAAAAATCATATTGAGACAGGCCCTTTCTAGGAGGGCAAGTCTGCAAACCAGTACAGTGGCATAAGGAAATTTGGGAATAATAGGCAGAAACAGGCACTCAGCTTCTGGGCTGTGAAAAACTGCCTCCCTCTTCCCTCTCCCTGGTTCACAAGAGTGATGATGTTTGCTAGTTGTCAGTAGGGCCTGACTGCAGGTTTTAATGAACTCTTGTTCCAAGTTGCAGCGAGCAAGGCAACATGATTCACGTTGTCCCAAGAAACGTAAAGCCTGGAGCGCTGTTTTGGCTTGACACAGGCAAAGGATGCTGTGGGCAGTGATGCAGGAGTTAAGGGCAGACTCTGTTTGATGTAACTGGTTACTAAATCCTCTGCAGCAGCTGTTTTATACCACCGAGGAAGGCTAATGAACGTGGTCTTCTCCAACCATCCTGCACAGATCTGAAAAGCTGCCCCTTGAGGGTGGGAGGGAAGGAGAGGGGTGCATGGCAGCCCTGAGAGTCTTGCTGGGAGCTTGCAGCATGCCGAGACCTGGCCTGGGGCGCAGGGGAGCACTCCCCATCTCTCCTGTCAGACCTGCGCCGTCGCGTGGAATCGCTCAGCTGGGGAAACAGGAAAAATACAGGGGGAATTTTTGCCCTTCTTCCCATCCCAAAGGGTGTGTGGCCCCAGGGGGGGACACCGGGGCGGAGGGAGGTGGGAGCCCTCCGTACCAGGGGCAGCAACTGATCTGCCTGCCCTGCACCAAGTTGCTGCGTGAAGCAGGGCGGGGAGGGGGTTAGTGCCAACTCCCTCCGTCACGGCACATCCTTCCTCCTGTATGTTTTAAAGCAAAAGAGAGTGACCTCTGCGTTGTCCTTGAGTAAAGGCTGAGGAGCTTTTCCACCTGTGAATCCCTAGTAAAGAGAGATGTTTCTTGGGGAGATGCTGGAAACAACTTCTCTGGGGTCTGGCCTGTGTCCGGAGAGCTCGCTGCGGGGGGACCTTGCTCCCTGGGGCCCGTGGTCTGGGATTGAGGTACCGAACTCAGGGCTTGGGGTTTGCTGTGAGGGTTGAGAGTTGGGCAGTCCCAGATATCCCTTTGGGTCTGGGTTACTTGAAGCTCCTGCTTTTCTTCTGAGTTGGGAGGAAGTAACACCAAGGAGGGGCAAGAAAATGGTGCAGCTTGAACTGGGCACAGAGATACGAAGCAAAGCGGGTGAAAAAGATCAAATGCAAGCTGAATAAATGAGAGTGTAAAGAGTATTTTGCAGTTTTTATACCTGCTCGGATGCTCAAAGAGCATTTTCTGTCTCAAAAGGCAGGAGTGAGGTAATGCTTGCAGGGTTATATCTTTCATTGGGTAAAAAAGCCCAAAAGACCAAATCAGACATGTTTTTGAGCAAACAAGTCCTTCCTTAGATCTGAAGCAGAAGAAAGGGCTCTGGGTGAGAGAGCTGGTCTCCTGTTCTTCTTTCCAACTCTGTTAGTGCATCTCATACAAGAGATTGCCTCTCCTTTCAACCTCGCTTTGTTTATACCATTGGGGTACGGTGGCAATTGCACTTCTGTAATGTGAAAAAGCAAAGGGCTACTTGAGAATAAGCGCAGCGAAACCAGCATGTGTAGGTAGCATTGCATTTTCATTCCCCAATATATGTAAATATAGGGGGTTTGCACTGATTTGTGGAACTCGGCGCTGCAGAACTAAAATGATTCAGTTGGGCGCTCAGTTTTGACTTAACCTACCTTGCACAGACAAGAGACTTTGTCGGCTGTGTACAGCATTTTCCAGCTGGATGAAGACGGTTGTATGTGGGCGAGGTGGAGTCTCATACCCCCAGTCAATGTATGTGGGTTTACCTATTTCCATAGGCTGGGCCTAAGAGCTTGGCCGTTGCACGAGGTGATGGTTATGCACGTGCTCGGCTGTCACCTTGACTCAGAGACTTTAAGGGAAGCATCTGTTCAGCAGTTGGTGTCCTTCAGAAACTTCTTCCAATTTTTAATATAAACCTGTCAGAACTGGGCAGTTTAACGATTAAGGATGGCATTTGCTTTCCCTGCAGGAATGGCCCCATCTATCTGTAACTGAGTCTCAGGATTAAGTGGACAATTGCTTTGCTCTGCATCGCTTGAATTTGGGGGTTGATTTATTCCACTGAGCTCTCTTTGTTTCCAAAATATTTATCTCGGTTGTCCCGTCCGGTGCTTATTGATTTCTTTTTCATTTTTTTTCCTGAGAAAGTTATTAATACATCCCACGGTTGGGATTTATGGGCTAATTACCTCATCCTGATTTAATAACTTCCCAAATAAAACTTGTCACCTGTGGCTCTGCCTGGGAAACTGTAGCTCGCGACCTGCCCGTTGCAAGGGGAGAGACGGGCTTTGCAGGCGGGGATGGCAGGTTTCCGTCTCCGTCCTGATTGCGCCTCGGTGAAACAAGCCCTGGTGAAGGCTGTGATTTATGGGGCTGCTCCGAAGGCTCTGCAGTCAATACCTGTTACTGGTTTTATTTGCTCACCTTTTTTTTTTTTTTAAAAAACATTTTTATTTATTCCCAGAACAGGCACCTTAAGGAGTAGCAGTTGCATAGAGACCTGGATGCTGCTTTGCTGCAGGAAAGTGCATTTTTAAAAATATTCCTGAATGCAGGGGTGGGGGGGGATTATTTTGCTGTTTCCCCACCGGATAATAAGCTGTATCCAATGTGAAGCTGATACTCATCAAACTCAATTAATGAGACGTTTCCAGCACTGGGTTCGCATCGGCTTTCGTTGTGGCTGCAGACGGTAAGCGCTGTGCCGCCAGCTTGGACGGACGGAGGCTCAGAGTGGCTGGAAGCACCATATTTAGCACCACCATAACTAATTGCACAGTAATGTCAGGGTGTGTGTGGTTTTGTTTGTTTGGGGATTTTGCTCGCTCTACTACAAACAAACTGTTTTACCCAATTCCTTTTTAGACCCCTATTCTGCTATATTTTTATTTAATTAATTTTTTTTAGCACCAGTTCCAAACGTAACTTAAATCTGGCTTGCTGTTACTATTGCTTTTGGAAGGGAAGTGAGTTGCGTTTAATTATGCTGATGTGGGGCTGAAGCTTTAAATATGCTCCTGATTTGTACAACTGCCATTTAAAGGAACCACGAGTGGAGCCAGTTGGATTCAGTCTTGCTCATTAAAGCAGCAGTGCCAAGTCCGTGCTCGCTTCACCAGACTGCAACGGCATTAAGTAATATTACTAATTTTGTGTTAGTTAGCATCAAAGAATCCAAGGAGAAATTAGGACTGAACTGTGCAAAGTGCTGCCCAAGCACAGTGATTGATGATGCTCGCTGTGAAAGATGGGCTGGCTCCAGAGAGGGTTTGGGGTGATTTAGCGTGTTGTTTGGGTCAATTGGTCCCTGCACTGAAGGTAAATATTCTTGTTTTCCTGCAGACTTGGTTGTTGAGGTGATTGTGACTGCAATTAGGCTGGGGAATAAACGCTGAGATGAGCTGGCTTGGAGATTGGCACCTAATTTCTGGATCCTGGGTGTGAGATGGGCATCGAGCTGCTGAAGAGGGGTAGGACCTCTTGTGTAGGTTGTCCAAGCTGCTGAAGAGGGGTAGGGATAGGACCAAGGAGCATCTCCTGGCTGGTGCTGCGCTAGCTGTTCCAGGGCAGGCTTGCTCTGGGGAGTCTGAGATTCCAAATGAATCCATGGAGCAAGAAGAGCTTGGCAGCGTGCATGATCTGGGGTTGTGGGCTTCTTCTCTCATCTTATTTAATTTGGGAGCTTAATGCTTGGGGAGAACAGGCTCCTTCGGCGGTAGTCAGCAGCTCTGCAGGGCTTTTTATGATCGCATCTTTTTGATTTAGGAGTCTGAAATAGGATGTGGCTGGAATGTGGGTACCTAAGTCCTTTTTATTTATTTTTTTTTTTGCAGCAGATAGCCTAATTTGTCTTGTCTCATGGGACTGATAGACCACATCAGCAGAGCACCAGCGGACAAGCGTCGCCTCGGTGCTGGTGCTGAATTTGTAGGGGCTGTTTGCCGTGATGTTTGAGTGGAAGGATGGCAAGGGGTTAGCTGAGAGAGGAGGTGGGCATGGTGCTGGGAGCAGAAGGACAGTCCCGGGACTGGGAGGGAATTAAAATGATCAACTCATCGGTGCGGGGAGCTTGGCTTGGCAGTGACACGAATTGGTGCGAAGGGGTTGCCATTTTCATCGCTATTTATGGTTCCTTGGAGTTGGAATTAGCCCTTTGATGTGCTAATCTTCATCAGCGTGGCCGTCTGCCAAAGCGCTTTGCACTTCTTGGCATCTGGCGTGGAGAAGGTGTACGTTTTGTTTCGGAAAGGGCTGGTTCTCCCAATCCTGGCTTTCAGGAGGTGGATTAGGTCTGGTTGATATTCAGACCTCCCATCTCCTAGGGCTCTTAGTTTGAATTTATTTTTTTTAATAGGTATGATATTAGAACTTCTCATGATGTAAAACTGTGTGAAAACGTTTTGGTTTGGTGTCATCTTCCTGACTTTTCATCTTCTCCTTAAGTGTAGACCATGTAATTGAAGCAGAACCCTTTAATAATTTTCCGTTGGAAAATGGAGGTGCTTTGAAAACTCTTCTGTTGGAACATTTTTAGCTAATTCTTACTTGAACATATTTTAGGTAGAGACATTTACTGGTACCTTTCACACTGTGCAAACCAGTATCCTTCCAGACACGAGAAAGATAATATGCAGTTGCAACAAAACTGTATTTTTCCACTCTCTATCTTTGGAGCATCTCCTTGAAAGAAAAAAAAATATTGACAAATTGAGGAGAGCGTGCAGGGTACCGGCAATAAAAGAGCTACAACTGTAGGGATTGATTTATGAGGCAGGACCAAAGGAGCTGTGTAGGTTGTCCACGCCAAGGGTGGCTGTGAGAGCTGGATGTGTGTCTTTGAGGAGGTAGTCTCTAATGAGGATGTGTTTGGGATGGAGCAGAGAGATACAGACTGAGGGGGTTCAAGGGTGAGGGTGGATAGAAACTTGCCTAATTGGTCGTCTACTGGAGACAGACTACTGAGAACAGGCTGTGGGGAACAATCCTTTACTGTCTTGGGGATAATCAATTTGGTCCAGCAAAGCTTCTCTGACTTTCGCCTCTACGTTGTTTTTTTTTTTTTTTTTAATTTGAAAAATGACATTGGGTTTTAAAGGCTGGCATAAAACTGATCTGAGGAATGTGCCTCGCTGCTGGGTCAGCACTAATGTCTCCGAGCTCCATCAATACACCGCGCCGGGAAGGCCACGGTGAAATTTTTCAAGCTGACGCGGAGATGTGCCGCCCGGGTTCTTGCCATGAACTCTTCGGGCTGTGTAGGATCAGGGTGTTCAGGGAGACCTGCTCTGCCTTGCTAATTTAGGAAAAAAAAAAATGGAAGGTTCTTTACATTTTATGGTTTTACAGCCCCTTGGTCTTTATTTCTGGGTAGTGCTGCACTGCGAGTGCTTGGTGTGGAGGATATCTTTGAAGACTAAATGTCTTTCTGGCGTGGGAGGCCGCACTTGGGTCATTTTTCCTCTGGGTTTGGCCAGAAACTCTGGTCTGCAGCAGGAGGAGACCTTTGCATTAGGGCTTCTTGCTGGACGGGTGGAGAACATATGTGCTATGGATTGTGTGGCTGTAAAGGGAGGTAGGATGTAACCTCTTGGCTCACGGAATTTGGAAAGACCAGGGCTGGGTTGTGCTTGTGTCGATACGTGCTCCTGAATCCTTTGCAGCCCACGCTTTGCAGCCCACTTGAGCTGGGTCCGGATGCAAGCGTTTAAACTTTGTGCACTGAGAGGTTTTAACAAAATCTGGGCAAGTATTTGGGGTGAAAACTATGGGGACTGTTATTTCAGGCAGGAAAGAAAAAAATCTGTTCAGTGGGGAAATGGTTCAGCTAAGGTTTTCCCACTACCACCATGAAACTTCCGAGCTTCTCCCAGTTTCTGGTCCTATTTTGTCCCTGGGTTGGAGCACAGGACCAAACCCCTTTGCTTGAGTAGGGATGTGCAGACATGCTGTTTGTCAAGAGGAGGGCCAAGCGCGTTTGGGAGAGGGGAATCAGCCTGCGGAAACAGAGGAGGGATTTTTAGCAGGACTTTCCTGTGCATTTTTTCTACTTTTTTTTTTTTTTTTTTCTTTTTCATTTATGCCGAAGCCATCAGTCAGGAAATGAAATACTCATTAGTCGCATGCTAAACATGTAAACATTAACATAGGTTTGTTTTAGTTATATAATAGATTCCAAATAATTATTTGCTGCCCTACAGCAGAATTAATATAATTAGGGACATAATTACAGTTACCTACCACTCGGGGATTCTGCTGAGGCTTAATTAATATTTGCAAATTGCTTCAGGATCCGCTGACCATCTACTAATAGGTACCGAACACAAAGAATTATAATTCTCTTATTGTTAAGTAGGTACCAAAGGAAGCTGGTGTGGGGAGGTTAAATAAACGCAGCAGAAATCCAGGTCTTCTGCAGGGTGGCCGTAAGTCGGACTTGGGCTCCCTGCTTCCCCCCGCACTTGTGAGATGCTGCGGAGAGTTCGTGTAATGCCAGGAGGCGGCTGGGGTTTGCTGGGTGTCGTCGGGGTCACGGCATTCATCCTGAAATCCCCGGGCTGCCGGAGCTTGTTCCCAGCTGGAGCGTTACGTGGTGCCGTAAGGGCTTTGCAGCAGCCCGGCCTGGCTGCGGAACCGTCACTGTTCCCAGCGGTATGGCTGAAATTGGAGATGGGATGAGCTTTTTTTCTTTTGGGTTTGCTTCTTCCGTCCTGGCTGCGGGCTTGCCACCTCCTGAGCCAGGCTGGAGCAGATCTGCTCGAGTCAGATCGCGGGGTGTTATTGCAAATGTATTTATCCCTGGTTAGGGCTAAGCCTGCGTGCGGGACTGTTGCTTGTCCGTAAGTTTTGCATCTTGATGCCATCCAAGGTGGCGTTTTCCGTTCCCTGACGGTGCAGGCGGAGGCCAGCCGGGAGCTGGCCCCGACCGGGGGTAGCAGCGGTCCCCGAGTGCGGGTGCTGGCTGCCGGGCAGGGACGGTGCGATGCCCTTAGCTCCTGGCGCGGGACAGCCGTTGCAGTGCGCACACGTGGGGCCTGAGGCTGGCTGGGGACATCCTGCCTGTAATGGATTGCCCAGGCTTTAAAAAAACAAATTCAAAAGACGCGTGTTGGCCCCAAAAGGCTTAAAAGCACGTAGGCAGGCTTGGCCAGGGGTTAGCAACGGGGCTATTTCTTCTGCCTTTGCTTTCCTCCGCCCTTTCGCTTGATTACAATTCTCTTTTTTCCCCCACATTTCTGCTCTGTCTCACCTTCTTTGCGGTTTTTGCCATTTCTTTCACCCTTCCCTAATTTCCTTTCCTTTTCCCAGTCCCCTCTCTCTGCTACTCTGTAACCCGGCCAGAAGTCACCCATGAGTCTTGATCTGTTTTGGAGTATGGTCTTCTCTACGTTTTCCTTCTCTCCTGGAAACGGGGAACCCTGTTGCAATCCTCTGTGATAATGCAGCTGATTCATTTTGCTCTCCAGCAGTTCTGGGAATTCTTTCTCTGTTTGTTTTTTTTTTCCCCTCACCCCGAGTGCTGTAATTTCATGCAGTGGGAGCAGGTATTTGTAATTTGTTTTTGATTGTTCAACTCCTCTCTCCCCCAATTTTGTAATTTACTTCTGGAATAAAACAAACTCCAGCAAAACATCCTCCTCAACATCCTTGAGCTTTAAATTTTTCAATAATAAAGTGTGAACATAAATTAAGAACTAGAGCTGTTACTAATCTTATGACCACACCCGCTCACATACTGATTTTCATATGGTATATTAAATCAAGAAGAATGGCCTATTATAATACAATTAGCTGTGATTCACAAGCAGGAATTACTGTCGCCAGTGTGGGGGCAAAGTTGCATAATACGATTGGAAGAGACCGAAACCTTTGTGGTTTGAGGGTTTTTCTTTCCTTTTTGCCTTTTAAAAACACTTCAACAGCTGGAAGGAAGGAAAACCTGTGACGGGGAGTTCACCCCATATTTTGTAACAAGTTTATGTAATGATCGAAAGCGTCTCATTGTGGGCATGTAAATCTTTATAGGCTCCCAACATATGTTACTGACAAAAATAAATAACCTCGTCCCGTAGCTTTATTAGGCTTAATGCATCAGTGCTTCCCAGCTCACTCTTGCAGAAGGACCCCGATCTGTCTGAGCAGTGGGCAGGAGCAGAAGCATCAGCAGCTTGACCGTAGAGCTGTATTCCTTTAGCTACAAACCACGGGAGAAACAGCATAGATTGCAGAGATGTCGAAATTTTTTGCAAGCAGTTGGAGAAACGGTGAAGCTGAGTAGCATCTCCCTCTTGCTTGAGGGCTTGCTGGAAACATCTCCATGTGCAGTGCTCTCGGTCTGCTCGGGGCGGTGTTTGATTTTTGTGGTCTCTTAGAGGACTTGCTGCTTGGGGCTGTGGAGCCTAAACTGTGGGAGGATGCTTCAGGGTTCATCCAGAATCATATGGAGCTGGTGCATGAGGCCCTTTGGGCTCTGACCTGGGCTTGTGCTCCTTAAAGCCTCGTAATTCCAACCAGGAGTCTTTAGCTTTTCTCCATCCGGGTGGCAATGTCAATGAGAGATACTTTGTGTAGATCCTAAGTGGTTTGTGCCTCTCGTTTTTGAATGGGATGTTTGAAAACTTCCTTCTGCGTGTGCTTGTGAGAGAGGAAAACCCCTCTCTTTCCTTGCTGTCTTTAACCAGGCGGTGGGAAGGGATGAAGTTATCTCCAACTCTGCCCGAGGGCAAACGCAGTGGCCAAAATACCCAGGAAGACAGGTCTGAAAGCACTTGCAAAACTGCAAGTGAAATTTAAGTGGTCTTCTCTCACCAGCCCTTTCTCAAGGTGCTGGGAGGGAAGTAACCACTTATGCAGAGATTTAATGGGCTGTGTTATGGAGGTGGCCAGTGAGAAGGTCTAATGGTCCTTTCCTGTTGCAGTCTAGAAAGCAATGTGGCTTGTGAGTGTGTTTTCAGTGTTGTATTTTATTTTTTTGAAGCTGGGGCCTTGCTGAGTGTTAGAAAGAATGCCTTTCCCTCCTTGCTGCTTTCTCCTCCCCGCCTGCTCTCCTGCCCCGTGCCTGTCTTGGTATGTACCTTGTCTTGGGAACTGCCCCCCATCACCTTCAAGAGCTAGGGGAGAGGGTTTCCCCTTTTTGCAGATGGGGAGCCGAGGGGGGATGGATGCTGAGGGTGGTGCCAGGTCCCAAGGCAAGCTGCGGATGTGCTCGCACACCTCCCGGGCACCGCGGAGAACAGGAACGAGCCCTTGGGGCTGCTTCTCCCTACGCAGCCCCACGGGAGGGCGCAGGGACACCCGCTGTCGTGTCACCAGCCCGCTCCCCTGCGGCTTGTGTTGTGGGACTTCATCTCCCTCAGCCCTTTCCTTGCTAAATTTAGTAGAAACTACCAAATGCCTCTAAAGTAGTGGAAAACGGGCAAGTTTTTTGCTGTACTACAGCAGGAAAGCAGCCTGAAAGGTTCTCTAAAACACCCCAATATGTATCATACAGTTCCCCCAGATGCATATAACTTTATAACAAATATTTTGCAATAGCAATGGATTCTCTAAGGGACTAATAGTCTTTACCCTCTGTTTTCTTCCCCTTGTGCTCCCACGTCCTGGCACAATGCATGGAAGTGTGTGTGCTGCTCACGGCGGGATGTGGGAGCCTTGAGGTTGGGGCTACCTCTGTGCGGCTGGAGCAGCAGGTTGCAGTGTACCAGTTCAGATAACCAGCTAATTCCCTGCACTGGGTGATAATTAGGCATCTCCTGGTCTCTAAACCAGTTTATGGGCAGCTGAATGCAAAAATGCATTCCTTCCAGAGAGTGTGTTTTCAGCCTAAGGTATCACCTTGCCTTGAGTTATTCCCTGCGAAACAATACTTAAAATATTTACTGCATAAGGTGACAAATCCAGACGTTGCATGCACATAATCCCAGCTACCTACACCGTCATAAAATCAACACGCTCCGTAATATCAAACACATCAATCATTCTGCTTCTAATAATGTCTGCATCCATATAGTCTCTCTGTAGAAACCTCCTACGAGTCTTGGATGACTTATTGCACCTAGGGTTGCGGCTGGATTCTGCGCTGTGTATTTTGTTAGCAGTTATCGACACTCGCTCTCCTGCATCCACCAACATATTTCAATTGAGCAACCAGCCAAGGATGCATGCAAAGCTGGCTGGTGGTTTTCTTCTAAAAGTGCGTTTGCTTTTTATCTTTGTAAACTTTGCCTCCTCTTCTCTGTCCCTGCGTTGAACATAGCTCCGATTTCCCTCATCCTTTCCCTCCATCCAGGTTTATCAGTCTCCAGATGCGGTTGGAAGCATTAATCCTCAGTCCTTCCTGCCCTCTCTGCTTTCAGGACCCCCCCTTTCACCCTCTGTGCTGGGGTTGGGGACACAAAAGTCCCCACCCTTTTGACGAGATAATAGCCCCTTGCTTTACAGGGGTGGGTTTGTGGTTGTAGGAGGCTATTTCAGTGTCACGGTTTTTGCTCGCTGCTCTCTCATTAAATAATTAAAATGCAGTTTCCAGGCATTAAAAGTATGATCTTCCTGACTCTGAGATCATATGTTTTCATGACGCTGGAGGGCAGAGGCTTCGTCGTGGCTTTATTGCCAGGCAAGCGGAGCGAGGAGAGAGACAGGACAGATGGATGCTCCTGTGTTGGCTGGTTTTTTTTTTTTTTCCTCCCGCCTGCAAGCTCCCAGCTGCTCCCGAGCCCCGTGCGTGCCCCTGAGTTGGCACAGCCTTTGGAGAAGGCTCCTTCCTTGGTGTTCTGCATCGCTCTGGGTAACTTTCCCTGGTCCTCCCTCTCCTTTCCGTCACCTCCCTGCTGCTCTTGCTGCGTTTCCCATCACCCTGTTCCCGTTGCCATCCCCAGTTTTTGGCTGCCAGTTGGCTCTTGGGCATCGGCTATGCTGCTGCTTGGTTGCCTGAGTCCAGCCTACGTTCCTGTGTCGGCTGAGCGGTATTTTCCCCATAATACTGAACACAAACCTTTTGACCGAGCGCTACCGTGCTCTAGAACGTCCTCTACCTTTGATTTTTTCCGAGCGATGGACAGTTCGCCATCACTCTACTGCTTGTGTCAATTCTCCTGGCTTAACTTTTTTTGTGCTAAATTCATTGTGCTAAATTAATTGCATGTGCCGAAGTGTCCAAGGCACTTGCGTAGCAAAACTGTTGGAGGAGGCAGGTATAAATAATGTTCTTGGCTGGGTAGGGAAGTGCAATAAATTCATTAGTGTCCTGTGACAGCGTGACTTGCTGCTTGGACAAGCTTCATCTCAACTCCTGGTGTTTCTCTGTGTTGGCTGCTGGGAATTTATAGCTGCGGGATGTGCAAGTGTTTTGTAACCCCCGTGTTTTTGTGTTTGCATAAATATCTCCTCCTTTTCACTCACGAAGTCCAACTGTTCAACTTCAACTTTGTACAAGAGGGTATTTCTTTTCAGTAGAATTTGATCCAGTACCCTGCTACTCCCACTGAATTAAGCCATCATTATCAAGTAATTGGCTGTAGCATTGGCGATATGGTGAAATTACAGGTCCCTTTTCCCTACCACATCTCATCCTCCCAAGGCTGGGGAGGTTATATTTAGAGTGACTTCTGGATTTGAGATCTGTCGCCTCTTGGGAAAGATAATACGTACATGGGAATAAGATCCGTCAACATAAATTGCAGGTTTAGTAGCTTTACACAGGCTACGCTGGGTAGAAGCAACTCCATTGCCGTTCCTGTATATCGGCACAGGAGAGGATGTTGTTGTACGTGAAGATGCACCAAATGGTTTAGCAGGAACAAATCCTGATACTTGGCTGAAGGTTAATAAAAATGTAAGGGGGTTAAAGATTTTCTTAGGTATTTGTTTTGCCTTCTGGCTTGGGCATTGCTAGAGATGAGATTTCCAAGCTTTCCTTTACAATTGTAAGGATTAGGCACTTAGATTTAAAAAACATCCACCCCAAAATAGGGGGGTTCATGGGTGTCCTTAGTGCTGGCCTTTAAACATCAAGTACTGTGGGATTACACAGTCCAGGGGTTTGCTGGGTGCAACAAAAGCCCGGGGTAATTTTGTGATGTCTGTGCATGTTGTTAATGATGTGGTTACCTAAAAAAAGTTACCAGCTTCAGGGCTGGAGATGAGAAATGTGGGATTTAGTAGGAAATATTTGATTCTTTTTAACATCCCAATAGGATCTGCCAAGGTGATTTCTTTTCTTTTTTGCCTTGCACAAAGAAAAGCGGTGTACATTTGATAAGCTGCTCTGATCTGTTACAACAACCCTCCCGGTGCTGGAAACATCTGGAGAGGTTTGCAGACGATCAGACAAGACAGGCAGAAAGATGCCAAGTGCTGGGGAAGAGCTTTGAGTTTGTGGTAGGTGGGTGGTGGGATTTGTGCTATCCAAACATTAAAAATAGTGCATGATGCACTCCTCTCTGCATTTCTTAGCCTGGCTGAGTCATCGGTCTACCTTTTTATTAGTGTTGTGGGCGTTGCTGTTTTGGGGATCTTCCGTGTTGGCTTGTCATCCTGTCTTGGGTGGTGATTGCCTCTCGGGGAAGGTGCTGATGGGATGTGCCCGAGTCCCCGTGCTGCTGAGCGCGCTCCCGGAGCGAGCGATGGAGAGGAGACTCAGAAAAGGGGAGGATTTTCCTTTACAGCACCCTGCAGAATTATAACTGTTAGTATATATGTAAGGGAAATCGAAAACAACCCTCAGCTTCAAAGAGAAAATTAAACTTTGTGTGATAAGGAAAAAACCAGAGAGGGGTCCCTACAGAAAGTCTGTCATCCAATCCTAAAATACATGCTAGGATGAGGGGAGCTGGGGGTCATCTCTGACCTCCGAAAGGGGCCTGGGGCTCCTCCTTGCCTGCATCTCTGTGATGGCAACTACATCTTGGCTGAGCTCCCGTGAGCCCCCATCCTTTCCCACTTTCTCCTTTTGTCTCTTTTTCCCTTCCCCTCCCTGTTTCAGCTCGTTGCTTGAAACTACGGGTTGGCATAGGTGGTTCCTGTGGCAATCCAGAACATGCGGTGCGGGGAGGTGGGCATTTATACGGGCTTCTGGAGCTGGGTGTGGAGCTGGCGGTTGGGTAGGGTTGATGGAAATGGTTGATTCAGTAATTATCCTGCTTGGGAGGGAGAAGGTCAGAATTGGGGGCACCGCTGGCTGCTTTTAGATGTTAGAATAGAATAGTTCAGTTGGAAGGGACCTACAACGATCATCTAGTCCAATGTTCACCTCATCTTGTCCATGTTCACCTCCTGCAGCTGATGGAGATCTCAGCCCTGAGCTGTGTCTCCCAGGATGATGTGAAAGAAGGATGGATTTGGGAAAAGAAGTATATAAGGGGAAGAACGAGAGAAATAAAGCATGGGAGCAACTTTGAAACATGGAGGTGCCCCGAGTGACTCTGGGCGGCTTGTGCAAGGCGAGAGGGAAGGAGCTCAAGAGGGTTTTCATCTGTATGGTCATCGCAATGCTCAAAGTTTTTTTGGCCTACTAACCCAAAACGTTTAAATGCCTCATTTCTAAGAGGAGAATTTTAAGAAAGTGAAATAGAAGTGCTAGAACAGCTATTCTTTCTTTTAAATATGTTATTAAGGGCAGCAAGCCTGGCTGCAGTGCTACCGTGAGGGATGCTCCGCAGTGAGGGGTGAGTGGGGATGCTCTCCGGGAGCGTGGCTGGAGCTACCAAACGGGTTAAATGAATACCTGGAAAAAAAAGAATAAATAGATGTCCTCACTGGGTGACTCTGGAGAAACCAGCCTTCTCGAGCAGCACCAAGACACTGCAATCTCCTTCCATACAGCCGGGCACACGAGCCCAAGCAACTTCCCGCGGAAAATACTGCATTCTGGTTTGGTTCCCCTCCACTTTTTTGAAGTGGTTTTGCTTCTTTGGCCTCTGTTTCCTGCCTGCCTTATTAAAGATGAGCTCCAGTGGAGATGAAGGGAAGACCGAACCATCGGTGCCAACTGTGTGAGCCCTTCTGCTGTGTTAAGACAGGTTATTAGCGGGACTGCTGACTTTTTGGTCTTAAAAAGCCCAGCGCCGAGAGGGGCAGCAGTGCCGTGGTCGGGTCTTCACCTCTAATTTTCCCATCCGAAGGATCACACTCTCTTCTCGCCTCCTCACTGACGTTGGATGGACTCACACCGAGAGTTTTGACTTCGGGGAACAAGGAACAAGTGCAGAAGGGTCTGAGATGCCTCAAAAGAGGTGGTTTCCCAGCAACTAAACAGGAGCGAGAAAAACCCGGACAAAATACTTGATATCTGGCAAACTGTTTTAGGAGTTGTTCCTTAGACATCAGTGCTTGTTAGCATTAGTCTGACACTTACTCAGTTTTCATCTTGTTCTCCTCTGGGTTCAGAAAGGCAATGCCCTTTTGATGTTAGATATCAAGAAAACAGGCTCCCGTCTGCTGATTTGGGGATCCCAGCCGGAGCGGGGGGATACAGCCCGCCTGTAGCAAGCTGATTGCATTATGCACAGAGCTTATTTGCTAATTCATACTTCCTTATCTTTTGAATATAAAATGCAGCAGCAACTGAATAATGGGTGGAAGAAAAGCTGGTGTATAATAAGGCTGAAGCTCATCGTGATGAAGCCGGGCTGCTGCTTTGGAAGAAGATCAGCAGTGGGCTGGGATATGCCGTGGGTTAGTTTATGCTCTGCCTCTTGAGTAAGTTGTTTGGAAGCTCTGGGTGTCCGTGGTGCAGGAATTGGTGCATCTTTAGTGCTTTAAAAATTGCTTTATTTAGTGTTGTACCAACACCAACGTGGAATGCCTTGAAGGAGGATGTTTTGCTGTCCTTGTTGCATGGGCTGGCAGGGCATTGAGGCGCTGATGGTTGGAGGACTTGGTTCAAAAGCTGATCAAAACCCAGCTCAAACCATGCAGCAAGCTGGTGCTGTTACAGGCCTGCAAAATCCTGGTTAAACAAATGCTGTAAAACCTGAGCCCTTGAGGGAAGACTCATAAAGTTTGCAAAACAAATTGCTCATGATGTGATAAAGCAGGTGAATATTTAGCTGCTCATGAACTTTAATGATGGATCAGTGAGAGCTTCAGGGTCCCTCTCATGGTGGAGCAGGCAGTGGGATTGCAGGCGTTGGCACAAGGGCTTCAGCCCGGGCTTGGGGTGATTGGTTGTAGATTTGTTCATAATTTTCTTCCGTTATCTCTGCCTTGATTTTCTGTTATGCCTTGAGACGGGGGGGATGGTCTTGGGTTCCACCTCGCTCTACGTGCATCCTGCACGTGAGCATGGACTCAAAGTCAAACTCCCCGGGGACCACGTTGCAGCAGAGTGACAAGCTGCAGGGACGGTGCGTGGAAAAGTGCTCTAATGTCCTTACCCTGCGCTCAAGGACACGCTTACCCCAAACGTGGATAGACCAGGCTGTGCTTGGATGGGTGCTCCCCCACGTCCCTCCTGCTTCTCTGCTGTTGTCCGTGGCAGAGGGTGTTTGGGGTAGGTAGGACCCCTGATGTCCAGCATGACACAGAGCAAAACAAACAGCAATGGCTGAGTAAGAGAATTTGCAAAAAGAAAGATCTATGTATGTAGAGAGGTGGGGTCGGTCTCTTCTCCCAGGTAACAAGTGACAAGACGAGAGGAAATGGCCTCAAGTTGCGCCAGGGGAGGTTTAGACTGGATATTAGGAAATTTTTCTTCACCGAGAGGGTTATCAAGCATTGGAAGAGGCTGCCCAGGGCAGTGGTGGAGTCGCCATCCCTGGAGGTATTTAAAGGACGTTTGGATGAGGTGCTTAGGGACATGGTGTAGTGGTGGGCTTGGTAGTGTTAGGTTTACGGTTGGACTCGATGATTTTAAAGGTCTTTTCCAACCTATACAATTCTGTGATTCTGTGATTCTGTATCACACACCAGATCAGATCATGCAATTCCTCAATTTTCTGGCAAAACTGGTGTAGCTCTGGAGTGAGCCTCGCTCGGACAACGTGGCTCCAAAGCAGCAGCCTTACACCAACCCCCCCCGGCTCCTTGTTCTTACAGCAAGGTTACCTTGCCAACATCTGCTTTTCCTCCTCACGTCATTTTTTTTTTTTTTTTCCCTCCCAGCACCCAGCTGGGCTCAGATCATGAATCTTCGGTCTCCCTGCGAGTGCGACAGTTGGAAACAGTCTCAGAATTGACAAAGTTCTGATGAACTTTGAGAAGGGAACATTTATATCTCAGTGAAAGGGGGTTTTTTGCCATTGATGTAGGTATTTTTGTTACTGCTTAATTAGATTAGTCCTCTAGGTTTGGTGGCCAGCTGTTCACTTTGCAGACAGGCAAAAAAAAAAAAAATCCAGCATTACAATCCTGCTGCTTTCGTCTTGTAATGAGCTTGTTAGCAATTAGTTGCTATTGGAACAGGCTGCCGTGGTGTGGAGCGGTAACGCAATGAGCTCAGTGTCTGAAAAGTTGATTTTTAATGGGAACGGGGTGCAGAGGGGTTGAAATAAATGGTTTCAAGACTGATGGGCAGGACGCATCAGTGCAAGTGGCTCTATTTCCTTCTCCTTTTGTGGATAGTTTGGCTAAGTTTGGGATTATACTTTATAGATATAATTTGGGGATTTTTATATCTATCTATATATAAAATTTGGTGATTTTTTTTTTTTTAACACTTTTAGCCTGGAAATTTTCCCTTCTCTCCTAATAGGCAGGCTGGGCAATTAATTCATTGGAGAACTTAAGTCTCTCGAAAGTCTTTTTCTAACCCAGCCCTACCCACATCTGCAGGGAAACATGGATGGCACAGCACGTCTTAGGGAGAACAAGATGTGCAGGGGTTTCAAGTGCCAGTTTGGACTGGCAGAGATTAAGATGCTTTCTGGGGGAAAAGGAAGGTTTTTACACCATGGTGCTTGTCCCAGTTGTTCAGAGCGTGGATTTTTGCCAGCCTCACCGGGTGGAATGAATCTGGGATAGGGTGTAAGCCCCTGAATTGCATACACGTTGAAGGGCTGACCTAGGATCTTGGAGTTCGTGCATCTGATTTTCAAACTTGCAGAATACTTGCCGTGCATTTTTATTTATATTTTTGAAGGCATTGTGCAGCAATCTCCATTGCTGAGCTTTTCCCGGCAGTTGGGTGCTGGCCCCGGGTGGCATCCCAGAGCTGTGGGTTCCTGCCCCATTTTTTTTCTTGCTGGACTAATAAACCTGAGCTGCGCGGCCAGGACTTGGACAAACCTTGGACTCGGACATTTGGAGGGTATCTTGAAGGATATCTGTCTGTGAGGCTTGGTTATGAAAGTGTTAGATGCTGGCGGGGGAAAACAAGCCCAAGGGGAGCAGATCTGATGGCTGCAAGCCCCGTGTGTGCCCTCCCCTGGCTTTGGGGTGGCTGGGTGGCAAGCCGTGGAGGGGAAAATCACTGCGCCTGAGTCCACCCACTTGGGCTGCCCCAGGGCTGGTTTAGGGCTCGGTTCATTTAGCTCTTCCCCGTGTTGACACGGGACTCAGCTGTGCCTGGCAGGGCAGTGAGCAGTGAGCTCTGCTGCAGATTGCTCCAAGGTTTGAACCCCCCCAACTTGGCAAAAGCAGACCCAGTTTCTTCCTGAGCAAAGCTGGGCATCTGGGTTTAAATAACCTCTTGCTGGACCGAACTGCACGTTTCAAAGCTGAGCTGTTCTGCCCCAGGAGCCTTTCTAAAAAGGGTCTCTTTTAATAAAAAAGAAAAGGAAAATGGAGATGGGGCTGTTGCTTTTGCGCAGAGTTTCTGTTGCTCTCTCCCCCTCTTGTGTTTCATTCATCTTCCTTTCCAAAAATCACCAAACCATAATGACTCAAGTACTCCAAGCAAATTAATCCTTGGAAAGGCTCACAAGTGGAGGGGAAAAAAAAATTTTTAAAAAATTTTAAAATTTGGCTTTTGGGAATGTCCTGAGGAAAGAACAAATCAAGAAATAAATGAAGCTTATTAACCTTAACGACTGTGGCCCTCCTGCTCCGCAGATGTGTCTGCGAGGGGACTGGCAGAGTTCACTGAGGCTTTGCGGATGCCACGCACGTGCGTGGCCGGCTTCTTTGCCATCGTCACCATTTGCAGTGAGGAATTGCTGTTTTCTTTCCTGGCTCACGTGGCTATCAGACATAGGAAGTTAATAAGCATTAAATGAAGCTGAAGGCTTGTATTGACAACCCAGTCTGCATGCAAAGGAGGACTTACTCTATTTATTTAGCAATAAATAAAGGAACCCACTGAGATTTGCTCATGACATGCATAACCAAAGTTGTGCATTTGGACCAGAGGAGTGTTTTCCCGGGGGCTCTGCTCTTCGTGAGCTGCAGCGGGGGGGTAATGAGGGTTAAAGTTTGCCTGCAGCCGTGCGCCGGGGAGCACCGATGCTGCGCGTGTGTTCACGTGTGCGTGTACGTGCGCGGAGGTGCTGCTGATGTGGATGAGTGGCTGGTGCTGGTGAAAACTTCTGGTCTTTTGGCTAAAAGCTGGAAGGTCTTTTGGCTAAAAGGAAAAGCAAGGTCGCTGGCTTCTCTATTTATGGCCACAGAGGTGTTCTTAGTATAGGAATGTATATGCTTACCCCAAACAAAGTGCGAGTGATTTCTCTGGGCTGCTACAATCAAAGCGAAGCCTCACAGCAGAAAAACCAGTCGTTGGCTGCTGCCCCTTCTGTACCCGATGACTAACGGGAGCAGAAAATACCATCTCTGGGAAAACAGCTCCAGGCTCTTCTAGTTAAACGTGTCATTTTATCTGCTTATTAATCTACTTTACACATTCATTTCCTTCAATCCCTTATATTATCCCTCTGGTTTGCATATTTACTCTTCTGCTCTGTTGGGATGGTGTTATAACCCGGCCTGGCAGACACCTCATCTGACTGCCTCGTACCAAAGGGATGTGGGATTTAGTCTAGAAGCAATCAAATAACCTTTTCCGTCTGTTCCCCGGTTGCAATAAGGTCAGTCCCTATTTCCCTGTTAACACAAAGCTTACATGACTTTCTGTGTTTCGAAACAAAATCCTACGCGCATCATCTCTCACATCGGCGATCGCTGATGCCAAGCGCCGAAGCCCCTAATTACCTCCTCAAGGCTCCTCTTGCCCGGCCTCGGTAAACCCTCGGAATGGTCAAACGAAGGGTGGAAGCAGCAGCGATTGCAGGGCTTAGACACGGTAATGCTCTGCCTACGGGGGCTGCGACGGGCTGTAGGCAGCTCTGCCGGGGTTTTACGCTACCTGGCTTGGAAGTGGAGGGGAAGGCAGCGGCAGCCCCGCTGCGGTCCTGCCCGCTGCTCGGGCACTTACGCTGTGCTGGGTATGGATCGCTCCCCGTTTCGGGTCTGGCGTCTATAAACCCGCCGTCGGCCGCAAGCGAAGGCAGAGACTACGTGGCATAAGGACATAAAGACATTGTGGAGACTTGGCCAGCCAGTGCCTGCGTCGAGTTGGTGACGTGTAAATCGCTGCTCTGCGTTTGACACCGGTACGGCGGCTGTGATCGATGCTGGGGATGACGGCTCCAGCTCTCCGTCGCGTGCATGTGGGGCTGCTGCGCTGCGGGAGGGACCCCAAGCTGCGGGGTTTGCAGGAGGCTGCTCGCTCGGGAGATGTTGCACCGTTACTTCGTTACTCTGCAATGATGCGGCGATGATGTAGCTGCAAAAAGTCTAATAAAACGTGAATCTTGCCATGTATAATGCATAACCTTTCCCCCCCCCCTTCCCTCTCACCTGTATTCAAGAAAAAAACCAGGCAATTTCCTAGCAAGGAAGAGTGACATTTCTATTTTTAAAGGGCCATTTATAAATAGTGGCATTATTTCAGTCTTTTGCAGAGCGAGGGTGCAAGGCATTGAACTACAACGGACCGAGTTTTGCTGCAGCCCTTCCAACTTCCACTGCCCGTTTATGCTGTTCAGGCACGTTTTCTCTTGACCTATTTTTTTGTGTGTGTTTGTGATAAGCCCCAGATGTAATGGTACTTTTTTATGAGTTACCAGCGTAATAGATTTGGAAGGAAGGTTTTGACGCGTTTGCTAATAGCTCACCTGTGCAGTTATTTTATGCCTTGGTGAGTTCAGCCTGTGGCGTGGGCAGCAGGAGGAGGGAAGCTGGGGAGTCATACCTATTTAATATAACGGGGCGAGTTGAAACGCTGCTTCAAGTCTGTGAACGAAAGCCTTTCCTTGCCCTTGCTGATGGGATGGAGGTGCCTCGCTTTTATGCACCTCCGTGTGAATTTATGGTAACGACGAGCTGCTCTGCAAGCTGCTGTCCTGGATTTGCCCGGGAGGGAGAAGGAAGCGGCAGCTCTGGGCTGGTGGGCAGAAAAGGGCTGGTTGAACGGGCGGCACAAGGGTGCAGGGAAGGGACAAATAAAGCATCGCCTGCCGACCTCTCCTGACACCCGCAGCAGAATTTCTCATTTCCTACTGCCATGTCCTTTAAGGTCTCGCTGCAATTTATTTGGCTGATTAAAAAGCACAGCAGCAAGTGCATTTCTGAGTCAGAAATACCAACCTGACCAGCTGCTTTATACCAGGCTTTTAATGCCAGCTCTACCCGGGCAGCCGTTTGTCCGTGCTGCCACCTTCGAGCCCCTGCTAAGTCGGCAGGGAAATGCAGCATCATGGCAGGGAGCTCGCGGCTCGCCCCTGCCTGACGGGAAGGCTGAGATCATTGCTTCCTCGCTGTCAAAGTGGAAAAGACCCACCCTGAGCTCTCACCCTGGTTTCTCCCAGCTGGAGATAACTCCGCAAGTCCTCCCTGTCTGATGCCACCAGCCCGCGGGGCTGCAAATGCCCCGCTGGCATCTGTCGGTCTAAGATAAGATCTGGCTGCTGCCCGTGTGTAGCAGCGGGCACCGAGTTTAAAGCAGGTTATTTCGCCGAGAATGGCTCTGTGTGAGCCCTGGGGCTGTAATTAATAATCTCACTGCATGGTGGAAGATTTCTTCTTCTCATTGATACGATGCGCCGGTCGATACAAGCTCTGCTGCAGCATGAAGCCATCAGGACCCTTCTCCTTGCAGCGCCTTGGTTAAGCCCAGCTAATGCTAGTGGGATTTGCAGGCGTGTGCTGGGGACGGGTCAGAGGCAGTCGTTCCCCGAAGGTCACTCAAAGCAGCTCTTTGGTTGCAGCAGAGGTTGGGGATTTTTTTAGTTTTTAGGCTCGCGATGGCTGCAGCACAGGGCTGAGCACTTTCACGCTCAGTGCCGGAGTGGGGGGGGGGGTGAGGAGTCAGGCTGGGAGGACCGAAGGCAGCGGCTAGACAAGATCCAAACTTTACTATTTATTGTATGACAAACCGGATAAATATTCCAGAGAGAAATATTTGAGAAAAGAAAAAAATAGGTGGTTTTTTATGGGAGAGGAAAGCCTGCGGTTGGGTCTGGGTGCTGCCGGTGCCTATTGCCAGCACCGCTGTGCCACGAGCTTTGGGTTGCAAGGAGCTTCACATGAAGCACAAGGCTGATGGGGAGCGGCTGAGGGCCCTGGGGTTGTTCAGCCTGGAGAAAAGGAGGCTGAGGGGAGACCTCATCGCTCTCTACAACTGCCTGAAAGGAGGCTGTAGAGAGGTGGGGTCGGTCTCTTCTCCCAGGTAACAAGTGATGGGACGAGAGGAAATGGCCTCCAGTTGCGCCAGGGGAGGTTTAGACTGGATATTAGGAAAAAATTCTTCACCGAGAGGGTTGTCCAGCATTGGAAGGGGCTGCCCAGAGAGGTGGCGGAGTCCCCGTCCCTGGAGGTGTTTAAAAGCCGTGTAGAGGTGGCACTTGGGGACATGGTGTAGTGGTGGTTTTGGCAGTGTTAGGTTAACGGTTGGACTCCATGATCTTAAAGGTCTTTTCCAACCTAAATGATTCTATGATGAAGTATCCATGGACAGAAGAAGGGTGTCCCTGACACCCCAGCTCTTGAAAGGGCTTTGCATCCTGCCCTTAAATTATTTTGGCCACTATTAAAGTAAAAACAGTAATAATAACCCTCCACTCTTTATCAGCCCCACAGATGCCTAAAAATCTCTAATAAGTCATGGCTGCGTTGTAGGCAGCTGGAGCCCGAACTTGCTATTTAATGACGAGCCACAGTGATAAAGGAAGAAATTCCTCCAGTTATTTGGTGTTTTTTCTCTTCTTTGAGCGAGTCCCAGTTTCATCTCCTCCACCTGCCATTGCGCTTTGGTTCAGAAGGTCTTAGCTGCCTTTTGGAAAGGTTGAACGTTTTCCGTTGCGTTTCTTTTCTGCCTCTTTAGTGAGTTAATTTAAACCTGCCAGGTGGGTGCCTGAGGAGACTGTAAATCGGCATCGCCGTACAAAATAAAAAGCGTGCTGAAAGATTAGAAGCAAATTAATTCCTGTCATTTCTGGCTTTTCTGGAAAGTCATTTCCATTTTCGGGTATTGTTGTAGGGATGCTAAGATGCTCTCAGTGCCTGGAACAAGAGCAAAGGAGCGCTCGGCTTTTGGGCTGCTGCATTAAGCCCAGGAGAGGAGGGATGTAAATGCCCTGGGGTGAACGTGGAAGGGATTTGGCATTTGTGCACCAAAAAAAAAAAAAAAAAAAAAAAAAGAGGGGGGGGGAAAGTGAAGCAGGGAAAAATTGCGGTGTAAGCACAGGCAGGGGTTTTTTAGTTGTAGACTGTTAAAGGCACCAGTGGGGCATGGAGATGGGAAATTTGGGGCTCTTGAGAGGGTCTGGGCATGGCAGGGGAGGGATTGTGCTGCAGGGATTAATGTCATGTTGGGGTTACAGGTGCAGAGGGGAACATAGAAGCCTTTTTTTTTTCCGATAGCAGAGCTGAGGTGCTGCTGGGGATGTAGCCACGTGGATGTCATGGACTTGTCCTCACGCAGCCCAGGAGCTGGATGGTAAAACCTTGGGCTCCATTGGAGCAGGGAGAGCAAAGCTCCCGGCTGGGCTCAGCTCCATCCGTGCGTTATCCGAAACGCGAGGCCATTTTGGGAATCCCGCGGTGCCTCCCCGCAGCTCGGGGCTTTGGGCTGCCGCGGGTTTCCAGCCGTGATCGGCTGCAGTGCCCTCCCGAATGAACCGATTTGCTCTTTGGGAGCGTGGAGCGATGGCGAGCGGAGCGGACGGGAGCAGGCGCCGGCTCGGAGCGGAGGGGTGCTGGGTCGGGGGACAGCAAGCACCATGTGCCAGCATCGGCGTGTTGAGCTGCGTTTGCTTTGAGAGTATAATTTCCTACTTTATCTTGTTGAACAACAATAAAAAAAAACCCAGCTCATTTTATATTTCAGGAACTTTGTCACAGCAGACAGGCTGTGCTGCAGCACATCTTTTTTTCAGAGCGTTTGTGTGGGTTAAGATATACTTATTAATTTTCATTTCCTTGTGTATCATATAATCACGAGCACTTACAAAACGAAAGCACGGACATGGCTAAGCGATTCAATTAATCACGGGTTTCCCGTCCAGCCTCTCTAGCTGTGGTTTACCAACAAGGCTTTCTTCACCTTCCTACGTTAAATAATGTATATATTTAGAGGCAATTTTCAGGTGGAGACTTTTTGAATAGGATGATTGGGCTGGATCGCCTAACTACGCTAATATGACTTGTGAGTCTACATAATATCAGCTTCGTATTTCTACCGGTGATAATTAAGTTACAGTTAAAGCTGCTAAGTGTTGTTCGGAAGATACAGCCTTAAAGAGCTCCCTAAACAAAAATAACACTCTCAAGCATTTCCAGCGGTGGAGATCACAACCGAGGCTTCATTAACCATCCCAGCACCAACCTTCGTTCTGTCTCACGTGCATCACGTAGCATCGCTACACCTTAGAAATACGAGACTGTTACTTTGCCATAGAAGACGGCTTTATGGTGCGGTGCAAGAGCTGGCTTTAAGATACCTTCACACGTAGTTTTTTGCTGCTTGGCGGGTGTGAGTTATTACGGGGAGTTGATTTGCAGCAGGGCTCTGGTCCAGCATCTGATCTGGGCGTTTCACCGGGCTCCTCTGGGGTGAGGAGGTGATGGTACCTCATATCGCTCACGTCCAGGGATGCTTCCGTCTCAGAGTGAGGGAAGGGGGTCGTGGATCCACACCTCACTCGAGCACTGTCACACTGAGTCGGGTTTTGAACCCCTGGGGCTCTTTTCTTTGTACATGTCCTAAGCTGGCGTCACCTACTGACCCGGAGGCGGGAGATGCTTGAGCTGAGCGGGTTGGGATCGGCACCGTGAGGCTCGTCCTTTGCCGAACAGCTCCATGGGGTCCCAGCCAGCGTGGGAGACCCGCAGTGCTCATGAGAGAGGTGTTTTCTTCCCATCTCAGGGCTAAAAAAAGGATATTCTCATTTTATTGAGTTTTTCAGAGCGGTGTGGAGAGGGTGCCTGTTTTGAGTTAAAACTCAAGCCATTCGGGCATGGAGGAGAGGACAGCTTGGGTTTTGAGCTGCAGACGTCAACGTTTGCTGTTTGCAATGCAAGAGCTGTTCATTATCCTTTGCATTTGGCTTAAATGAAAACAAAAAGCAAAACTTTCTTCAGCATGAAAACCTTCATGGCAAACTTAGGTGTTGCATTTTGGGGTCACGGAAAGTTTTGCGATTAACCGAGAAGTGTTTTTGCGTTGAAGGAGAGGAAGCGTCACTCGCTTCCCCAGCCCTGGTCCCAGCCCAGGGGAGATGCTGCACGTGGGCAACCAGGAGTTAAAATAAATACCTCGTTGTAAAGAGTTGCTGGTTTTTTGACCGCTTTCAGGCTTTTATTCCAAAGTTATGTTTTGACCAGCGTGGGGATGTCTCTGGGTGACCTCCCAATGCGTTTCTGTGCCGCAGGATGTGTCTCCTCTGCCTTTGCAGCCACGTGCTTTAATCTGAGCTGATTCCAGTGGCTGATCTTGAATGTAAGGGCTTGATGTTTTACGCTTGTTGAATGCTGGACTTAAACTTTCGGAATGATTTTTCTGTCCTCTGGAAACCTGCAATTCGTCTCTTTTCTGGAGATGGGCCACTGCTGAAATACCCAACCTGAAACCGCTCCTGCTGTATGATGAGTTTTGTGCATTTCCTCCCACCTGCTGCAGCTCTTGGCACTTGAGCCTGGTGATTTTGGGAGCAGAGAATCAGGAAATTAGCATCGTGATGATGTCTTTTAAAATTCTTTTGCAAAGAGAAAGAGAAGAGAGAAAGAAAAATCCCAGCCTTCCCCCCCAAAAAAACCTCACGGTGCCGAAACATTTTGGTTTTATCCTTCAAGCCGAGGAGAAGGTGCTTCCCTTTGCTGCCAGGTTTTATTATTTCATTTTATTGTTTGATGGTGAGACCAATCAGATTAAATACCCGGCATCCGCACGGACCTGCACGGACCAGAGTTGAAACGGAGAATATTAAGCATTTTGCCGAAAGCCATCCACATCTTAGAGGGCTTTGTGCTGTAATAGCATTTAAAACCTTGAGAGCTACAATCAGTGTTGCCAGATCTGAGGATGTTTTAATTAAAGATGCTGCCATTAGAGACAAGTGATGTGCAAATTGTCGTTTTCTTCCCTTTTTTTTTCCTAAAAAAAAATAAAATTCACTTTCCTAGCAAATGCTGGCTCTGATACACCCCAAAGACTGCACGAGTGTTTCATGCTGATGCTTGGGCTCTACCCTAACTTCATTATGCTTTTTAATTAATTAACCTTGATAACATGTCTGTATATGTCTGTGTGTCTGGGCTGTTTTTAAGTGTGTACAGCAGCAAGTTTTGGGAAGGAAGGTGAAGTCTGTGCTCGATTGCTCTTTCTCCTTCTTCTGCAGCTCACTTTGACACACACGCACGCACGCACCCCCCATTTTCCAGAAAAAAAAGGGGTTGTGGCAGAAAAAAAGGGACTCTACTTCAAAGTATGGGAGACTCGTCAAAACCGGAGACATTATTACAATGAAAAAGCGGGAATTTGAGCTGCTTGGGCAGAGGTGTTGCTTGTGCTTGCATGAGTTATATGAGGTTTTGCTGCAGAAATTACCATAATGCTCCACAATGAGGAGATGCTGTCCTGTATGGCACAGGGGCAGACCTGGCTCCATCCAAAGCACCACCAGCATTTAAAGGCAGCGCACCTAAAGTCATCTGCCTGCCTGGAATAGCTTTGCAGATACGGAAAGGCTCTGTAAAACAAATCCCTTGGGGCGTTGCCAGCACCAGGGACTCACAGGGGCTCTCTGTTGGCACGTATGTATCCAGCCCAAGGCAATATAAGGCTTTACGGAGCTGCAGGAAAACTTTTTTCTCCGTACGCGTTTTGTTTCGTGGCCTGAAAACGTTGCAGATATATATGGTTATCTGCCTGGCTTCCTGCCTTTGGTCGCTCCATGATGTGCACGGTGTCGTCCGAGCAGGGATGGTCACGAAAGCCCGAAGTACGAATGCTACGCAGGCGAATCCTTTGCGACGCAAACCCCGAGGGCGTTTGTGCTTAACTCTGGGCCAATGACAGCAGCAGAGTATATCTATAATATTGAGCTAACAGGGTGTTCTGGTTGCTTCTCAAAATGAAATCCACCCTTCCTATTGCCAAGGGATAATCAGAAGCGTGCCTCTCTCCCAGGCTCCCTCACCTCCTCATTAGGTGTGAGGATTTTTTGTCTGCTTTCAATTAAAAGTTGATTAACGAGAGCGCTGGAGATGCTCGCCCCTTGGAACCTGCAGGGAGCAAAACGGTTCCCCAGGACCGGAGCCCAGAAACAGAAGAGATGTTTCATCAGATGATTTGCTTGTTTGCCCACAAAACACGTCCAAGCGTGTTATTTACCTTTAGCTGTACCAGGATTTCTAGCTCAGCTTGGAAAGCAAAGAGAAGTGCCTCGGCCTCAACGATTTTACTGTGCTCTCATGTTACAGGAGCTGTAGTTTATCCATAAATGTCGCTGTCAGGATATATGTATTTTGAATAAAATGCAAAATGTACGAGGCAGATATGGTCTCTGAAATGAGAAAGACCCTTGCAGAGCCATGTGAACAGCCTGCCAGCACAAAGCACCAGCATTTATTCATTAAAAGAGACACTGAATAAGCTGTTTCAGATGGCAAATGATACTACCAGGAAGCTCCGGAGGGGAGATCTGTCCTACTGGTCTCGGTTTGTGTAGCTGTGTGTCCCAGCAGCTCCTTAGACATGGTAATTACCACAAGGTTTTCGTATTTAAACCTCATTATTTGAGATGCTGCTGGGTACCTGGGGTTTCCAGGAGGAAGGCAGAGTAAGCCTTGGAGAGGTGGATGACTCTGTACCGGGTGTCTGTGCTAAGGCAAGGCACAAGCCCTGCTGGGGTTCAGTTTTAATTTCAAATGTGACGTGACAGCTCGTTCTTTGGCCTTAAATTCTGTAGTCCAGCTGCCTTAGACCCTCCTGCAGCCCTAAACCACCTCCAGGGAGTTTAATGCTGCCTCTGGAGAGCATCAGTCCTGGGGACATCTGGATTTACATTTACCCCTGCAAGAATCCAGCACGGCGAAAGCCCGGGATGCGCTGCTTTGCTTGAGGCTCTAAAACACGCTCAGCATCCCATTTCTCTTGCTGTGAGTCTAAATAACTCCTGATGGGTGGCCGTTCTGCTCCCAGTTTCCAGCCTCTTATCCCCCGTGGGCTGCTCCACCTTGCACTTCGCCTCGGCAGAGCAAAGGTCCCCCCGTCATTGCGTCCGGCCGGTGCGTCACGCTCGCCCGTGCTCAGCCCTTATGTGCGGTGACGGTCCCCAGCTGAGCGGCTCTGGCTCAGCTCTTTCCCTGCCCGGATGGTCTGGGTGGGCTTTCACCTCAGCCACCGCCGTTGCCCAAGGGAGTTCTCGCTTGCATGGAGCGGTGCCACGAAAAAACACCCGCTCCTTGCTTCTTGAGTCACCACCTCTTTGAATTTTGTCCAAACAGTTGGAAAAAAAGTGTGGAATTTGAGAAAAAACCTGTTTGGAGACTTTAATTTCAAATCAAGGAGGATGCTCCCCAGGTTGCTGTACGATGCAATCTTTGCTGTGCAGCTGGAGATGCTGTTCTGCAGGGGCAGACCGAGCCGTCTGCCAGGGCTTGTGGAGGTGAGAAATGGTTTCCCTTCTGCTTTTCCGTTGTTGCTGAAGTGCGTTGCTGGGCAGGACGGCTCTCCTGAGGCTTGCGCGGGGTTGGAGCTGGAGCGTGGATCCAACAAACGCGACTCCAGGACGGACGAGGGAGAAGTTTAACTTCGTTTGGGTTTTCTTCACCTCTTTACAAAACGTTATTTCAGTGGCAGGTTGCGTGGTTCTCAGCGCTTTATAGCGATCGTGGAGCAAAGCAAAATAAGTCTCGTACATCTTTGTTTTTCTTTTTTCTTTTCTCATGCAAAATCCTTATTGGAGTCTTAGAGTTGCTTTTCTTTTAAGGCACCCTCATCTTTGCTTCTGAGTGGGACTGGCTTGTCCCTGGCTTCTGCTTGCTTTAATTCTTCTGTTCAAAGGAACTGGAAATGTGCTGTCTCTAAATTAACATTTTTAGGTATCTCCTTGCACTGCTTTTTAAAACCAAGCTTCCAGAAAGTAGACTCAATTGCAAAGGCACTAGGAAAGGGAGCTGGAGTCCCAAGACCTGCGGATCAGATGCAGTGGATGCTTGTTTTGGTGACTATCTAGACACAGTAGTGACAAGAAGGGGACGGCCACCGCTCTAGGCTCTGTCTAGACAGCAGCGTTGCAGCCAGCATGCCCATAGTCAGTCTTGGCTGATTTTATCAATGTCAGCAGAAATGACATTGTGTGAATTCAGGTGTGAATTCAGGAGGGATGAGCTGTCGCTGGTGTTGGTCCTCTGCTCTTTAAATAAAGCCGCATCCTCTGCCGACCAGGCGCAGGCGGTTCGTGTCCGTCCGTGGATGGGAGCGAGAGGCTTTGGGTTGATGTGATGTTCCTTGGCCCATCCTTGCCTTGGGAGGTGGGTTTGGCTTCAAGGAGGAATTCAGGAGCTCTTTGCATCCCACGGATTGAGCGGGGAGCGACCTCCGTGGCCCGATCCGAACAGGGGTGCCAGCTGCTGGGGGGGTGGTGGCTGTGTTACGGTGACAGGTAGCAGGGACCACTCTGAAGGTCCTTCCCTGTTCCTCTCCTCAAAGGAGAGCAAACAATCATGGAAAATCACTGATGTTCAGTGTCGCTTCTCAGTCTCGTTGCCAGAGACAGCTCTGAAATGGGGACGTGGGCAACCTCCCTGTCCTATAAGGGCTGTAGGGTCCAGGTGTTTTTGTAGAATGAGAAAATAGGAGGAAAACTAGTCCTTTCCTTTAGCCAGAGGTGACCTGATGTGTGTCCAGTGGTTTTCTCCTCCAGCTCGCCATGATGGTTGCAATCCCGAGGAGGAAAATCACTTATCCCCAGGTGCTCCCAGTCCTCCCTTCTCCACTCGCTACCCGCTCGCGGGGGAGGCTGTTCCTTGCTTGGTCTGTTTTGGTTGTTGTTTTTATGCCCCCTCCAATGCATCTTTCTTGACTTACTCATGCAAAAATCTGTTGCCTTTTTTTTTCCCACGCCTGCCTGTCGTGTGGCTTTCAGTCATGCCGAAGACAATCTGCGGCACCGGCAGCATTAATATTTCCACTCGACAGACTTAGCCCCGTCATTAATAAGCAAAGCCAACAGCTAACGGGGCCTCGCTGACCCACGTCTGCTCAGGGTGACCTCCCACCTCCGTCCCGTTAGCCAATTTGTTACCCAATTTATAACCCGTGTCCTTGGTTCGGGGTGACTAAGAGCAAAGCACGTGTGCCTGTCACACCGTCGTCCTCCTTGTTAATGCGTCTCCTTCCAGCTCCGGTTACAGGCTTTCCTGCAGCGAGCGGGTAATGAAAAGCCTGCTGCCCCCTGGTAAACAGCCCTCTGCCTGCAATTCATTTGTGTGAGCGCTTTTTGAGCTGTGTTTAATTGGGATCGCATTTGGCTGGATTTACCTGCGGGTCGGCTTGCAACGTGACTCTGTCCATACGGTGCATGAAGAAGGGCGTATAGAAAGCCTCATACTGAAACCTGTGTAGTAGTTGGGCTTGATTAAACATTATATCTAACTTTATAGCTCTGGATGCTTGGCCAGCTTGTTTTCCTGCTGGAAAAGCTATTAGAGCATCCGCTTTCCCCAGCGGTGGTTTCCCCATCCATCTCCCAGGCGGAGCGGAGCAGGTCTCTGGCGAGGCTGGGGGACGCTGGCCCAGGACGTTTCTCCTTGCTGCCTTCGTGGGTTCACGTCTCTTGACTGAGTTGAACTACATTGCACTGCGCTTTCCCTGTTACTGTTTTTAAAGTGGAGATTAAATGCAGAGATGTCGCAGAGCCTGTACGTTGCACTGACCTGGTTAGAGGAGGAGACCTGGGACGCGTGCCCAGAGCTGGGTGCACGCATCGGCCTCTTGTAGTGGGTATTTTGCAGGGACTGTTGACAACTCAAGATAATAATAATAAGCTTCATTTTTGCACCATATTCTCTCCCCATCCACAGGCTAATTTCATGCTTTATTATGATTTCAATGTTTTAGTTTATGCCGCAAGTGGAAAATTATGTTAGGATTCAGAGAAGCTCATTAGAGCACATTAAAGCTCTCTGTGAGACGGTTCTCCGGAATTAGAGGTTTTAACCTTGTTTAGTTAAAATTCAAAGCCAAGTCTGGCCATGGCAGGACTGGAAGGGATGGTTCACTCCGAGGTTAATGCACTTTATCAGTCCACTTTAAATTCCCTTCGCGGTTTTGCCGGCTGATGCAGCGTGCTCATCCAGGCAAGTCTGTGCCGAGTCTCAGGACAAAGCAAGCACGCTCCTTCTGAAAGCCACCGTGGGCCAGGGTGGTTAATGCAGGTTTTGGTAGGTTTTGGCAAAGAGTTGAGCATAAAAAGTATTTTTTCCCAGATCTGACGCTGTCACCGGCTGCTAATCCTGGGGCGGGATTAGAAGTTGGCTGGGGGACCTTAGCCACCCCGTACCTGAGTCCCTCCTACCACCTCTTTAAAGCCTAACTCCCCGTCCCCAGGTAACATCATGATCTCTGTCACTTCTCATTTTCTGGTTATTTCCAGCTCAATTTTGGCCTTAGGGAGTTGGAGCTTTTCCTTATTGTTCATGTAGCTCCTACAAACCCCAAACTTGAGCCAAGAACCCGTTTCCTTTTAAACACCTGCAGAAGGACCTTGCTGGAGTGCAGCCATGAGCCCTGCATCCTTGCAAGCTGCATTTGGTCCCATCCAATTTTTTTCACCCACTGCCACGCAGTCCCTTTCCTTCAGGGAGGAGAGGGATGGATTTATCATCTACAAAGCTTTCCTGGCTGTTGTGGGGTGATACCTCCTACCAGCTTCTGGTAGGGTGCGATGCAAAGGGCTAAATAGCAGCTGTACCGCAGAGAGCATCACTCGCGCTACAGCAAGCATAACTGATGTGTAGAAACAGATCTGGTCAGCGTGTATCCTTGATTTATTTATAGCACTCATTGAAAAGGGATTTGGGATTAGAGCTTTGTTCTGCAGGCGTCCAGGCGATAGCAGATGGGAATAGGATGCGCTGAGTTACAGCGTGAGAGCAGCAGGCGCGTGGGTGCTCTCGGGGGTCCACTGGTGTAGTGGGGACCGCGTAAGACAAGTGACATGACTGAGGTCACGCGGGGAGGCTGGCAGACCATGGAGATGGATGGCAGTTTCGTGGCTTTTAGGCTTGTGCTCAGATAGATCGGGGTGGTGTAAAGGGTCTTTGTGTCAGTTGGGTTCAACTTCCAAGGTTTCTTTTCATGGGCTGAAATTCCCTTCTTGGCCACTGCCCTAAGTGGAAGCTGCAATGGGCTGTTGAAGGAGGGGAAAAATTTAAAAAGAAGCAAAACTTTTTTTTTTATTTTTTTTTTGCCCAGTAGGAAAGACACGCAGGACTGGAGTCTGGTTTTGAAGTGCTGAAACGAGTGCCCTGAAATTTGGCAAAGGAAATATCCCCAAGCAGACCTGCCTTCAAAGGTTTGGACTGGAAGGTCCTTGCAAAGCTCCTGCTTGTGTGGGGACAGCGGAGGCAGCGAGGAGGCTGCTCTGTTCCCGAGTTTAAGACTTCATTGTGGAAGTGTTTTACAGCAAGCAGGTGTATTAAGCGTCAGTGGTGTTGCCTGTCACCTTGGTTAGAAAAATCTCAGATGAGAAATGGGGAAAAGCGAGAACGCTGGTCATCTCGGGCGTTAATCACAGCTGTACCAGAAGGATCCATTTATCCCTGGGTTCAGCAGCGGCACGGGGCGAGGGGGCTCGTGTGCTCACCTGCGGGATGGCAGCTTGCCATGGAGAATACGAGAGCTTTACCTCGGAGTCGCTCTGGAGACCTGCGGGGAAATCGGCTTCAGAGCCCTTTGGGGAGGGCTGCGGCTCCCGGCCGGGCAGCAGCGGTGCGGGACAGGGCATGGAGCAGCCCCAGCAGGAGCTTGTGGGAGGCAAGAGGATGGGTACAACGCAGAAGCGATTGCTGTTTAAGATATTGCTTCATATATATTTTTTACGAGCTATAATGCATATAATAGACCTATAATATGTGGTTTGTTAGGGTGCCAGCAAGGCTTTTGTACATCTCAGATACCCCCTTTAGGAGCATGGTTGCACCCCAGCCATGATATTTCCTTGCACAGACGATAAATTAATTCCCTGTGCTCTGAAGCAAAAGCAACCTGGCCACTTCTTCCATGCCTCGGTATTGCTGCTGTGGTCCTTGCCCGGTCATGATTTGCAAAAATCACTGCCGAAGTAAATAACCATCAATGCATCTGGGAGGCTGGGGAGCCGGGGACATTATCTTCCTGAATTAACTCGATTGTGTTTAATGCGTGGGCAGCAGGTGGCCGGGGTTAGCGCAGGAGTTGCAATTTGAGCAACAAGTTATGAAGCAGGTGACTCATTCCTAGTGCTCGCCGAAAACATGTTGGCGGAGAAAAGATGGGCAGAGGATCCGGCTCTGTCGTACCCACCCGCAGCACAGCACCGGGGCTTGATTTAGGTGCAGGGCAGCGGAGAGGGGTGTGGAGCATCGCTGTGCACCAAAGGCATCGTCACAGCGGGAGCCCCAAATGCCTGCTGCTTCCTCGGGGAAGATTTTAACGTCTGCAAGGGGAAGATTTTAACGTCTGCAAGGGATTTTCGATTTTTTTCTTTTTTTTTTTTTTAATAAAAGCTGCTAAAAGCAAAGCGATGCTCCTGCAGTGTTAGCAACACACAGGGAGAGAATATCTGAGCCACAGGTTTCCCTCGTAGTTAGCAAAGAGAGTTGGAACCACACGGGCATAATTCAGCTTATCCTGCCCGTGGAAGGGAACGGGTGCCTTGTGTCCTTGCAGCATCTGTTGTTGTACCTGGCACGTTGCTGATAGAAAACATTAAGTGAGATTAATTGTGTTCTTGCTGTGTAACCCCCGTCGCTCTTCAAGATGTATAAAGCACCTAGAAACCTTATCGTGGTGGGCTTACCGTGTTTTTCTTGCTTCTGGTCCTTGCTTCTGGATAAAAAGAGTCATTGCATATGGCCGCTGGCTGCAGGGGAGAGCGGTGGCCACCAGGGACCTGCGCGCCGTGGGGCCAAGGGGAGACTCGGGGAGATGGAGCCCAGAGGCAGCTGGTTGCGGTGCTTGGTCATAACAAAATGAATTATTTGATCCAGTGCGTGCATATCCACTACATGCATCTGAGGATTATTAAAAGACTTATTAGACCTGGAGGTCTTTAAACGTCAGTCTGCTTTCCTCAAAATTCATTGACCTGGATAAAGTAGACCAGGTAGCCATTAACACTGATTAGCTAATGGGATCTATCCGAGAACAGAAATGTCATGAAATGAGGGGTGATGCGATAGCGACACAAAAGAGAGCGGCGCAGCGAAGGCAGGCGTCCCGGTCGGGGAGGCGGCGGTGCCACCGCCGCAGGCCTTTGGCAGCGAGCGCTGGCTGGCGCCGAGAGCTCCAGGTATTAAAACGAAATCTGAAATAAAACTTTCTGGACAGAAAGTCTTCAAAGTAATAACCTTTTTTTAAATCTCCAAGTATGGAGTGGATTCGTGCTGGGGCATTGTCTGGGGTTGCTGTGTTCATGGGCAGAGGAGCTTTTCAAAGTGCCTCTGTCCCAGCGTCACCGAGAGACTGGGCAGGGACGTGCCAGTCTCGGGTGGCACGTCTTGGCCAGTGCCATGCTTCGTCCTGGGATCTCCTCGACAGCAGACGCTCACAGACCGCCGATGAGCCCTCATGGCCCGGCAATAACTCCAGCGATCGGGACGGGAGCATTTTATAGAGCCCCCAAACCATCCCTGATCCCACAGCTGACAAGGCAGAGGTGTCAGATACAGCTCAAGACCGTTCCTGGGGACCAGAACACACGACCCTACAGGCTACTGAAATAAAAGGCTTCAGAAAACATACTGCTTTGATGGCATATTGCGATTTTCTGCATGCCCCATCTGATGCTAACAGCTCGCTGCTCTGCAAGCTGCCGCCCTCTCCACGTCTGCACCGGAGAGGCCGGCGTCTGATGTCCCCTCTGCCATCACCTTCTGCTCTGCAAACGCTCATCGTTGGTGTCTGATTTATTCACTCTGAGTTCAACTCCAGGCGGTGGTTGTCTGCTTGTGTTTTGCTTTTACTTTATTGCATTGTGGCAGAAACTGGCAGTCTGAGTCCTTTGGAGCTAAGGTCTGTATATGGTAGACTGGAGTTCTCCTTCATTTGGTTTTCCCTTTTTTTTAGTCAAAAAGAGGTGTTTTGTTTTTAAAAAAAAAAGGCAAAAGAAATTATGGAGAAGCAAACATTGTTTGAGCCAGGTCTGTGTTGTGTCCTGTGTTAAATTAAATTGCATATGTAATTTCCAAGCGTAGGTCAGTTTGACTGCTTAATTGAGATGGGTTTGAAGTTGATGTGGATCATGTCCCTAAAGTATGGACTTGCCCACGGTGGTATTGCTGACCCTGTTGCTTTTGGTGACGTAGAAATTGAAAATAAGTTTGCATTTGCTTTTTGAGCCTTTCTTCCTCCGTGACTTCTAGTAAAACCTGAGATGTCCCCACTATCCTCAATTTTTTTCTTCCCTGGATGCTCACCTGAACACACCCGACTCCTGAGGTGCCCAGACTTCTTTTCTTGCGTGGCTTTCTGGGATGAAACCCAACAGCATCCCACTATGGCACAACCTGCCACCGCATCTCGCATCAGGACCATCTCTAGGCTCAGCCTTAACGTCTCTCCAGGCGGAGAAGCCTTAACAAAATCCATCTCCATCCTGCCAGGTCCTGCAGATCAGCAAATAATAACGGAATAAGCCCAACGTGGAGCCTTCAACTTCAGGAGAGAAATCAATGCTTCACTTCCCTGCTTCCATTGCAATTTCAGCTCTTTGTGGATTTGGCCACAGCTCATCCCAGCGCGTGTCAGAAGGAGAAGGTTGGAGGGATTTGTTTAGTTCTGCTCATTTTCCAGTTCAGGTTTGCTTGTGTGGGGTTGGCCGGTTGCCTTTGCAATTTGTAATTTGCTTCTATGCCAGGCCTGTTATTCCGTTAACAACAATAAACTTTCAAGCTGTCAGCCCCCGCTTTGCTGATAATAAAATACATTGCGAATAACGCATCTTTGCAGGGCAGCCAAGTAGCCCAGGAGCAAAGGGAAATAACCCAATGCGATGACTAACAAAATTAGAAGGTGTGGAGGGAATAATGACCCGAGTTATTACGTCGCATTACAGAAGCTTTTAGCATTTCAGACAGCTGTGGTTGCTCTAACCTAATGCTGCTTTGCTTTTAATTGACTAATAATTGCTAGTCCCTGAAGACGGCTGTTGGTAAGGACACGGGGCATTTCCTCGCTGGTTGAATAGTCAGGGCAGGTCCCGTTTTGGTTTCATTTCTGATAATCCATCTCCATTGAGTTGCTTTTGGCTAATATTGCTGTAGATGAAGGAAGCACTTGTTTTCCTGTCCCTGGAGCTGGTCCTTTCCCTCCTCGTTGTTATTTCAGACTTTCTTGGTAAATGGTTCCCATAACTGTGTTGTGTTTGAGGTATATATCTGTACGCCTATATCGTCTATGGAGCAGCTCATCTCCTAAAGGCACCTAACTGGTGTAGGAGCTAAGCCCTTTCTCAGAGGGTATGAGGCAGGTTGGCCAAGACCCGCTAAGCTGTTGAGATCCAGGAAAACCAAGGGGAGCGAGGAGCTCGTGTTTCCCCAACGTGCTTGGCTGTTCGCGATGCCACGCTGCATCGCACAGCTCAGAGGATGCTTGGTGTGTTCCTTCTTGTTGAAACCCAAAAAGCTGGGAAATGGGCTTTATCCGTGATGGAAACCACAGCAGTAGCCAGGCCTGGGGCTACAGGACTTGATGATTTTGCTTCATGAAACCATGGCTTCAAGCCCAGCCTTGGACCGCGGTGCTGGAGCAGTAGGTGCATGGGGATGGTCCCTGCCCCGGGAGTGTGCACGTAGCTCACGTTGGAGCATCAGTCTCATAGCAGGGTCACTTTGAGCCTTTATTTGTTATTGGTGTAGATGTAAGCGTGGAGAAAGGGATTACCCTCAATAAGGGCAAAGGCAGAAGCAGGGCAAGCGGTCACGGGGAAAACATCACAAAATGGTCTTCCAGGATGAGCTGCCGTTTTGCCTTCTGGCAGCCAAAGCTAAGAAAGGAAAAAGACCCTTTTCCATTGATGCAGGACCATCTCTGCGCGAAGAAACCCTCCCTGCTCTCCCCGATTAGCTATTTTCTTCCTCCATTGACTCCCTTCACTACTTTCTGTATTGACTTGGTGTCTCGGACTGGTCAGCTGTGAAAGCTGCCGTGATCCAAAATGCACCAGCTCAGGCTAAGTTAGTTCAGACAAATCATACCTCCAAGGCTGACTCTGTATAGCTGACTTGGTTGGGAACAAGTAGCTGCAAAAGCCCTTGACAGAGCGTATGAGGCTTTCCAGGATCTGGCGATGCTTTTAAGAAGTCACCAGGGAGACATGAAAGTGCAGAGAGCTTCCACAAATTCTTCTGTATTTCTTATTTCATTGCGAAGGATGGTGGTGGCGAGACCGTGTCCGCTCGCCCATGGCCGAGGGACTGCTCAGGGCAGCTGCAGGGTAGCAAATTCAGGGGAAAAAAACGAAAATTGACTGTATTAAAAATGCAGAGCCCTGATGAAGCTGTCATGTACTTTTCTGGCGTGGCTAAAATTTCGATGGGGTGTAAGGAGGCTCTGCAGATAACTGTGAATATATGGAGTTATACCAAAGGATGGTTTTGGAAGGAAAAAAGGAAAGTCATTTGTGGTAGAATCTGCTCCAGTGAGAAATGCTCCATCCCCGCTCTGCCAAAGCACCCAAGGGAAGGTTTTGGGGCTGGGGGCTCCTGGGTTTAGCCACTTCGGTGATGCTAATTTTTTTTTTCTTTCCTCCTGTTTTTCATGGCCTGTTGCGACAGACCACACGCCCCCAAAGACTTGCTTGAATTCACTTTGCCAATAGCAGGATGTTCATAAAAGCTTTTCTCTTGAAGTTGCATTTTACGAGTTTGCTATTGTTTACCCAGAGATAATTCTCCACCGATGTCATGTGTTTAATCAGTCTGGCATTTGGGTCATGCAGTAGCTCTTCCCTTCCAAGTGCAACACCCCTTGGAGCTCTCGTTTCAAACGCAGCCCGCTTTGGCTGCAGAAAGAGTTTCTGCTGCAGCCGAGCATCGCTCCCCGTTCGCATCCTTCTGCAGGCGGGTCCCTTGCTGCGGCAGCTTTGCATCCCCGGCGTGCCGGCCACCGCGATCCCTGCAGCCTCCCGACCCTCGGCAACGTCGCCAGCCCTGCGCAGCATCCACGCAGCGCGGCTCCGTGCAGCTCCCGGCCCCTCGCCTGCCTGCAGGGTGCTGCCATGCACCGGCTCTTGGTATTCCTGCACAGGAATTGCACGGCTCAACCTAAAATCCCCTTTTTGTAAGTAGGTTTGGTGTCAAAATCTCTCTAAAGTCCACTTGAAGGAATTTATGACATAGTCTTTCTTATTGGTGCCGCTAAGCAAATAGAGCTGCGTGCGTTTATGTGCTGGATGTGCGGGATATCATCGGGAATAGAAATTGCATCAAATAAATTCCTTGAAATGGAGAGAAGGAAAATCTTTATTCAGTGAGCCACTCAAACGGAGTGCTAAAGAGCCAAGCCTTTTAGGAGCTAGTGTCAAATTAATTACAAAATAAAGCCTTTACATTTCTGAACAGCTGGTTTTTACGTTTTAGAGTTGAATTTTGTTCGTGATTACTGTAGGCTTACTCCTGCAAAGCGAACCGTAAAATAAGACCGGGGAAAGTTGTTAAGGGAGTCACGATATCTGTAATTTCAGGGCCTGACTGGAATGCACATGCTGAGGGTTCAGGGATTTTGGTCCTGGGTTTTTTTTATAGTGGGCATTTTCTCCTTGAGAAAGTTTCTTCTGGTGCTTTTATTAGTTAGGAGGGCAGGAACCAATGCATGCTGCTTGCATAAAATGTAAAATAAAAGGTGAAAAGAGGACAGGTATAAAGACATTTTATGTAGTTGCTTTTGGAAGCCTTTGTACTGTGCTTTTAGGGTCATTTACGTTGGGATCAGAGGATGTTCCCACCACTGGTGGCATCTGGGCTTCTTTGGAGCAACTTTTGATTGCCGCACTGTGAACTTACACTGCAGTAAATGGGAGCGAGGGCAGAGTGATGCTGTCAAGCAGCATCCCAGGGAGGGCCCGAAAATAAAAATATTTTTTTTTTTTGAGGGCAGGTTCTCAAAATGTTGCATTATTACAATCTCCTGCAGCAGCAGCCAATGGCTTTTACAGCAGGGTGATGGGTTTTGTCCAACAAATGCCGTTCCCTCCCAGCACAAGGTTGGCCAGAGGCAACGTGCTTCTGTCCTTATATTAGAAAGAGAAGTCTCTCTATAGGTGCTTGATACCAAACCATGTAGTTTGGAGGGGAGACGGGTAATTGGACCAAGGATTTGGCACTTGGTGCCAAAAGGGTCTTTGCGGTGCGGGTAAAACCCTCATCTCAGCCTCGAAGCTGGAAGAGGCAGCGCGTTTCAGGGGCTGGCAGGTTCTGGTGGAGAGAGATATATATAGATATATAGATATATACACACACACACACACTTGGCAAGCTAATTAAAAGGATATTTTTCTACTTTAAAACCATGCTGTGTGCGCTGAACAAACTCACTTCCTTGCCTGGGTTATGAATATCTTCTGAGGTCATTACGAGGTAGAAGCAACTAAAAGCGCTGAAATGGGCCACGCTGGCTTCGCTTTCCCACGTGCTCAGCTCCAGGTACCAGATCTCTGGCTCCAGGATGCTCCAGAAAGTTGAGGGGTGGTGTGTATCAAGCAAAAGTTTAATTGCACTTTTTCTTACCTCCTACAGCTTGGGGTCTGTCTCTAGTTCAGGCTGTCAGGTCCGTGTCTCATCCGCACCAAGCAGCAGGCGGTGCCTAGTTGGAATTTATCTGTGTCTGTATATTTTTTAAAGAAAAAAAGAAAACCATCTGGGATGATCTGGGAAACTACTTTGCCTGTAAAGAGCTTTGTGTCCCCCTCGAGTGTGAACCGTGCTGTAAAAATGTAAAAAAGGAGCTGGCGGATACCTAAGCCCTTAGGTAGTGAGTAAATAGACTTTAGACCATAGTAGACCATAAATAGACTCTTTGGAGGTCTCTGCCAAAAATAGCCGAGTGTTGGTTTTAAGGAGGGAAGCAGACGAGCTGCCCAGCTCCCTTGGGTCCTGTTACACCGTGTATTTGCTGTAACGAAGGGATCTCCCTTTCTTTCTCCTGCCCTGCTGCGTTTCACACTTGCATTTACAAAGCAAGCTGTCCCTGTCCCGGGGCGTGGGGACGTCCTCGGGCAACGCCACTGCCTGCGGGATCACGAGTGTCATTATAATTAACCTGAAATTTCACATGTATCTCTTGGGAAGGTTTTGAGTCAAGTAAAGAGTGAAGGGATAAAAAAAAAATCTTGCCTTCGGACTAATTGGGCTTTCATCCGTCATCGGGGATGGAGCAGGATTGCCCCAGCCCTGGAGGAGGGATGCAGCCCCGGAGGAGATGCTCGTGCCTGGCCAGCGCTTCATGCTTTGCACTAAATACCGCGTTGCTGCTGCTCAGCCGAGGGATGCGTACAGCAAATCCTTGAACGCGGCCCAGCTCGTGGCAAGAGCCGGGGTTTCGCTGCGTGTGTCTGGTCCTGGGGCTTCGATCGGGTCGTTCGGAGGTAGTTCCTAAAATCCCCTCTGCGACTCAAAGCACCGGCTCTGCGCCGCAGGGTTCTGTGTCCCACTGCCTTTCTGGAACAGCAAGGGGCTGCTTGGAGCTGTGGCTGTACAAATAATAAATAGCGGCTATAAAATCTCTCACCGAATCGGCTACTTCAGCAGTAATTTAAATTAAAAGGCTAACTGAGGTTAATCCTTTAGCCAAAGGATGCTTGCAGAGTGTCTGCGCTAGCCTGGCTGCAGAGGCTGTGCATCCAGGTGCTTGTGTGAAGTTTGGGAATACAGAGTAGAAAATAATTTCATTGCTGTATTATTTTTTTTTTCTTTTAATTTCCCCTGGAAAATAATCCAGTCCTTTTCATACAGTCTTTGTAAGGCTGCCTCCAAAACGCTGTCCTGCATTGAACGTGCTACGTGTATGTTTGTTGTGAGCAGCAGAGCCTGGCCGTTGCTGCTTGCCTGATTATATCAGTATACCCACTCCATAGTCCAAATCTGATTCAATCCCACATAGAAAGGTATCAGGAATGATTTATATTAACCCAGCGGGAGTCAAGTGGATTTGCCGAGAGCATCGTCTTTGCCCCGCTGCTGTCGTGGCTGGAGATCTGGCTGCGCACGGCCTTCGGCGGGGACCGCGACGCTGGGGCGCAGCCCACGCTGGGCTGCGATGCCGCATCCCGTGCTCTCCTCCAGCGCTGCTCCGCGCTAAAAAGTGACTGTAAAAATACCGACATATCATGCCTGGTTTACTGCCACTCAGTGATTTTGAGATCCAATCTGCCCCCTTTACAAGCATGAATTTTTTTTTCCTTGCCTGCCGGTACCAATTTACCCTGGAATCAGAAAGTTAAGTTTGTCGTGTCCTCGGCAACGATGGTGATAATAAAACTGCAGTTGCATCCCTGGGTGAGTGTTTGTGGCTGAAACACGGGGCTGCCGCTGCCCCCCGCTGCGCTGGCTCTGTCCAGCTAAAAGTGGGGGAAAAGAGCAAAAAGATTTGACTTCCTATAGCGAGTCAACAGAGCAAGAAGGGCTATGGTTACTGACTCTCTTTTTGCAATAAATTCACTCTGAATTTCAAGCACAGGATTTTTTATACCTTGCTATAAACCAGTGGCTGCAGAGAGCTGTGCCTCTCGTCCCATGTGGTTTAAATGGATGGATCCGTCCTGGGGAAATAGATGCTTGTGTGCAACAAATCCTGCCCATCATCAGCCTTAGGCTTAAAACAAACTTTATCTCAGTTTACGTCTGTCTGTACCTATACACGTACCTCCATAGGTACTTCCCTCCCTGCTTTGTCTTTCTCCACCGATTGCAGGAGTTTTGGTAGCGGGGTTTGGGTCCACGTTTTACTGTAGAAGCCTGAATTTAAGTGGGATAAAATCCACTTTAGCTCTTGTTTTCATATTTTCCCTGCCGTAAGGGGACCATTTGTTTTGCAGCTCTCATTGGGAATAATTTAGTTCCAGCTGGGGATAGACCTGCCGACATCTTGCTCCAGGTAACACTGCTTCGTTCGTCGTATCTCCGGATGATGAAATACTGCATTACCATAACGCGTCCGCGTGGTAGGGAGCAGAGGGGGGAAGTATGATGGGATCAGATGCGCTCAGTCCCGGGAGCAAGCACGGAGATGGCTCTGGTCCACCGGTTGCCCCGTAAGCACAGCAGCCACCTCCTCTGAGCCGATGCTTGGAGGTTGTCTTGCTCTACGAGGTAGCGGTTGCATAGATGGTGTGTCGAAAAGTGATAGTGTTTTAGCTAATTAGAGGCCTGATTCAGCTCACTCCCATCTGTAGCGAACTCCCACTGTCTGCATTTGGTGCGGGATGGTATAAATATGGCTACGCTGTCTGCCCTCTGTGTAGCACCATAATTTCCGAGCACCTCGCAGGTGTGAATGCAGGTGTCCTCACATGCTCCCGCGGAGTCAGGCACCGCCGATATCCCTATTTTACCTATCCACGGGCTGCGTTTTCCCCACAGGAGGTGAGAAACATGACAGCCGCCTGTCCTGCCTGCTCCACGCACCCAAAGGGAGTCCTTGAGATGAGACTGACCACCACGCTGATGGGGCACGATGGGGCACGGCTGCGCATGCACGAGTGACGGGGAATTGCTTTGCGCGCATGAGCAATGGAGAAGAGCTTTGCTTGCTGGGATTTGCTGCACCGGAGAGCACTGGGGCGTTGCTGGGAGGTCTGTGTGCAGCCAACGGGTGCAAGAAGAAGGACACCATGCATACAGCCACCCCGACATTCGCTCTTCCAAATGACGTAGCCATCACAAGAAAGTCGAAAAGACTGCTTTGTGCTAACTTTTGAGCGTCTCTGACTAAAGCGCCTGGAAGTGCATTACGAATATGAGAAATATTTTTCTCAGTTGACTGTAGAGAGGACTTAAGGGCCTAAATGGTGGTGCTCTGAGTTATGGCTTGATTATATGCCGGTGAAAACCTGCAGTGCAAATCCCTTGGTGTGCAAAGGGCGTAAAACCATCACCTGCCCGTATGGCCGTGGCCATTCACGCTGGCCATGGTGGCCAGGCTGGTCCTGAGCTCCGCCCCAAGCCCTGTGCTGGGTGGGGACAGGCTTTGCTTTTTCTTGTGCCCCAAGTATTTCACTTCAGGCAGAAGTTGTAACACTCAGGGCTGTAAGTAGTAAAAGCCTCCCGGGGTTTTAAGCTTCGCTGGCTACAGAGAAATGCTGTTTTCAGTACGACGTTTAGTACTTACCTCCTCTGCGTAAGGACGAGGGAGCAGTTGCTGCTTTTCCTTCGGAAAAGGCATGAGATGAAGTTGTCTCACTGGGAGTGTTTGGAGCTGTTTGTCCTTTTCATGAGGCTGACACCTCCCTCCTGTGCCGGCTCTGCAGAAAGGCTGGGCTTTCTAGGCAGGGAATGGCCTAAAAAACTCCAGACATGACAACAATTTTATAGCGAGGAGCAAACGCTTCTGGCATTGGCCGGGGAGGAAACCTCATGCAGGTGCTCAGTATCTCAGGAGGGTTGTGGAGGGGCTGAAGGCCGTGGCTGAGGAGTCTCCAGCCAGTCTCACCCTGGGTGACCAGGACGGACCAGCTCGCGAGCATTTCCCCATCCCTCCTTTGGTTTTGGGGTGCTGCTTGATGGTTTTAATGGGAATTCTGAAGATGGTCAATCAGCATTTTCTGGAGAATTCATTTGGTACGTGATATCCTTCCTTAGCCGGAGGGGTTTGGGTTTGACGCTGACATTTCAAGTCCAGATGTTTTGTCCACCCTCTTTGCTAAGACTCCATAGCACCTGCATGAGTACCTTCATGTGGATGAGTGCTGGGGGGACCCGTGGGCTCCTGCGGCATGCTCTCGAGTTATTTTTGGCAGGGCCATGCAGCGATATTGCCGTTGTCATTCCCAGAGCTGCAGCTGCTGCTGGGCTGGAGACAGAGTTGTGCTGCCACTCCGTAGGGAGTTCAGCAAGGGTAATGAAGAACAATTCATTAAATGAATCAGTGGGGAGAGGTTAGGAAGACAGATTGTAATTATTATCCAAATGAATCCTGGCCTTCAAGCCGTATGCTGGCACCTGTTAAAAGGCTCCGGGGCTCCTACTGCCGGGATGCACAGAGCTTGTCCACGGATTGCTGCTGGTGGAGGGACAGCCTTGGTGGTCACGAAGGAGGAATGCAATACACCATCACCCGCCTTTCTCCTCTTCCCACACCATCTGCTGCTTCCTGAGGGCATCGTCCAGGTTGTTGTCTTGTCTGACCTCGTTCAACCTGAGTCTGGTGGTATCACGGTCCCAGCCTGGCGTGTCTCGGGCCATTGACCTCATTTCACCCTGGTGCAATGCATGGTTGTACGTGCCAAGTGGCCTCACACTTGTGCTAGGGCATTGATTTTCATAAGGTGAGAAACTTTTTGTTAAAAAACCCCACCCTCTCCCCCCCCAAATTCCCCAAAACTGGGCAAAGCGGCGGATGGCATTCTGCATTGGGTTACTGAAGGACTCATGGATGGTGTTCTGCAAACCAAGTCCTGGCAAATTACGAGATGTTCATGGGTTAATTTGTGTTCATGTGGGAGAGGAACCTTTGTGGGAGCATGCAGATATTGTTTCCTACGACTAATAAATTACAGTCTGGTGGAATAGAGCTCCTGTCGCATCGTTCTGCATCAGTTTGTTATGTGTGGAAGTAATTAGGGCTTGATGGGGATCAGAGAGAGGGTAGCAGTTTTCTTAGTTTATGGACCAACATAATTCTCAAATATTTGGAGCTTCACCATTATAGTTTATTCATTTGCTGCCAGAATATTAGTGCTATATTTCTTTTTAAATACCCACTCAACCAGTGCTAAATTGCAGTGATTGCTGTGGAGGTGATTTATGCCAGCTATAAGGACCCTCCATAAGTACTCACCGTTCAAACAAATGCTTGCACCAATATGCCATTACAGGGAGTGGCTGATTGCACAAATAAGAAGAAAATGGCAATATCTCTTAGTGAATTAAATGTGCTGGCCTGTCGTGCCTCTGTGTTAGTGCTGCTAGAGTTTAACTGTTCTTGAAGGGTACAATATAGGGGTATGAATTGTGACCCACTGGGCAACGTTTAATGCCATCCTATAAAATAAACAAATTAAAGAGAGAGTTGGTCCTGTCCAGTGGCAAAAACTGGTTTTGAAGGTGGAGATCAATGTATTAGGAGCGTGATGCGTTATGTAGCAGCTTGTTGGCAATGGCAGACTATTACGTTTGGGATGCTGGCCCCTGCTAGGTTGTACAAGAAATAACATTAATGCCAGCACAAGACTATCTTAGCCTCGGGCGGTACCCAGGACCTCAATAACTTCTTTTTAAAAAACAGCAGACTTGTATAAAACCAGAGCTGACATCCCTGCTGTTCCCATACAGTTGTGCGACAGCAGCGCCCAGAGGGGTGCGGGCAGACATCGAACTGATTTCAGCGAAGCCTCTCCCTGCCTTGCCTTGCAGCGTTGCTTGACAAGCCCCACTGGGATAGCTCAGTCTTGGAGGTCGAAAGGAAAACCCTGTCCTTGTAAACACATCTCTGACATCTTTTATGGCTCTGCTTTCCAGAGCTCCGTCCCCATTACTCTTCTCCGTTGCGAGATTAAACCTGACACCATGAAGGATGGATAATGTTTTGCTTGTCTGACATGCTCCTATGCCAGGTTTCCGATAATACAAAACAAACACGAATTAAAGAGAAATCCATGGCTACCCTTTGAGGGGGAGAAAATACCAAAGTATTTCATCTATATGCGTTTTCCCTCCTGGTTTATGTTGATGTTTGAAAGAGCCGTGCCTTGCCTTACGGTCCCTTGAGGCTGACCAACCAAGTCACCTTCTGAATATATGGATCTGTGAGTTTTTTGTATTCCCCCAGTGTTTTTGTAGGGCTGAGATAATCCTCTCCAACGAAGAGGGTGCCCTGGTTAGGCTTGCATCCCCCTCTGCGTGGGATAGGGACTTGATTCCTCCTTTCCTTCTGCACTTCAGTTTGGACGGGAGATGAAGTCCTTTCTGCCCGTTAGGTGTGAATTCCCTTCTTACCAAGCTGTCATTGCGGTCTTGTTCTCCTTTGGAAAGAGATCCTCTTGGGATTTGACGCTTCAGAAACCTGTTTATTGTAGGCATCCATTGCGATTTGCTCTTCGCAGCCATAATTTCATTTTAAATAACGTACCGCTACCTCCTGCCAGGGTGTGAGCAAATGGACCATCGTGATGCGCTTGCATGGAGCCAACCGGACCGTGCTGTTCCTCGCACCTCGAGTGAAATAATGACGTGGCTCGATGCCACCGTCGGCTCAGCAGGTGCCACGGGAGAGCTGGTAGCTATGGGGATTTATCGCTCTGCCAAAACCTCAGAAATGAAGTCTTCTTTCCTCCTAAACAGGATCTTTTTCCCATCATCTCATGTGCATTCCTGCCCAAACCCACCTCTGTTCTCCCCAGGCCCTTTCAGCTTCATGTTCCCCTTCTCCTGGACCTGTCTGGAAAGTCCCTTGGTTTTCGTTTTTGCTCTGTTGTCCACGATGCTGTTGGATGTGGCTTGATAGGCTACATGTCTCTGAACCTTTGTGTACCACAATTGTGGAGAAAATGATTGTGAAGGATGCTAATTTGCTCTTTTCAATGGTTAGTCCCTTAATCTGACAACTAATGTCTTGCCTTGTCAATAAGCTCTAGCCTGCGTCTTTGGATTTAGAAGAGTAATTTACAGACGTCAAATTACTTGCTTTTACCATCATTTTGCTCCGTACTGAAAGGATAATTTATCAGCAGATACGCTTGTCCTGTGTACGCTAGTTATAAACTGTGAAATACCTTTTTCTCCATTACTCTGGTCAGGCTTGCTTGCATTTCAAATATCAGTCTTTTTTGCCCTACTGGTTTGACACACAGCAGGATATACATTGGTGTCTCGGAGCTTTTGATGGTGGTGACTTCTGTTTTGTACATGGAGTCTGTTTGAGATGCCCATGCTCTGCTTTTTAATTTCACGGGATACACATTTTTCCCTTTACGTGCTGAAGAAGGGCTCCTTGTGTCACTCAAATGCTGTTGCGCAGGTTTTGAACATGTTTACCTTTGTACTTAAATGGGGATTTTCAGAGGAGCTGTCAAAAGTAACAAGTGATCCATCAAAGGAAAAAAAATTGGTATTTTTATAGACTGTTCTCAAGGTACATGTTTGTATTTTTGTTTCTGGCTTGTGCTGGACCTTCTTTTTATTGCAAGTTAAAACGTTACTAACAGCAAGGAGTGCTGTTTTCCCCTAAGACAAATAAACGGAGGTTAAATCATTCTGGTTTGCCTCGTGTTTACTGTCTCAGGTGTATCACGGCAGTTAGTATATACTGATGTTGCCCTTTCCAAACAGCTCTATCCTTTTATCCTGATGATCTCATAATGCTCTGAATCCTTCCCTGTTATCAGGGAGCCCAAAGAGCCTGAAACCAAGAGGATCCCCTGAAAAAGAGTTATATCTTCCCAAATAATCGTTCATGGCAAAGGTGAGAAGGTGAGGAACAGCACAGCCCCGTTTAATGTGAGTTGAAATGAATGCATATGGATTTTTGAACTTGGCAATGTCTTTTTAAGTGCTGTTATAAATACTCTTTTATAGCTTCTTAGGGAGAGATGGAAAACTTTGTGGTTGAGGCTCGAGAGAATGGTACTCGTCGTTGTCCCGTGCCGTAGTCTGCCGCCGCGGTTGGGTGTTGAGCACCGTGGCTAAGCCCTGCTGTTCACGGCTCGGCCGCGTGCAGGGAAGTTTTATATATGGGGATGCCATATATATATGGTATTTATGTATGGTTTGGTAGGAGACTGTCCATATAGGCACGCACTGCTCAGGGTTTCTCCCAGGAGAGGAGGTGGAAGGGTTTGGGGGAGAAGCTAGCTGGCAGTGGGGCATGGACATCCCATGGGAGCTGTGCCGTGGAGGAAAAACGAATCCTGCAGGGCTTTCTTTAATGCCTGCTGTCTCTCCGCAACTCCCTCCTAAGCGAGGCTGTTGGCCTCAAAGGCTTCATCACTGTGAAACGGCCGCTGGTGTTTTCAAGCTGAGGTTAAACACCATGTCCATGCTCAGAAAGGGGCTTGCTCCATGCAGCGTCGGTGGAGAGCAGGATGGATGGGATGTGTTTTCTGGGATGTGGAGAGGTTGTACGTAGAGGTGAAGCTGCTGTTATGTGTGGCATGTTGTATACAGTAGCATGGTGACTGCTGGGACTGTAGTGCAGGAGTTAGCAAGAGGTCTTCTAGGGGGCTTCTTCAGGGGCTTCTAGGGAGGTCTGTAGCTGCAGTGAGCAGGGTCACTTTCTTCCCTTCCTTTCCTTCTTCCTTTCCCTTTTTTTTTTTTTTTTTTTGCCTGTCTTGTTTGTTTGTTTGATGTATTTGTGACTCCTTTCTGCCTGGGAGCAGGGCTAAGCCCAGCAGAAGATTGCCTGAAGGCACCTCCGGTCACTGCTTGAGCATTAACGCTGCTCATGGCTCACGGCTGCCTTTCCCATAGGGTCCCTGCAAGCAACCTTGTCCTGCAGGGAAAGGCTCTCATTTCTTCCTCCTCAGTTTATTCTCTTTGATTTTCAGTTCTCTGTGCTTTCAGCCCTGGTGGTGCTCGCCCAGTGAGGGCTGCTGGAGGTGAGCAGTGGGAGCAGCGTGCAGCCAGCTCAGACCCCAAGTGGAGGCATCTACATGGGGTTCAGTTGGATCAGAAGTGTGCTTTGGGAGTGTGTCTCCCAGCTATCCCCACTTACCGTGCTTTGGTTTGCATTGAGGAGCCGCCTTGGAGCACTTGGGCTCAACTCCTTGTGGGTGAAACTTAGTGGAAAGATGTGCTCCAGCCCAAATGGGCACCCAGTGCATGAAACTGGGCTCGAGCTGGTCCAAAGGAATAAAAAGCCCTGAATCAAGTCTAGCATTTGGTCCTCCTCCCCAGCTGTTTTGCTCTATAGGTCTTCTCCTGGTCCATGCTGTTTGCTGCCGTATCCCTTGTTGGTCTTCTCTTGAGCACCGGTTCTTTGCTTAGCGACTAAGCCTGGTGGTGATCTTACCCCAAAATGTTCATGCTGTTTGCTAGCTCTGGGTTCTTCAGCAAAGGTGCCTGATGCCTTGTTAGGACAAGTGTTCATGTTGTCCATCATATGGCAGTCATGGCTCCAGTGTGGTATTTGGCTATACAAAGCCGTAAGGAACTGAGGTGAAAGGGTAGATACGCACCAGGAGCCTTAATGAGGATCTGTGCTTGCTGGTGGCCCTAAAGAGCAGCAGAAAATCACCGGGCTTCCTTGGACATGTTTCCTTGCAGAGTCCTAGGAGCGATGTAGATGATGCTGGCAACACCTGGATTTAAGCTGTGTCTCAGATAGTCCCCTGGCCTTGCCATCGCTCAGGAGCAGATGTGGGGCCGGGAAGCAGTTGCATTTCTTCCATACCTGGGTCAACACATCCCAGGTTGTGTATGACTGGACAGGTTTCCCATCTTCTCCTGCTGTGCAAGAGAAACATCTGCCGAGGCCATGGCAGATGAGCTCTTGGCCACGGCCAGCAGCCTTTCATGGGCTTTGATGGTTGCTTGCTGAGGGTGGAGCAGAGGGGATGGAGGAACATCCCTTCCTTTTCAAGTCCCCATTTGATTTCTTTTTCTGGGATCGGGGTCCCAGCCATGCAGCTGAAGTGAGCCTCGGGCCCCTGTCACTTTAGATCTTGCTTGTTGGATAAACGTGCCCTAACTGGAGGTTTTACACTTAAAATTTTACAGCTAAAAAGGGCCGTATAAAAAGCCCCATAAAATTGCCTGGATTTATTTGGCTAAAGACTGCACTGGGTACATCAGCATCTAAATTGTTATTCAGCATTTACGTTGTGCTGTTGCTCTCAATATAAGCTTGCTTGTCCCGTGATTTTCACTAATGCAAGTTTTCTTCTTGCTGTATTTTAAACTATCCTAATTAGATATTTTTGACTTCTGCCTTCAAAGCCTATCTGGGAAAACCCATCTATGGGCATGGCTGCTAACACAGGCTTACACAGGCTGTTGTTCAGCTTATCTTTCCAGCCTGAATGGTTTAATAGGTCAGTCAAGTATTAAAATGGGAATTTCACTTGGATATAAAATCTTTTATAAAGGGCATATTTTTTTCCCTGCAAATGCTTCATATTCTCTGCATCCCTTTTGCTCCAATTGGAGGTTTTTAACTTGCATATGATTTCATATTTCTCTTTTTTCACCTGCTTCCCTGATGCTGTGATTATAAGGCATATGTCAATATTTGAGGGGAATAAATTGCTGATGACTCCAGCTTCTGTTTAGTTTTATGAATCATTTTGGGGTCGTGTGATCTCAGCAACTGCGTTAGCGACTTTGATTTCTGATGGGACTGCAGCCAGCGTGCCGCTTGGTGTTGGGCTCCCTTCATTCTGAATATTCATTACCGGTGTTTGCCAGTTGCTTACTGATGCAAAACCTGGACTTTCCAGAGCCGTGAAGCAGCAGAGTGACTCAAAGATGACTTATGCTCCCTGTTTCACGCTGGTGCTTGTCAGGAGTCACCACATGCGATGGTTAGGGGATTTCTAAATGGCTCTGAGACATTTTATCCTCTTTTAGTATAGGAGGAAGTTCTGCACATCTGCACGTCCCCTGGTCTGTCAGTGCAAGGCATAGGAGGGACTTGTTGTGGTTTAATCTTTGGTTTTCCATACGTTCTCCCAGTTCAGGGGAAGGCTGAGCACAGGGCTTGTCAATGCCTGAGACCATCAATGCCACTGCAATCAAATAAGTCACATCTCTGCTGCCCCACCAAGAGCTGCCCCACGTGGAAACCCATGTCCACGCCACTTGGAAACCCATGTCCACCTCACGTGGAAACCCATGTCCACGCCACTTGGAAACCCATGTCCACCTCACGTGGAAACCCATGTCCACCTCACGTGGAAACCCATGTCCACACCACGTGGAAACCCATGTCCACCCCACTTGGAAACCCACGTCCACCCCACTTTGCAGAGCTGCTGGTGGCTTGGCAGCCCCCACCTGGGCTTTGCCCAGAGTTTCTTTCAAGAGATGGGCCAAAATGAGACTAAAGAAGGAGCAAAAGCAATGGAGGAAATCTTTCCTCATTTGCCCAGGTGTTTGTAACTCTTATTATTTGCCAAGACTGAGGTGCCTCACACGAAACCGAGGAATTGTATTATATTTTAGTACAAGCTCAAACACAGCGTGTACTTGTGTTTCTCGGAGACTTAACATGATATGACTCTGGCGAGCTGCTGAAGACATTTGTTCGCTGCTGTAAAACAGCTTTCCCTGCCTCTCTTCCATCTTTTATTTTCTGTAAGGAGAACACAATACGCTAAATGATTAAACTGGATTAGATTTATCTGCAGACATTTCCCTTCGAGCTGCGGCATGTGGCCGTTTCTCATCCCTCTGCCTGCGTTCGGGTGGGAAGAGGCATTGATTATATGGGAAATATTATATTATTTCTCTCTTCTCTCCTCGCAGGTGTTTACAAAATATGGGAAATGCTACATGTTTAACTCAGGAGAAGAAGGACGGCCTCTTCTTACCACGGTTAAGGGTGGGACAGGCAATGGACTGGAAATCATGCTAGACATACAGCAGGATGAATATTTGCCAATATGGGGAGAAACAGGTAAGACCTTTTTCCTCCTGCAAACGTGCATGTACTGGTGATTTTTTTGGGAAGACCATCCCATCCCATCCCATCCCATCCCATCCCATCCCATCCTATCCTCCCCAGCCAATGTCTAAACTTAATAGCTCTTGAAAGCAAGAGGAGCCCAGTCTGTACAGAAACGAGTTGCTTTTCTTCTCGGTGTCCGCGGCTGCCAGTTGGGACCAGCATTTCTATAGTTCAGCTCATCAGTGAGTTCTGGACTTGGGTGTCTCGGCACCAAAGTTTGGGATGCCAAACAGGAGTGTCATCGCCTGTCCTGGGACAAGGGTGGGCACTTGGGGGTGACAAGAGGTGTGGTGTCTCCTTCAGATGCTCCAGCACGTCCCTCTTCCCTAGAAAGGCATTTTTGGGAGGCCATGTTCAAGGTGGACCTCCAGCTGCTGTGTTTTCCTCCTCCTTCAAATTTGGGGGTATTTGTTGCGCTAATCGTTGTCTTTGCGTGGGTTAGTGCTGCCTGGGTGGACCGAGGGCTCGGCTCATTGCACTCGAAGCATTTGGGATGGATGGCATCTGTCCCCTGACAAACCCAGCTGGGTCGGGCATCTTCTGAAGAGCCAGTGCACTGCAGCCCCCTACTCCTGGCACAGAGAAGGGCAGAAGGTGCTGACCAGAAAGGCTGGGGCTCTGTGCTGCCTGGCAGGTCTCATGGGTTGGGACGGCAGCACTCGGAGGGGACGTGGAAATGCTGCCTCCTGCAAGGGCAGCTCAGCCGCTCCCGTCATCCCGACCGAGCTCCATGGTGGAAGCTGCTGGCAACGCTGGTGCCAGTTTCTTTAATGAACGCTGCCCCAAAAAGAGCGGGTAGGAGGCTGGGCTGTGCAAGAGGGGTGGCATGGGCAGGGGACAGCATGGGGAATGACATGTGCCACCAAAGCCAGCCATTTAGAGCAAGCCTTATCAGTTCTTCAGCAGTGGTGGCTGCAATTTTCATGAACCCACGTTGACATTTTAAACAAAACATCCGAACAAGTGTTGGAAAAATTGCCAGCCTCTCTGTTTCTCTGGCAGTTGCAAGGCAGAGCATTGTGGTTGGAGTTTTTCAGGATGAGGTTGTGTTTATTTTTGGGTATCAGGAAAGGGAGAGGAGCAAATACCACTTAAGGTTTTGTGTCGCCGTCGCTCCGTCATCCTGTGCAAATGAGCCCCTTCGAGCACCTTTCAAACATCTGCTCAATAGCAAAGAGGAGAGTTGGTTGAATTCATTCAAAACTTAAATTTTATTTGTGTAGTGTTTGATTCTTACGATTTAAACAGATTCCCACGGTGCCATCAATCATTTAAAATTGCACAGGCTTTTATATCAAGAGCTTTGCCTTCCAGTTTTTATCTCGTACTCAAAGTCAGCCTGATCTGGCCCAGGTGAGGGGGAGGAGGCGGTGATCTGAAATAATAATTTCTGACTTGTTGCATTTGTTTGAAGTCTTGTCCTTTTAAAGGCAAAACAGGTTCGCAATACAGAGTGGGCAGATGAAGTGCATCTTCTACCTCTGATGCTTTATCGCTTACAGACTGCCTTGGGGAGCCCGTGGGGGCAGGAAATCACCGCATTGATGGCTTGGAGATATAGCAGGCTTGGACAACCCCACCGCAAACTCTGTATGTTCACCTTCGTTGGGTTTTGGACCCCTCTGAGGTTCCCCATGGAGACGCAGACCTTGTGTCACACCGGTCTCACTTTAGGCTTGCTTTTTGGAGCTGCCTTTTGGAGAATCTTCAGGAGGAACCCATCCAGAAATGCGCTGCCTTTAGAGCTGCGCTTTTCTATCGCTGCGATGCTGGGAAAGGTGGATCAGTCTCGGCTGGGTAAACCAGACTCTCATTACACAGGAGGCAAAAAAAAAACCAACAGAAAGCAGCAAGTGGAGAAATCAGTTGGGCGGACAAAAGATGAGGGAGGAGGATCAACCAGGTCTTGTTCTTGCCGTCTGGCAGGGAAGCTGGGCAGGAGAGGCTGTGGCAGTGGGGAGGAGGTTTCCAGTCTGGTACCTCCACATCTGTGAGCATCACTGTCATCCAGAGGTTAGGTGGGATGGCAGTTTCTGCTCTGGTCACTCTCTTCAGACAACTTTCAAGCCCTGCGTGTGGCAAGGGTGCTTGAAACCTGGCTATGGCTGTGGACTTGAAACCTGAGGGGGGAAAAAACAACTCCAAGTGCTTTATTTTTTTTATTTTTTTTTTAATCTTGTGGCTTTTAGAGTCTTTTGAGTCTAGACTTGACTTTTGACCACATGTGGAAGGGAGCAATGTACGCCTTCGATTTTCGAGATGCCCCTGATGATGTCCTGCCCCCCCATGACCTCACCACTGCTACTGTCACGTGTATTTAACTTAAATTTGTACTCAGCTAAAGATTAGAGGCATAGGGAGGGATTCTCCCATCCCTAGAACTGGGTTGATATTATGGGGCTGGATTGCGCTGGGATACTTACTAAGATCTCTATCGGACTGTGAAATGCTGTAAGATTCAAGGCAAAACTATTTAAATAGGGCTCTTGATTTGGTTAAATGGTGTAGGAGAGGCTCCTGGACTCGTTGCAAGCAAATTTGGCCATGTTCTTACAGGTCCAGGTAGAACTGGTATTTGACTTGGAAGCTCATAAAACATTAATCTTTGCCTTTCAACAAGAGACTTTTTCATCCTCTACATCCATACAGCGCCTTGTACAAGCTGTCTTCAATCTTCATTGAGCTCTCTGGACACTATCAGAATAAAAATATTAACTATAGTGGTTAATAGTTGCTGTTCCCATGGAAACACTTAACTCAGCTCTTAGTAGGTAAGGGAAGGAGTTGATGATTTCCAAATATTTGCGTAATAATGTAAATGTGTTTGGCATTAAATCTCCTCAGCTGCTACCACTGGGACTGCACAAACTTGGCTCTCCAATGAAAACCTTTGTCGAGGGCACGCAGCTCTTAGTAGTGAGCTTCAGCCCTTGCTATGGAGAGGGATGGGGGCGGACATGGGGTGAGAACTTCGTGTTGCAGCACCAAAGCCACGTGTAGGCACGGGGAGGTCCAGCCATGGGGATACCTCCAGGATGGAAGGAGTTGAGTTTTTTCTTCCCAAGGAGTTCATATCTCCATTATAACCTCAGCTGTTCCGTTCTCTCCGTATCTTTAACCCTTTAGACACTTCTACAGACTGGTTTTGCTGCTCCATTTTCCCAGTAGCCATCCTGTGCCCAGCAGCTGCTCTTTAGTTGCCTCTTAGGCAATGGTTTTGTGTGATTGAGTTACTTGACCTTTTTTCTCCAGTTTCCAACTTCCGCAGCGTCCCTCAAACATGGCTGCTCAAACCATTTCCTTTCCCAGCTGGTTGTCCCATGTTAATCCAAGTTTTCCCAGAGCTATCCGGAGCTGTCCCCACCGAGCTGCTGTCTCAGATACGGTGTTTGCACCCCATTAGGGCTTCACAGATGCTGAAGGTGGACCCACCTCCATCACCACAGAGAGCTCTTCACAGGGAAAAAGAACGCATTGCTCTGGCCCATCGTGGTGGCCTTGGCTCATGTTTCCTGCAGGGGTCTGCCCCATGGAAAACAGCCACCCAAAGAACCCTCCAGGCCCCAAATCGGTGCCTCTCCATCCCAGCCATGGCCGGGACACCCCGTGGGACCTTTCCTCCTCCACCCTGGGACCCGCAGACCCTCGTTGGCACAGGCCAGTTGTGGTTCTGTGGGATGCAGGGCTGATTTTTATCAATGCCAAGTTCAAACGGTGGCATCCTATTCTGTATGTAGTCCTGTAGCTACTTTGCTTTTTGCTCCAGATTTGGAGATGCCATAAAACCACGTTCTCCTTCACAGCCCCGCATGAAAATAGTTGGTGCGTGGACTCAAAAATTCTCATTTTGCTACTGGCTGCCTGCCTCAGGATCTCTGCTTTCTTTTTTAAACTGTTCTTTGCAATTCAAATAAGAAGCAAAGAAGGAAAATACTGGTTCGTAACTTGGGACAGGGCTGCTCCAGGAGCTGCTGTGACCATCTCACACTGGGATATGCTTTGTAATACAAAAAGTGATTTAATTTTTACTGACTAGGCAAACAAAGTGAAATGCATTGTCATTCTAAAAAGACCTTTACTGAGTATCCATTAATATCTTGGGAAGCTGAAATATCTTGTCTAACAAGTTGCTTGTAATAGAAAAATATACCTTTTGCTTAACTGCATATGCAAGACCGTTATTTGAACATGTTAAATTTATGTGCAGTCTAATTTTGGAATAGCGAGCGTACACAGACTGCTTCAGTCTTGATTTTCAAGTGCAAAGAAAAAGGTATTTTGACTGTGTCGGGGTGTCATGGCATCAGGCAGCCTTGCCAGCTTTGGGTGTGCAAAAATATTGTGTCAGGACTGTCAAAATCATGAGGTGCGTGGAAAAAAAAAAGACGATAAAAAGAAAAAGAACTGGAAACCTCCATCTTTTGAATTTTGCACTTCTAGACTTTATATTTTCCGGCATTTTACTTTAACCATGAGCATACTAGACATGAAAAGAGTGGGAAAATAATTTGTGGCTGAAGTCTTCACATCACCTTTGTGCTTTCAAGAAAGCCTTAAATAATCCAGATGGGAATCACGACGCAAACAAACAAAAAAACCCCTAGCAATCCTGCATGGAGGTAAAATGCAAGATGGAAAAAATTTATATCGGGGAAATCTCTTTCCAGTAACCGAGGGGGAAACAGCAAACCGCAGACTCTCAGTAGCGTAGGTGGAAGCTGCAGCCAGCCGTACATATGGCACGGAGTCTCCCAAATTCTGCGGTTACACATCTTTGTCTCACAAGATGAGGTGCCGGGGAGCGGCGGGGCTGCGGAGGGTGTTTGGTTTATTGCACTTGATAGGGAAAGTGGCAGAAATGCAATCAAATATAGTAAAAGAAACTCTAATTTATAGCGGTGACTATTTGATTGGAAAGGGAATCCACTTCTGGTTAATCTTTCTGGAGTGGCCCAAGGTGTTATATATTGACCTAATACAGCAGCACAGTAAATTGGAAATCACTCGGGCTACAGGGCTGTAAATAAGAAATACAATTGGAGAGTTCTGCATTTGTGTTTCAGGAATTGTTGGATAAAGATGAACATTTCATACCAATTAATCAAGTAACACGCTGAATAAAAAAAGGGGGATGAGAAACGTGCTATAAAATTGCACTAAGAAGAAGCATGAAATCTATAAAGCTTGAGGCTTCAATCCACTTAGGAGACTATCACATAGTATTACGGGCTGCTATTATTTAACTTGATAAAAAACACGGGCTACGAGCAAGACTTTTGATCTAAGTCGCGCAGAGAGCCTGTTTCCTTCACGCCCAACCCATTTTGATTGCAGTTTATTTTTTGCTTCCCAGCAGGGTTTTTCCATGCTGTTATGGAGTGGTGGGTACCAACCCTGCCATCAGCTGGTGGACGTGGTGGAAAACCATCCGTTGGTGGCTAGAGAAAGCCCTTCTCCAGGGGCTTGTGGTTTGGGAAAAGGAGAAGCCGACGGGCTGCGGTGGGAGCTCGGGGACCAACCTCTGCCGTGCCCGAGGCGCTGGATGCTCGCCCTCCCTCCGGGCTGAGGGCGAGGAGCTGAGGCGTGTCTGTAGCATTAATCCAAATTAGCCAGAGGTGCAGGTGGTTTCAGTGGCATTGAATTTCCATGCCGCTGCTTTTCTTCCTCATTAAAGCCGCCTTAATTCCGCTGCTCTCTTTCCATTTCCAAATTGAATTTAGATAAATTGAATTATCGTGGCTTTAATTTTGAACCAGGGTCTTCAGGCGAGCTCTGATGCTGTAGAGCTTAGCTCGGATTTGTTTGCAGCTGCTGGCTGTTCTGGGAAGGGCTGTTTGGGTCCTCCTTGAGTCTCTAAAGGGGGGAAGAGTGCCGGTGGTGCCATCCGTGGTGTGACGAGCAGCACTTCTCAGCCAGCCCTGACCTTCCTCCAGCTGCACGTGCCTGGGGACCAGCTCACGGTGGGATGCTTGCGGCGCAGAGACGTGCCCTGGGACATCATGCCAACACCGGCACGAGCCTCGCTGCCTCACTTCATGCACGGCTCGGGGTAGGTCATATTTTAGAGAAGGTGTCTCTCTGGTGGCTTTTTTCTGGTGAAGGATAGGTTATCACAGCTGTGTTGAGGGATCTGCTCAGCTTTGGGTTTGGGGATCTGTAGTGGAGCGTGTCCAGGACCTGCCAGAAGTTTGGGATGCTCCAGGCATCAGTTCAAAGGGATTTGCAGCACAAATCATCCACATTCGCTCCGTGCAACCAGCACCACGGGGATGCTTTTGGCTCGAGATGGGGCTGTTCCTCCTCATTGCTCACAAAAGCCCTGATAACTTTTGGGATCCTGCAGCCAAGCCACTGCGGAGAGGACTGGGAGGGGGCGAGGGTGATCCTGGGCAGGTGCGGGTGGCTGGAGGCCAACGCTGCCAACCCTGAATATTCATCTCGCAAAAGTTTACTGATGTGGGCGCAAATTGAGAGCATTTCCATGGTTTCTTTGATTCCCCGCCCCCCCCCCCCCCGCCCTCTAGGATTTCGTGCCAGGCAAAACAGATTTAAACAGCATCTCCGTGCTGCTGAGATGGGTCTGCAGAGCGTTGTTCCTGCTGCGCTGTGGCATCTTATTGCACGGATTTTGACATCGAGGAGGGACAGTTGATTTAGCTCAGGGGTCAGATGTCCCCCCCGCTTCCCCAAAGCCTCCCCACCCCCAGCACTTGGTCTCCAGCTGTGCAGCTCTGTGCACGGCGCATTAATAAGCCCAAGCCCTGGAGCATTTGATTTGCCAGCTGGGGAGAGGCACAAAGCACTCGCTGTCATTTACTTCTGCATATTAATATGATTAGTGGCGGTTCTTCATAAATCCAGGCCTCCTTTTGCTTACAAAAGAGCTGAATTCAGGTGGTGGAGGAGGCAGCCTGGGCTCCCCCAGGTCACGGCTGCAAACCCGCCGGGCTCCTGGCGTGGTCCGAGGGGCTGTTTCGGATTTACACCGTGGGGAATCGTCTTCAGGCTTTGAACCGCTGGTTTTAACTGCAGAGTTTGGGAAAAAGGAAAAAAGGCACTGGTCCGTGCATCTGCTTCGTTCACAGCGTGTGGAGTTCAAAGTGTAATAATTATAATTAACATAAAACTCATCTGTAAATATAAAATAAGTAGGAAATGACCTCGGAATGTGAGAAGCGATGGGTAGCAGCCAGTGTGCGCCCTGGTAGGATGGTGGGCTACAGCAGTGATTGGTGATGGCTTGCACGGGGATATCCCGTACCCACGTTCATGCAAAACCCTGAGCACATTTTAAAATGGGAAACCACTTCCTAAAAGTCCGTGTGTTAGTGCTGACTCCAGGGCTTCTCGGAGCTTTTGCAATTTCTTTTCCATTACGGGGATGTTGTGAGCAGTTGCCTCCTGCGTGCAGCCGCGGCTGCCTTAGGGCAGCTTTTTTGCGCATGAAACTCTTGTTTGCCTTGGAAGGGTTGGTTCTGAATTTCATTTATCAATTAAAAAAGGAAAGGAAAAAAAAAAAAAAGAAGAAAGGCAGGGCAAGGTGTGTGTAAGGGTAGCGTGTCTTCTCCAGCACTTTTCAGCCCAGAGCGTTTTCACCAGCCGATTAATAAACTGTGTGTGTACGTGTAAGAGCGCAGGCGGATGAAATGCTGCTCTCTCTGGAAGGAGGAAAGACCAAAAAGGCTTTTATTATTCACAGTAAGAATACATGATGGTTTAAGATGGAGAAAATGATACTGAATTCATCTGGAAACTGCAGCGGGGACTTGGGGAGCCGGAGGGGGATGGCTTTGCTTGGCATTTAACCGGGGCGCTTGGGTTAATGCCCTCTGTTACTACACAAGGAGCATCCTGGGATCCTGAATTGACAACTTTCCCTCCTGATTAGCTCCAGCTAATCTTTTATTAAGGAATGCCAGATAAGGCACACCAGCATCTTCACTGCAGCTTTATTCGTGTCTTTAGGGGATGTGGCAGCGCGCTGCCTTGCTCTCAGTGGTGCGTGGGGCTTCACTAGCTGTCTGCTCCTAAGCGTTTGCAGGGCAATGCACAGGGTTGGTAATGTCACGCTGGGGCAGCGGTGGTGGACATCCCTCCCCGGCACCTCTCCCACCCAATACTTTGTCTCCCAGCAAGCCAGAGCAGAGAAATGAATCTTGGCTGGCGTTGGATTTCCATTTTTGCAAGAGCGTAGGGCCCCAGCAAGGCACAAAATTGAAATCTGAGTAAGACAGCCACAAAGCCATAAACCTGATATCCCCCTTCACCAAGGGCGAGCCTCGTGTATCGGCTATTTATGAAACTGCGAGGTTGACTGGTGGTAATCGGTGTGTTCAGAGCCCTGCACAGACACCTCTGTGCCAGAAATGTTTTAGATTACTATCTGCAGTGAGAGCCCATAAAAGTGATGAAGAAGATTGAACTAGGGTAGTAATTTGTTGTGTGACATCAAACTCATCCTTAGAGAGTCAAATTATCCTCGCTGCTTACGTCCCTTCCTACAAAATGAAGTAGAGCTTCCCGTGCATAAATCTCCTCTTGCTTAAATATAAGCTATTAAATGCTATCATGAAACGACTTCTGCCGAACTACAGTCAGTGCTGCGAAGCGAGAACGCTGCTTTATTTGAAATGATGAGAAGGTTTGGCATTACCAGGCAGCAATAATTACCCAAGGCAATAGAAAAACACCTGAAACCCCAATGACACAGGGTTGATTCATCCTTCTGAAGACTTGAACGTCCAGAGAGATCAATGGTACCTATAAAGCAGCAGTGGCCTTGAGCATAAATACCACCAAGGGGTTCAGGCCAGAAGAACTCGTTGCTTTTTTGCAATAGGAAACTCTGATCTTGGATCAACTCATCAAAGGCAGCTTGACCTTTAGGAGGCTGGTTGGTGTCACCTTAAGGGAGGCGTAAAATGTGCTGCATCTTGGACCTTTTCCTAATGAGAGCAAGAATTCATTCAAGTAGCCACGTTTCCTGGGAGAAAAGGTCAATGTTATTTCCACCTTCCACCAGCCCCCTGACAACCAGAGCATCCACAAAATTAGGCTGCCACTAAAAATTAATTATGTTTGCCTGAGCACACTCATCAATAGCGCCGGAGTGGAGAGGCAGCTCAAAGGTTACTCGGGTTTTTGTGTCCGGGCTGTGTCATTAAGGTTGTCACATAACCGATATACTCCCGATTGTGGTGAATTGCTCTCCAGGGCCTCTCAATGTTATCACGGAGCTGGAGAGAGCCAACGCACTTGTCGAAAAAGCTGTTTTTTCTCTTCTGCGATGTAGCAGGCACTGCTGTTTCCACGCGCCCAGGAAATTGTCAGGGGCTGATCCAAGCTTGGATTGCCCCGAGGATTGGCGTTGGCCATCCAGCACTGCTTGTGGAATGAAAGGACTTGGGGCGGCGGGGCGGGGAGGATTTCAACTTGGTATTAAAAGGGAATGGTTGTTTGTTTTTAGTAAATAGGCGTAAATGTTCATTTGTAGCTAGTCTTTAAGCTTTTGGATTTCTGAGCCCGAAACAGATGCTTTTTTTTTTGCCTTCAAGAAGAACATCTCAATAGCTTGTGCAGTTGGTAAGCAAACACAAGCCTGAAACCCGTGGGCTTTTTGCAAGGGATTTCCTCACCGGGCAGCACAGGCGAGTCAGTAGCCTCCCAGTGTTTTGTCCATCAACCCCTCTGGTCCCCAAGATGAGCTTGATGCTGAGGTCCTGGCCCATGAGTCCACCTGAGGAGTGCATTTCAGCCCATCCTAGTGCAATCAGCACATCGTGCGAGGTCCTCTAGGTCCAGTTTGTGCTGGTTTGGCAGTTAGACACCCAGAATTAAAAAAAAAAAAATTTAAAAAATCACAGTGCTTGTCAGCTGTGGGTATCTCATCATCTCCTTTCTGAGCACCCAGTCCTCTATACAGACACGTATGTGCAGAGCAGTTAAGACGTGGCTGGGAAAGCTGCTCCTGTTCCTGTGCTCCTGCTTGAGGAGGTGTGTGAGCTACTGACAGCAAGGCTTTATCCTCTGTAGGACTGGTATTAGCAAGCACAGACGTCCCCAGTCACATAATGTTGTTAAACTGAAGGCTGTAAATACGTATCGATGACTGAATGAGAAAATCCTTTAAGGGATGTAGATGCTTCAAAAGGTTTTCTTAAAAAAAAAAAAAAAAAAAGCCCCAAAGTCAGGAAATGTTCATTTAAGGCAAAACTAAAGGAATAAAAACTAGAAGCTGGCTTTGGGAAATCTGGTAAAGCAGCGATAAGGCACCTAAAATTAACGGATACATGTTACAAAGCAATGCCATGCAGCATTAAAATTAAATATGCATTTCATGCCGCAGCTTTCATTCGAGTCTTTGTGTCTGGTGTGTAAAGTTAAATGTCCGTAGCCAAAATATGAGAGCTCAAAATAGCGAGAATTCGTGGGGTAGCAAGGAGACATGACAAGAAGCCTGGCACGGCCAATGTTGCAGCTATCGGCCGGTGGCCGGGTGGCTTGCACTGAGGTGACAAGGTTTGGGGACTGCTGTCTGCAGCCTCAGCCTTTGCTGTCCCGGGAGCTGCAAAGGTGCCTGCAAACATCTGATTTTTATTGCTGTTTTTTCTGAGCGCTGGGAGTGAGGTATCGGTGACTCTGGTGAGGTTTTGGGATGCTCTCTGGATGCACCGGTTTATGTGAGGGTGACCCAGGTCATTACCCCCCTCTCTGGTCTTGACCCTTCCCCAAGTGTCTTCGTTTCCCTCCTGGAAGATGAAGAGCTCAGCACGTACTAATCAATCTCATGGAGGTACCAGGAGATTTTGTGGCTAGAAAGCGCTTTGAAGATAAAAGTCTTTTGCAAGTGCTAATTAAATTTAATTGTGTTAATCTCTTTGGTGCAGGGATCATCGTTTTGCTCCAACTTTGTCCAGCACGTAGCGACACGGGCTCCGGCTGACATTTGAGACCTCCCAGGCAAATTGCTGTAGTCCCCGCGCGGTGTAAAGCTGTGCTGAGGATGACACTGGAAGGGTTTTCCCCTCCTGTAGATGCTCGGGAAGCGTTTCACTTGTGCTGAGCAACATGAGGAGAGACGGACAATCTTCTCTTAAAAACATCCTTGCTTCGGCCAGCTCTGAAGGAGAAAATAATCTGTCTTTCCTGAGATACGGAGCAAATAAAATATGTCTCTCCTGAGATAATGCAGGACTTTGTGAAAGAAATTGAGGAGCCCCAGTGCCCACACACCGTGTAGGAGCGCTCCGTGAGGGTTTCCTGCAACCCTTGGTGGCTGCTCCTTACCTCATCTCATTCCATCATCAGGCAGCATCACCAAATTTTCATTGTCCTTTCAGTTACATCTCTCTCCTTGCTCCTTTACAAGACAAAATAGCCAACAGTCCATGTTGAGCATCTCTGTCGAAGAGCACAGCTGCCTTTGGTTGTACCATGTCTCATTGCAGTAATACAAAGCTCTTGAAGGAATCACAGATGGCAAAGAGCATCTAGAGCATGCTTCTGGATGGCTGGAGAGCAGGTAAAGACTATCTCAGCAGAACAGAAGAGCAGAGGGGAAAAACAAGAGTCGTGATGAATTATTCAGCTTTTATGGAGGTTAAAAGGAGGGCAGGAAAGAGTCAAAGCTCCTTTCTCATCAGCCTGCGAGCAGTGCATTTCTGCCACTGTGTTTACTAGATCCATGATGGTCGGATGTGTGGAGGAAACATGAAAAGGGAGCAAAAAGCTTGAGCGTTGCAAGGTCTTTATCAGCTCTGCTGTGTCTGTGCTGCTGGAGCTCCAGCCCTTGCAATGGTACGGTGGTGGCACCTGCTGCCGTGTGAGGTCTTCTGCTGTGCAGACTTAGCCGCAGCAGCGCTGGGCTTCGCTTGAGGTGGTTGAAATGGAGAAGGAGTTGACACTGTCTGGTTTAGAGAGGACGAAGGGGGAAACGCTGGTAAGTCTGCAGGTATGGGAAAGACTAGGCTGGAGAGAAAGGGAAGGACAAGCTGTGGTGGGTAGGTGAAGGATGAATGGACTTAGGTGGTAGGTAGGACATGGGGTGAAGCCGTGGAAAGATGTCTTCTCCTCCTGTTGTCCCTTGTGCCCATAATGGAGTGAGGGAAACCCATCTTCACTGGAGGCTTTAGGGACAGGTCAGATGACGGTCCATCGGAGGAGGCCAGGACTGCCGTGATGCAGCCCTGGGGCAGGAGCCTTGGGTTTGGTGGTGTCACCCGGCCTCTTCCAGCCCTGGCTGTTGAGACAGGTCACTCGGTGCCCATGGGGACCCGGCAGGAGCTGGCCCTGCCTGCCCTGCAGGGCAATGCGTGGGTGATGTTACTGGTGACCTGGTCTGCTGGTGCATTGGCATCTTTCTTCTGCTTTTTCAGCACACGTTTGTAACGCTTTGATGGCTGCTTTCATTTTTTGGCAAAGTGAGGTGTGCCATGTCGTGACTGTTGATGGGGCTGGATGATTTTCCTGCTTAGTGACAGCAGAGTGAGGTCGCAAAGCCACGGAGCAATAAAAAATGAGCTGGTTTAGAGCTCTTTTAGAGCTTTAGAGGCACCACTACCTGGGAAAAAGAACCCCAGCATTCTGGGGCTATCTAGGGTTGGTTTGGCACACTGCCACCACCGACGTACGCTTTGCTCCCAAACACCCTGCGAAACGGGGGAGCTTTAGAAAAGAGGACTGCGACTGTGTTTTGTTTATCAATGTTAATATTTTTGTTGTGGTTATTACTTCCACTACTAGTATTTAAGGAGAAGCTTATAGAGATTAAGAGAGGGAAATGCCATCTGCAGAGTTTGGCCAAGTGACAAATGATACTACGTGATGCCGTTAGCTCAAATATTTTGGAGACTGTGAACAGCGGAGAAGGGAAGTGATTGCCGTTGCCTTCACTCAAATATAGATGTACAACAGGAAAAGTATCTTTTCTTCCAGTGGAAGGTCAGCGTGAGTAAAGCAAAATAGGTGTCTTTGGAAGCGGGGATGTGAAAGAGGTTTCTGCTCTTCAGCAGCCCTGTTTACATCCCGAAACGTGCCGGGCAGCTGGAGGCAGAAGTCCTTCTCCTTACGGGGAAAGGCCAAAGATAGCAAAGGATTCATGCAGGAGCCTGGAGAAAAAGGGCTCTGAGCCAGCTCTGCTTTTCCTTGTGATCTGGGCACCTTTGGTCCAGGGCAAGAGACCATCAGCTCTCAGGGACGTTGTTTTTGAAGGCTCACTTTCAGGCAAGAAACCCTTTTTCCAGCAGTTCTGAGCACCATGGAGTTGTGCACCAGGTGATGGCATTTTAGGCCTCCAGCATCCTCCCCAAACTAATTTATTTTGCAACATTTCAACACCTGCCACAAAGTCGGAATCTGGTCCAGGCTGCTGGTCCCAGTGAGGGAGCAGAAGGTCCCCCCAGTTTGCTCCTCCATGATCCAGGCTTTTTCACTGGTGGCCTCTCTCCATCACTTTGCTGACCTGTTCCTCCAAGACATCCAGGTCATGGAGGTTTGACTCCCATCTAATTCCAGGCTAGGGCTGAAGCAGCTCTGTGGTGTAGCCACAGCAGAAGGAATGTCAGAGCTGATTCTGGGGGAAAAAATGGCAAAAATTCCTGTTCATTTCAGTGACGTCCTGATTGAGATGCATTTCTCACGCTCCGAGCTCTCATCTGAGCGTGTTCCCAAGGGAAAAATTGACACATTTTAACGTTACGCAGCAGTTTGTTATACTCCATCCCGGGAGCCAGGAGCAATTTATCTTCAGTGTCTCATCATAATGCCCTTCAGTGCAGATATTTATTTCTGGAATGGTACTAATGGCCCTGCGAGGTTGTTTGTATAATGTTGCATGGGCTTCCATAAATATTTCAATAATAAAAACAATAATGAAGCATTATTGCTGCGATACAAGTTAGTATTGAACTCGTGAAAGCGGAAAACTCATAAAAGCAGGAACACTCGCATCTCTGGCTGTTAGCTCCATCCCGCGCCGCTGCGGCCCAGGGAGCAGGGCTGGGCTTTGGACAGGAGAGGACCAAGGCTTTGGGGGCTGGACTTGGTCATTTTGCTGGGATGTTGACACGCGGGAGCCTGTGTGAGCCCAGGGCTGTTGCCATAAGGGTGCGGAGTGGGTCCCATGGGCGCGGGGACCCTCTCGCTGTGCCCCGGCATGCGGCGAGAATTGAGGTTTCCAGAGGCAAAATCGTTCCTTGGGGTTGGAGTTGGGGTCCATGAAATGTAACGATGCAGGTCTTTGGGGCCAGGGAGGAGTGGGGAGATGCGGGAGGCAGCCTTTGTATCCTCATAACCCCGATGGCCTCTTCCCCTGCCCAGCTCCGCGGTGGTTTTGCTCTCTGGGGTCAGGAGCGGGCGCGGCCGTGCGTGGCGCGCACCGGGACGACGGAGGACCTCAGCCTTCCGCCATGAACCGTACAGCCTGGAAGTGAGCTGTGGGGCTGTCCGCGAGCCTTTGCAGCCCAGATCCCCTTGGGCTTTGAAAGGCCAATGCTTCTCCTCGAAGGACAGATCATCGTACCCTGGCCCCAGTGCCGCAGTGTGGTATTTAAGCTGTCTGTGCTAGCAATACACTTTCTCCGCGGCTGTGTATTGTTGGCCCTAGACCTTTTGATTTCCAGGTTAGACTTATTCACCAGCAGCTTATCCTAGTTTGGATTTTTTTTTTTTTTTTTTTTTTTTTTACAAATATTTTCCTGTTGGTGGAAACGCTCTGCTCCCTTCTGGTGTTTGCCTTTGATGTATTTATAGAGAGGATTCATAGCCTTCGTCTCGCCAGACGATACACAACCCAAGCTGTGTTGGACTCCTCCCAAATGCCGGGTTTCCCGCTCCTCTTCCCATCCCAGCAGCTTTGGCGTGCTCCTTTCCCCGTCTCCATCAATCGGGCCCTGGTGACCAGAACCAGTGACAGTATTTCAGGTGAGGTTTCACTACTGAGACTCTTGGAGTCTCCTGGCTTGCAGGCATCATTTCTTTCTGTGTGTTGGCACTTGAGAAGGTGGATTTGGGTGATGAACAGGGTGACCGAGCTCTGAAAGCTGGAGTGGAGCCATCCCACCCTCCATTATCCACTGAAAAGAGGTTTCTCATCTAAACGAGTCAAGCAGCCCTCACAGGGTGGGGTGGATAATCCCCCATCCCTCCCCATGGGCTGTGGAGGGACCCCAGCGACCAGCTGAGACTTGATGGTCAGCTCTGAGATGGCCAAAACACCAGGAGCCAAGCGCTCCCCTTGCTTTGCCTCTCTTGCAAAATCCACCTCGTCTCCCCAAAATCTCGGCAGGGTCCAGCTGTGCCTTGTGCTCCATCCTGTCGCTGTATTTCGCCTCCTGCCTGGCCTCTCATGCTGCCCTTTTCTCCCCGTGCCTTGCAAAAACTCAGAAGCAACGGTATCAGCAACGCCGTTTTCTGCTTAAATCTCCAGGTTAGCGCTGATTGATTTTTTTTTTTTTTCCTTTTTTCCCCCTCCAGCAAAATTCCTTGCAGTACTGCAGGCCGTGCTAGATGTAATTTTCACAGGTTATTTTTACCAGAGGAAAATATTAGACTGCCTGCTGCCATATGAGATCTGTCTGTGCCCCGCTGGCCTTACTGTGGGCAGCGCACTACAACACAATGCAAATATTTTTATATATAGCATCCTCCATATGTGGCTTTGGGGGACAGCGGGAGGAGAGGGGGGGAACACCAGGGGCTTTTTTGGGGGGACCAAGGGAGGGAGGTGGAGATGCTGCGAGGAAGCAGAGATGCTTTGAGCTGAAGTTGGGACATACATAGAGAGGGAAAATCCTTTCCTGGCGCAAAAAGGGTTCGGGTTTGGTGTGCGGATGATGGGAGTGGTGAAGGCACCCTAGAAGGTCTGCGGGTGGGAAGCTGAGATCGGAGGAGCAGAAGGGACCCTGGGGGAGCATCACCTCCTGCGGCCACCCGTTCTCCCCGCTTTGGTAACCCTAATCCTGGAAAATCGCTATAAAATAGGATATTATAAATAAGCTAACAAATAGGCAATATGAAATTCTCCACTCCCCAGGCCCTCAGACTTTTCGTTTTTCTTCTATTAAGGTCTAAAATCCATTTGGCTGCTAGGGGTAAAAATTACTAGGTGGGGAGTTTTCTAAAGAAACATGGAGGAACTGACCCTTCTCATGGAAATGCATGGAAAAACCTAAATCTCTCTAAAATATCCTGCATCCCAGTTGTTGAAGCATTGCTTTGGATGCGAGACCAAGATTTAGACCCTTGTATCTCTGAGTTAGAGCAGGCAGTTGGGGTTTCTTTTTATCTTTTCTTCCTTTTTTTCCCCCGCCACCTCCAGAAAAGCCAGCTATTGATTTCAGGTCTGTCTTGGTCCTTACTGGACACCACTTTGGAATCTCAAACAAATGCACGAGCAGGAGAAGCATTTCCCTCGCCGACGTAGCTAAAATACTTGGGTGTTTATCCCCGCTCTGGTAGACTAGCTCTTTCCTGGCATTTTGTAATCATAAACTGTGTCTGAGGCGCATCCTTTTCCATTAAAATAAGTGTTTACTTAGTTGCCGAGTTCACCAAAGTGCTTTGAAATTACATCACTCAAAACACTGACATTTATAGGCGATGCAAATTAAATAGACATAACCACAGCTGTCAGTGCAATTCAGGCAGGGCACGGAGTCAAGGTTTCTTGAAATGGTGAAACCTCTCTGCCCGCTGCCTGTCTTCAAACGTCCTTGTACCGGCAGTGATTTTATTTAATTGCACGCTAACTCCAAAGCTTTTCCATCCAGCCCAGCTTTGCGTTAAGAGAGAAATTGCTTTTCTCCAAAAGGACGCGAAAGCAAATGGGACCAGCTCCGGAGCTGGGCTCTGGCAGCAGAGTCCTCCTGCTTGCGGGGACTTCTGTGCTTCAGCCTCCAGCAATGTGTCCTGGAGAGGGACCAGGAGAAAACAAGTAGTTGTAAGAGGTTATTACTCATTGGAGTAGCTGCAGAATGAGAAGAGCAGGCAGGTGATGGGGAGACACGAGCTTGGCTCGAGAGGGAAGTCTTGTCCTTGCAGGATAAAGGCCCAGCGGGAGCAGATCCTGGTTATCTGCCAGTCGTGCTTGACCGGTGAGAGCTCCACAGCATCCTCCAGGCTGGAAGATGAAGCACAGATCCTGTGGAGGCTGGACCTGGCACAGCTCGGTCTGACGACCTGCACGGACCTTGCAGTCCCACGGGGGCTCTCGCTGCAGGTCAAGGTGGTGACGGTGATGGGATCACCATCTTGGGGTGGTGACCCACCCCAGTCTTCTTCTGTCCCACTTTGGGACCATCATGCCTTTATGTGGGACCCACATTCCAAGAGAGGTGTTGGGATGCAGAGGGGATTCCTGGGGGCCAGTGATGCTCAGAGCTGGAAGATCTCCCTGGCACCTCTTTGGAGCTCCAGTTTGAGAAACCACATCCTGCTGACTCCTCTACCAAGTACATGGAGGTGACGTCTCCCTTTCGCCAATGCCAAGAGCTGGCTGGACCCCTGCGCTCAGCCTCCGAGGTGTCCCGGTCCCCTCTGTCCATCTGCTGCCCCGAAAGGGCAGCAGCAGAGCCAGGACCCAGCCTCGGCACTGGGAAATCGGCTTCCATCTGGCTCCGCTACCAGCCAAAATCAGCAGCAGCTCTTGCACCATTTAATATTTCAGGGTGTTCTCGGGGAAGCGGCGAGGCTCCTGGAGATGGGGAGGGATGTGCGAGAACCGCTTCTGCGCCTTTAAAACATGTCTTTTCCTCTTTTTCTTTTTTTTAATCATTTCTGTCCCTGCGGTGGCAGCAGCTTGCCGAAGCGAAAGCTGGCAGATGGGGGGCCTGGGGGGCCTTCACCCCCAGCTCTGCATGCGGGGAATGTTTCTCCCCTCAGGAGGGAATATCTCTCCCTTCCGCACTCTGTATTTCTGGCAGCAGCTCCCAGGGACGGAGGAGATACCAGGGTGGCTCCGACCACCCCCCTGGTTTTTTGGCCATCCTCCCTCCCACGGTCGCCCTGCCCTGCCACACGCGATTCCCAAAGGATGCTGAGGTGGGAAGGGAATTGGTTTTCCTTCCCCACCAAGAAGCGATTGTATAAGCAGCAAAACCTGGCAGGAGCAACCCTCCCTGCCCTGGCATGACCCCGCCAGTAAAGCAGGTTATGAGACACTTGTTTCCCCACTTTAATGATTAAAGCTTAAGCTTAATAGGAGAGAGGCAAGGAACTGAAATATTCATTTGCTGGCTCCTCGCCGTCCAGCAAAACCGCTTTAACAGCTCGGGGCTCAGCTTGCTGGAGACCTGCCGGTTTCTCCTGCCCCGTATATTATGTAAGAAGCTTTTTAATAATATACGTTGAGACATATGGCCCCTCAGATTTAGTATGCAAATGCAATATGCTTAACTAAAAATAGCGGATATGCTTAATGTAGTTTGTTATAACACCTTCTGTTACTGGGTGAGTAATGAATCGCGGCTGCGCTTTACAGAGAGCTGGGAATGGAGTGAGCAGGCAAAAACCTCCGCTACGGGCTTGCCTTTTGTAGTGAAGGAGCTCGATCGTGTCCCGTCTCCTGCCTCTTCCAGCACTGTGACCGGATAATTCAGTGGAAGATACCCAAATAAATGCTTAGTGGGGGATTAAGTAATGGATTGCTGGTAGGAAAGCTTTGGGTCCCAGCTAGGTGTAGTGGTTGCCTTATATCCTGGAGGCTTAGCTTGCGTTTTGGGGTTTATATCCATATATATTATCCCAGTTTCCACTGTAGGAATCGCACAGTGGTTAAATCCCAGCAGTGCCAGGTGAAAGCATTGGCTCTGTGCCCTCACCCCTTGGGATTATATGGCAGAGGCTTCGCTGCTGCTTTTCCAGCCTTTGGGCCACGGGAAGAGAGAGAAGGACGCAAGGTCCGTCTCCTGCCCTTCCCAAATCTCCCTTTCAGCCTCTCTCTTGCAGGCGTTGCAGGCAGAAGGTTCTCCTCTTCTCTTCCGCTTCTCTTCCTGCAAATCCCTTCTTGCCATTGTTTCTCGCCAAAGCAAAGAGAAACACCGAACAAGAGGTGTCACTGCGTGGTGACAGTTGGGCGACAGCAGTGCTGCCATCCCCTTGGCGGAGCAGTCGAGGCTGGGAAGCAGCTCTCCGTGCTCCTGTCGCAGCCCTGAGAGCCGGGCTGTCTGCACCTTTCAGATGCAAGGAGATAAGGTTTTTCAAAGTATTCTTTCATTAAAAGAAAAAGGGAAAAAAAACCCATCCTCTGAAATACTCTGACTGTATCCCAAGAGATAAAGAAGAAGAATTGATTTACCTTTGCAGCTAATACCATTACCTCGCTTGCCTTTAACACAAGCTGGTGGCCTTTCATCCTGGTAGCTCTTTCAGGTGCAGGGCTTTTGGTTTTGTTTTCCCAGAATAAATCTTTAACCTCGCACACAAAGTACCTGATGACTTGCTGTAGCAGAGCTTGTCAAACGGTGCCTCTGTGCTGCTCTTCATCTGCTCGCCATCACCATCAAAGCCTCCAGTAGCCTTGAGATCGTCACTGATGTGCTGGAGGCACGTCTACCTGGGTTGTCCGGTTCCTGGGTGGTGTTTGAGGGTCTCAGATCACTTCCCACCTCTGTGAGAGAAAAGGAGTTGGTCCACCAGGAAACAATCCTTTTCCCCCTGTTTCATCCCAACACTGATTATTCGAGAGGACCAGGGGAACATGAAGTCTCTGTTGCAGGTTGTCAGCAGCGCTTTGAAGCAGCAAGGTTTGATTTCATAGCTACAGGGAAGGGTTTGTAGAGAGAGAAGCTGGTTACCTTTATTGGTTCCTTAGCTCTGAAAAGGGAACGCCTGAATTTCCCGTTGGGGCTCGGTTGTGCTTATCTGATTCTATCGTAGCTGCTTATGGAGATTAAGGAGTTGCCTTGGCTCCGTGGAGGGAAGTTGCAACACCTTGGACGTGACTCATCCTGCTGTAGACATCTCCCTGGGACGGGATGAATCATTCTGGAGCTGCCTGCCTCGCTCCTTTGGTGACAGGAGCAGCCTGAAAATAGATTTAAGTGTCCAGAGCTGGGCACAGGGCTTGCCCGGAGCTTGTGTTGGTGCTGGCAGCAGCAGTGAGTCCTCCACCAGCAGCAGAGACCCCGGGGTGTCACTGCAGCATCCACGAGACCCCGGCACGGACCGTGGCAAGGAGCTCACGTTGGAGAGAAAAGGCAGCGTTCCTTGGTGCGCTCAAAAGGTTGCGAAGGGGACCGGCCTTGGAGGTGATGTCCTGCCTTTTGGGCTCCCAGCAGAAAGGGGACCAGGTTGAGGGACCTGTCCTTAAGAATAAAGGGCTGGGGGGTCTCCGTCAGTCCTCCGTATAGGACTATAACCTGTTGATTATTGGACTTTCCATCCTATCAGCCCCACCCTAAATGCAATATACACCTTCTGGAAAGCAGTTAGTGAGGTTTTCCCTTCTTCTACAACGGGGGCTCTTCTCCAGCTGCTTTGAGGACATTTTTGTCTTCTCCAGCATCAACTTATCCCCATTCCCTTGGGCCAGTGCTGGCCCTCCCATGTGCTCAGGAGCAACCGGACCCCTCCGAAGTTTGGCCGGATGGACGAGACCACGACGGGCTCCCCAGTCCCCTGGCCACCCTCGCACGGTGGCTTCTGTACATTTAATTTGTCTCTTAAATGCAGGTGAGCAGCCGGGCTGGGTTCACGCCCGCTCTGCACAGCCCCGCGGGGACTCTCGCTCCTGCCGCGTATCCGAGCGGGATGCATGGTATTTTTTCCCAGCAGCCGCCAGAGCTGGTGCTGGACATCTCATTTTCATCCATGGGGAAATTTGTAGTCCCTGATTGCTCCCAAAACAGCAGCCAAAGCGCAGCCCGCAATAGCAAAATACACAGGACAAATTTCAAGCGACTGGTTTTTAGTGGGGAAAGTTGCACTGACTCGGTCACCTGTCAAACGGATGCTATCAAACCTCTCCGAACCCTGTTGCGAATACTTTTATTTCAGCTTCACTTAATCCTGTTACCAAGCAACTTTAAGCGAAGCAAAACACAACGCTTCCACAGAAATGAGAGCACGCACAGGGCAATGAAACCAGTTTCTTTATAATTCCACGGGTTTTTTTGTGGTAGGCTTGCCGGTCCTGCCTTCTTATAGTTATGTTTCCATGGAGATTTAGGGTTTGGGGTTTTTTTTTTTCCATCTATAAATTTTTGTCTAGGAAAAATGTGAATGTTACACATTTGTTTAAGATTTCTGCACAGATATAGTCTGGTTGAAGCGGCAGTTGACTTTCCTGAGTCCGGGACCACAAGGCACGTCTGCTGGGTCGCTGTGGGTCCCGGCTGCCCCACCGGTGTGATGAGCCCGATGTGCTCAGGAGGTGCTGAGCTGCGGGCAGGGACCCCGGCGGGTAATCTGAGGACACGCGGCCAGGTCCCCCGTGCTGCTGAGCTAAAGGGGAGGCACGCGGGAGGCATTTAGGGGGTCACGGGGAACGGGGACACGGCTCTGCTGTTGTGCACACCCCGAGCAACTGGGGGTGCTTGGCCCCGGCGTCGGGGATGCCAACCCAGCCGGGGGCCGACGCGGGAGGTGGAGGAGCGCTTGCTCTGATGTGCGTCGTTTCCATGGAGATACTGAGCAGAGGATGCCGTAAAAACTAGAGACGAACCTCGACGTCTCACAGCGTCTTCTGGGCATGTGGGTGCTGCCGCGGCAACCCTCCTGCTCCTGGAGAGCCTTCCTCCCGAGGGAGACAAAACCCCGTGGTCTCAACGTCCCCTTCACAGAATGAACATCTGTGCCTCCTCCCAGATGTTGTGCTCGGTGCTGCCCATACCCCTTAAGGATACTGTCCCCATGAGATAGTCCCCGTCTTTGTGCCCCCGTGATACACTTCGGTGTTGAATTGTGCTTCGCAGAGTGTAGAAGACGCACGGGTGCCTCTTCCAGCCCAATGAGTTAAGCAGCAACATTGCTCCCATTTTACAGATGGGGAAACTGAGGCAAAGGACAATGGGACTCTGGGGAGAACCGAAACCTCCCAGCTCTGTGCTTACTTCTGCGCAGTGCAGGAGAGGGCTTATTACCCAAAATAAACCTTCAGGCCACCTTCTAATAGAGTCGTGATGTGAACCAGCCGAGAAAATACCATCTACTTTGCTCAGATTGAGCCACGTGGGATCTGTTTTGGTTTCCTCTAAGCAGGAGTGTCTTCCACGGAGCTGCCGGTGCCACCGGCAGAGCTGGCAGGTGACGGCTCCAGCTAGAAACGACCCATGACTCAGGCTGTATCTTCAATTCCCAATAAATGAGGGTCGAGCACAGCTTCAGATGTTAATTGCCAGAGAGAAGTGGATCAGTTTGGACATAATAAGGCAGGGGGAGAAGGGTAGCTCCGTGCCTTTGGCAGCATTTCTTATTTTAATTGCTGCTTCTTGCATATTCACAGGGATGAGCTTTGTAGCCTGCACCCAAGCATACAGTCAGCTGGAGCTTTATTAAGATTTTTTGAGCGATGCTCTAAGCAGAAAGCCCCAACAAAGTCATGGAAAGCCAACGCCAGAAATAGAAAGCTGTGCAATCTGCAACATATAATACTCTGCAGCCAGCTTGAAGCACATGCTGAATTAATCCCCAATTTAATTAACGCTACTCTAATCCTTCAGTGAAAAGAGCAGCTCAGGATTTGTTTGGAAACACTGTCCTGTATACAGTAATGTATATTAATGTATTTAAAAATGCAATCATCAAGGAGTTTTTGCTCTGTTCCCAACCGGGGATGCACTAAGAAATGAGTTTACAGGCACTGTCCTCTGAAAAGTGGGATTGGAGAGGGAACGAAGATCTGTGGTTGGGCTTCCCCACATCACAAAATTAGTTTAAAAACCGTAAGGTACGAACCAAACCCCAAGTCACTGGAATTTATTTGTAAAGTTTTTCTGGCGTCTGAGCCAATCAAAGGGTTTTCAGGGTCATTTTTCACCCCGTTGATGGGTGATTACAAGAAACAAGCTTGACGAAATAGCAGCGGCAGCCTGGACCGGTGCTCAGCCCCGTGCCTCCGGGAGGGTACCGCTAGAAGCAGCCATTCAAAATCACAGAATCACAGAATCACAGAATCGTAGAGGTTGGAAAAGACCTTTAAGATCATCGAGTCCAACCATAAACCTAACACTATGATGTGTTAACCTAACACCATAAACCTAACACCATAAACCTGCGTAACACCATAAACACGTGTAAACCTAACACCATAAACCTAACAAAATGATGCTGAAACTGCCAAAACCGGCACAACCATGGCCGGGACGTGTCTGCCTGGATGTTCCCCCCCCCGGTTGCACCTCTCTGGTCTCAGGGTGGCAGACGGGGTTTGCCACAGAGCCTTTTTGGCTTTGCTCTGCCCAGGGACGTTCATCTGAGCAAGCTAAATCCACCCAAAACGAGATGATCTCGTGCTTCTGGCTCCTATGAGAGCTTCCTTTTCCTTACGCCTGTAGCAAATTCTTAACCCGCACTAATGCTTCTCAGCCCCAGCACGGAGCTTGGAAACGTTTAAGGTGCAGCTAATGAGGACTGGTCCAGGCATGTTCTATCAAAGGGTTTTGTAGCTGGGCTTTTAATTTTCCTCTCTTAGTGGAAAACAGCTATTTTGTAGAAAGTGAATTTTTAGGAGAAGTGGCCGTTTTTCAAAGCCAGTTTCATGTTTATAGTTTCATCCTCGCACGTGTTTCTTGCAGGAGAAACAATGAATGCTGCCTGGCTTTTGGCAGCTTTTCTAAAAAAAAAAATGCTGTTTATTTTGCTCTTCTTGTTATTATCAATGATGAAAATTAATAACTGTGGGTTTTAAAAGCAAAGTTTCTTTACAGCGTAGAAAATGCCTTCTCCTCCCCATCCGTGATTACAACTGGCTACACGCCAGGATTTTCTGTTTCAAATGACAGACCCTGTTGCTTTTAAGTCTCTTATGGATACTTGCAGGCTATATCTTATTTGCTTGATATGGATGTACAGGGGTTTATCTGCAGACAGGGCAACAGCACCCGACTGTGGGAAATACGTGGAATTAAGTCAGAGCTGAACAGACCCAGGGCAGGTGCAGAATTGGGCAGAATAATTTCAGATGGAAAATGTTTCGACAAAACGGTTCCCGTTTCCCAACGAGTTAGACTAAATAGAAGCTTTCTCCTCCAACTTGTCAGGTAATTACTGAAGGAAGCATATGGTATCTCCTCCGAAGTGTTGGAAGGGGATCAACACCAGGCAAAGCGATGGAGCCGGGTGGGGTTGGTAGGAGTGGGCGTCGCGGGGGGATAACAGGATTGGGATTGAAATCGGAGGAGTTGGTGGGTGCTCGGGAGAGGGTTTGAACCCGTTCTGGTGGTGCTGAATCGGTCGCGGAGCCGAGGGCTGCTGCGGTGCTGTTGAGCAGCGATGAGGTTGGATGGGGACGCTCTGCATTGCCAAAGCTTTCAGGGAAAGCTGGCTTCACCCTCGGCGCTGGGGTGTTTTGGAGGGTCAGTGCTGGGGAGGTGCTGGCAGGGAGGAGACCCTCAAATGGGACCACCGTGGGTGGACAGATGCAGGGCTTGAGCAGACAGCGAGAGGGCTGGGACTTGTCGACATCCATCTGACGTCGCTTGGAGGGAGAGGAGCCCAGTTACGGCTGAGCAAGGCAAAGGCAAGGCAGGTTTTTGTCATGGTGGGTCCCAGTAATAGGGTTGCGTTCCTTGCCATAACCCCCATCACGGAGGGTGGTGGGGAGTGATTCAGGTCACGGTTGTTGGGTCTTGAGCAGAAGTGGAGGCCAAGGGCTAGGATGGTCAATGCCAGCCTTGCTCCAGGAGGCTTCAGCGTAGGGAAAAGCCAAAATAAACTCACGCTCTCTGTGCTGGTGTCCCGTAGAGAAGATGCAGATCTCAGAGGAGATGCACCCATGCTCTGCACCCACCGTGTGCCACCCCATGCAGTTAGCAATGCTGCATGCCCTAAAGCATGACATTATTTATATACCAAAAGCACTTTTGTCACAAGGAGGCAAACATATATAATTACCTTGCGTGGAGCATTGCAGAGCCAATGCACAGGCAGGCAGATTAGCGTGGGCGCAAGAGGCATCAGTCGGTGGGAGTGTGTGTTCAAGAGGGAGCCTCGCAGATCAACACGTCCCTGACTGGTTAAAAGTCCAACTCCAGCTGGCTGGAGCTGAGCCCCGACCAAGCACGTGGAGAGCTCGCCCCCCCGCCCCAAATTTCGCAGAAGTATGCAAGGCCTGGCGAGGTAACCGTTTTAATAAATCCTGTTTATGTCCAAATTGTTTTCCTGTGCCTTAGATAGAAAAGCTGGGCTTTAAAAGGTTAAATATTAATAGCCTGCTCCCGCTGCTCAGTCTGCAAAGGCTGCGGAGATAAAATGCTTGAGATGTGGGGATGCTGCTGGTAGACACATCGCTGCGGGTGCAGAGCGTGAAGTCTCACGTAGCCAACATGTAAAGCAGCCTCGCTGCCAGAGTGGAGCTTTTTCAATGTCGTTTGTTCCCAAAAGCTGAAGGAAATGTGTGTGTTGGTTTGTGGTTGGTGGGGAGGGTTTGTTTGCCCAGAAGGGGATGAAGGTGACGGCAACATTTCTGTCCCGGGGTTTCTGGAGGTCTCTGGTCCAACTGTCTTGGACCAACACTTGATCATCTTGGCCGTGACTGAGTGTTGGAGCCTCAGAGGGTGGTCAGCTGTAAAGGAGGTAGATCCGAGCACTGTGGATGCTCTCGTTTAGCCTGACAAATCCATGCATAAGCCCATTCCCACCCGTGCAGTCTCTGGCTTCGTTTGCCTTGGGAACTACCAAGTCCCAAGTCCTCTTGGGAGAGGAGGGCTGATCCCTTTGCTGCCTGATGGAGTCAGCAGAGTTGCATCCTCTTAAGCGATGTGTTTCTGTAAACCTCATGTCATCCAGTATCACCTTATTCTTCCCTTGCCCTTCTCCTCTGTCCATATCACCCCATGCTCTGGTGTCTTCTGCTGTTGTCTCCTGCTGCAGCCCCTGGAGTAACAGCTCTGCGGCTGTGATTCCTTGGCGCTGAGTTTCCGATGCTTCGGATTGAATACAGTGCTGTTAAAAATTGAAATGCATCATAAAATAGTAGAAAAATATCAAGGAATAGTAAGCAAAGAAAAGAAAGAGTGACTCATCTTTAAACAGAAGCTCTTCGGATGTAGACGGCATTGCTGGCCACAGGCATGGTTCCATATTAGTGGGGAACTCAGTTTTTAGGCCAAATTATGCATAGTTAACAACTAACTTTGCAAATCAGCCCTCCACCCTTAGTCCCATATGCTCCCTCTAGTTTGTTGGGATGTGAGACTGTAGCAGCAACGCTAAAGAGAGGAAGGTGATGCACCCCAGCTGCGTGAAGATGCCTGTGTGATAGAGGAGCCCAAAGTGCTCATTTATCACACTCGGGTCTGATTTGCATCCCATTAATTCTGCTTCAGAAAGTCTCTTCCGAGCTGCTTTTAGCTTCTAGTGGAAGAGGGGGACTGACCTCGAGTTACTTGGTATTCAGCACAGATTTGGGCGTGGAAACCTCGCATCACCCATAACTTGGAGATGTCTGAGCCCATGCACTGCAAAATACCTTTGTCCGGCTTGGAGCAACTTCAGCTGCCACAAACATGAGCTCCTTTGAATTTAACACATTTTTATCATTATTTAATTGTCTACGTTGTCTCCCAAGTGGCCTCAGGCTGCATCAGAGATGGGGCAGCGGACGCGGGGTGCACCCTTGCTTTTGGCATTGGAGACCTTGCAGATAGTAGGGAAGGAGGAGTTTATTTGTTTTAGTAATATGGGAATGCATTTAAAATTCTGTAACTAAATATCAGCTAGAACGTAGATGTCACCTCCTGGTTTCCGTAGCTTGGAAGTACGGGCCGAGCTGGAGAAATTGTGCATCTCTGTGTTCCAGGGAGGGTGAGCCTTTGGGATGGGCAGCAGGGTAAGGGCCAGGAGCCTGGCCGTGCTCTTAGTCCCGATGGGCAGCAGTGGTGATTTGGGCTGAGTCCCGGGTGTGCTCTGCTCACGGCAAACGCTGCTGCTGGGTCTCCTTCCTTGATGCCCAGAAGTCTCATCATCCAGGTGGAGCGCTCCCAACTGCTTATCTCCTGCTTTTGAGCAGCAGAGATTGACCAGATATAATTTTCCACAGAGGGACAAACATGCCCACGCTGGTGGACACCATCCTACGCGTCACAGCCCGCTAACCTCCCCCCTTCTTCTTCCAGAGGAGACGACGTTCGAGGCTGGAGTCAAAGTCCAGATCCACAGCCAGTCTGAGCCGCCTTTTGTCCAGGAGCTGGGGTTCGGGGTGGCCCCTGGCTTCCAGACCTTCGTGGCCACCCAAGAGCAAAGGGTAAGTCCTAAATTTCATTTACGCACCAAGATCCCTCCAGTGGGTCCGTATGAGAGGTTGCTTCTACGTACCGATGCCCCTTGAGAGGCATCTTCATCTTTAACAGCTATTTTTATGCCTTGCTTCAAATCGGTTGGGATGAGGGCAGCTTTTCCAGCATCGCTTCCTACGCGTTGCCCACAATCCTTGTCACTTTGGCCACAGAAGGGACTTCATCCTTCATCCCGAGTAGTTTCCCTGCCTCGCTGTTCCCTGGTTATGGTTCAGTTGCGGCCGTCGCTCAATGTGTTGGGTACCTTCCAACCCGCCAAGAAAGGATGCTTTTTGCCAAAAGGCTCTCGCACTCCAAGGATATAAAAAGAGACAAGAGGAGAGTGTTTCATTATGAAAATCAGTGTGAGTCCTTTCAGGTAACACAGAAATAGTCACGTTATTTATTATAACCGGTGGTGGAATGCTCACGGCTCGGGATGCATCACCCTCCCTGAGTTCCGACGGTGGCACATCATCACGGTGCAGATGGATGCGATGTGACGTAGCGTCATTAGAGCCAAATCCTGATTAGGCATTTGGAAAGCCGGCCAGCGGAATAATTTTTTCCCCCAGCTTGGCCCCGGTGCTTTCATTCCTAGCCCTCCTGCTTCATTGCCTCGCTCATTTTCCTCCCTCCTCTTGCATCCACCCTCAAATGAGACATAAATCAAGTTGAGGAAAGCGAACCCGAGCTGTTGGAGGCTTTGCTCTGATTAAACCTCCGTGGAGATCAGAGCCACAGTTGTTACCTCAGGTCAGAGCAACGCGAGGAATTCACCACCAAATATATCGTTAAGGCATCTCTCCATGGCCACCGGGTACCAAAATACACCTGAAGATGCTGCATTTCAGCGAGCCTGGGTGCAGATCTTCTCTCCTTCATTACAGCGCACTTGTGTGTAATCATCCAGGAGGTAACGAACGGTGTGGGCTCCCGGTGGGCGAGCGCCAGGTGGAAACTTCTCAATTAAAGCAGAGAAATGTTTCGCTGTTGTCGGTTTTTATCTTGTGGGAAGTCCGGTGGGCTGGAGAAAATGAGCGGCTTTATTAGTGCGCAGGGCTCTCGTTTGGAGCGTAACGCCTTCGTAACAGCGAAGGGAAAGGGCTCTTCGGGGGTGAGGCAGCAGCTGCTGAAGTCCAAAGCAGAAACAGGCTTGGAAACCCATCGTGGGCATTTTTCACGCCCGTTCTCTGGACACAAAATGCCCCTTCCCTTGCCACAAGCCCTTCCACGCATCCCCAATGTCCTCACCTCCCTCCACAGCTGCTTTCTGCTGCCCTAGGGGACCCGGCAGCGTTCGGCAATGCTTACGCGGGGCACGCTGCGAGGCAGAGAATCTGGAAGGATGGAAAACTGATTGATTACTGTTGGCAGTAATTGCTGGGCACTGAATGCCTTATCCACCCTCTCTCCCGGGGGCATCTCCTGAAGCAGTCTGGGGGTCTCCACACACCGAGGCGGTGACGCTGGCTTCAGCCCTGTGCCCGTAGCTGCCATTGGCAGATGCAGCGCAGAGCAGTGGGGTCTGGATACGGCCCTGGGGTTAGGGCCAGCGGCTGGTTATCCCCCCCAACGGCTGCACACAGGAGCCCTTCCCATGCCAGCACCTGGCAGGCGGCTCGCAGATGCTGGGTTACCGCAGGGAGGACAAGCGACTTGCCAAAGGCCATGGAGGAAGTCAGTGTCAGAGCAGAGGTTCCCATGTCAGACTAGCTCGAAGGAATAAATTTTTTACGCTGAGGGTGGTGAAACACTGGCACAGGTTGCCCAGAGAGGTGGTAGATGCCCCATGCCTAGAAGCATTCAAGGTCAGGTTGGACGGGGCTCTGAGCAACCTGGTCTAGCTGAAGATGTCCCTGCTCGTTGCAGGGGGGTTGGACTGGATGACCTGTAAAGGTCCCTTCCAACCCAAACCATTCTATGATTCTGTGTCGGAGCAGAGGGTCCTGTGTTGGGGTTTTGCATTTCCATCCCCAGCGTGCACATGCCTTTGAGCGAAGCCCTCTCCTCTTTTCTCAGCAGCAAAGAGCAGGATTTTTGTTTAGCAAATTGTCAGCTGCGAAAAATACCTCTGGCAGAATCAGCACCCCCTTAGTGAGACCACATTAGCTCCGGAGAAAAGCTAACCGCGGAGATGTCGAGGCTGGTGGTCGAGAAGGGCATCGCCAGCCGTTTTCGTGGCACTTCGCATGCCCCGTTAGCAGGCAGGCAGGCAGCGCTGGGCAGGGTATCGTGTTGAGCGGTGCAGCCCCCTGATGCTGAAAGAGTTTGGCAACACCTCCTCGAATCGAACTTGCCCGGCAGCGCAAGCGGTAATTGGAAAGATTTGTCTTCCTTAAACATCCCAGCTTCAGCAAGATTTGGGAGCGTGGCTGGGAGCTAGAGCCTGTAGCGAGGATCTCAAGGACTTTAAGATAGAAATAACGTAAATGCTGGAGACTTTTAAGACAGCTGCTGTAAATCTTCCCCATCCCATTGCCAGCATTAACTATTTCATTATTTCTATTAAAAAATTAGATTTCGTATCAGGAAGACAGCCAGCTGAGAGAGAGAGGGAAAAAACCCATCCCTCCCCAAATCCCTCCTTCCGGGCAGGGAAGATGTAGACGATGACAAGAAAAACAGATCTGGGGGGACTCTTAGCTCGAGCGCGTCCCCTCTTCTGCAGGTTTTGCCAGAATTTTGGTGCTGGGAGAGGGAAGGGCAGGTTTCTGCTCGGGGCCAGGGGTTCTGTAACTGGTTTAAAATTATACTGTGGGCTGCGACACCTTTACCCAGGAGACCCGGAGGGCTCTTCAAGCCGCCTGCCTGGAGCAGCATTCAGGCTCCCCGGGCGATGCTGCCCACCCCGATCCCTCCTCTCCATCAAGTCATTTTTTAACCTAATTACAACCATTACAGCATACACATGCTACTGCCTCCTCGAATTACCCCGCAGGGACTGGGCATCACCCACCTTCTCAAGCCCTGAACGCACATCTTTTATGCAGACCCCTGATTTAGTCTTTTCTACTAAATCTCTACATCTGGGGCAGGCACGTGCTGCTTCTTCAATAAGTCAGAGCAAAAGGTGGAAAAGCCCATGAATATCACCCGGAGGACTGAGTCCGGCCAGTTATTAGGGTCCTAAACCATGTGTTTTACACCATGAAACATAAATGAAACGATCCTCCAGCTGCAGAAGAATAGAAATAAAGATAAAGAGAAGGTTGTTTCATGTCTCCCAGCTCAGAGCAGCCTCTCTGTTAGTTATAAGCACTTTTCCCAGCAATAAAAAAAAATAGGTGTGGAATTGGGCAGAGTTGCCTTGGCGCGACGGTGGGAGCCGTGCGGTGTCTTTGAGACAGGCTTTGGGGTGAAGGGGATTTAGTCGTGGCTGGGTTAGAGGCTCATGGCTTTATTTGTGGCTCTGTTACTATTCCCTGTGGCCACGCTCAAATCTATCCCTTCGTCCCCCCATCCCAGTCTGGAAATAAGAGTATTTACTGGGCTTTACTTACTGATTTCCTGCCTTTCCAGGTATGCAGCTGCTTAGCGCAAGCGAGGACTTGCGTCTCGGTGCCGGGGTGATAAATCCTGGATCTTTATACCGAGAGCTTTCCAAAAGCCCCTCGTCGAAAGCAAACTCTGGCTCCGTGATGGTGCGTGATCTCATTAAATCTCCCTTTAAAATTAGCTGTCGGTGTAAAAAAAGGAACAAAATCAGTTTTCCTCCTCCTCCTGTAGTGGCTGAGCCCTCTGATGCCTGCAGAGTGACACTTTTAAGATACATTTACTAGTTTGGGAACTGCATCGTTAATGCAGTAACGATGTCGTGCTGGTTTGCACTAGTAGCATATAAGAGGGACTTTGCAAGCGTATCGGTTGTGCGTGCTGAGTCAGCAAAAGCAATCCTGCAAAGGCAATGCCAGCAGGAGGTTTCCTCCATAAAACGTGATTGTTTGGTTATGTAGGCCAAGCCGGTTCTTTGCTGCGGGCTCGTGCGTCAGGGGAGATGCTTTCTGCCTGAAATCTCAGACTGAAGCGGTCCCCTGAAGTTGGAGGGGAGCTGGGACTGAGCTCCCTAAAGCCACTCAGGAGGCGGTGCAGCAGAAGGCAGCACAGGACGGACAGCCGCAATTAAAACAAGAGTGTCTCGACGGAGGTTGGTGGAAAACATCCTCTCTGGGTGACTTTCCGTACGCCAGGGCAGCGGCAGCGTCTGAACGCAACGTGAAAGGAGCTGGAGCGGTTTACGTGGACGTGCAAGGCCATAGCCGCCGTTTTCTGGGGTTTTCACACCGTTTTACACGGGGAGAACCGGACGCAGTCCCCGTTGTGCCTTGCAGCGAGAGATGCTCCAGCCTCGCAGGGGAGCGGTTTCCATGGCAATTGCTGAGTCTAATGAATAAGGTTTGTTTTCTCATGAATGGGCAAAACCCTGAGCCGTGCAGGAGCTGGCTCGGGGCACGCCGTGCCGTCACCCTCCAGGCGGGTCCCAAGGGAGGGCAGGGCCACCCCGAGTAGGGCAGTGCCCTTCAGCTCCTGCTGCTCCTGGGTTTGGAGGGATTCACCTCAGTTTTTCCCTTTTCCTGGCTATTTTGGGTGAGCCTGGTGCTGTAACAAGCCTCTCCGGAGCCTGCAGTATGCCCCCAGAGCCCTGCACCGGACCATGGCACCAAGGCACGGGCGGACACCCTGGAAATGATATTTCAAAGGGCTGATCCCTTGGAGAAGGACAAATTCCTCCTGGATTTTGCTCCTTTTAATCCCCTTTTTCCAGCTGGGTTTTACAGCATCGTCGCCGCATCTCGGCAGCGTCGCCCGAGCCTCTCCCATAACGGATGGGATCAGATAATGTTACTTCCCCAGCTTGGCTGCTCCCTGCTACGCCATCGGCACAGCGCGTTAGAGAAGATGAAAAGCGCACTAAAAATGGCAATTTCTGCCAACTTGGCAATAAAAATTTAAGAGGCTTCAATTAAGCAACAGGTTCGAAGATGGAGCAATATTGTTTAATAGGGCTCTAGTGTGCCTTGGAGACTCATCCCCTTGTAACGCTTGCATGGGACAGAGAGCATCAGCTATCAACAACTGCAGTATCGAGAAGTGTAATTACAGAGGCAGGAAAACAGGACTCGGGGTCTGGCAGTGATCACTCTGAAGCCCGTATTTCCAAACAGGGTGTAGGCAGTGGCATTTGAAAATTGGGAGCAATTACATAGCATTTCCCATGTTTCCTAACCCTCGCTCAGAGCATCTTCTCCTACCTACGGTCTTACACCTCCTCCTGGAAAAACATTCACTCTCTGATTTCTTTCTGTTTCCCTCAATCCCACACACTCTCCCAGTTGATTTCCTCCAGTGTATCATCAGTCTCTGAATTAATTCAACAGCAAGAAGCACGCTGGCAGGCAGCGGTGGCCAGCCGCATAGAAAACTTCATTGCACAGGAGCGGTTCAAAGCCGGAGACGTAAGAAAACGATTGCACGGCTGTTTTTGTAGGGCAGCAGAGTGGTTTTGCTTGGAAAACAGCATTAGGGGTGAGTCAGCCCGTTTGTAAAAGGATGGGTTTGGAGGCAAGGGATGGACATGAGTCAGGGCCGGGAATGGTGTGTCTGAATGGGGAGAGATTGGCAAGGGCTCACTTAGGAAGCGGGTCAGCAAGAGAAAACATCAGGGATGTAGATGAGGTAACGGTCGGGGTGCTTCTGCTGACGCTTCCCTGTATGACATGGATAAGAGGATTTTTTAAAAAAGATGGAAAGCTGCTCGCTGAGGACAGGAGAGCTTCAGAGAGCCCAGCTCTCCCTGCGCACCCCCCAACTTGGGCACCTGTGTGAGAGTTTGGCCAATGTAGTCCCAACAAATACAGCCGGTGGCGTCCGGCAGAATGAGGGGGGAAGATATTTGCTGGCTATAGATACGCCAAGGAGGTGAGCAGGAGGGAGAGGGTAGAGTTTATTGCAATTTAAGTTTATTGCAGTTTATCACAATGCTTGTGAGCAAAGGGTCCAGCTCATGTAGCAGGGTGCTAGAAGCGATTTGTAGATGGTCGGCGCAGCAAACGCCAGGAGCAGCCGTCCAACAGGTCATGGGAGCAAACCCAGGATGAGGCTCAGAAGGGGCTGCTCTCGACTTTTTGGGGAGCCACAGGTTTCAATATTGTTATTTGATTTGCAAAATTATTTCCAAGGAAATGGGGATCTGGAGGAGCCTGGAGCTCCAAAATCACATTTTTCTTCTGGTGCCCACTCGCCTCCAGCACCTGGGGACTCGTGGGCTGTATAACTTCCCCGAGCTCTGCTCAGGGGGACCTTGCAGGTGCTGGAAGGGTTAAGCTCTTGTCCTTAAGGACAACTTTTTTGGCGCTTGCGTGAAGGGAGCAAATGAGAAGGAACAGCCATATTGCACCCACCACGGCAAAGGTAGATGGCAAATAGACAACTTCCAGCATCATTAACCGGGAGATGGTGCCAACAAGCTGTGTGTACACCCAGCTTTTTAAGCGTTTTACAAGTGCTGAAGTTGCCCGGGATTGAAATTCTATTAAGTTGATGCTATTTGATGTCTCATTAAAGAACAGAGGTTTCTGGTTATGATTTCGTTTGGAGCAAATGCAAACGCACCCCGTCTAGATTTTGCGACGTTCAGGGAGAGGTTTGCGTGCCTCCTTGATGATCGCTGCCCGAAGTTTGGTGGCATCAGGTGGGGACACACGATCGGGTGCGGACACATGGGGACATCACATGTCAAGGAGGCAGGAAAGGGGCTGAGCTGTAGCCAGGAGCCCAGTCAATGCGTGATGCAGCCCCAAAGCCGGATTCGTCACAGAGCCCAGCTGCAAACTGGGCTGAAACTGCCCCAACCTTGTGCTGGAAACATCTTTGCCACATTTCCACATCTTCCCTATTACATAAAATTAAACATGCAGAAAAACAGAGATACCACTTAAAATAAATTAAAAAAAAGACCTCTCCAGCTGCAGACAGATGTTGGCAGTTACCGGGGGGCTCAGTGCCAAGAGTAGCGTGCAAAGGGCAGGAGCGTGGCCAGGAAACGGGGCTGTGGCCGGGAGGAGGCTGTGCTGAACGCCCCCGCCGCTGCGACCCGCTTCCCCCCACGTTTGCTGAGAACAGCCTTTCCTTTCCTTGCGTTTTGGGCAAGCAAGATCCATCCTGCTTTTAAGGAGACAAGTCAATTTGTTCCTTTTCCTTTCAGCGCCTGCCAGTTCGTAACTGATTGTCGTAATCCCTAATAGCCGGGATCAAGAGAATTTAAAAAGCATTTCATTAATTAATTAAGTATTAATGATTGTGAAAGCACAAAGACGTGAGTTTGTCAACCTCAATTAGAGGCTGAAGCTGAATTTCTGTAAGTGTGAGACCGCGCAGTGTCGGGGAGGGGTATGTGCAGGCAGCCCTTGGAAAGCTGCCACGGCAGAGGAGCAAAATTAGAGCTCAGCGTTACTCTCCTGCAGGAACCGAGGGCAGAAACTGTCCCTGCTGCCTTTACCCCTGCTTTTCCTTTTGCTTTTATGGGTTTTTTTTCCCTCCGGCTTCAAAGAGAAGTAGCTTGTCTTTGGTGGTAGCAGAGCAGGTTGGAGTGGAGCAGCTCAGCGTCCTTGGGCAGCCTCCGCCGGTCCAGCACCAGAGCCCTCCCACCAACCCCAAATTAGCATCATCTGGAAGAGGGGAAAGCGATTCTCTCAAGAGGAGGAGACGTCCGCATGGCTGCACGCCGCCGAGGAGGGGCTGCAGGGTAGAGGAATCAAATCCAATTAGCATCTCTCCCGCTTACGTTGTTTCCGTGGCCGCGGTCTGCGGGATTGCTCCGTCAAGCGCGCTCCTGTTCGCTGGCTAGCGAGGCGGGCTCGGCTGCCCGGTGAGCTCTTCCAGGCGACGCAGCGGCCTTGTTAGCATCGCGGGCAGGAAATTCAAATGTCAAATGTCTAAAATGAGTTGCTCGGGCAGCTCTTGGGGGCTGAGCGCTTTGGATGCAAAGGCTTTGCTTGAGGTTGCAGCCCCAAGAAAGCACACGTTTTGGCGAGGAGGGGATTAAGGAGGGATGCTCTTACGGATGGGTTCACCAGTGCATTAACCCCAGGGCTTGCAGGGCGTTGGGACTCCTGTGCCAAGGCGGAAGAGGCAACGGGAGCAGGCATGGGGCTGTTCTACAGGAGGAGAAGCCACAGGGGCTGGAGGAAAGAACCTCGGGATCCTGCTCCATTGCACTTCAGGGCAAGAAACCTGCCGTGGGCTGCAAAGTGTTTGGCCCCTTGGTTTAAGTCTTTGACGGCAAAGTGCGCTATTTGATGGGTAAAACCATAGCTGGCTCTGGGGCTGGATAGTCTCCTCTCTGAAGAATAACGGGGAGCATTTCAGAGGATGCGACCCAGCGGTCCTGGCGGTCACCTTGTACCCGCGAGCGATGCTGCGGTGGCTGCAAACACAGACGGTAACAGAGCGGCTGCCTTCAGAGATAACTGGAAATAAAAGGTCAGGATAAGAGCTGACTGCATCAGAGACTTGGTACATTGGTGCCTGCTCACCAAAACCACCTGGGAAAGGCGAAGGGAGCTTTCCTGGGACCAAATTACCTTTGGATGTTGAGGCAGGATCTGGGAAATGTGGCTCCCCTATTCTCTACAGAGCCCGGTCCCTAATGATGTGCCTTCTCCCTCCAGAGAGGTCCCGCATCCGTATCTGGCTGCTGATCAGTCGAGAGTTTGCTTCTGATTACAAATTACAGAGCACAAGGGAAGCAACGAGTCTTTCAAGCTGTAATTACCACGGAGGCTCCAGGTAATAGTCCTTGATGAGCCCCTTGGAGAGAGAAGAGTTCATTGACTTGCTCAAGGGAGGGAGGGTCCAACGTGCCATCCCAGGGAGGTTTGTCGCTCAAATCTTGCCCGGAAGGAAGAAGCACAGATTTGCCCGTCAAACTTCAAATGAACCCTTGCCGTAGCGCTGCTTCCCACCGAGCTGGCGACGGAGGGGAAGCGCATGGATTCCCGGTGCCGGTCCCTCGGGTGTGGGAGATGCTTTGGTTACAGCCGCTGCGTCTCGGGGCTCTGCTCGGAGGTACGGCCAGCAGCAAGAAGTCCCGCCCTGCGTTACAGAGACATAAGGGGTAGGGATTAATATAAAACAAGGCAGCACCGAGGTGCCTGTGTTTGCACCTCACAGGGCTCTGCTCCACGGCCAGGAGTTTCAATGGGGAAATTTCCTTTACAAAGTAAAAGTTGGAGCTTCCCTAGAGTCCCCTGTCAGCCCCAGACACGACGTGCTTTTCTGCAGAACAGGGAGAGCCTTTATACTGCAGAGCAAAAAAACCTCCACGGGTGTTAAATGTACCAAGAGGCTTTTGCTGCTCTTAAGTATCAGCGATTCAGAGAGTGGTGGGGAGAGCAAAAGTCTTGGCATGTGGCGGGGGAGATGTGGTGCGCCTACGCCTGCGTCCTTAGGAAGCCAAAGAAAAGTGAATTGCACTTGCACACTTGTGCGTGTGCGGGTGTGTCGTGGTTTAGCCCCAGCCGGCAGCTAAGCACCACGCAGCCGCTCGCTCACTCCCCCTCGGTGGGATGGGGGAGAGAATCGGAAGAGCAGAAGTAAGAAAACTTGAGGGTTGAGATAAAAACAGTTTAATAGGGAAAGCAAAAGCCGTGCATGCAAGCAAAGCAAGGAATTCCTTCACTCCTTCCCATGGGCAGGCAGGTGTTCAGCCATCTCCAGGAAAGCAGGGCTCCAGCACGCCTAACGGTGACTTGGGAAGACAAACGCCATCACTCCAAATGTCCCCCCTTCCTTCTTCTTCCCCAGCTTTATAGGCTGAGCATGATGCCCTATGGTATGGAATAGCCCTTTGGGCAGTTTGGATCAACTATCCTGGCTGTGTCCCCTCCCAGCTTCTTCTGCACCTGGCAGAGCACGGGAAGCTGAAAAGTCCTTGACCAGTGCAGCAACAACTAAACCATCTCTGTATTATCAACACTGTCTTCAGCACAAATCCAAAACATAGCCCCATACCAGCCACTACGAAGAAAATTAACTCTGTCTCAGCTGAAACCAGGACAGGGTGTGTGCATGGGGCTGTGTGCGTGGCAAGGCAACACATCTCCGAGGAACGCCACGCTTTTGGGGAGATGCAAACCAGCTTTGCTTCGCGGTATGGGGGTCGTCGGTGCTCATGGTCCCAGCTACAAAACAGGCCATAACTCCGTTAATGACGTTGCATTGATTAGGGTTTAATTCATCATTCAGCCGCGCACCTCCTGCAGACGTGGTGCCAGTTCACAAGCACCGTGGCCCAAATCCAATGCTGGCTGAGCAAAAAAGTGCGTAAGCTAAATATCTGATCGCGACTCCATCGTTCTCTGATCCCGTCACCTACATTCAGAATAAAATTTAAAGGGCTTAAAAGATTTGTGTGTAGCTGTGCTTGGAAGAGAGCTGATTCCATCTGAGACCGCGATTATTTATTCTCCTTTATCATACAACGTGCAACATATGGGCCCCTTTCTCCACCACGGATGACTAAATGATGGCATCTGGTACTCTATTATATTGCAAGTGTAAAGCAAATGAGAAAAGATCCCCTTCAAACAGCACTTTGCTATTGTCACAAAGACGCTCTTGATATTTTCATTCCAAGGTGCTGCTTTGCTGACTTTCAAAACCATCCCATTCAGAGCCAGGCCTTTTTCTCGGAAGATGCCGAGGTTGCTGGGAACTGGGGTTTTTTCCCCTAATGCCTCAGCTGGTCCCCGCAGATGGGATCCCTCCATCACCTGCTGCATCTCCGCACCCGTTGTGGATATTGTCTGCTCTTCAGATGGGCCCCGCTGAGCACAGAGATCGGTGCGTGTCGCTCCGAGCAGCTCAATAGCTCTCGCTGCCGTCGCTTTTCAAAGCAGCTTGGGCAGCAGCACGGATTGAGGCAGATTTTGGGAACGCCAGAGCTCATGTCCCTCCGCGAGCAGCCCAGCACCCGTGGGCGATGCAGGCTCCGGCATGCATAGCTAGCGTCCTGTTTCTTTGCACGTGCACACCAGGACGCAGAGGCGCTGAGCAGACCACGCGGATCTGCCGTGGCTGAACGCCACCGCAAAGTTTTCTGTCTTGTCGGCACTTGAGACCAGGGATGACGCTCACGGGAGCAGGGAAGGGAGTCGGTGATTCCCTGCTTCCCCGGCTGGTGGAGGATCCAGAGCCAAAAAAGGGTTCACCGTTACATGGAGACCCCCTTCACCCTTGTGCAGGCAGGGCCTGAGCTTTTCTCGGGTCTGTCCTTGGGGTCATGCAAGGGAAGACCTTGAACTACCATCTCATCATGGGGAGGACCTGTGGCTGGTCTAGGAGATGTCTATGCCACAGGGCTGCCGTGTCCATGGTTCCAGCTGGTCCCATAAAACCTGCATCGGCCTGTTAGAGACAGAAGTTACTGGGAACCAGTATAGTGCCCATAAAGGCAGCAAGCAGAGTGCTGGAGTAAACAAAGCACCTCTGGATTCCTGGATGGGAACTGTTCCTGGCAAAAGTTTTCCTAGAGAAGGAATTACTTTGGCTTGGCTGAGTTGAGAGCTTGTCCAGCCCCAGAGGGCAGGATCACCCTCTGTGAAGCCTGGCGTCCTCCCCAAACTCTCCCTTAGCTTCCAGGTTCCATGCCCCTCCAAGGCAGACTGTTTCCATACCCAACTGTCCTCGCCACAAGACACGTTCATCCCAACACCTCATCTTTCTCTTCCTGGCTCCAATTTAAGCCCATTATGGGTTTTTAACTACTGAGTGGTTCATAAGTCAAAGCCATGGGGAGATTTGCGAGCACCCCAGCATTGCAAGCTGGTGCACAAGGTGAACATCTCACAGGATGCATTGGAGAGCTGGAGCTCTGCTCTTGCAGGAGATCTCCCAGGGAAGACCTAGAGTAGAGCACGGGCTCCAGACGCCTCACGCCGTGGTAGTTTTGTTGTAGTTACCCCAGATTCATGCCTGAAGGATTCATGGGGTCGTTATTCATACAACAGCATCTGCACTGTGGGTCATCTGCACTTTGTGGGTCATCTCTTTTCTCCTCCCTTTCCCACATCTCCAGAAGAGACCCAAAAGAAGCACCATAGAGCCTTGCCACTAGGTCCTAGGCTCACAGTCCGTCAACATATGTTTACATATTTATTTTAGGATGTGATTAATGTTACTACAGTTTTTAAAGGAATGTTTTTGTTAAGCCAACGTGCTTTGCCAGCACAAAATGTTCTGTGTTTGGAGCAAAGCACAGCAAATTGGACGCTGCTTTAAAACACCAAGAAGGAGGGGTTAGGGAAATGCTATTTTCTGCTCTCTAGCAAAGAGTAGTGCCGAGCATTTAGCAAAGATAAACAGGGAAGGCTGCCAAGCTGCAGACAGAAGAGGAACAAGGTAGATTTGGCCGTGGGGGCCAGAGAGTCACTGTTTTTCCTCCAGCATGTTCTGGGCTCTGAATTAAGGTTACCGTGGTGGATTGTGGAGTCCTACTTATCTTATCTTTGCATTTGTGTTAAATAAAGTGGTAACAGCAGAAGGGTTTGCATTGCACTAGCACCAAGCAGAGCAACTTATGAGCCTCACGCGAGGTGGTGTGCAAACGGGGGAGAAGACGACAGGTTCCTCATCGTCATGGGGTGCCAGGAGAGTGGATAACGTGTACCTAGCTCCACGGGGCTCTCCCTGAGCATGGGTGTTCGGAAAAGGACATGATTGACTTGTCTGCCTTCTCCGAGGCTGCAGCGAGGTACTGCTCTGCAGCCCGGCACCATCTCCCGTGGTAGCACTGCTCTGAGTAGAGCCGTCCCTCCATGGGGAGCATGAAGGTTTGGAGGATCCTTGTAGCACTTGTACGCCCTTTCCTTGGTATTTTTCGCCTTCTGCAGCAATCTCTAGTTGCTGAACTGTTCTTGGTCCTTTCCATGTGCTTCCCAAGTCCCCGGCCCTCTCTGAGGGTTGTGATCTGCTGCATTTTTTATCAACAAGAAAAATGCCTGAAGAAGGGAACGGTGCAAATGTGGCAGCTTTGCTCACACCGGCGTAATCACAGCCATTGACAGGATCTCACTGCCACCCCTTTCTGCTCCTCAATGTCACCAGTGCTGTCTGCATTGTCCCCATGAGTGGCATGTAGTAGCACAGCCTGGAGAGTAGAGTAAGCCGGAGATGGGAACTGTCGACACACCGGTGCCAACGACCCCATGTTTGCTCTCACCAAAGTCGGAGATGATTTGCAGGTCAGAGCCTCCCCTTCAGTCCCTGCACGGGCAGGATTTTTCCAATGGTGCAAGAAAGACCACAGAGCTGGTCTTGGAGAACCTCTGGTGCTGCACGTCTCCAATGCACCATCCTGCTGTGGCTCTGCTCCTGGAGATGCTGGGCTGGAGGGACGTAGGAGAGCAGCTCTGGAGCAGAAGAGCTTGCTAAAGGCTCTCACTTGGCAAAAATCATGCTGTGACCTTTCCTTGCAACAGCACTGCTTGGTCTCCTTCTTAAAAACATCATTAAAATTGTGCTCTGGGGGCTCCTCTGTGGCAAGAGGAGGGAGATGCTGCGCCCCACTCCTCGCTGCCGGTCCCCAGCGTCCCCTGACACCCCGCTCCTCCCTCTCTTGCAGCTGACGTACCTGCCTCCGCCGTGGGGTGAATGTCGCTCGTCGGATATGGGCTTAGACTTCTTTCCCGTTTACAGTATCACGGCTTGCAGGATCGACTGCGAGACCCGGTATATTGTGGAAAACTGCAACTGCAAAATGGTTCACATGCCAGGTGAGCGTGCCGGGGGGACAGGGACCCCCTCCCTCCACCCAGCCCGGGTCATTAAGGGTTAACGAGCTGGAAAGGGACCAGGGATTAAAGGAGCTGGGAATACTTTTTCCTAAGGAAAGAAGGATGCTAATAGCCTTTGCAAAATGCCCTGAAATAGGGGCAAGAGGTGGCAGAGGGACATGGGTCTGCTTTCCCCTTATTTAGCCCCGGTTAACACCCCTGGGTGGTATTTCCAGCAGCCCCCTCCTCGGTTTGCAAGAAGAGGCCCCCACGGCAGGCAGAGGTGAGGCAGATGCTGCAATACCTCTGCTGCCCATCCCCAGCCTGGGTTCACTTCGCTAAAGGGAGGGCCTTGCGGTCCCCGCAGAGAGCCCAGCGGCCCCCAGCTCCCTTGCAGCTGTGGGTGATGCCCACTGATGGATGTGTCCCTTCCGTGCAGGGGATGCTCCCTTCTGTACCCCGGAGCAGTATAAGGAATGTGCAGAGCCTGCGCTTGGTGAGTACCAAGAGATATCCCTGGGTACCATGGGTGTCCCAGGCTGGAGGGACTTCCAGCAGCCTGTGTCCTCCTGGCTGGCAGGACTGGGGTGATCTAGAGCAGCTGCAACCTGGCGATGGGTTTTGATGAGACCCAACTTGTTGGGAAGGGCTGGGTGCACCATGGGATTATGTTTCTTCTGATCCTACATGGGACATGGGGCTCCGTCAGCGCAGAAACCCTTGGGATAATGATAACCCCCCAGGATACGTAGGAGGCGAGCACCTCTGGGTCTGAGTTTAGGTCCGGGTTTGGGATGGAGGGACCCGTTCTAGGTCTAGATGGAGGAGACTCAGTCACCACGTGTTCCCCAACCAGATGCTGGTAACAGAGTGCAGCCTCCAGCAAAAGGCGTCTCTTCAAGATGGTGGGGATGGCCATGGAATGAAGTGGGAGAGAAAGGGTCAGGACTGGGTTTCTTGCAGCTCTTCTGAGATGTGATTCCTTGGCCCCTCTCTGGGTGGCATGACCTCTGCTCCCACGTCTGTTGTGTGTCCCTGACTCCATGAGATCTAACTCTGTGACCTTCTCCAGGTTTGCTTGCTGAAAAGGACAGCAATTACTGCATCTGCAGGACACCCTGTAACCTGACCAGATACAACAAAGAGCTCTCCATGGTCAAGATCCCCAGCAAGACCTCGGCCAAGTACCTGGAGAAGAAGTTCAACAAGTCAGAAAAATATATCTCGTGAGTGTTGCAGAAAACAGATCTCCTTTGCTTTATGGGAGGGAAAGTGTCTGTAAAGCCCCATTGCCTGTTTAAACCAGCCTGTGCTAAGACCAGACCTTGCCAATGCCTCCATCACCAAACAGAGGTATGTCCTCCAGGGAGGCTTAGGGTGAAAGCCTTGAAGAGATGAGGTGTAGGTTGCTTTCTTCTCAGTAGACGTGTTTCCAGACAACTGTATGTTCCTTCCCTGGCCTTGTCTTCATGAGCATACTCCATACCCACCAAAGAAAGTGCAAAAACTCCTCTTTTGACAGGGAAGCCCAGTCTTGCTGGCCTCTCTACCTAAGTCTGGGCTGTGGACCTCAGGCAGCTGCTGTCTTGGACCTCTCCCAGCCCTGGCCACATTATTGCCTTGCGGAGGCAGCGAGAGTTATTCCATATTAAGCATCCTTTGGACTCTTGCGGTTATCGTCAAAGTGAGATCCAGAGCTCAGATCCTGAGAGATCTTGGGGAAACATTTTCCAGCTTTTGCTAAGGCTGCCAGAGTCCTAACGGTGCCCTATGGTCTTGGTCTCCAGGAGGTCCAAGTGTCTGTGGGTTGCTGAGGACCCCAGAAAGAGAACAGTCAGGACAGAGAGGGGAATAAAGCCCCAAAGTCCCATTTTTTTTTCTTGTCCCAAAGCGCATGAGGCCGCTGGTGGCTGAAGGGCTGATGCTGTTGTCCTCTTTCTACAGAGAGAATATTCTTGTGCTGGACATATTTTTTGAAGCACTCAACTATGAGACAATTGAGCAGAAGAAAGCCTACGAAGTGGCAGCCCTACTTGGTAAGGAGGGATCGGGAGCGCGTTTTGGAGTCTGTGTGAGCCTTTGCTCAAGTCCGTGTGTGTTTATGGGACAGACAGATGCCACGAGTGGGTGCACAGCTTATGTGCATTGCCTTGAAAATCCCAGCAAGCTCCAGCCACCTTCCTGGCCAGCACACTTTCAACGCCATCCCTTATTTTCCTTCCAACACCAAGCCATCCCAGGAATCTCCCAGGGAGCACAGCTAGTCCGTGTGTCGCCCATGAAAGGTTAACGTGAGCTGCTCCATCTCAGCTTGCTACCAGGGCCCTATTATTTGGAAATCCCAGGGCCGAGCGGGTGATGGATGCTCTCTGCGGTGCCCCCCATGCTGGAAGGGTAGTGTGTGGAGGAGGACAGCTCTTAAAACCATGCTCCAAATCTGTCCTCCTTTCCAGGGAGGCCAGCCAGGACCCTGACCCTTTGGGTGGTGCCCCGCAGCTTGATGGAGAAGGCGGAGGAGTTGTTGGGTTGCTCAGGCTCAAATTGGGTCAAGCTTTATGGGTGCTGGCTACAGATTTGGGTGCTTGGGACCCATTGGGTCTTCGGGGTGGAGGTGTTCGGTCAGGAGAAGCAAGCATGCTCTGTGCCCGTGCTCAGCCTTGCAGCTCCCCCATGTGCCACCCTGAATCCCCAAATCCCCCCTGGGACGCAAGGAGCGATCGGTGCCTTTGTTTGAAAGCTGGAGCCGGGCCATCCCGCGGGGCTGGATGCTGCGAGCCTGTCCCGCGACGGGGGACGCTGCGGGGAGCAGAGCACCCCATGTCCTACTGGGTGCCCCCACGTCACCCCGCAGTGGTAGCTCTGCAAAACATCCATGCCGTGAGCCCTTCTGCACTTGCTGGGGGTTCCCCAAGAGGGCTACAGCGAGGAAGAGGAGGCTGGTGATGAAGCCTCTTCGACATAAGCCTCCTTATTTGCACAACCTTGCATGACCCTCCTTCCCAGGGCACTGCGGGCTTTGGGCAGAGTCTCATCTTCCCCCAGTCCTCATCCCCTTTTGAACCAGCACTTTGCCCCCAGGCACCTTTTTTCCTCTCTTTCTTCTGTCTCTGTCTCATGGACACCCACAGCAAAGGTCGCGTAGCCCCTCCACCCGCGGGTGCCTTTCTCTGAGCAGCGACACAGTTGAAACGTGGGCATTTTGCAGCAAAATTCATGATGTTTGTCTTCCCTGAAGCACATGGTTTGGCATAGCACAGCACCTCACATCAGGAGTTATCTTCCCAGCAGATCCCTGGAAGTCTCCTCTCCCCAAGGTGCCTCCTCCGCAGCCCTTCCCCGGCCCTGGGGCATCGCAGGACTCAAGCAGAGACAGCCTTCAGATGCTCCCTCAAAAAAGCAGGCCGTCTTCCCTCTCCCTTTCCTCTCTTTGGCAGGTTTGGGTTTTTTCTCAGCTCCAGGGGACGTTGCCTAATTCTTCTCCAGCATCTTGCTACTTCCCCCGCCCAGTTTGGGAATTGGGCTGTGGGATTCCTGGGATGAAACCTGCTGTCTAACTCTGACAGATGGCTTCCTCGGATGCCAGTGTGTGTGTTACAGAGGTATTGCATCCTCATTAGGCTTCCAGCCGATGGCCTCCTTAGCGGGAGAAATGCTTTGGTGGCCAGCAACGTCCTTCCTGGGATGCTTTTCATGCCGTGAGAGCTGTTGGTGTTTCTGGGGGTGATGCATTTCCCCACTCTTTGGGGACAGCAGCACCCAGGGCAGCTGCACCGCGGTTGCACGGGTGCCTCTAAGAGCATTTACTCCAGGGGTAAAAGCCATCTGCATGTTGTTCTCTCTCCTAGGTGACATTGGAGGCCAGATGGGGCTATTTATCGGTGCTAGCATCCTCACTATACTAGAGCTCTTCGATTATATATACGAGGTAAGACCCTCGTCCTTGGCCTTATTCCTCTGGCGGGGTGTGGGTTTGCCAGCCTTGATGCCAGGCTGGGATGGTCATGGGCCACCACGCCCAATGTGCCCACGTGGATTATTAATTTTAATTAACGATACTGTATAACTAATGCTCTACAACAGTGCCATATAGCCGGTCATGGCTATGTAGCGTGGTGCGGAGGTCCCTGCATCAGCGAGGGCTCTCCATGTGGGGGGAGCTGGCATGCAGCCGTGGCATGGCACGGCCAGGTTCGCTTGGCACCCTGCCTCTGCTAACGAGGTTTGCTTCTGGCTTGGGCTAATTAAGCACCACCTTCATGTGGCTGTGCTGCTTCCCACCCTGAAGCTTGCACTGCCTGGGGTGTTGGCTGGGGACCTGCTGCTGCACCCTCCTGTCTCCGTGCCCAGTTGGGCTTCTCCCAGCAGCACGCTGTTAACGTCTTCTCATAAAAACACCGTTAATTAATGCCTGAGCCCCAGTCCAGCCGTAAGGTGAGTGAAGCAGCGAGGCCAGACCTCGTACCGCTGCTGGGGGGGTGGAAAAACCCTACTCCTTGTTATCTGCTGTCTGCAGCTCTGCCAGCAGCCCTGGAGCAAGGAGCTTTCTAGGAAGCACCGAGACGAGCTTGAGCGTGGTCCCGTGGCTCTGCCGTGGCTGAGAGCAGCTGCTCCGGAGAAGAGTGCAAGCCCTCTTTAATGGGAATTATTGCAATAAGCAGTCCGGAGGGGACGTTGCTTTCTGGCAGCCCCCCCTCCTCCTGCCTTCTAGCAGCAGCAGAGTTACGACCCTTGTGTATTTTTAATCTCTTTTTGCCTAAGCAAGTTCCCCCAGTGAATACTGATGTCTCAGCCCAGCAGCACAGCTCAGCATCTCAGAATCACAGAATCACAGAATCGTATAGGTTGGAAAAGACCTTTAAGATCATCGAGTCCAACCGTAAACCTAACACTGCCAAGCCCACCACTACACCATGTCCCTGAGCACCTCATCCAAACGTCCTTTAAATACCTCCAGGGATGGCGACTCAACCACTTCCCTGGGCAGCCTCTTCCAATGCTTGATAACCCTCTCGGTGAAGAAAAATTTCCTAATATCCAGTCTAATATCTAATCTCCCGGGGGGTTCGGCTTTTCTATGCCACGGTGCCAACGCAGGCCTCAGCGGTCCCATGCTGTCACAGCCTGCCGGCGGGCATCGTCCCTCCAGCGTCCTCTGCCGCTGCCCCTGCGAGTGCAGAGGCAGATTCCAGCTGCCCTCTGCACCCTCCTGCCATTTGGACTTTTTCCACCTCATTTTTTCAACTAAATGGGCCACGGTCCAAAATAACCCGCCCTGGAGCATCCTCCCCCCCAGTCGTTGATTTTCCTTCCCAGTCTTCATCGCCGCATCGCAGAAGGCTTCATGTTGGGGGTCAAGCTCATGATTGTTGTTTATAAAAGGGGAAACTGAGGCAGGGAGAGGGGCTGCAGCTGGATGCGCGCTGCTGAGGAGCAGCTCTCGGTTTGCACCAAGATGACCCCAGGGACCCAAACGTGCAAGCGTGTGTCTCGTTTTATAGCAGGAAAGAATGAGTTCATGGCTTGGCGTGGTTTCAAGAAGGATGCAAACATCTACGGAGACAGGCAGTTCCCAGCCCGTTTGGCACATCCCAGCCCAAGGTCCTTTGCCCTTGTCCCTGGGAAGGTGCCTCCTGCTAATTCAGCTCATCCATCCATTGCCTGGTGATTTTAATGCAATCGCTTTGGGTCCCCTGCACCCAAATATGCAATATCTTAGACCTGCATAGTCCAGCACTCTCATAGCCCTGTATCGTGATGGGACCAGGGATTTTTAATCCCATGGGATATTGCAGTCAGGGGGCGTTCGTGGCTCTTGCATTAACGTGTGCCAGGCCAGGGGGGTGCACAGCGGTGTCAGGCAACCACGGTCTCTTGTCTGAGCTCGCTGGGGCATCTTGAAAAACCTCTTAATGTTATTAAAGTTGGGATGCTGGCTTTATGTTTTAAGACAGTCACTCCCCATCACAGTCCCTTCTGGGCAGCTGTTAGCACTTGCTGGCATTATTCTGCAATAAAATATATTGAAAATTACAAGCATAAAGCTCATAATGGCTTCGGAGTGCAAACAAAACCTGCGTCTCAGTTTATATCTCAGGCTGAATGCACACAGTATTTCATTAAAATCGCCTATTCCCAGCTTTCTTGGGGTTCTTTCATAAGAAGGTAATAAGAAACCTCTCAAAGTTTGGATTTTTCTTCTCTGTTTTACTCCTTTGTTTGACACCTGCTTAGAAAACTTGGCAAATAGTTTCTTGCTGGTTTTTTTTCCTGTTTTCTTCTTCTTTTTGGGCAAACATGGCTTAGGAGAGCATCCTGTCTCCTTGGAGAGGCTCCCCGAGCACACCTGGGGATGCACCAGCAGGTTCACCCAGCTATGCCCTATGTGGGGCATCTTCATGGCCACCCGTGACAGATACTTAACCCAGACACACCAGACAGGGAGAAAAGGAATAAAATGTCTTAAACGATGCCTAATCGACATGGTTGATCTAATCTGCTCAGCGTTTCATCAAGGTGGGGTTCGGCGCACCTAAAACTCATTGCTTTTTCAACCAAAGCATTTGTAAACTCTATGAGATTGCCAGGAAATGGATACAACTATTCTTTTCCAGAGGATAAGAATTTCCTCTGGAAGTTCTTCCTCCATCGGAGGAAGTATTGACCCTAGAGATGAGTTTTTTGCATCGTTCGCTAAGCGCAATCCTCCTCTTAGTCCTGCCCCAGGACAGAGTTGTGCTTCTGGGCTCACTGGGGTCCCAAGTCCCCACCACGCATCTCTGCATGCCAGCCAGCATCCACCTCACTTCCTTAGGAACTGACCCAATTTTTCACATTTTTAGCTTTCTTCTTTTTCTTTCTTTTCCCCCGGGTGGAAGTTTTTCAGAAAAACACGCACTTTTCAACCTTTCTGGGATTTCCCTTGAAAATACATTCTTCAGCAGCAGCAGCTGCCAGGGAAATAATGTGGCTGTGAAGGGAAATGGTGCTCACATAGCTGACATTTTTCAATAAACCCCCAAACGTATTTAAAAAATTGAGGCTTTGGGGTTTTTTTCCCATGTGAAGAGTTCGGTTTTGACACATGGGGTGGTTTTCTTGGAAAGATTTTCTCCTTCTCCATACCCTTTGGAGGGTGTCCTCCAAAGCTAGCGCATGCCCTGGGGCTGCGGACCCAGCGCCGTTGGGTGAGGCTGCCCCGTGCCTCCTGGATGCCCGTGCAGGCAGGGCAGATGTGCTTGCCTGTTCCTGCCCACCTTAACCCAACCTCCCTCTTTTGCAGCTGATCAAGGAGAAATTATTAGACCTACTTGGAAAGGACGAAGAGGAAGGGAGCCATGATGAAAATGTGGTAAGGAGCCCCATTGGGAGAGAGGAGGACATTTCCCTGCGGTCGGCTCCGTAGGCAGGCAAAGACGCTCGATACAGATGCAGCATTCGGCCCTGGCTTGAGTTATTTCCAAAGGATTGATGCTATGGCTTGGCCAAAGAAAGGAGATAGCAGCTGGGGAGGGACAGGGAACATCCAGCGGCTCCAGGGTAACCCTGTCCCCTGCTCTCTGTCCGCAGAGCACTTGCGACCCCATGCCAAATCATTCGGAAACCATCAGCCACACTGTGAACGTGCCACTGCAGGCCACCCTGGGAACGCTGGAGGAGATCGCCTGCTGACACCGTCCGACCGCTCCACAGTGCCAACACCTAAGGAAGGAAAACTGCACAGGAAAGCAGGGACCAAGCTCAGGTTTGCAACGGGGGAAAAAAAAAAAAAAAAAAGGAAGAAAATCGCTATGCATTAAAAAAAAAAATATATATATATATTATATATATACTCTGCCAAAACCAAGCGAGAGGCGCCTTGGACTTGACTTGTGTTGTCCTTTCCTGTGGGGGGGTTGTCTTCAAGATGTGAAGGCAGCAGCTCATTTTTGAACTGTACAAAACAAAGAGACCACCACCACCACCAAAAACAAAACCGAAGCCCCGCCATTTCACATACTGCCAAATGTATAAAGCACTTGCATGCCAGTTCTTTTTATGGCAATATATTCCTATCTGTCTTTATAAGCTCTGTTCCTCTTTACAGTCTCTGATTTTCACTACAAGAAGGAACTCGCGGGCCCAGCCATCCCCTGAAATCACCATTACTAACGTCGTAGGCTGAATTAGAATAAAGAAACAAAAAGTCGCAGCTCTTGGATTCTTCTTACGTTCTTGTCCTTCGTGTCAGTCTGTGATGAATCTTAAGCTAAGCCGGGTCCCCCGAGGCCGGGCCACCGCCGGGGCTCCTCAGCGCTACCAGTCACCCCAAGGTGAGCATCCCTGGAGAGGGGCCGGACCGGGTGGCTCTCGGTGGATCGTCCCCCCCAGCTGCTGTGTTGTGCTCCTCCATCTGCACTGCCTGGATAGTCCGTCTGCGGCGGGTGGGCACGGGGCGGTGGGTTTCTTTTTTTTTTTTTTTAATTTTTTTTTTTCTTTTTTTCCCCCCGTTAATGGATTCTGTGCTTTCTCCTCGTTCTCATGACTGATATTAAAGCTGGTCTTGTGGAAATGGCCAGGCTGTGTCATTTCTGCCTTGCCCCCCACCCCAAGCTGGAGCCCCCGGTGCAGCCTCAGCACAGGGTGAGGGGCAGGCGCCAGGACAAGCCCATCCTGGGGGCTGCCTGGGGCCGTTCCTCACCTCTCGCCCCCCCTTTACCCCTTCCACCACGTCCTCACACACCTCCTGATGGGGCCATGGGCCGTGATGCCATGGCCACGCTTAGCCTCTCGTGCTCAGCTGCATCCCTGTCTGCTCCGTGATGGTGGGGCCAGCTCTGATGTTGTGCATTGTGGTTGTCTCTTGGAATCTCGTTTATTAGCGACCAGGAGTTTAAGTAGAACCGTGTCAAAATGATGCTGCTTTACCCCAATAAAGAGAAGGCGAGTTTCCTGGAGCTCCAAACCCTGCTGGTTTTGTAGCCTGGAGGAATGGGAGCAGGACGCGATGTGTGGGTGTGTTTGCACCTCTGCTAGCTCATGGCTAGCTCATGCTGCTGAATGGCCAGTGACCGTGACCAATGTGGTGGCCACAGCAGGGAGACTCACAGCTAGACTGTGGAAAGCTGTTTTGGGAGAGCTGGGTGTACCCAACCTTGGGAGGGTTTTAAACCAGCCACAGGGAGTGGAGGTCAGCCCAGATTTACCCACAGGGGATGCTGCAGACAGGAGGTGTGTTGGGGTCTGCAGCCACCTGAGGGACTGAGGACATCCATTTGCCCTGGAGAAGGTGCAAATCCGTCCTCCAAGCCTGTCTCGCGTGCCCGTGTTCATGCACAAAACCACTTTCCTTTGGGACAAATCCTTCTGCTGCCCAGAGCATGGTGCAGAGGGCTTCCAGTCCATCACTTGTTCTGGAGTGGACTGTCCCCCAAGAGCAATGTCAAGCAAGCAGCCAGACAAGGGTGGTCAGGGTAGGTCCATGTCCTGGACCACCTAAGTCAACAAGAGCTTCCCTGTGCTTGGACAGAAGTCCCAGCTGAGCAGCCACACAGACAACCTCAGTGCACTGCAGTGTCTCGGGGAAAGGCAAGTCCTGTCTCTGCAAAGCCCAGATCATGTCCCCCCCATCCCATGCCACCAGCCTGAGCCCCACTGCCCTCCCCGCCACGCCAACAGCAGAGCCTTGGAGCAATGCTCCCACATCCGCCACTGCGGCTGCCCAAAATAACCTCTGCGGAGCAGCATGTTGGCAGGGCAGCCACAGCAACGGGCTCTTTCCATGCAGTAAGCTCTGTTCCTTGGAGCTGCCATGCGTCCTTCCCCGGTTGGAACCGTTTTGGCTCCTCTGCCTGCTTTTGGTGTGGCTTTGGCTGATTGCACGGTAAGCGAGCCTTGCTGAGGCAAGAACAAGGGCCGGGATTGCAGCCCAGCCTTCCGCCATGCTCACTGTCCACCAAGGGCAGGCTGAAGCCCTTCTCTTCCCTTCTCCTGCCCTTGCTCACTGAGCCCGAGCAGCTGCTTTGAGGGTGTCCCACCTGTACAGACACGGCATGAGCCATCCAGCATTGCCCGTGCAGCCATCACAGCAGCCCGAGCTATGAGCAGCAATGCCATGTGTTGTAACGCAGCCCTGTGGAGCTGTCCCAGCACCAAAGGCTGGAGCCCATACCAAGCTCAGCCTCCCAGGCAGTGCTCACGGCTTCCCCAAGCCCATAGGACATGGTTCTTCTTGGCTTTTCCTCCAGCAGCTGAGTGGGGGTCTTCACTGGCTGCTGCAAAGCTGTTCCCTGGTCAGCGGGGTCCTCCTTCAAGGAAACACGAGCCGTGGCACCAAGGAGCCACATGGACACAGCCCACAAGCTATTTAGCTGCAATCTCCTCCTCCTTGCCTTGCTCTACAGCAGAAGGTAGTCTACAGCCCCTCAACATTTTTCTCCCTTAGACAAAAATAAAGCCAGTAAGGCTCCCAACAAAATACCTGGCTTGTGGGCTTGAACACCCCCCAAAAAACTTCACCAAGCAAGGAGGCAGGCAGAGTCCTTTCAGACATTGAGGAGCAGCAGACAGGTTTCAATATGATCCTTTCCAGGCTGGCAGAAAAGCACTTAGAGGGGGTGTGCTCGGATGTGTGCCCTCCAAAGGGTTAAGGGTGGCAGTGACTCCAAGAGTCATTTCCATGAATATAAATTTCCCCACTTTGCAATTTATTAAATCTCCATTAGGAGACTTTTGGTAGAGTCATTGGAAGGCTTTGCTGAAGTTCGGTGAGGTGGGACACCACGGGGATGCCCAGAGGTGCTGTGAAGAGTTTTGCTAATACCACCTATAGAGGAAAGCCACTTGAACGGGGAGGCTGGCACAGGGCTGGCATCTGTGATTGCTCCTGAAGAGCACACTCTTCAAGGGACTTGCTGAAGAGCTCATTTTGTGTTATCAGTTTTCATTATCTCCTGAGGCCTGGACGCTGGCCACACGTTCATTATCCACAGGATGCCCAGCAGCCGGCAGCTGGTAACAAGTGCTCATCAACAGCCTGGCCACAAAGCCGCGGAGCTGCCAAGCTCTGTCTCCTGTTGCCAAACCCCTGTGCCAGCCTGGTCCCTGTTGTCCCTTCTGGACCAGTGGAAGGAATTTGTGCCAGGCCTGGCTCAAAGTGCAACATCTCCAGGCTCTTAGCCACGTCCGTTGGGTTGCACCAGCTGTCAAAGCCCAGCCTGGTCTGGACTCCTCGTACAAACTGGTCTTTCTATCCCTTATGCTCATTAATGGCTGGGAAGGGGGTTGTCCCTATATCCATGGTGGACCTTTGTACTGTATTTCTTTATGCTTGAAGGAGCAAGACTGTCTCCACTTTTGTTTGGGTTGGAATCCAAGGGTGAACTTGGGACTTTACAGGATCCAGCCCCCCCAAATGCAAAGGCAACTCACTGACAGAGTGTGGGTATCAAGAGGGGATGGGGGGTGAGCAGTGAGACACTGCTGATAATGCCCATCCCTAGCAGATAAGCTGGTACCATTTGACAGCTAAGGCTGGAGGAGATACTACCAAACTGGGCAAATTTAGAAATCTCAGCTCCTGGGCTACTTTGCTAAATTCATGGGGCAGCCCTTTACTAAAGTATTTGAATACTGAGCCTGTGTATCAACCCCCAAAAAAGCCCCATAGGCACCTTAGGGATCACCACCAAACTGCATTATATCAACGTGGCTGGGAGAGCAGCAGCACAGTGGGTAGACTGAAGGACAGACACTGCCCCGCACTGAAAGCAAGCTGACCCAGAAACCCACCTACTGACTGCCTTGTGTCCTTTTGCCCTGCGAATTCAACATGCCTCAGCCCCTGTGGTGGAGAGCCATCCCACATCCAGCGTTGGGGTGTTATCATGCTTTTAGGAGGCTGCTGTAACTGCAAACACACTGCTCTGGGTCCGTGCTGGCCCCAAGTGCCCTGGAGCACCGGCTGTTTGAGCAGGAGGGCAGCAGAAGGTGGGAAAAGGTGAACTTTTAGCCATGACGTCTTCCATCCCTCCACGTAAGGTGGGTCACACTGGGGCACTCGCAGTGGGTTTGGCAGCTTCAACACTGGTGGATTTATGCTTGCTAGAAGGCCTGCCCCATTCCCACCTCCTACCACGGGATCTGCCCTTGAGGCTTCTCCAGCAGCGATGCTGACGAGCCATGCTGCCCGGCTCGCTGCAAGCCCGCGGCTCGAAGGCTCCCGATGTGCCTGTTGAGCCCAGAGAGGTAGCGCTGATTGGAGCCGCCTCAGCTCTCAGACAGGCTCTCAGCACAGGTGCTGATTCAAGAGCCCTCTTCCCTTCAGCTGCCTGCCCTCTCCTTCCTGAAGAGCCTATATCTGGGGAGCAGAGGGGATGGGTGGTGGAGGAAGGAGGGGCTGGAGAGGTCAAAACACAGCGTCTCTTGCCGGTGGTCAGTATAACGTATCCTAAATTTAAGAGCCTCACGCTGTGCTAAGGCAGGTCACATCCTTGCGGACCACAGCCATCCCACTGCCACCCTCCCTCCCACGCAATGCGGAGCCTCATTCAGGCAGCAGCTCTTGGGAGGGATGCTGGTGCGTGGCAAAGGGTTCAACCGAGAGCTGCAAGGGCGGACGCGAGGCTTGGCAGGCTGCCTGCCAGCGAGACGAAAGTTCAAGTCATTTAGTTTAACAAAGGAAAGGTGAAAAGGTGGCTCCATCAGTCTATAAATTCCTCTGTGGAGAGATTTCTAATAAAGGGTTCTTTAATCTGGCAGACAAAGCCAGAACGGGGAGGGAGAGGGGGTCATGACCGGGGGAAGCTAAATGCATTCAAATGAAAGAGCCTGCCTGGGACCACGGATGGTCCCACAGCCCCTGAAGTCTTTAAATCAAGATAGGACATCCTTTTCCAACAGATGTGCGGGAGCAGGTCCCCATCCCTGCAGCACTCTCTGGGCTGGCTTACGGAGGAGACCTTGCAGATGGTAGTAAAGGTTTTAGAAGTGAAGACCCCAAAACTCTGCATTTGAGCCTGTTGGTGTCTGAGTTCACCCAAACCCTTAGCAAGCTGGACGTGTACCAAATTCTCCCCGTTAGACATCCACAAGCCTTTCTCTTCCCAAGGAATTCACAACGAGAGCTTGGACAGGTCTTTGCACCGGAGTCACTCCTCCGCTCCTGGCTATTTCTGTGTTTGATGGCTTTGACTTTCAGCCTCGGAGGGGTGGTTTAAAAAAAAAGTCCATGTTTCAATCATTTATCACACTGAAAGCGGTGTGATCTCCAAGACTGGCAGGGAACAAATAATTACTACTAGGTACAAAGTATTTTTCTGTCAAGGATGTAGCATGTCAATTGATTAGAGGCAACACACATGGTGTTGACTCCGGCTGTCTTATCTATCAGCTGCAAAGCCAAATTCATACTGGAAGAAAGGGGACATTATACCACGTCCTGGGGGTGGCCGAGGACATGCCTGCCCGCTCTCTGCACTAATATAAGCACTAATAAACAGCTCAGCTTTCAGGGACTGTTGTGCTCAGTGGCATCTCAATGCCAGCAGGCAGGAGGGCATCAGAGGGTGATGCTGGGCTGAGCCTAAAGGCTGGTGCTGCTGCAAGAGACCACGTGGAGTGGTTGTGGAGATAAGCAATGCACATTGACCCACAGCTCTCATCCTGGCTGTAAAACAGGGGTTGAAGCTGCCGTGAAGCCTCCAGAAGGAGAGCTGCCTTCAGATGGTGACACAGGACCCACAGGGCTTAGGTATGGCCCTTGAAATGTAAACTCCTGAGCTGGCCAAAGGAAAAATTAACTTAAAACACTTGCCTTAAAACCTCAGCCTGAGACTCGTGTCATGCTGGAAGTACTCTGTGCCCTCGCTTTGCTCTCCCCATCCTCCTCCTATCTGTCCAGATCAGTTTTTCCCGTTTTTACCTGTTTTTCTCCTGGTCTAATGCCCAGTCCGCCGTGTGCCCATGGGTGCTGGGAAGTGAAGGAGCTGGTTCGTTCCTCTGGGTTCTCCTTAGCAGGCAGCAGAGATTCACGTCCTGCTGCTTCCCTGCTTCTGCCCGGGGTGACAAATCTTCCATCACCTCTCCCAGTGCCACCACACCTGTAGGAGCTGCAGAGCCCAGGTCTGGGAGAAAAGTCCCATCCTTGGGCTTAAAAGCTCTTTGCAATCCTTCTCTGCTCTCATCCAGCACTGCGCCGTGTCTTACAGCTGTCCATAGTCACAAAACCCCCTCACACAGAAACCTCATGGTGTTTTTCCCTTCAAGATGTCAAAAAATAAGCGAGGCTCAAATTCTGCAGATTGTGAAATGTGTTTTGTTTCACAGTTGCTGGGGGGAAAAAAAAAACAACACAAAAACAAAACGGGAAAAAAAAAACCCAAACAAAAAACCCCACTTCAATCTCCCAATTCTCTCACCAGTCTCCTGATGTTCTCACCCGCTTCCTGATGCTCTCACATCCCCTCTCCTAGCATCCCAGTGATCAAGTATTCAGATCTTGGAGCTCTGAATCAAGTGAGGTGGGAGAAACTTCATGAGAAGGTGCATCGTCCCATGAGGGCTTAGACACTTTGGTGCTGTGCTCGCCAGACGGGAGCTCTTCAACACCTCTGGAAGCTAGTCAACAGCTGGGCGTTCTTCCATGCTCACCCCTGCACTGTATCCCCAGAGCAACACCCAGCAGCAAACCTCCCCAAAATCACGAGATTGCCTTAAACAATCAGGAGAATTTTCTCTAAAAAAAAAAAAAAATAATTCCAAATTGGGTGTTGTTTTCTCTTCCTGTTCCTCCCACCTCCCAAGCGAGAAAGGTGACATTCGCTTCACAGTTTCGAACGCTCAGGAGGAAGCCTGGAAATGTGCAAAGAAAACTGCAATTCTCACGCAAATCCTCTGCTTCCACCTACCCGCATGGCAAGGAGCTGGTGAGACTCAGGGTACGCTCACAAGGGTTGGTAGCACGGTCCCACCACTTCAAAAGCCCATGGCATGGCATGCTGGAGGATTTCCCTCAACCCAGTAACCAGCCTCCTGGCTCTCCTCTAGCTCTTGTCCTCACCAAGAGTCAAAAATCTGCAAGCAAATTCAGCAGGCGCAGATGTGCTGCGTGTGGATGGAGTCATGAAGAAGCCAGGAATTGTAGCTGTGCTATTTTTTTTTTTAAGGATGCAATAGAAAATCATGACTTTGACCCCATCTCCAGAGGAAACGCCTTATGGGAGCTTGTTGTCAGCCCATTTGTCTGCTCATTCATCACTCCCGGCAGCTTTCAAATCCACGAGCCAGTTCCAAGAAAATTTGGCAGTGGGTTCTCAGAAATAATTCAGGTCCTGCGCGTTACATGAGTACCGCTGGTTGAGTAGAAGAGAAACCAACTTGGGAAACCAAGTTGGCAGCTCTGCTGGGATGAAGACAGGCACAGCCCAAGCGGCAGCAGGGCTGATGGACCACACACATGGCTCCGAGCTGCTCCCAGCAGCTGCTGCCTTCTCCTGGAAGCGTTGTCCTAGGAAGCGGGGGATGCACACACGTTGCTGGAAGCAAAGGGGACTGGGAGGGGATAAAGGGCACGAAGCCGTAAGAAATCAGATTTCTTTCATGCCGCTGCTCAAGGAGCAATTACTTTCCAGCAAGCCATAGATTTTAGCAGCCAGAGAGAGCAGCTCCGTGAAACTCCGCACGGCTGGGCCTGGCAGTTTTGGAGCATTGCTACACTGGCAGCTGATTACACCTTTTCCTTTACCGATCAACTCTAACTGGCTCAAAAGAGTAACAAGAAAATAAAGTGACATTCAAGTGCATCCACTCGAGCCCTCCCCTTTAATAAGTATGTTGGCAGCGGCTTCGTTCCTGGGTCCAGAGACCAAGTGGCAGCTCTGCCACTTCTTCAGTGGTGGGAGAGACCTTAAAACTTTCATAAAACCAACTCAATGAAGGCAGCTGAGGGTTTGAGGATGTCCCTGGAAAAGGGACCTGCAGCCCCGGTAGAGAAGGTAGGATGGAAGGAGACTGCATTGCCAATGCAAAACCCCATTGCCTGTTGGGACTAATAGTCCCTTTTTCAGGAAAAAAAAGGTGGTGATTAAAGATCAAGAAAAGCAGCGAGGATTATTGGGGGTTTCTGGAAAAAAAAAAAAAAGAAACGGCCAAACCCAACCTGCTGAGCAAGCACAGACAATGGCTATGCTGAAGTGTGAGATCTGCCAAGCAAAAAGGGCAGCTCTAAGCACTTGATAAAGAATTTGCTGCAAATTAGTCCCGTGCTGGCTTAGAGCACATTTCAACAAAGGGAGAAAGGAATGTAAAAGACATGGCACGGCCCATCCCCGCTACCCGATTCCTGTCTATTTATTGTTGTGATATATCTGTGCAGTGCAAGACGCTTTGCATTCAGCTGCTGAGCTGTCTGAAGAAGGGGACCAGAGGTGATGCTCGTACTGCAGCGGCTTGTTTTCCCCCGCTGGAAAAGAAGGTCGTCCAGGTCTGCGCTGCCGGCGTACGATCCTTCTGCAGATTTCTATCTCAGGTGGCTGCATCTTTTTTGGCAATCGCACCCTTTCCCTGAAAAACAACTTTCCTGATTATTTATTAATATTTGCTACAGCATAGAAAGCCTCCACTGGGAAAGTCTGCGGGCACCAGCCTCCTGCTGCCTGGACCCAGTAAAACTTTTCCTGGGTAAGTTTTTGGGTTTAAGAGCATGGGGATTTAGAAACATTTTCTGGCTCCACTTCTTCCTGAGCTGATTCCATCAGCACGATTTTTATTGAAGCATCTCATCTGTTGGATGTTTCGTGGAAGAGCAGAAACTGCAGCCAGCTGAAGGCTGGGCAGTCACACATCTCTGGAAGACACAAGAGTGTGGAAATTTAGACCATACCCAACCTCCGTAGGGACCACCTTACGATGCAGCAAAGTGGGTTTTTTTCTCATGCATTAAAAAAAGAAAACATTAAAAGGAAGATGGAGTTTTGTGTGTTGTTAATACTCAAGCAGCCTACATCTCAGCCTGCTAGGTGCTAACAAGCCGAGATGGCCCCACGCTGCGCCACCAGCAGCTGCTAAAGAGCAAGCTGGGCTTTAATGTCGCCTGCCTCCTTCCTGGAGACATCATCCTCTTTGCTCTTAGCCACTGGCAGATCCAGGTGCAGCGGCTGTGAGCAGACAAAGCAGGAAGAGTCGGGATTGCTTTGGGCAAGGGCTCAGATGGCCCCAAAGGCTTGAGTGTAGACTTTGCAAGATGCTCCATCAGCTCTTGCAAAAGACTCTCTGAAAACCACCTTGAAGGCATCTGGAGGACTTACTTACAACATCTCACAAAGCTCCCATCTCCACCACGGGATGAGATGCTGGTTGCTGTGGCTGCTGCTCCCTAAAGTTTTGTATGGGCTGCATCTTCTGGACCAAGTCTGGCCCCACCAACCAGGTACTGCAGCGTGAGATGGGGCTGGTTTGGGCTTTGTTTGATCACCCTTCAGGTGGATTTCAGCTCAGAAGGATCTTCTGGTGTCTCCTGGAGGACAGGTAAAGAGCAGGATTTTCAGTGCACAAAGCAGACACTCAACAGTAACGAATAACACACTCCCAAGGCCACCAAAATGAGATATCACAGGCTGAAGTTGCCATGGGGTAAAACATACAAAAGCTGAAATGTCTGAGAAGTCAGAGGAGATGAACACAAGAGAGTGGCTACAAATAGAAATCGTGAATGAACTTCAGCCAAAACATGTAGGAGGGATGGGGATGGCCATGCCAGAAGTCCAGGAGCTGAAGCTGCAGGAGAAGAGGCCGCTTTGCCAAGAAAAGCATTAAAAGCTCACGAGGCTCCATTGGCAAACTTGTGGAAGATAGATAGACACTCTGGGCCACATGGTTGGAGTCATTAGACCAATAAATCACTTTAAATGCTTGGGAAGTCAAAGGCTCCTGTATTTACAAGATAGAAGGGCCTGGAAGTTGCTTGGTTCCAGCTGGAGCCCAGATCCCAGAAAAGCCCAGGGCATGGGAGCAGCCTCCTGGCCATGGGCTGAGGGCAAATCCCTTCAGCTTCGGGGAAAAGATCATTGCATCTCCAGTCTCTGCAAAGGCTTTTGCTTGAAAATGAAAGTGCTTTGGGGGAAAAGCAAATGAAAGGAAAAGAGGGACCGACTTCCTGTTCTCGGTAGCTGAAAATGGACACTATGCTCTGAAATCTGGAAACAGCAAAAACATTTTCCAGCCCAAAATTCTGGATATGAAAGGTTCAGCTTTTGAAGAAGAATAAAGATGTTTCCACATCCTGAGTTAAAAAAACAAATAAACAACACTTAAAAAAAATTTTATTTTGATGGGAGGTATTTTTCCAACCAGTATCCCAGCCTTTTCAGTGAGTGGGCAAAGCCCAGTAGGTATAAAAAATTAAAAAAAAAAAATTCTGGCAGGTTTCTTGCTTCCTGCAGGGAGAGATTTCTGCCAAAAGCCCAGTCCCAGTTACCTCTGCAGTGCGGACGAGCCTTGTCTACATCTTACAGATACTCAGGGCTTGATTTTCGGAGCAGCACATGCTTGGAGGTGGCACATTTCCTACCAAGCCTGAGACAGTTTAGCTCCTAGTGGTGTCCAGAGCCAGGGAAATGGGAGCTGTTCCCCAAAAGTGTTTGTCCAGCTCCTTCTGGACAGGGCTGAGCAGTGAGAAGATAATTTAAGGCTTTTGGGAAACTTGTATGGTCACATGGGTCAGGGCTTGGTACGTGCCCATGGGTCCCAAGGGAGTTGACGTGAGTGTGGTCCCCGTGCAATCCTTTACTGGGTGCCCTGGCTGCAGAATTATGAAATTCGGGACAACACAGAGATGAGAAACCCTCATTATTCCCACATTGAGAGAAAGGATGCAGAGAGGTCAATAAGCACAAAAAATAAGACAGAGATGTCCCAAATGCCCCAGCTGGGGCAATCAGAGCTTGCACCCTCGGCAGACACCAGAGGACCCAGCCCAGAAGAGCCAAGCTTTGCTCATCCACCTACTCGTACAAGGGCTGGTTTCCACAAAGCAAAGACAGACCTTTCTTCTTGGTTTACAAAGGCAGAAACAAAGGTATGAAGCGGAGCCTGCAGGTAGCCTCAGTGCTTGCTGGGAGGAGTTTGTTAGTGAGAGATGCCCAGGGACTGGAATCGATGGAAGAAGCACTCAGTGGGTATGAATTCAAAAGCAAAAATAGCTTTCTACTCGGTCGCATCCCGTGGCTGGCTTGGCCCGGGTTATAAATGATGAGTGCTGGTGTTGGAGACGGCACAGGGGCACCGGGGTCCTGCACGCCCACGACTCAAGCAGAGCTCAGCCCACCAGCAGGGCAGGGCTAGGGGAAATAAAAGAGGGTTTGAAGAGCACAGGCAGCAATAAACAAGGCTTGAGCCAGCAGAGAGGATCGGCAAGAAATTTTGGAGCTGCAACAAGAGCTCCTGGGGAAAGCAGTTCTAAAAAAAATATGAATCCGACACTATTGCTCTGACAACATTTCTCAGGGCTTTAGAGCAAGGCAGGGGGGTGTGGGATGGGGGGATGATTTGCCTCATATCAGAGGATTTACTACTTTTTGCACAATTCCTGCATGAATGCAAACAAGAACTTAAAAAACCCCTCCGTTCAGGTGGCCCAAAGCACATTTCTTTGTGACAGATTTTTTTAACCCTCTCCCTCCTCTTTTTAAAATCAGCCAGCTGCAAACTGAAGGAAAAAGAGTACTGACTGAAAATGTCAGAATAAGTAATAATCTTTTGTTCATGCTTTATCAAATACTTCCCTTTTCTTGGCCAATGCTGTCCATTCAATTGATCCTGCATTCAGAAAGCTTCCTCCTCCTGCTTCTGCCTTTCAGCCACATGTATACATTTCTTATCCAGATGAAGATGCCTCCAAACCATGCTTGGGGAGTCCTTCGAGATATCTGGAAGTGCCTGGCCATCTATCCAGGTTGTCTCCCTCAGCTTCTGAGTATGTGGCCACATCTGCCTCCCATCCAACATCTGTCCTTTCCCATTAGGAACAGGAGAAATATCTGCAGGTCTCCACATGCTGCATCCTCATACCTGAGACCTGCACCCCACAATGCTGTGTCCTGTCTCCAACGCCTGCAGCACCTTGGGAGCTGGAGTTCCTGCTGCTTGCTGGCAGCAGGGATGGTGCTGTAGCTCTCCATGGCTCTGGGAGGACTGGGAATAGCAGACAAAGAAATACTGAAAAAAACAGAGATTAGGACAGAAAATGAGCTGGGGAATGGCACCGTAAAGTGGCTGCCCGTGGCCAGCTTCCCCACTTGGCACCCAGACAAGATCAGCAAATATGCAGAAAATACTAGGGCGTGAGGAGGTTTCCCATTCCCATTTATAAGTGTGGGAGAAGCTGATTCAGTCCTGGTGCTGCAGCTCTCCTGTGAAAAACCTGGACATCCCTTCCCTGCATGGATTCCCCTCCAGCCCCTGGAAGAGCTGGATAAAAGTTTATCGCCCTGCTGACCTGTGTTCCCCACGCTGATGTTTTGGGAAGCGTATGGCCCATTTGCCGCCACAAAGGCAGTGCAAAGATACCCAGCTGAGACAACACGCCCCGGATCCATCACGATCTTGAACGTGCAGATCAGTGGGCTCAGCACCGCTGTGGTCATTTAGCCCACGGGACTGTCTTGCCTTGGTGTTGGGTTCAACTCCTTGGGCTAGCAAGGGTACAGGCTGGGCACTGCCTCCTGCCCGGCAGCCAGATGGGCATCGTCTTGCAAATTCGGGCATAAACAAATAGAGAAAGAGATGAGACTGCTGGAGCTGAGCCACTTCCAACTTGCAAGGCAGCATGAATAAAATATCAACGGGATGCCCCAGCTGCCTACTTCCCTGCACCCCAAGAGAGCAATGCCACTCTCTCAAAAGCACTTAATGCAGCCAAAGAGGCTGCCCGTGGCAGCCAGAGGTGGTTGTGCATGGCTGTCAAGTGGCCTAATTACTGCACATGGCCTCTGGATTTTGTTAGCATGCTGAGATACTCCTCCAGATATACAATATCCCTGCAATGCACTAGTAGCCTACCAGAAAGTCTCTGAAGCACTTTGCTGGCATGGTCCTGCGGTAAGATGCTGGCATGCCAGCTTGTCTGACGGGTCTCAGCTTCGAGTTGCAGCTTTGCCATCTTCCTGCCACCCCCAGCACTGTCTCTTGTACACAGGCTTCTGTTCTCGTCACCGGTGCATCTCCCAGGGGGACCATCCCGCCTCCTCCAGCCAGCTCATCTGCTAACTCTCAACCTTCCCAGTGACCTCTGCAGCATTAAGGCAAAATAAGCCCCTCTTGGGATGCAGCACATGATGGAGATGTGCTGTTCGGCTGATGTAATTGATAGAAAAGCAGAGAAGGTCACTGTTGTGGGTTTGATAAGGGAACATGACAAAGCTGTTACATCTCCCAACCTTCCCTTTCAAGCTGACAAGTCTTGAAAAATTAAAAAGCACATGCGCACACGTGTGTCTGTCACATCTTTCCCTCAGTGTTTGTATGCAAGTGAGAGCTCAAAATAGTAAAGTGATGACACCCTGGTCTGGATCGTTTTCCAGGATGCCCGAACGCCAGCTCTAAGTGCCAGCACTGCTATCACGCCACGTCTGACTCAAAACACACACGAGAACGGAGGGACAATGCTGGCAGCGTGCTCAGGCTGGTGACTCCCTGTTGATTTTCCCTCCTCTGACTCATGGCAGCACCAGCAGGCTCTGCAGCATTTTCTGGGTGCATCCAAGCACAATGGGTTCAGTCTTGGAGTCTCCTTTCCAAAGCCATAAAATTTGTGGTGTTTGTCATTCTGCAATGGAGGGGAAGGAGCACGAAACACTGCTTTTTCCTCCTGCTGTCTGCTGTTGGGGCCATTCGAAAGAGTTGAGCTCAGTAAAACTAAACCAGCCTGTTTGATTTTAGCCTGTTTTATGCACCCAATACTACAAACCTCAGCTCCAGACAAAATGCCTCTTTGAGATGAAACACTCCCCTTGTGGTTTGGTAAGACCAGCCATCCCAACTGCCCCTTTTTTTTCTTTCCAGTTTCTAAGCCAGCCTTTCTCAGGAGGAACCCCTTCAAACTGAGCATTTTCTTTTCATCAGAGAAGCTTTTTCCAGCAGCTACAACAAAACCTTGGGAGACAGTTTTATCCAGCTCCTCCCAACAGCCAGCTTTCTGGATGCTCCAATTTCTTCCCTCTGTCAGCACTGCTTTTTAAACGCCCGCCAAAACGTAGAGATTTTCCAGGAGGCATAAATTCTCTCTGTACGTCACACAGCCAGCTTGCCTACAGGAAGCTGAAGTTTTCCTCCTGTTAATTTCAGTTGCTGAAACTTATTTCTCGTATGGTTTTCCTTGTAAAAAATCTTAATTCATTTTGATCCTGATCGTACCCATCCAAGTCAAATTCAGCTCTTCTCTCATCTTTTTAATATCCTCCTCTGTTGCCTTCTCTCCTGCTCTGATAACATCAAAGAGCCTCTTCCTTGTCACCGCCACGCTCACGCTTCCTCTTGGCATGTCACTTTTATTAATTTGTGCTTTCAGAGGTCTTCTCGTCTCTGCGTCGGGAGGTATTAACTTCAAATATCACAAGCAAGCTGCTCGGTGTGGGGGCTGACAGGCGACTGCCATCTCCTCGGAAGCCCGCGATGCTAAATGTGCATCTCATGTTTTCCCTGGTGAGGGTTTTTTATGTGGTGTATTTTCTTCCTGAGGCACGAGGCACTCTGAAATTTTGCTATCTGTATGTTAGAGAGCCAAAGAGACCAGTGGGGCAGCTGGCTGAGCAAGGGAGAGGAGCTGGTCCGAGCACTTGCAGCACCCAAACCCCAAGGTCCAAACAAATGGAGATCCAGCTGGGTTTTCCAGCATTGGACAGGGTCGTGGGTAAAGACATGGGTGAAGGGACACGATGCCCCTTTTGTGAAACAGTCACAGGTTGCCCAGAGAGGTGGTAGATGCCCCATCCCTGGAAACATTCAAGGTCAGGTTGGACGGGGCTCTGAGCAACCTGATCTAGTTGAAGATGTCCCTGCTCTTGCAGGGGGGTTGGACTGGATGACTTTTAAAGGTCCCTTCCAACCCAAACCATTTTACGACTCTATGCATGCCTGCACACACCGCCGTGGCCGTGTACGCACCAGCTGTGAGCAGAGCCGGCTCGCACAGCTCCGGGCCATGCCCGATCATCCTGCTCAGTGAATAAAAGTTTTCTGGTGCAGATCCTGCAAGTCCGGTGGGGAGGACCAGCAGATGACATTTGGTGGTGAAGTCACGCCAGCGAAGCAGGCGCAGGCAGCGCTTGGGCTCAGAGCAACGTCTGGTGGTTGGTGCTTGCACAGATGGCAGGTTGCAGGCAGGGGGGTGGCATGTGCCCAGATCCGTCTGGGTCGTCTCACCCACATTCAGACCAAGTTCTGCCAGGTACTGACACTTTGCTGGCACAAGTGTTGCTGCACACGAGCAGTTTACACCATCCAGGCTCAATTTTCTAATGATATGCAGTCACGTGCCTACCATAAAGCGCTGTTATTGGCACGTTAATGTCACAGACAGCAGCTCCAACACATGCTATACCCCATAACCGTGGTGTTTACTCACACATTAAATAAATATATGGATACTGGGAATTAGAAATGGCCACTTGTCCCATCAACACATATCAATTTCCATATCATTTTTCCCTGAGGAGCGTCTCTAATTGTTTCCTGAATGATCCCAGTCCTCCTCTTCACGGCTTCGCGCCCCAGGCCCCAGGCAATTAATTACAGAGGTGAAAATTGCATCCCTGTGTTTGCTCAGATTGTTTTAACTTGTGTTCAGATCTCCTGATATCCCAGCGAAGCCTTTCCTAGGCTGTTTTCAGTTTGAGGGGCCACCGGTGGTGGTTGCAGCTGGCTGAAGCTGATGCTTGTCACCCGAGGTCTCAGCACTCTGAGCGAGGATGGGACCTTCATTGCACCTAATTCGTGTTGTCTGGAAGTGCAGCCTCCAGTCTGAGGGTCATGAGGCATTTCCCACCAGTGGAAGGAAGGGCACCTCTAAAAGAAAGTTCATCCTCTGCCCCATCTGCAATGGGAAGTACTTCACCATGGAAGTTTTTAATCTTTTTCCAAGATCTAGAAACATCTCTGTGAAGAGTAAGTCTTTGCTGAGCTCAAATTGGCCCATTTCGTGACCACATGCATATCGTAGCTGCTAACAGCAAGCAAGCAACCAGTTGACAGTATTGAACTTTTCAGAGGGAGTCCAAGGAAGACATGCATGTTACACAAGAAGAGATTGTAGACAAGGCTATAGCTAATAAAGATGAAACAAGATCAATCTGTAGCCAGATAAAGTCATAGTAGTAATATTTTCTAACATTTTTCTAACAAGGCGTTTAATTAGTTACTGGACCCACTGACTATTGGAAGTGCTGCATTCCCCACCAGTTGCTCTTCATAAGCCAGGTGGGATGGCATCTCTGGAAGACCTGAGCTGAAAATGAAATTATTGGCTTGTACCAGGTGTAATTACTGCTGGAAATTTCTTGGCTTGCCCTGAAGATAAAAATTCTAAATTCTCTCTGTTTCTGAGCCAACAGCCAGAACCAAACGGAGGACAGAGAGAGCACCACAGGGAGATCCACCATCTCACACCTGACCTGCTCTGACCTGCGTGGAGCTCAGTGCATGGCATTTAGCCAGCTCCATGTCTGCTCAGGGCTTAGCTGTGGCTGATGCAACTGTTTCTTGCCAAAGCTCGCAAAACGCAGAGGTAATTCCACCTTCTGTAGCAACAACGTTGAGGAGAAACCATCTTGCCAGAGAAGAGGTCCTGGCAGTTCACCCCAACATGAGTGCCCGGCAGAGCCAACATGCAGCGATGCCAGTCAAACCAGCAGGAGAGTTGAGTGTGAACACGTCATCCAAGTGGCAACAAGTGCTGAGCGTTACAGATGAGCCTCTCCGGTGAGCCATTTCATCCTCGTCCCAGCTGAGTTCATTGTGAAGTTGTAATGCCTGGATTAGATCTATTGCAGAGGGATCCAGGTCTCTGAGAGGTCTCAGTGAAGAGGACAGGTCAGAGTTTCCATGCTTCCAGCAGTAGAAGGCAGTGGGAAACGTGCAGAGGGACTGCCAGGAGAGCTGCTCAGACACTTTTTGCATAGGTGAAATTTTGGTAAAAAACATTTTTTCAGTGCAGCAACTTTGAAGCTGAAGCCCCAGAAATGCTCTTTCTGCAATGCGGTGGAGAGCAAGACGTAGCTTGACTATAGCGGCACAGTGCTGCAGGAGGAGACTAAGGCTGAATGTCTTCCTCTACCAGACTAGGTGGAGAAAGATGGTCCCTCTCCCAGCCAAGGCTGGGGTGCTGCTCAACCACATACAACTGTGAATTTTCAAAGACGTTTGTGAGCATTTGGTGATGATGAATGAAGGCAAACTCAGAAACCAAACACCGCTGACTGAACACCGTGTCCTGTTCTGGCCTGATGGTGAGCTGGGGGTAGCTCTGGTAGGACCTCAGCTCTGGTAACCCCATCACCAAGGAGGTTGAAGGGTGACCCAAAGGCTGATGCCTCCAGCAGGGCTAGGGACAGTGTGAGCAAGGGCTGCAAACACCGTCCTGTGAGCCCCACATCTGCTAGCATGGTGGCCGGTATCGCTGTCTCCCACTTTGGGCCCTGAGCCTGGTTTCATCCCAACAAAAGGAGACTCCTCAAGACTGGGACCCTGATGATGAGGGCACTGATGGGTGATGAAGACAACACTCACAGCGAGGAGCAGCAGGCCACTCCATGCGAAATGAGAGTCCATCAATCAAAATGAAGGATGAGGCATGGACTTTCATCCTTCAACACTGCATTAATCAGTTTTCTGCAGCCCCGTCTGCACAGGGTTGCAGAGCCTGGCCCTTACATAGGTCTTTTTCAACAGATCAGGTGAATCAGCATCGGGGCTTTTTGTTTTTCCCTCCAAACTGTATGGCTGAGGGGACAGGAGAAGTTGTGGGAGAGGAGGAGGAACAGCAACAAGCACTTTGGCTCAAAGGCTATCCCACGTCTATCGGTGTCCATGATAAATTACCCAGACTCTGTGCTCTGCTTTTCAAATGAGGAGCTGCTTCTCCGATTCCCACTCAAAAAGAAGCTTTCAGAAGGTGACAGGTTTTGCTCATAAACTCAATGCTAAGCTTGCATCTGCAGTTTTTTCTAGTTTGCAAGGCTACATCTGAGACGCCCCGGGGAGAGCAAAGCGGAGAGACACCAGCCATGCCCTGCCAAGCAGCTCTGCAAACCGTCTGTTTCTGAGACACCCGAGATCCTGATGTCAAAAATGACAGGCTCCTTGCACCAAGAGTCATCGTGGGAGATGAAACTCCCATGCAAGAGCTGGGGAAGTTCAGTAGGACTGACAAGGGGGTTGGCCTAGCAGGAGCTCAGTAAAGTCGTCCTCACCACACAGGCTCATAAAGCAAAGCCAGAATTGGCATCCAAGGGGACGACACCTCTTGTAGCTATACGGGGCAAAGGCACGGGGCACTGGACCATCTGTGCTGTGTGGCAAGGTCCCAGGCCTGGGCCAATGAGCAATATCCCATGGGAAGCCCATGGGAAGCCCAGAAATGCCTAAGGAGAAAAAGCAGGACCAGAAACAGCCCCAATAGGCAGTTTCTAAACTGCAGCTGCATTTTTGGAGCATAAGAGAGCTCAGCTTCGCATTGAGATGCTTGGTTTCCAGGCCAGAGCACACCCCTTGTATTTATAGCACAGCCAACATAGCCCTGACCAGCCATCACGGTTGTTTTGCCTCCTGAGCAGTTTCCACAAGGACCAGAAAAATATCCAGCAAATATTCTTGGAGACCCTTCCTGTCTTCCAGCAGTACCGCACGTCAGCAGTCCAAGGCCAGTGTCCCCAGTGGAAGAAGGATCACTGTTACCTCCGTTTCATGGCCACTTGCTCAAGGTCACCCAACCACATAGACCAGGGTGAAGAGAAACCCACCTCTCCCCTATACCAGCTTCGTTTCCAGCATGCACAAAGTTCCTCTATCCCATCCGATGCTCTGAGGACCAATGCTTTATCGCCCCTGATAATCACAAACTGTAAAGCACATTTCCATGGTCCATTCAACATGTGCCTCCCTCCAGAGACTGCCAGCAAGGAGATCAATTAGAAGCAATTAGACTCGTGTTTTTAGCAGAAAGATTGTCCTTGTTACATGTTAGTTTGGACAGAGAGAGCCAAATCCTAATCCCAGCCCTATGGGAATTGCTTGTTACAATGCTTCTCCCACAGCTTGGTGGTTTCTGAAGGTTTCATTGCCTTCTCCACCCCACAGTTGTTGATGGCAGTCCAAGAGCTCGGAGCATTTCTGGAGAGCTGCAGGCATTGTTGTTTTTTTGGCTGTATCTAAGTGCATAAATATTAATGTGTTTCATGTTTGACTTGAGGTTTACACTATCAGAAGCTGCTATTTTTCCTTCCCTCCTCTGTGTGTTTCCCTGCCTCTGCATTGTTATTCCAGATATAGAAATATTTCTCAGCCTCCTTAAAAAAATAATATTGACACTCTGCAGGGTTCCTGCTCTTCCCCGAGCCAAGAAGCAGCAACTTGCCACCGGCACGCTCAGAGCACACACGCTGCGTTGGCCGTGGACCAGAACGAGCCAGCATCACTGCATTTCATCTGGGAAATACTGCGGAGGGGTTTTGGCATAGGGAGGATCAGGCTAACCCCACCTGCAGCCCCTAAAGGACCACAGCATTGAAGCCCTCAGCCACGTCTCCCTGTTTGCCTTGGTGGAGCTCTGGGGTGAGAGGTGGTGGTGGGTCCTGCGGTCGGTGGTGTAGGACAGGGAAGAGGACCTCTCTCAGGACACTGTTTTGAGGACTTCCTGATCACGACTTGCATTTTTGCCCTCTCCAGCCCTCCAAGTACTTTTGTTTCCTTAATTTTATGTCACTCCTGCAGCCTGTCCCTGATTTGGGCTTCCCCAGGGCAGCAGGTCCCCAGGCTCACTCTCTGCCTGCTGCAAAACTACTTTGCCATTTCAGTCACTCTAAATAATTTTCTCCATCTCTCCCTCTGGTCTTCCAGAGCCCTTGGCAGCTGCAGCTTGACACCGTTTTGCCCGAACGTGCTGAAGATGCTTTGTGCCTGCTGGGCTCTCTGTGATACATCCAAGGTGGCTGGGCCAGGGGCTTCCCCAGGCCCTGATGGTGCCACGTGTCCCAGCAAAGGAACGCCCAGCCATGGCCATCGCATGGCACAGTCCCTGCAGGGAGACAGGCTGCTCCTCCATTTTCATGCGGTCCAGGCTGCTCCTCCATTTTCCCACTGCAAACACCAGCAGGGACTGCTCAGCTTGTGCTCCTGCATGCAGTTGTGGTGGTGTCCCCAGGGGAAGGGCAGGGACGGCTCTGCTGAGGGATAAGAAGTTTGGCAGATGGCAGAGATGGATGTGCAGCAGCTCATGTCTTTTTCCACTGTGTGCTGTATCTTCTCTTTTTCTCGGTCTGGTTGCAACCCCCACTGGGTCCCCTGCAGGGCCCGTGTCCTTGCTTGGAGACTCCCAGTGCCAGTGGCTACGGTGGCTACCCCAGGGACTTGGCAAAGAGCAGAGAAAACACAGCCAAAGCAGAGAAGCTTTGCAGGAGCAGAAATCCCCTTTTCCTACCAAGCTGCCCCAGCAAAAAGTGGCAGGAGAAGAGCAAAGTGGAACACGACCAGTGTGCAAAGGCACACGGGTGCCCGCCAGCCCCAGCCGGCGTTCGCAGCCCCCGCACCTGGCAGCCCACCATGGCACAGGACCCAGCTCCCGGCCCTTGGCAGAGCCGGTCAATCTGTTGCAGCAGCCTCCCTGGCTGGAAACTGTCAGTCCATCTGTCAAGCGTGAGGTTTGATGCGCTCGGATGTGATGGGCTCACGCAGGGCGGCCGGCAGAGAGCCCGATGCAAGGCACCAAACCCATGCCAATTAAAGCGAGGGACGTGGAACATATTGTGCCAGGGAGAGATTTGCTGCAAGATCTGAGCTGACCAAACGAATAAGCCAAAGCCGAGAGACGGGTGGAGGCAGGGTCTGGGCTGCAAGAACAAAACAGCTTTCATGAGACACGGGCTGTGCAGCAGAGAAAAGCTGAGCTGGCCACAACGAAGGTTTGGAGATGGGGAGAGATGGGGAGATCTCACCTTTGGCTCTTCTCGGACACTGTCTCTAGACCGTTTGCAGGGCTGGGACTTGTCAGATGCAGGTTTGCCCCGATGCTGCCACAGTCTATGGAGGACACTGGGCACCGAAAGGCTCCTGCGGGCTTTTCTGAGTCTCTCTTGTTGGTCCCTGGGTGGATTTTATTCATTAGGGTTATTAACAGCAGCGCTGCAATGCCTGAATGCCCAGCTGGGAGTTTCAGCATCCAACCCTAAATCATTGCTCTCGGGCCCACATCCTGGGCTGTGTCCATCAGCAGAGTCTGCTGTCCTACAAGAATACCCCCATCACGCACAGCTTGGGGGTTGGCATGGATGTGTCCAGAAGAGAGGACAGCAGCTACAAGCGAAGACCACAACGATCTGGCCTCAAAATAAAGGTGTAATGAAAGACAGGGTGGTGTGGTCCACCCAAGGGGCTTTGATTCTCCTTGGAGAGCTGAGCCAAGCTCAGGGTTGCCCCATAGGTTTCCACAACTTTCCAGACAAAAGTGAACGGAGCAAAGTCATGATGCACCCTGGGGTCCTGGCTAACACCGGGGCTACGAATGAGTGCAGGTCGCTGGGAGACGTGCAGCCCTTTCAGCTTATTACTCTGCCTCCCGCAATGTGCACCGCTGGCTACTTCACAAAACGTTGCAATAAATCAGTATTGAAATGATCTGCATAGGATGTTTCTTCTTAGTCCTACTCGGCTATAGCTGATCTGTGACCCCCATGGCAGCATCTTCTGCTGGTTCACAGCTTGGAGCAGGGATGTAGTGCTCTCGAGTGTCCCTGGGCAAGACTAGGGAGAGGTGCCCAGTTTGCCCCCAGGGACCACTGACTTCATTGCATCACTCCGCCCTTAAGATCTCCTCTGAACTGCGCACCTATGGTTGTTACCCTCTCCCAAATCCCTGCATCCCCCAGGACCAGCCTCTGAGCCCCCGGGGGCAGTGGGACTCCAGTCATAGTTGATGTCCCCAGCTAAGCATACTGCCCAGGAAGCTGCTGAGGAGCTACTTTTAATCTAGACCCTGATAACCTGTAACTGTAATTAAAAGTGTTCGTTCCAACATACATTATTTTCACTTAACAAGCATGAATTTCATTTTCCGTCACCTTTTCCATCCACCTGTCTTGGCAAGGTGCTTCCCAAGGTCCCCGGAGCCTTTTTTGGTCATGACTCATCTAAATAAGTGATAGGAACTGCAAAGTTTGCCACCTTCCTGCTCACCCCCCTCCAGCTCATTCATAAATGAGGCACCATGCTACCAGCAGGCGAAGCAGGATCAAAGGTGATTACGGACCTCGGTGAGCACCACGAGTGCCAAGGTCTCATTTGCAGACTCGGTGTGAGGAGCGCTGGAGCCCATTTCCACAGTAAAGCAGTGGATAGGGGACGCGGCAGCAGCCCGATGCTCAGCGTGCCACGGGCAGTGGGGTTGCCTTGGTTGCAAACTCAGCGGCAGAACTACGAGCTGGGTCTATTCTCGGTGCAGTCATGCTCATGTGCAAAAAAATAAAAGTACAAGAGCAGCCCCAGGCCCCGGTGAGTAGGTGTTGGAGGCAGAAACCAGGAGGGGTGGGAGCAGGACGTTGGGAGAAGGGCAGAGCCTGAGGAACACCTCCAGCCATCTCCAACAGGGACCCCTCCAGCTGCGGAGATGGAAAGATCTTCCCCAACAGGGACCCCACCGCTATCCACCACCAGCCCTGAGGGGGAGAGAAGCTGCTACAGGGACTGGAAGGTTCCAGAGGAAAGCATCCTTGTAAACGACGTGTTTGTTTGCCGAGTACAGGATCCAGCATTTCAATTATGTATGACAAAATAAGGCATAATAGTCGTATTTACAAGCAGCAGTTTGTCATATGGGTCGCAGATGAAATATTTAGAAGCAAAGTAAGTGCCTTTTTGCCTGGATAGGATTCTTGGCCTTCCCCCTCACACACAGGTTTGCAAACACTGTGCCAGGACCTGGGAAAAACATTAAAAACCCAGAATAGGCTCCCAGTTTGTAGCTAAACTGTACATAAAATATTATTTCCCATTTGTGTTTGATGGCTTGTGGTAGAGCATTCCCACGTGGGACTGCAAAATGGTTGTAAGGGCTGGCGGTGCTCAGGAGGGGGGAAGTGTTTGCGGGGACCCAGAGGGGAAGGGGAGGAGGACCAGGCACCATGGAAGGTGGTCCAGAGCCCCACGTGCCAAACAGATCCCCAAAGGCTGGAGAGGCAGAGAGCCACAAAAGGCAGGAATTAGGAAGAGGGAAGGGGGAAGGGATCCTTTCCCCAGTGCTACCAATACCCACCTGGGGTCTGACACATCGGAAACCGAGCGGTGCGGTCAGTGCAGCCGCCTGCGGGTGAGAACATCCCAGGCTCCTCATCGCTCCCAGCAGGAAGGTGCTTTGCACGTGGAGTTTTAAGATGCATAAACAGGAACAAGCAGCACATTAGAGAAGATGAATCTTGTCCAGGCTGATACGATCCATCTCCCAGAGCATGCTCCATGTGAAATTTCATTAGCTTCCGGAGGGGAGTTGCTCTGGTTATAATAATTGATAATTATCGCAAGCGATGCACGGCTTAGTGGTGTTGAATGATTGTTTCCCTCCATGCCAGTGACTTCATCATTTCGCCTGGTTTAAGACTCGCTTTTACGCTCACATCCTTTTTAAGGGAGGCTTTGGGGAGAGTAATTCAGACTTTTATGGCCTCCCTTCAGCATGGATTGCAGCGGTGCTCCACCCCAGCCTCCATCACCACTGAGATCTGCTCGGCAGGGTTTCGCTAACGATCCCACAAAGAGCTGAGGAAGCCCAGGGAGGACTGAAGGTCATCAATCTACTTCAAAAGTCATTTGTCACCTTTCGTTTGCCTCAGGGCCAAGCCCAGAAGCTCTCCCTGCTATCCACAGGGGAGAGAAACGTGGCAAAAGCTCATAAGGCTGTGAATCCCTCCATGCATTGAATTCCCAATGAAGTCGTAGACCCAGTCCTTGTGTCCTATCCTGACCCATCTAGAGGCACACGCTGCAAGGCAGAGCTGATGAAAGCAAGACCAGTCAGCTGGGAAATCAGGTCCACGAAGAAGACGAGACCAGATTTCTAGGTCAGATGTGGAAATCTGCTTCAGAGTCCCCAAGCCCTCTGTGAGGTGGCCCAGCCCTCGTTCTGCCAGCATCCCCAAGGGCCACGCCATTCATATCTGCCCCAAATGGCAACCTGGGATCAGCGACTCGAGATCGTTTGATAAAACCAGGGAAATCATTTGCATTGTTGGGATCACCGGAGGGAGCTGCTCAGCTTCGATTTGTCTGCTGTTGTCACGGTCCTGCCAAGGCAAAGTTAAACGCGTAAATTAAATCCAGCTCAGTCCCTCTTCTCCCAAGCCCCAGTGCAAATAGAATAAATCAGTTTCATTTAGAAGATCAAACCAGGCATCACTCACAGACGGGTTTAAAAATAAACTCCTTCGCTGCATGCATTAAAAAAACAACAAGCAATTTATCTTCCCCATCACTCTTCAATTTGTTTATTGTGGGCTGGGCTGGCGTTTATGAAGAGCACCACAGTTCTCCCAGCACCTTGGCCATGCAAAACCCCGTCCACCACAGTGGCCCGGGTTCAGGAAGAGGCAGCCACATGCCCCTGGCAGGCAGATCTCCTCCTGGCCCGCTTCACCTGGGCTTTGGTGGTTTTTTGGGGGTCTGTGTGTTTGTGCAGCCAGAGTGCTGCAAAGCTTAAGTCTGATCTAGAGAGAGATGAAGCTCCCCCAGATGCTGCTCAGCAGAGGAAATGGCCAGCTCTGCTCCCCCATGGGGCTGGACCCAGGGAAAGGGCAAGGAGCAGCGTGGTGACAGTGGGATGAGGAGTGCACGGCGCAGGGCGGACCAGCTGTTTGGGAAGGACCCTGGGGGTGAAGAGATGGTGTTTTCCAACTTGCAACACCTCACACCCACCCTCAGCCCCTTTAGTCCTGAAATCACCACGAACCCCTCTATAAACACAAATGAGCGATGTCCCACCACCTCCCGAGGTCAGCCCTGCTATTGCGCCTTGTGGGAAGGGAGAAATGACCCTGAGGTGAGAGCCCAGATCCCCAAAATGTGGGGAGCTCAGTCCCTCTGCAAGCAGGAGGAGGATGGGTCCAAAAGCCTCCAAAGACCTGGGTGGCAGTGACCTCCCCAAATCATGAGCCACCTCCTGACCCTGCAGCACCCCACATCCAGGGGGGAAGAGTCCCCCCTACGGCAGCAAGGATGGGAATCAGAGACACAAAACTGGGCAAAACCCTGTGAATCCACAGGGGAGCAATTGTAGGACAACATCTGGATGTGCCTGGCCCTGAACCCATCCCCATGCCCTGGCCACCGTGTCGGAGGCAGGCAGGGACCCGAGCCCAGGGTGCTCTGCAGAGGTCGGCTGCATGCAAAGCGGGGACTTCTGATTTGTTTTTAATGACATTGTTTACTGCTAGCAAAATCTCCCGGAGCCAAAACTTGTCTTTCCTAATAATAAACAAGCAAATAACAATGAGAGGGAGAAGGAAGCACATTTTTAAGCCATCAGGGTTTGATTTGATTGATCCTGGTAATAAACCCCAGCAAAAAGGAGTTGTTAAGCTGGAACGAAGGTTGTAGATCTCCATCAATAATTTAAGTAGGGAAAGAGGAATGACAGCACTGCATTTGAGCATGCAAAAGCCCCACTAGACTCAATGCCAAGGCAAGGCCGAAAAACACGGAAAGGCCAAAGTGAACGTTTCCTGGGTGCTGGGAAGCCTACAATCTGGGAAGATGCTCGGGGGGTCACAGCACTGGATGCCACCGCATCCCAGTCCCAATTAAGAGGATGGGGCAGGCCCAGAGGCCAAAGGCTTTTTCTGCACAAGAGGCAGCTGAAACCATCCTGGCAGTATCTGGCCATCCTGCTCTGCCACCATTTCCTATTTTCTTTTCCCCCTTTCCTTCCAGAGCCAGGGATCAGAGATCTTCCTCCCACCAGCCCCATCCCTCGCCTGTGCATCACCCAGCCCACGCACAACCGAGAGGACAGAGGAGGGACTGCAGACCAAACGCTGGCGCAAGATCTCCAGGCATGGCACCAAGGCTGCACCATCCTCAGAGCCTTCCTTGTGTGTGCAGGAGGAAGAGGGGACACGGGGAGGAGGAAGAATGGCCTTGCTCTCACCTGCTCACCTACTGCAGGGGATCCTTCATGCAAACAGCACTTTATAAACAGGGGACACAGGAGGCAGAGCTGCTCTTTACAAACTGCAGGGAAAGAGGCAAGATGAAAGCTTAATCCTTTAAAGGCTGCCTGGGTAACGGGGAAGCCGATAGACTGTGCTGGGAACACTCCATCAGGCTGATTCTTATTTAAAATAGCAAATGGAAGGCGCTTCTGCTACTGTAGGATTTAAAGGCAATAAGGCGTGACTAATACCCCCTTGCCGAGCTCAAGCAGCAGCACTTCACCAGCCATGCAGATTGGAGATGCTGTAAGTGGCTCTCTAATTTTCCCCCCCCGAAGAAAGTGATGTTTCATGCACTTGGAGGAGAGCTGCTCCTAGCCTCATGTTGCTGGTGAGGGAGACTCTCAGCCTGAGCCATGGACCAAGACAGACCCCCACCTTCCCGCTCCCCCACACCCATGAAAGCAGCTCACCACCTCCAGAGCTTTCCAGCTTGTGTTGGCCCATCGCCATTTCCCCCTGAAAGCACAAGACTGCTTGAGCGCTGGTTGCTGCAGAGCACACGTGAACTTGCTGTGGGACAACCTCCACAGAGCCCTTAGGAGGAGCCCCTAGGGCTGGCGCAGTCCGTGTAGATGTGGCCGCCTTTGAGGCAGGTCTCGGTATGGCAGGACCATGGGATGATGGAGAACAGGGGCTACCAGCCCGTCCTCTGCTCAAGTGAGCTGTTCGTAAAAGCAGAGTCATACATGGCCTGCCTGTCCATCAGGGCTCGGTCCAGGCTGTGCCCATGCACGCAGGTCCCTGCGTGGCCAAGGACACGCTGGGCACAATGGGCAGAGCATGGGCTGCCCAAGCCCTTTCGCTTGTCTCCCTGTCCCTCTGTAAGGCCGCAGCCATGGGTACCTGGCTCCCCCAGCTGCTACAGGGCTAACTCCTCCGGGAAAAAGTTGTTTTGCGAACTGTTTTAAAACAGCCAACACCTTCTGAGATCCCGCAAGAGCCCCTCCTCGCTGGGAGAGCTGACAGCAAGCAACACTTGCACCAGTGAGAAAGGGAGACGAGAGGAGAAGGAGAAATGTCCTGCATTGACTCCTGCCTCCATTAAAGCAACCACGGGCCTTGAGCAAGCATCCTTGGTCGTGGGAGCGTGCAATTCATGTGTCTTCCCGGAGCAGTGAGGAAATACTTGCTGCGAGGCATGCGAGGCATGCTCAGACAGCCCCGTGTCTGCCTTACCTGCTCCTACAGCCACCGAGCCAGAGGGATGGTTTGAAAATCAGTGTCACTGTAAAACATGCTGATGTCTTGAAGCCATCGAGCAAATCGAATGTACAACGTGGCAGCCGTCGCTTGATGGATTTCCACTGCCTTCACTCCTTGCAAATTGCCTGGAAAAAAAAAGTGATATTTCCCCAGCTGGTTCTTTATTTGGAATCAGTCGGCGCTGATGCTCAGGTGTTCACAAACACTTCACTGCAGATGTCCAGCGTGCCAAGATCCCTAGGAGAGGTTTCCAAAAGCCAGGCTGACGCCCAGGGCTGAGTTCCCGGGTGCAGAGAGCAGAGAATACTTTCACTGAAAGGCACCTTGAAGCTTTGGGAATTTGCTGGTTATTCAGAGGGTGCGTTGTCACTTCGCGGTGTACACAGGCTCACACGCGGTCTCTCCTGCTGTCCACCCTTGCACACCTCCATCACCTGTTTGTCTCCGTGCACCAGACCAGTGAGGGACGAGCTCCCACGTGGGGGTGCGTCGCTCTCTAGGGCCCAGACCAGAGCTCTAATTTTTGCAAGCAGCTTGGAAGAAGGGTTGAATGAGTGTGGGAAATAACCTCTCAGATCCTCCCTGGTGTGCACCTACGTTAATCAGTCTCCTTAGGTCCCACCTGGGAAACGAGGACCAGGAATCTCCTCTCCTTCTGCCAGGGGCAGAAAGGAAGCTGGAGCACCCTGTCTGGACAGGGAAATGGAGATCGACTTAGACCCATCCACCAGACAGCAGTGAACACCAGACCCCCAGACCCCATCTTACTTGCCTGCCCCATTGATGACACAGCCACCCTGCACGGTTTCCCATCCCCAGTGATCAAACTTCACCCACTAGTTGTAAGAGCCCCAGACCCCATGCACTGTCCCCAGCGTGGGAGGCTTTGGTCTCTCCTCTTCTTCCACAAGTGCCCCGAAAACTTCTGGCAAGTGGCCCAGGGCTTTCTCCATCCCTACAAATGATTAGCTGCTCTTCATTTGCAAGCAATGTAGATTGTGGGAACATCCCCAGAATCACAGAATCGTATAGGTTGGAAAAGACCTTTAAGATCATCGAGTCCAACCGTAAACCTCACACTACCAAGACCACCACTACACCATGTCCCTAAGCACCTCATCCAAACGTCCTTTAAATACCTCCAGGGATGGCGACTCCACCACTGCCCTGGGCAGCCTCTTCCAATGCTGGACAACCCTTTCAGTGAAGTAAAATTTCCTAACACCCAGTCTAAACCTCCCCTGGCGCAACTTGAGGCCATTTCCTCTCGTCCCATCACTTGTTACCTGGGAGAAGAGACCGACCCCACCTCTCTACCCCCTCCTTTCAGGCAGTTGTAGAGAGCGATGAGGTCTCCCCTCAGCCTCCTTTTCTCCAGGCTGAACAACCCCAGGTCCCTCAGCCGCTCCCCATCAGCCTTGTGCTCCAGACCCTTCCCCAGCTCCGTTGCCCTTCTCTGGACACGCTCCAGCCCCTCAATGTCTCTCCTGGAGTGAGGGGCCCAACACTGAACACAGGATTTGAGGTGCGGCCTCACCAGTGCCCAGTACAGGGGCACGGTCACTGCCCTAGTCCTGCTGGCCACGCTATTGCTGACACAAGCCAGGATGCCGTTGGCTTTCTTGGCCACCTGGGCACACTGCTGGCTCATATTCAGCCGGCCGTCAACCAACACCCCCAGGTCCTTTTCTGCCTGGCAGCTTTCCAGCCACTCTTCCCCAAGCCTGCAGCATTGCATGGGGTTGCTGTGACCCAAGTGCAGGACCCGGCACAGAGCCTTGTTGAACCCCATACAATTGACCTCGGCCCATCGATCCAGCCCGTCCAGGTCGCTCTGTGGAGCCTTCCTCCCCTCAAGCAGATCAACACTCCCGCACAACTTGGTGTCATCTGCAAACTGACTGAGGGTGCACTCGATCCCTTCGTCCAGATCATGGATAAAGACGTTAAACAGAACTGGCCCCAGCACAGAGCCCTGGGGACACCGCTTGTGATCGGCCACCAACTGGAGTAAACTCCATTCACCACCACTCTTTGGGCCCGGCCATCCAGCCAGTTGTTTTACCCAGCAGAGAGTACACCCGTCCAAGCCATGAGCAGCCAGTTTCTCCAGGAGAAACTTCCCCTCCCCCATTCCTATCACATTAGGAACCAGGGTGAACACAGGCGAGAAGTTAAAGGAGAAAAAGGTTGTACTGGCTGCAACCACCCTGCCAGGATTTGGGCACTGCCAGCAGGAGCAGCATGGGCTGCAGCTGGGCATGCAGGGAGAAGCAAGAGACCTTGTCCTCGACCAGGGCTTTTTGGCCCCACGTGGCTGCAAGCTGGATGCCTCCAGGGACATTCTGTTCCCTGCCAGCTCTGCAAGAACTACTCATTTAATTGCATTACCAATCCCTGGACTTGGGGAGAGGTACATGGTGTCCAACCTCCCCTTCCTCCCAGCACAGACAGAGCTTGAGCGTTGTGCAAAGCCCTGGGACGTCAGTCACCGGGGCGAGGGATGGTGTGCGGTGACATCTTTGTCTCTGCTCCGGAGCTGCAGCGGGAGCCTGGCCCATGGAAATCTGAAATTCAGAGCCACTCTGCTTTCCAGGAACAGCTGTACCTCTGTCACCAGCATGAATTATGGCTAATGATAAGTTATGCTTATTAAGTATGTCAATAATTTACCCTCTTACAGACAGGAAGGACGTGTTTTATCTCTGGCTTGGAGGCTGCTGCAAGTCCAATAAAACAGAGCATAAGTCAGCCAAAAGCAGTGTGATCCCTGAGCCCCGCTGTGGAGCAAAATGTCCCCGTGGTGCAAAATGAGCTCCCCCGGAGAGACGCAGAAAAACCCCCTCTGCCCCTTCCCGGCCCCCAGACCCCCATCTCCCTGGGAACCCACCAGTCCCCGTGCGATGCCGTTCCCCGAGAGCGCGCGAGGTGAAAGGGGCAGGTCGGGCATGCAGAGACACCCACCCTCAGCACCAGAAAGATGCACCATGCAGCTTTAAAAAGACATTTTGTGGGTCACACACTGGCTCCCCAAGTCCTAAGGACATTTTGCATGAGCCTTGCCATGGGCAGCATGGCCTTGCATAGCTGCTGGAGGAACAGGGTACACACCATCACCAAGGTCTTGAGGGACCATGACCACAAATATGAGGTGTGCAAATGCACCCCAAAGCCCAGCTTGGGAAGGCCCAGGTTAATGAGCCTGATGCAAGTCGGTGGGGGAGACGTGGCCAGGTTTCTCCCAGACTCTTTTATCCACTCTTCTCATTGACAAGCTTTTTTCTTTTCTTTGATTGCAGAGTGTTGGCTGGAAATTTGGCACTGCCCATTTTTTCAATCAAAAAATGGAGGATTTGATTACATGCAAATAAATGTCTGTCCAAAACATCTGCTTTTCTCTGACACATTTGGTCACTCACTGAGAAAAACATTCCCATTTCCCCTTCTGCTGTCCCAGGTAGAAAATGTCCTTCCCTTCCATGTTGTTGAAGGACTCAGTCTAAAATGGCAGCTCTGCCCTTGCCCACATCTCCCTCTGTCTCTTCAAGGTCCAGATTTGTACCGGTTCCCTTTTTCTTCCTGCTGGAGGGGATGAAGGGTTTTTCTTCCGACACACACATCCACAAATGTTTCTCACATCTTTCTGGGCACAAAAATGTGTTTTCTACTAACTCAAGACCAAAGGATGGACTTGGAGGGAAATAAAAGGAACTGTTTCTTCTGCACTTTCTTGTCTTTTAAAATACATTCCTCCAAGAAAGGCGTCATGGCTATTTGCGGAGATGTTTGGTGACAGCAGCTATCTCCTTCTCCAGCCATTCTGCATCCTGTAGCTGCAAGTTTTTGAACTATTTTGCTTTGTTTTTCTTGCATCAAACTTTTGATTTTAAAATGAAAGAAACTCTCCTGTCCTAAAATTTGTTTTTATGCTTTCCTGCACTGGGTTGATTTTTCCAAAGCAAGAGGAGCCCTTTCTCACACGCAACCTCCAGTTTTCCAAGTTCTCCACCCAGATACACCACTACAGCCCCATTGCTGGAGGGAAGCCAGCTGGCCACTTGCTGACAGCCCCACACCTCTTGTGGCCTCCAAAACCAGCCATTTTCAAGTGCTACCTGAATTTTAATCAGGAGCTGTCTGGAAGCAATTAAAAGCAGGCAGCTCCCGTTTCTCCTGCGGGCTGGGATAGCCCCAGCAAGGCTGATTTAGAGACCTCAGGTTGCACAATTGTTCCTTGCTGCCGTGCAGGTCAATAAGAACAAGCTACACACAGCACCATTGCGGGTCATTAACACTAGATTGATCCTCCCAGGCTTTATGCTTTTTTAATTAAACGCTTTTAAAGGTTTATTGAAGTCTCAGAGGATCTGACTTCATTTCAGAAAGAATCATGTTCTGCTGCAGTGAAAAATCTGTAGCTAATATAGTTCATGTGCAAACCGGGTTTGCCAGTCCTCTGGGTCAGACAGTTGTGCAGAAATCGAGCTGTGGAGCATCCCTTACTCCAGGGATTGCTCCAGCCAAGCACCATGGGGTAGGGAATGAGTTTTGCAAGACCCTGGAGCTCCCAGCCCAAGCCTAGCCCTAGGACCCACCTCCTGGCTGGGCTGCCTTCAGCATCACTGCCGCGGTTCACACCCGAGCTGTTGTGGAGGTTTTCTTGGCAAGCAGGGACGGCATGAGACCTGGCAGATAATAAAGGGTGGAACATAATTGATTTTACAAGGAAAACAGAGTTTCCAGAACATCCACTCAACAACAAAGAGATGCAAGGGTAGTAATTGGGAGGAAGGTAGTCACGACTCACAGTATTATTAAATCACAAGCAAACACATTCCCAGCACTCAAACACAACCCATATGCTCAGCTCCGAAACCAGCTAGATCTGCATTCATTTCCAAACACCAAAACACAGTGGTTTATTTACTAGGGACAGCTGGGTGAAGCTACTCAGAAAAGCTCCATAACAGGGAAATTTCAATGCTTTGAATGCATGGACCTGTTGGAGATGGGTGTAAATACCCGTCCTGGCCTCCGAGGAGAAACATGGTCTGGAAATTACTCTGCTACTGCTACTATTAGTATTATTACTGGAGTGGCTGGATGCCCCAGGTGCTGGCGAACACACCAGGAATGAAAGTGGTGCACCAGATAGTCTTCCTTTTAGCTGGTAAGAGAAACAAGAGAGAGGGAGAGCCAGGTTTGCAGGGAGGGAGAGCATCCTCTACGAGACCTGCTGATGGAGCTCGAGAAAACAGGCAGCTCTTGGGCACAGAGTCCATTCATGATGCTCTTCCTGGCCACAGCAGGATTGCACTGAGAAATGAGGGGACTCACCTCCACGGGAATAAAATCTGTCTCCAAAACAGCTCCAATTACTGTATAAATCCATGTGCTTATTTTGAATGCTGAGTGTGGCTTGGGTCTCCCATCTTGGAGTACAGCAGGACTGGAAAAGGTTCGGCGTGTGGTAGCGGGGGCGAGCAAAGGCTTGGCACAGCTTCTGGATGAGGAGCAGTCAAGTAGACAAAGCCAGTCCAAAATGAAAAGATTACCAAAAAGAAGATATGGTACATCAAACCCCGGATGGCATAGAAAAAGGGAACAGAAAATAATTGTTCACTGTCTGTTCAAAAGTGTGGGAAACAAGGGAACTAGCAAAAGCCAGGTTTGCTGCAGACAACAAGGTAGTTTTCATACCATGTCTGTGGTGCCCCTTGCTGCAAGATGCGCAACTTCAAAAGTGATGAAAAATTTCAAGAGAAAAAATTTTTTTTTTTTTTTTAAATCAAATGCAAAGCAAACAAATCTGTCCTGGAAAGGACCTGTGCTACAAACTGGCGGGGCTGGGAAAGCGTTTTGGGAGAGCGTCACAGCTTGCTCTCCAATTCTTATACGCTTCTCAAAATGCTGGGAAGATGCCCACGCTGGTCCAGCTGTCTGTTTGGACTGAACAGGTCCGGCTGTCCCTAGGTCACATCTCAGCGCCTTGCCTCATCCACTTTCTCACGTACCTTCTCGTAGCACCTCTCAGTTAACAGCACATCCTACTTGCCAAGGAACCGAGGAACTGCTCCAGGTAATTCACTGCCTTTTTTTTCCTTAACCAGCTGAGATTAAAGAGGGCAGCTCTTTAAATGTGACATTTGGGTTAAAAGCAAATGGTGGAGCATGACGGAGCAGATGCTCCATGGGGCTGGGGAGAAGGAGAGGATTTTAGGGTCCCAGAGGTCTGCACAGCACCCAACCATGACCACAAAGGTGGGAGTCTCCAGGGTGCGGAGCCTCAAGGGTATTTGGGGATGCTGGTCACAGGTAAGTCATTGAGGAGGACACCTGAGTGGATCTCAGCCCCAAATTTGTTTCAGCTTCTCTCCAACCTGAGTAAGAGCAGAGCTGGTGTCCCACCACAACCCAAGGGTGCAAGATGAAGCACACAGAGGGCAGGGGAGCAGGGGCTGTGGGATTAGCATGGGTACATCAGGATGTGAATGTGCAAAATTGTGATTTAGCTCTAAACTCATTAAGTTTTCTCATTGAACAGAGGCAACAATGGTTATTACCTGCACAAGATCATAGCAGAAGAGCAATCCTGAAGCTTGAAATAGATAAAATCCCCAGTCATTATATTAGCAAATTATCTGTTTGGGTCTGTTTCCTATTGACAGTATTAAGCCTATTCTCATTAATATTTCACTCTTCAGGGAAATTAAACTTTAATGAAAGTATGGCACTTACAATGCCAGCCTGACGATTCAAAAGGGAAAAAAACAGCAAGGCCACGGCTGTCTGAATTATCCCTTGCAAATAAGTCATCTAGGAAGCAGAGTCCTCATTTATCTGAAAATTACTCATGAGCCCAGACCCAGCTTCTGGGAAGAGGCAGGTTATCTGTGAGTATTTACTACACCAGGCTTTGTGTATCATGATGTGATGTCCTCAGATAGGACAATATGGGGCAATACACAGTGGCTGTGGTCCCCCTCAGGGTTACCTCCCGCTAAGCCACGCTGTTCTCGGTCCATTTGGGCAGAATTTGCTTCTGCTCTGCACTTTGCTCCCTGAATCCTTCACCTCCTAAGTTTCCTACCCAAAATACAGCAAGGGTGGGCAGAAGACACCCGTGACACCCCACCACTGTGTCTGGCAGCGCATGCTGGGATGAAGCAGGTCCAGGATCAAACAAGTGAGCTCTGAGCCGAATCTGCTGCTGTCTGCATGACAGTGATGTATGGTGCAACACATCATGTATGAAGCCTCATTTGGAGTCCAAATTAATCTTATGTGCTCCCAGCTGCCTCAGTCCCAGCTTTCCCCATTACCTCCAGAGCCCAGCACTTTGGAAACTCAGTTACTGCTCAGCATTAAAAGAATATTTTTCTCTGTCGCCACTTGACGTTTCATTTTTGCTAAGACAAAGTAACTATCACTGTAACTTAGGGGGGAGCTGCCACTGCAAAATGGCAATGCTCTCCTCTCTCCTCCAGACTGTGTTTGCTGGCGCTGTGGCTGCTGATGAGAGAAAATTAATTAACTTCTTGGAATGCTTCCTGGGCACCCAACAGCACCAGTGAGAGAAACCTTCTTGTAAAGAGAGCACGTGGCAAGCCCAGCTCTGCCCTTTACCTCTCCTCCCAGCACCCCTCTCCCAGCAGCAATGACTTCCAAGCAAGCTGACCCACTGCCCAGCTCTTCACGGTAGCTAGAGGAGGATTTTTTCCCCTTTACCATCACACTTTGCAGCTCCAGGCCCCGGGGTGACTGGCTTTGCCAGAGAGAGCCCAGCAGTAAGCCTTTGCTGTGCTAAAACGAAAGCAGCATCATGACTGCTTGAACGCAGCTTTGCGCTGGGTCATGCAAGGCACTGGTAGCACCAAGAGGTCTCCACTTTCAGCACCACGTTGCCCCAGGCTGCAGCTCTCCCAAAGCCTGAAAATACTTGCAGCCATCAGCAGACAACCCACATGCTCCTTCACTTCTCAGCCAGCATTTGCTCCAGCCATCAGCAAGCGCAATGCAGCTCCTGCAAGCACCCATCTTGCCCTTGGGAAGTGCCTGCATCCCTCCATCCATCCATCCATCCATCCATCCCTCCATCCATCCATCCATCCAAGGGGACCTGTAGCAGCTCAGCTCCTCAGTTAAATACCATCGTTATGTACCTTCATTTAATCCAGGATTTAACCTGCACCTATCTCTGCTCCCCTGGAGTTGAAGACAGACAAGTATGTTAATCCATGTCCACCATGCAAGTCTACAAGTCCAGCTATAGACTCCCCGGCACAGGGACCTGCTCCCAGCGCCGAGAACAGACCGCTCCCTGTCTGGGGGCCACCAAGGTGCCAGCAGCCCGGTGTTACCCACCCACGCCCCAGGCTGACGTCCTCCTGGTGGACCCTGGGGCTGCACTGAGGTCCCTGTGCACGGCAGAGGCACCCAGAGCCCCTGCACCATGTAGGTCTCCCATGGAGCTGGATGGAGGAGGTGGAGACAGCATGGTGGGCAAAGCGTGGCCCTGCAGTCCCCTGGCTTCAGGTGCCCATCAGTTCCCCCAGCAATGTCTGCTGAAGTCCAGGGGCTTCAAGGGAAAGGCTTTGTTGTCTGAAAAATTTATAGAAAAGGTCACCCTCTTGAAAACAAGCTTTTTGCAAGGGCACAGAAATCTCAATTCAGGAAAAAGACCTGGGAGCTGATGTTGAGCTGCAAGTCAGAGCCGGAGATGAAGCTCCCCAAAAGCTGCCAGCCCTGTGGTTACAGCCCACGGCTGGAAAGGAAGGGTCCAAAATCCTCTTCCAGTAATTTTTTCATTTTTATAAGGATCAAGCATGAAGAGACACTGCCAACTGAGTAAGCATGGATGGTCACCAGTGCCCAGGGGTGAGACTTCACCCCAAGGATGCCAACAAGCTCCATATTCCCATGTTATTTCTCTCCTTTATGACAAAAGTCTAAAATAAATAAAACCTTGGGGAAAAAAAATCCCCATTTTCTCCAATGTGGAGCAGCACATTTTGAGTGGTCAGAAGTCTGGCTTTTCCAGCCCTGCCCGCCATCATCAATTAGCAATTACACCATTAAAGCTTTATTTAAAGTTTGGCTTGCTTTTAAAACCAGCCAGAGTGCATTTTCTCTTCTCTTATTTTGATTAGTGAATAAATACCCCAGGCCCAGGAGCTGTTAGCGATGACATTTGGAGTAATCCTGAGCGATTTACCTGTCAAGGCTTGTTTGGACGTGCTTGGGCTTGGCCATCAGCGTCACGGCGTGGACGGGGCTGTTTGCTTTCTGAAGGCATTTTTAGCTGAGTAAATGGATGGCGGCTGCCTCACACCGTGCAATTTGAAATCATTAACTGCAGATGTACACACTGCTATCAGGCTGATAGAGGATCACAAGGCAGCATCCCGGGTCAATGGAAAATTGGGAAAAAGTTGGCCAAATTGCAAAAATTATGCTCCATTTCTAGAGGAAAATTGGGGGAAAATTCTCCCCATTTGTCTGTAATAACAAGGATTGTGCGCTATACCGGCTATTTCGCAGCTCCTGGGACTTACCTCAGAAGAAACTTGAAGCACTCTCCTGCTTCTCCTCCTCACTTACACTTTTTCTGCCTCAACTCTACATCCTTTCTTGCTGATACAGCCAAGCCCAGGAGAAGCAAAGTCCTCCAAGCAGCAAAGCTACTTTCCCCTTCATCTGGCTGTTTTCCAATTGCATGGGAATAAAATGATTTGGAAGAATTTATGTTTTGCTAAATCTGCAAGATCAGAAGTTTTCAGGATTTTCAGACCTTTCTGGTGCCTGGGAGATTGTTACTTTTCACCTCAGGCTTTCCGTCCTCTCCCTTTCCTCGCTGGACGGTGCTGACAGTACTCGTAGATGCCGGGATGTGAACAGGTCATTGGTTGATGTGACCGCAGCAGAGGAGGATCAAGAACATGCTGCAAAATTTTCCAATTCAATAAAACTTCATGCAAGCAGGAATTGGCTGTTTCTGTGCAATCCTGTTCTTGCAGGTCACAGTGCTTGTGTAAGGCACCAAACACAGCTTTCTGCCCTGTCTTACTGGTTAAACTGGGCAGAGATGGAGGATAAAACCTGTAACTGGCCTGGACTCAAATCGTTAAGAGACCTTAGATACCACCACCATTATTCAGGTACCCAGCACAACCGATTCAACAGTTTAACCCCTAAATATTGCCAAGATCTGCTCCCCCACAGACCTGTGTTCATGTCTGGTTTGGGGATGGAGAAGGCTTCTCGGCAGTTTTGGCATGGGGAGTACCACCGGCCCTTTGTTTTTCAGTGAGGTAAGAAATGCCGGCAGCCTTTGCCTTCTCACTCGGCAATACCTTGTTTAGCCCCAATTTGAGAAGCTATTTGTGCATTTTCAGCTTCGCCGCTATTCTCCCAGAGACCAACTGGCACACATATGACCTGGCGCTTGCGGGGAGGAAAATAAAGTTTTAAGCTTTGTTACAAAAAGGGTGCGAAGCATATTATTGGCGAGTAAAAAAAAGGTACCCCCAAAATGCTGCCGGCTCTGCCTGGAAAGCCACCAGTGCATGCGGGCATCCCTCCCTCTAGTGACTAAACCCTGGACGTACAATCCCCTCCTTGGGGTTAGAGAGATTCTCCTCGCAGGATCCGACATCCCCACCGTGCCCAGGGACTCACGGCCCAGGGATGATCGCAGGTGAGCGAGCCGTGGCAGGTCCCCACCGGGGAAGAGCTCGGGATGCTGCAGAAACATGCCACGAGGGCTCCTCCGCTTCTCCGTGAGGACATTGCTCAGGTACCACCTTACTTCTACCCCCAGATTTTATTTTTGTTTAAAGAGGACATAACCCTGCTGCAGAGCTACCCTAGATACTTGCAGAGTGACCAACAGCCAGGACTGTGATGGGACAGGAGCATGTCCTGGCTGGTGGGACCAGCTGAAGGGACGTGGTGGATGGGTACTTGGAGCAGAGGGGTTGTGGGCTCTTGGTCCCAGTCCTCAGGTTGGATCTCCAGACCCAGAGCACTGGCTCCTGGTCCCCAGCCCCATCCTCACCTGAAGGCCAAAATACATGCCTTCACCATAGATCCTCCATTTGAACAGCTTCAGTCGTACAGCAAAGACACTCAGGACAAGGAACTGCAGCTTTTGTCTAGTGCTCCTCTCCCCACATCTCCACGCCCCTCTGGGAGCCCAAGTAGAGCCGAAGATCGGGTGGAAAACTAAATCCTGCTGCTTCCCACTGCAGACAGCCCCGAGCATCCACAGCCAGGCTGCTCCATCGGAGCTACAAGCCTCCAAGGAAAGGGCCAGGGAGGAAAGCATTGATACAACCGTCATCAGCGGCACAAAACTTGCTGCCATCACACGCTGACCTTTGAGAATTGCCAGCCCAGTCTTGGCAAGACTCTGCCTTCATTGTTCATCAGACGAGCCCAGCTGCAGACCCAGGCTTCCTCAAACCTCCTGCAATAGGCCTCCTGCAATAAAAATGAGCAGGTTTAACACATCACGCCCCATCTCTGCAGGCGTCCATCCAACTCCCAATGCAGTGCAGAGCCACTCAGGCGCTGCCACAGGGCTCAGGGCAAATGCTGAACTGAAAGTTGACACGCAGCTTATTATAAAGCACGTGTTTGGTGGAGCCCCTCAAAAGCCACCCTTGTCAGAGCTCAGGAAGACACCAGGGATGGTATAAAGCAAAACAGCCCTGCATGGGGGGATTTGTGCATGGGCAGAGGGGAAACTCTAGAATTAAATCTGATTTCTCAGCTCAAGCTTTGGACTAATATTCCAGGTCACTGATGAGTCAGGAAGAAGAGAAAAGGTTACAACATGGGAAGGGTGAGGGTGGACCACACATCCTTGTGGTTTGCTGTAGGAGAGATTTGGTCCTGGAGAGAGCATCTTGCTAAATCTTTTAATCAGTTTAGCTCTCCCCCTCCTTTCCACGGGTACAGGGCTCTGAGCCCTGCAGCAAAGCAAAATTGAATTGCAAAGCTCTCGGGACAGCTCAGGAGCTCAGCCTCTGGGGCAGACTCTGGTGTCCAAAAACTTGGCTCAACCTCCTTCCAATGGACAGCAGCAATGCCAGTCGCACACACTGCTCCAAGGACTGGAAGGGTTTTAGGGTGATTTGCCCAAATTCCTGGGTGATGGGGGAGACTTCTCATCAGCCAGGACAGGTAGGAGGTACCTGGAGGTGGTCACCCAGGTTAAAGCACCCAAGAGCTTGGTCTCCCCATGCAGCAAAGCTGCTTGCTGGGATCAGCTCTAGTCCCTTCGGGAAATCCCCGGTGAAATGCCTCACATCCCAAATTTCACAAAAACTCTGAAGTCACATGCTGAAAACCTTCCCTAGGAAAAAAAAGTGTTTTGATCCAGAGAGTTGTTTCACACACAGAGGTTTCTGCTCCCCGTGGGAGGTATTGATTTTTGCTGTAAGAGATATAACCACATGGCAAGCCCTCGGCACAAAGCTTTGTGTAAGAAGTGTCGACAGCACGTCTTGTGCAAGCTGAAGTCCTTCCTTGGGTCAGACAAGGCTATATCCATCACAGGGTGGTGGATGGTAATGATACCATGGGAGGTGCAGCATGGGCAGAGGAACAGCTTGGCCACAGCAGCAACCGTCTGGGGAACCTGCTGCCTGACGCCAGGCATGGCAGAGCTCCCCAATTGCTTGTTTTACCTGAAACTTTAAAAATAACACAAAAACCCCACAGCTCATAAAAAATAATCTATTTTTCCCATTACTGTTCACTGACCAAACTCACTCAGGAAACTACAGAAGGGGAAGCAAAATTGACAGCTCCCAAGGAAACCTAAGTGCAGATGGGGACTGTCAGAGGAGCTTTCATGTGGGTGCCTCTACCTGAAATGAATGAAATGGAGCTGTGACTCACACTTGAACTGCTGCTGGAGGTGCGTGGGTGTTAACTGTGCATACCTTGCTGCAATATGTACTGCTTCAGAGAGGCAAACCTCCCTCCACCCGGGCGAATGGATTGGCCATCTTGGTTATTTGCCTGGGATGCTGCAGCTGGTGGAGCAGGACTGGGCTCAGGATGAGGCTTGGAATCCTGCTGTGCTTCTCCAGGGAGGGGAAGAGTGGCTGTGGACTCCTCCCATGGGTGATCATCAGGATAGAAAGAGCCAAGGTCCCTCTTGAGCATGGGGCATTAGTTTTATTACCGCTCAGGTTAAGGACAAATAAGCAGATTTCTACATGCCTTGAGTCCCAACTTCATCTACCATGGCCAAAGCCATCCTGGAGCTCTCTAAACAGAGATAGCAATTTAGGAAACCGGGGTAAAACCATATTAAAACAGGGCATTTCAAGTACCACATTTCCAAAGAGCACAAGCATCATGTTTTCAAGGGCTCAGCTCTGAGGTGAATGAGTTGAGGACCCAGCATTGGAACATCCAGCCTTGAGCAGCTTTGTTAGCTCCTAAAATCATCTTTCACCTGGACAACCCAAAGAAATTCTCACCAGCAAAGTAAGTGCCTTTCCGGCAGCTAGATGAGACCTTATGGAAACATCAGCCACCCTCTGTTGTTGCACTCAGCGTAGCTAATTAGTCATGTTTCGTGGGGAAGAACAGGTCAATATTTTAGTTTTCGATGGCCAACTTGACACCACCAAGACAACTTTACGACTCCAACAAGATTTCCATCTGCCTTGGGAGGAATTTACTGTCAGAGCAGAGCTCTCCATTTGCCATCTGTGGCAGGGGAGGAGGGAAAGGCTTTCATCCATTAAACATGAGGGCAGACCAGGAGAGGGCTGCGAAGGAAAACTAATGCCGATGCCAACCAAGAGCATCAGGGAGGAGAGAGAGGCACCATGCGGACAATCAGCCTCCATCGCTTGGTGGAGCTGGTTTGTCGGACCACCTGGGACCAAAAAACCCTCCTGAGCTTTGCTTAGGAGCCCCATGGGCCCCAGAGCAGATGGACAGTTGGGATACACTGCGATCACCTTCTCTCTGCGAGATTATGCCTGTCTGGTATCCCAGCCCTGCTCCTGGGGCCAGGGAGGCTGCTCTGTGCTGGCTGCATGCATCACAGATCTGCAATGGGGCAAGAAAAAGTCCCTCTGCAAACATCTAATAGCAAAGAGCATCTCAGCCCACAGTCTCTGCATCCAGATGTCATCAGTGGCACCGATGGCATGGGCACAGCTCTGCCAAGCCAGGCACAAGTGGCCTCAGCTCCCCCCTCCAGCCCCACATCACCTCCTCATCCATCCCAGCACAGCATCTTGGCTTGATCAGACCCCTACTACATAACCCAGCCATGGATAATAAACGTCACCTCTCCTAACCCCGAGGCAGCATCACAGCACTTGCAATCACCTATTTTAAACCAGTAACTTGTGTTAACGTTACCACTCCCAGCGAAGGTTTGTTACAGACCATAATCACCTCAAAGCAATGCCACACAGGCTTAAATGATGATATAACATGAAATATTTAAGAAGGTCTAATGGGCTGGGAAGTTTAAATATGAAGTTGTTATCCATGACTATTGCTGGCCATAAAAATGTTTATGCTGCTTCATATCATATTAGTGGCTATATGGTAATTTGCTAAAAGTAAAAGAATATCAACATTTGGAAGTGCCATTTAAACAGAAGATCTAACGCCAAGGGGAGTGGAGGTGTCACAACAAACAGCTCAAAAGGCGGCTGCTCTGCTAAAGGGCATCTCAAATGCAGTTATGATCCCTAGGAGGGTCAGCGTGGGCAAGCGGGTCCAGGGAGGAAGAGAAATTAAAAACAGAGAGAATAATAAGACACCCCAGTCTCTAATTTTTTAGTAATAGGTGATGTTAGGGACCCCACTGTGCTGCTTGGCCCCCATAGCCCAGACCAGGACATGCATGCAGCACGATGCAAAAGCACCTAAACCCCCTGAACTTGGCCCAGTGAGACCTGGATGAGGCCCACACATGGCCGTGGCAGGGTGCCGAGCCTGCCCACGTGGGCTGCGCCATGCGGACCCACGAGCTCTGGCCCCCAAATCCTGGGGCACGCACATCAGGTGGCGAGCACAGGTGACTGCTCTGGCCCACGCACGGATCCAGCCCGGTGCAGGGCACTGCTCTCCCGATGGACCATTTCGTTAGGAGCCTGCAAGGGGCTGCCAAGCCCGGCGTGAAACACCACGCGCACGCGGCAGACTAGACTTTTGGCAAACTGGTATTTCAGGAAGCCTTGGGAGACAAGACATGCTCCCAAGAAACTGCTAAGAAATCCACTTATTCCAGGCAGCACAAATGCACTGACTTTGCCTGCTGCTACAGCGAAGTTACCGACCTCCTCCTCCTCCCCAGGACTAATGACTGAGCACAATTTTAAAAAGGAGAGAGCCATCACTTCTCTCCAAGTGACTGGAGTACGATGCTCTAAATGTTGTATAGGCTTGGATTGTTTTTTCTTTCCATAGCATAACTTATTACCTAGAATTCTTAGTGAACTCATTTCTTTGAGAAGCACGTTGGATGTTTGCTTATTCCCCTCTACCTCCAAGCAATCAGTTCTTATAATGGCCTCACATTTATGTGCTGTGTCACACCCAAGTGGGTCCAATGGCACTTTACAAACCTGCACTCCATTCCACGGGCAACCCTCTGCCCTGCGCTGAAAAGCAGCCAAAGAAACAAATAAGGGGGGGGACCCATACACACGCTTCTCAAACGATGGAAAAAGCTGCTACTTGCTTCTATTTTCATCTGATTAAGGACAGAGCGCTTTGTTTCCCACACAAACAGATATGAATCTCCTGTCCCCAAATAGTCCAACAGCACAAGCTGCAAAATGACTCCGTGTTCAAAGACGCTAACGCAGAACAAGCCAATAATGGACAAACTTTATCACCCGGCAATGATGGCAGGTTGCATTAGCATGCAGCAGCACTTGCTCGCCGCGACCCACATGTGATGGAGGAAGCTCAAAGCAGCTCAGGAGCTAATGGATCAGCGTAATTCTGCCAGCAGCGTTGTTGTACTTCGCACTTGAAATGCAATCTGCCTCCGCTGCCGGCAATTCCGCAATGGGGAAGCATGGGCAAGTAGCCTTTGCCCCCCAGCTGTGTCACCTCCCTCCTCAGGGTCCCCTTGTGTCACACTGACTCCACGGGTTGTGCTGAATTCAAAAGCCGGTGTTTCCACAGTAATAGAAATCCATGGCTCTTGTTTATAAATACAATTAGCTCAGTATGTTAATGAAGTTCTCTCTACTAGGCTGGAAAGCCTTTGCTGAGAACTCCCAGCCAGAAGAGGTGATGCTGCAAAGAGCTAGTGAAAACCAAGAGGTTTCCCTGTGCCCCAAAGGGGAGAGGAGCTGCTCTTCCCAGGACTAAAACCCACTAAAAATCCATCGGTTTTCCTGAAGTTATAAAATCCTGCAGGTTTCCCACTTCTGCCCGACACATTGACAGTCAGCACAATTTACAGGGGAAGCAGTAAATGAAATAAGATCATCTGCAGAGTTTATTCGCTACTGCTTTTCCCATAAAACACAGCTTAAATTTCATTTCACCTGTGTTCTTGCTTAAATGAAGCCTCATCTTCAGCTCTGATCTGCTTAACAACCCTTTTTCCACTTTTTTTTTTTTTACTACCTTAAACATTTCTCTCACCTTCACTTATGTGATGCCAGTAAAAATGCTGGAGAAGCACCTTCAGGGGAAAACTTTTCTCCACTGAAACAGGTTGATATGAATCAACCAGAAGCTTCAGGAATTTCTGCAGGAGCTCACCTGCACCCCACCTCTGCTGGAGTCCCATCAGGGGAAGGTTTAATCAGAAACTCACTCAAAAAACCACTCCGGTTTGATGGATGAGGTCTCAAACACTTGGGCCATGGGTGGTCATGAGCAGGGCTGGGTTGCACCAAGCTGAGGATGGGCAGGAAACAAACCCTCTGTCCCAGGAGCCACAACTCCAGCATTTTCTTGCTGGCAACATCCAGGTGAAATGGGGTTTTGCTCCCCACGGCCATGACCTGGTTCCCAGGTTGCAACATGCACTATGCAAATCCACTTCTGACCCACCAAGACCCCAAAACCCTTCACTTGGGCTCCCCCTCTTTGCCTTTATGGCCATTTACACCACTACAGGTTGGCTCAGCCTCATCCTTGTGGTGGGACCATCTTTCTCACGCCACATTTCATCTAATGATCTTGCAGGTGTACTGCTGTCTGCAGAGAGCCATTAGCAAACAGCCCTAATTACTGCACAGATGCCACATGCCACCTGGGGCTAGCTACAGAAAAATCCCCGCAGCAGCCAAAGCAAGGCAGGGTACACTCCAAAGGCAGGCAAGCTTTTGCAAGCAGGCGGCTACAACCAGGGTTGTGTTTATTCCCAAACATTGGGCCAGCAGCATACAGCACTCTGGGGAAAACTGCTCTGTGCCAGGGAAGGGAGAAAAGAAAAAAATCGTTGCTGCCACGGAACAGCTCCCTGGGGGTTTGGAGGCTCAAGCCTGGGACCACGTTCCTCTGCTGCATGCATGACCCAAGCAGCTGCTCCCCTCACCAAAATCCCTTCCCCATTAGAAATCCCACCCTTTCCCCAAGTCACTGCCGCAGCTCCCCCTCTCTTCCCCCCGAGGGCCCCGGTCCATTCATTCAGGCCACCTCCACCCCCCACCCAAACAGCGATGGTCACCCACCTCGTCACCCCCTCCCTACATAACCATCCCCCCTTAACATCCCGCTTTTCTCCAAGCCTCACCTGCACCGTGCCTGGATTTATAGATCTATTGCATTTTTCACCTCCTGCTTGCAAACTTCAGCCCAAACTTTAAGTCTACCGAAGCAAGACCCTAAGGCAGCGGTGCTGTGCCTATTGTTATCGTTATCCGAGGTGTTTCTTCGCTTTATGGCAACACAAATAAAGCCTCTTATCTCATTTGCAGCTACACTGTTATCCTGATGCAGAGCCAGCCCTGCCTGGAGCATGCACCCCCTGCCTTGGATTAATCTTCATCTCTTTATTGACAAACATACATATTTCATTTGCTCTGTATCACTCTCCCATCTGTTGTTTGATGGGAACCCATGGGTTAAGTGCTTAGAGCTCTGTGCTTGCAGGTGCAAACAGATGCACCTCCATGCAAGCAAGAAACAGCAGGACACTGCAAGCACACCTAGGTCCATGTCCTTCACGCCATTGCTCAGAAACTCTCCTCCAGCCCTGAGGAATTGCTCTGGGAGAGCATCATGACTGCTGTCCCCTGCCCAGGTAGGGCACCGTGTCTGAGCTACAAGTCAGCATTAAATATTTCCTTGCGAAGAGCTTGGAGTAGCACCTAAACCCCTTGGGAAATACCTCTTCCCATGAAAGCCCACCAGCCCTAGATGGTGCCCATTCCTGGGATGTTGTCATGGTTCTGCACCTTTTTATTAATTGGAAAGATAATCAGGAAAATTCAGGTAGAAGGTTTTACGTGCACTTTTTTAACTCAAGAAGTCAAGATCCGCTGCAGAAAGACAGGTTTTCCAGGAAAAAAGATCAGGACCTCCACACAGCCCTGACCCCAAGCTCTTGTTGGTTTTCTCTACTCCAAGTGCCAAATAAACTGAGTCTTTCCTGAGCCAGATGAGATATCATCTTGCCTAACCTATTGTTGCCATGACCAATAATCAATAGCTGCATAAAACATCAACCTTTTTCAGAAAGGTGTTACCATCACCTTGGTTTTTTGGTTCTCTTGAATTTTCTGGTCCATCTTTCATCATCTACTGCACAAGTAAATACTGGATGTTCATAAAGTCAGCATCCTGCAACAAATGAACGTCCTGAAGTCCAAGGTTTATCCTCAAAGGCCTAGAAACAAAATGCATCAGTGAGCTGGCCTTGCTGGAAACATCTGCATTATTCAGAAAGCCTTGGAAAAAGTTACTGAGGTGCTACAGCTGAATCCACAATACCAGGTAAATTTACTGCCCCTCAATCTCAATATAAAGAGAAGCACCTGGATTTACAATTCCAGTTATGACAGGTCATCTAAAGAACCAGCTGCTGATGTTTAAGTAGTCTGGGACTTTTCAATTTTCCGGCAAAACATCAAACAGATACTTTCTAGGGGAAAAAAAATTATTTAATGGAAAATTTGGGCTTTTCATTAAGAAACGTTCAGTGGAATTTCTGCCTGCTTTAACTGGCAATCGGTTAACACGAGTTTCAACTGAAACCCCACGCCTCGGCAAATTATTCCTTTTGAAAAGATTCACTGTGAGACTTGTATCTGTAATACCATACCAACACACGTTTCATTACTGCCTCCTCCACAAAGGAGGTTATTTCAACCATTAGGTGAAAGCTCTGTAAACACCTGATGAATTTTTACTTACCTCCAGGAACTCAGAAAAGGCTCCTTTCATAATATTTCTATCCCTTTATTTTCCTTCTTTTTATTTGCATGGTAGGAAAAAATAGACAGCTGACTTGTATTATTTGATATTACCAAATAAGACATTCAGTCTATGCATTTGTATCATTACTTTTTTAATCAAGCTAACCCCAAGAGCTAGAAGACCTACCAGCAGCCTGCCTTGGGTTTAGTCAGGATAAATTTGTCCAAGACAAATGGAAGATTAACATGACAAAAGTAGTTTGTTTTTTTTTTTTTTAAATCATAGGTTGAACAAGAAGTGCAGAGATTGGAGTGATGTATGCAGAGTGCCCGAACAGAAAAACTCAAACAGAACAGGGTTGTTTTAAACAAGCTGCTCCATTTTGTCTTTTTTTATGCGAAAGAAGAAAAAAGCTTCTGCTTCGTTCAAAGATCCTACAACACAGGGCAAGCAACATTTACACCTCCACTACTAATCCCATGCCCAGACTGTCAGAGTGCTCCAAGACCCAAAGGTATGCCTCCAACACGTGCTACAAAGCAAATTATTCCAGGAAATTCAGCCGCTCCCTATTTACTCCTCAGTACATGGTCTGCTTGAGGCCACTGCGTGTTTTCAGTGCAGAAGAATAAAAGAAAGGACCAAAGGGCAGTCTGCGTTCGTGGGATGCAGCTGAACCTTGGGAAATGTTTTACCTTACTTTCACCCACTGATTCAGCTCTTAATAAGAGGCTGCTCTTGCAATCAATCTTGCTTAACAGTTGCTGAAGTCAGAGGTGCAGAGCGCTGGAGAACTCACTGGGAGCTGTAACATGAAATGACTATGGGAGAAACCAGTGCAGCTGCAGGTAAATCCCCAGCAGCCCAGAAGAAGGGTTTGCGTGGCAGTCCGTGACGGATGAACGCCAGGGGCTCGGGAACGGGACAATGCAGTGATTGCTCTGCTCTTTGCAGGGACAGGCACAAGCGCAACGGGTACATCCAAAGCTTCTGGGGAGGGGAAGAAAGATCTGGAGAAATAATGAAAGTATTTGAGGATAGTTCCCGAAGTTTTACTTGTGATGGAGGAGAACAGAGTGAGGGAGAAACAGAAAAGGAGTTTGTAAAATATTTAAAAGAGAGCCAGACTTGTGAATACAGATTTTACAAGACTCTTTATTAAAGACCAGAATGCCTTAAGATGTAGCAGTAAAAAAAAACCCACACAGCCTTCAAGTAGTTTCTTGGGGAGCTGATTATGGTGCCAGGAAAAGTAATGTGTATATGCCGAGGGCTAAAAATCCCAGAAAGACAAATAAAAGCCTCAGAGAAAGACCCAGGGACAGTTTATGAGCTGAAAAGAAACAGAGTCTTGGTTCATCCATGCCCAGCTGTGAATTCAGACACTGGGCGCTTGCAGTTGCCTATGCCCTGACAAGGAAACCCAGGGCAGAGTTTGGGGCAGCCCTAGACACCCCCACACCACAGCCTGCTTCATCCAGGCACCCACCTCCAACGTCAGCACGGGACCTCTTCCTCCACCAGGCAGGGGTCAAGCCCATGGGGCTTTTCTCTGGAGAGGGTATTTCAGGGGTGGCAGGACACGCGTTCTCTTTCCTCTGCTGCTGCTCCACTTTGAAAAACGCATTTACGCATCCACTTGAACAGAGAGCGATCCTCCCCTGGACTCCCCAGGGAGCTTCCTCACCCCCACAAACACATACACCATTTCTCACCCCTCTCATCCACATCGGACCAAGGCAATCCACTTAAAAAAAACCTCCATCCAGCAAAACCCAAAGACCAACCCTCCAAGCAAAGACCACCCAGCCCAAGGCTTATATACCCTTTGGGGAGTGGCCAAAAAGGACCGGGCTCATTGGAAACACATGGGATTGATCAGCGCCGGTCCTGACACAGCCTGAGAGCATCTCCCAACTCGAGGCCACGTAGCCCAAAGGCAGTGGGAAAGTTTCATGCAAATCCTTCGCTCTGGCTGTGCCACGACTGTGCTTGAACTCAGACCTCCTGCAGGACCTTGCGTCTCCTGACTCCCAAATGGCAACTGGAAAGTTTCTCTTCTGCCCAAAATAATTAATTCATTTCAGCGAGGGAAAAATAAACAAACGTACCCTCATTCAGATTCAACCAGAGATTTTTCCCAGATATTTTAGTTAGAAAAGCAATTGTTCTTGCAGAACAATGTAATTGTTTATGGCTTCCAACCCTGTCGAGCCGGCGAGGGGGAACGGCAGAGCTAAAGGAGCAAGGGGCGGGGGGGTGACAGAAATAAAAGTGTTGCAGGATGGCAGCAGACAGCATCAAGTCAGCAGGCACCCAGCTTTCAGACGAATATTCAGAAGCTCTCATAACGCCAAGCGTTGTGAGGAAAAGCTGACAGCACTTATATTAAGAGCCGGAAAGGTTTCTTTGAGTGGCGTGGAAGAGCTGTTTCTCAATTCAGGAATGGCTTTATGGAAGCTGCAGAGATTGTGTAACCAAAATGCACCCTGATGGCTTAGATGTGGCCTGTCTGGTACCACTGAGCCTCAGGTAACCAGGGAGCGATGAGAAGCATGCAGAAAAGTGGTAGGAGGATGGGCATGAATACCAAGGAGCAAGGCAAGTGGGAACACAAGTGTTTGTGGCCACGGAATGAAGTGAAAAATCAGTTTTAGCCACACACCCAGGACAGGTTTCCTCTGGGAGCCATTCCGCCTTGTCAACCACACAGCCATGGCTGGATGGGAGGTTGTCCAGAGACAGCAGGCAGAGGAGCTGGGCAGCTCGGTGTGCTCAAGAAGCTCAGGAAGCTTAAACCCTCTCTGAACTCACAGGAGAGAGATGAGCACCTTCTGGGGGAACATGATTTGGCCTCCCAAAGAGCATAGAAAGGGAGACCAGCTCTCCCTTCAGGGGACTAGAAGGTCCAAGGGACTAGAAAGTCCAAGATTTTTATTTCATCATCTATGACACAAGTCAGCTCCACCAAGAATTGGGATGCAGAAACACATTTCAGGGCACAGGTGGGAGAAAAACCTGGTGAACAGAGTGTAAGACTCCCTTCAAGGTATCTGAGAGCCTGGAGAGATGAGCAAAGGGAGAACAGACAAGCAGGATAAAAACAATCCACAGATTTATCCCATTATTGATATGGAGAGTCACTGGCACTGATGTGGAAATGCAGGGATTGCTGTCTGTCCGCAAGAAATGGAGGAGCGATGTAGATATATCATGCTTTCTTAAAGCAATCTCCAGAATAAGGTAAGGATTGGGTTTGTTACAGGTTTCTTTTTAATTAGCAGTGTTTTACTTTTGCTCTGAAGTCCTTTGGGAAGTGCAGACCTTGATACTGATCTCCATCACCAGGAAGCCAAGCGCACAATAGGAGAAGACAAAGTCTTTCACATCTAAATAGGTAGAAGCCACCTAATGCATGGTCCAGCAGAGGTATTGGGGGCTGCTTCAGACTCACACTGTAATATTTAAGCTTGATTCAGGCATTTTTCATGTCTATCCAACCCTCTGTTGCTCCATTACAACAGCGAAACTATTGGACCCTTTTTTGAGAGTAACAACTTATACTCTCCTCCTCGTGGGATGGGGAGGATCCTGCTACTCTGCTGTGCATAAAGCACCCATCAGACCAGACCAGCAGCCATCTCCCACCCTCCCAGGCACGCTCTGCACGTTGCCAGCCAGCATTTTTGCTCCCAAAGCATGCTCCCAGGTGGAAAGCAGCACGTAGATCCCTGCAGACACCACTCATCCACATTCTGAGACCAAGCACGAGACCCTCATCCCATGGGGGATGCTCAGCCTCACAGACTCCTTTGTTTCCTGCTTTTTGGGGGATTTTAGGAGCGAGAAGAAGTGGAGGCAGCTCTGTTCATCTCAGCCTGTAAACCCGGGGAAGAGAAGTGCTGCTGACCGGCTGCATTGATGCTGGATATCAATTGATCGCTGACCAGGTTCATTTACTCCTCTATCAAGTGATTTATCAACCAACCAGGGGACAGTTCAGATGAAGCAAATGGATTTCATTAGCGTGGCACAAACGATCTGGCACTTTAATAGAAAGAAAGGAGTATAGGAAAATACAAGCAGTGAGTTCTCCATGAAGCTCTCATCTCACCTGCCCACGGGGCTGACACAGTGCAGCAGATAACACATCAGACTTTGCTATGAAAGTCTGTGTCTTAAGGCTCTCATTTTTAAGAGACCTGTTAGCATGTGAAAAGACTTGAAATGTTGGTTAATTCCCTCGTTTGCAAGAGTTTATGGTTCTCAGGAAACCTTAAAGGATGTAATAAAGAGAAGACATCTGTACTTGTGGAATCATCCAAAAAGTTTGGGAGGGGCCCAGCAGAGATACTGGGACTTACATAGGAACAGATGGTCCTGATGGGCCCTGGGATAATCCCACCTATAGCTTCATACTCACGAAGTGCAGAGCCAGAAGGAGACAACAGATGCAGCCTCATACCAAGAAAAACACTGCAAGCCAGCCAGGGTGACCACCACCATCCTTCCCTGGAAGAGGTGGCAATTGCCAGAGCTGGGCTGCACGGGAGCATTGTCCACAGGGAGGTGGACCAACCTTTCCTAGAGATCTCCTTGGCCATATTTTGCTGTTGGCATGGTAAGCGGAAAGCCTCAGTGATCTTCTTCACAAAGTTCATCTGAAGGGGCTGGGCATGATCAAGCTGGGAAGCTGGGACTTGGTGGTACAGAGATGTTCAATGGACTGGTAAAGCCCACGCTCCTCAAACCACTGTAATAAAATCTTCAAGCAGCTACTTGGATGCACAGTGTAAGTGTAGATGGATCCATGCCATCAGGATCCCCAAGGAGAAGGGAAATGGGAACTTGGAAGGGAAGCTTCTGCTTCCTCAGGCCCTCCTGTAGAAAGTGCCACACTCGTGGCTCTGTGCTGATGAATTGCACAGAGGCATTTGAACAAGTCTCTTAGTTACTTAAGTCTTTAAAAAGGAGCAAATTGGGCTGAGTGAGCGGTTGGGTATTGCAGGGGGAATGGGCAGCTTGGATCTGGAGGGCTCTGTGGGGTCCTTCTGCACCTGCAGTGTCTGGGTGGAGTGAGCCCTGTCCTTCTCCCACCGCACTTAGCCCCCACAAGGCATTGCCTCTGCTCAGCCTGCCTCCCTCGAACCTCTGAGAACATCCACCCAGTCACCTGGAACTATTCGTAACGGCAAAAACTCAAGAAAAGGGTGTCTAAAAAACTTCCATTATATTTAATAAGGGTCATCTGCAAGATACACCTAGCCAAGGGAAACATTAAGGACTATTTCCAGTGCAATTTAAGTGATGCCTCAGCAGCAGGAATGATGGCACTTTTGTGGTCAGGAACATGGAAAAAAAGTCATTGGAGAGTTCATAATGTCAGTGGTAAAGTCAGAGCAGCGAGGAGCCAAGACTTTCCAAGCAATGAGGATATGGGTGGGAGCCAGAGATGCCTTGGTAGCTCAGTGTGATGGGATTTAGAAAGGCAGAACAAGGAAAAGAGAGGATGGACTATGCCTTGTTCCCTGTCTCTGCATGCTCCTGCACTCGGTCTGTCCTCACGGACACAGAAACATCTCCAAGAGGCCGCCAGGGTCCTAAAGTTTTGCTAGACCAACTTAGCTTGGCATGAGCTCAGCCCGCAAATCAGCATCGTAGGGGCCAAAAGGTGGGTTAGACGATCCTCACCTGCAGCACGCAGGGCTGGCCAACGTAGGGCAAGTAGAAAGAAATGTGCGCACATGTGTGCATGCATGTGATAAAGGAGAAATGTTTCTTCAGAGCACTTTACTCAGCGCAAACATCTTGCAATTGCAGCCCAGCTGACCGTGGCTGTGCCGCCTCTCAGCAGCCTGATGCCCTCGCACCATTAACACAGCCTTCCCTCCCCTGCCGTAAGGCTGCTCGTGGCAGCTCTCCACTGCCTCTTTATCTCCAGCAGCGGAGACAGGAGAGGGCACAATCCTGCCCTGCTCCCAGCAGGCTGTGACTGATGTTTCGGCTGTCCTTTCCTGCAGGGCGCTGGTCCTCTCCGGTGAGGTTAGGACACTCATAAGCAAGAGGAGGAGAGCAGCTGGTTCCCGTGTACTGACAAACCCTCCGCTGGCATCCCCATCGCTCCCATCCCGACCTTCGTGGCAGGGATGGAGGAATAATATTGATGTGCTCAACCTCCCCATCTCCCTGCTGTTTTCACCTTGCTGCCGTGGTGGGGAGCTTGTTAGCTTTAAAGGGACTCAGCTGAGGAAGCGTGAAGGACAGGAAAGACCCTGTGAAATGTGTTCCAAATTGATTATAATAAACGTAGAGAAACAAATGCTCAAACCTCCCCCCACCCAGTCTGCCCAGCTTGTGGACTGGATCCCTTCTGGCTTTGAAGGCTGAGCTGGTCCATGCCTGGTTCAGCATGGGTGTGTGAAGGGCTGTTTCATAGGTTTTCTTCCTTTAGCCCCCACCGATTAACAAATAATTGCCAGAGCTAATGATGATTACCTCTAGAGTGAAGTCTGCTGAGTCCTGGTCCTCTCTACAGGATTCTGCAAGCCTTTCTCTCATGAGTCGAGACCACGGTCTCCTCCCAGCCCCAGATCACACGCTGTCCCCTGCTCTTCCCTGGACCAGGACCAGCTTTTCCTCCTCTCGTTCTGCTCTGCCTGCCCCAACCAGCCCCAAAACATCCACACCCAGCCAGCCCCAAAACATCCACACCCTGTAACCCCACAAGTGGTTTAGAGACAGCACAGGCAGCACCATCAGCAGGAAACCCAGGGGCAGATGCATCACCCCCTGCGTGCTGTTTGGTACCCCGAGGGGAATTGGGCACGTCTCTGCCCCTGTAGTGATAAATTCACCACAATGGGCAGGTTTGATCCTCTGGAAAGCCCGTTCAATAAGGCTGTTGGGAAATCCAGAGCAATGGCAAAGTCTTGGCTGTTATTGCTTGTTGTGTTCCCTCTTGAAGAGCCAGCTAATGGCCACCTCCAGGGAACGGTCACCATAAGAGGCTGTCCTCGTTCATGGACAGGTTTTAGCCATGCATTGCACCTCAGCACAGAGACAAGAGGAAAAGGAAGAGATAACCAAGCCCAGGCTCTTAACCTGCTGCAACAGGGAGCAGGTACACCCAGGTTTCCCCAGGGAAACCTTTGAAGGGCAGCAATGGTCCTGAAGATGTGCAGTTTGAGGACAAATCCTTCTCCTATGGCAATTTCCTGCTGGCTTAAAAGGAGTAGCTTTGTGTTCTAGTAAATCCAAAATTTAATTCTTTTTCCGTTGTCTTCCAAAAGAAATTGTTACTTTTCAGTTATGACCCACCTACCAGCCCTCTCTGCTAAAGGTCAGTTCATTTTTTATTGTTTTCTCATCCCAGTGAGTATCTTCACATCCTCATGTGAGGCACGAATTCTTCAGAAGAGCTGACTCGGGTCACAGATTAGTTTCATTATTATGCACTTTATCAAATAGGGTTTATTGTGGACGGAAACTCAGTCACTGGGGACTTTTCATGCAATTAACTGGTTTTGCTGAGAAATTAATCAGTTGTGCTGCATAAACTGACTCCTGAGGTTAAACTTCTCCAGATGGATCTATACAAATCTGCCAGCACTTATGAGAGCCCTTTGGAGGCCTTCAGGGGATTAGCAATTCATTTTCATGTCTAGAATGCCTTTCGAGCCCAAATGGTCATAAAGCACTTTGCAAACTCCTTTCCTTAGTTGGTGGCCCAAAGCAATCAAACTGCTGTTTGACTGAGCTATTCTGAAGGCACTCCACATCCAGGGGATGCTCTGACAGTCATAGAGGCATCTCCGATGGTGCCTTCAGCTTTCCTTCCTGCCACCGCTGTGGTTCTCTGTGTGGATGGTGTTTTCTCAATGGGAATATCTGAACTGTGATGTGCCGACTCCAGCTGTGGCCACATGTGATGTTCTGGCTGATGCTACTCAAGACACAGAGGTTATGGTCTTCACCTGCCCCCTGATCAGGTGGTAGATCCAAAAGCTGTTAGATAATGTGATAAAATTTCCTTCTTATATCCCTGGGGACAGAAATGTCCATCCCTGAAGGACATGTGTGAAACCACCAGAAGACAGAGCTGTGATCCCATCTCTGTGATTCCATCTCTGCAAAGCTATGCTGTGACTGACCCACAATATCTCGGTGTGCAAAAAAGCGATGCCCAGCTATATGTCTCATTTTTTGGATTAACTTCATCCCGATTTCCAGCAAAGTTGCAGTAATCATGATGAATATCTAGGAAATTCAGTAAAAAAACACTTCATAAATAAAGACAATTTAAAAAACATTAGCATTCAAAGCATATATAACCCTGATTTTACACCACGCTACATTTTTTTGGTTGGTTGTTTGCATGCACCCTGAAGACAACAGCTAGGCACCAAAGACATTAATTTTCGTTATAAAGCTCGAGGCAGTGAATCAGTTTTACCTGGGTTACATTCAGCTACAAAAAAGGAGTAGCAGAGCCAAACCTAACTGCTGCATGGGCAGGTGGCACAGATCTACGCAGCTCTCTGCCATCACATTGCAAAGCCCCTCACCATAAATGCTTTTCTCCCCTCAAACATGCAGGTATCTCCCGACCTGCTTTATACCCATTTTTTATTCTGCAAGCAGCTGCCGTCAGCTGTTTAGAGGCTTAAACCCCTGTTTTACAAAGAGGTTTTCCCTCTTTGGTATAGCACTGGTTGCTAGTGTAAATCCAGCCACGCAAGGTGAGATTTCTTCTCCCAGGACAGCACGAGAGGTGTTGGTGGCTTTGGCCAGAGCACGCTGAGCTGGGAAGAGCCTGTGCCTTTTGCATCTGTTTGACCTGTCCCTTAACCCAGAGCTCGACCCGGGGAACAGCAGAAAACTAATAACACCCAAAGGTAAATCAGAAATAAACCAATTCATGTATCCTAAGATATAAAAGGCAAGAGCAGAGGTGAGCTGAAGATGTTTAAGCACGACCGTGTTTGAGGATGGACAAAAGCATCGTAACAATGGACAAAACTAAGGTATGCTGGAGAAGAAAGGGAGGGAAAAGCCTATAGGAGGTTGCACCAAAAGCTTGTGATTTTGCCCTATTTCCAGGGCACCCAGTACTTTCGTGGGATCCTGGTGATAACAGGAGGAGAGCAGTGACCTGTTTTGGAAAGTCCCATGGTAGTAATTCTATTTAATTGTGCCACTAAGGAGAGGAAACCCCACCGAACATCTGGCCTGGCACTGGAGCTGAACCCATCCCTCCCACGGGGCTGCTGGTTCACAGCATTGACACCAGTCTCGGGAAGCAAGGCTGTTTCTTGCAAGCCCAGTTCCCAGGATCTCATCATTTCATGGGAACATCGGCACTCGTTTTTACTTTAAGCAGGTTCCCAGCTGTCCTGGAGTCAGAGAAAAAAAACCTTGAAACAGCACTCAAAGGCTTAGATCTAATGAAGGAATAAAAGAGACCTGACATCCCCTTTTGAAAATCTCATGCTTTTCAAGTGCATGTCCTGATCCGGGGGTCTGAGCTCCCGATCTCTGCGTGGCCATGGGCTCGGGGACTGTGGGAGTGGAGTAACCCTGAGAGAGCCAGGATGGAGCTGGTCCTGCAGCCCACGGTGGATGGGGGCTATGCTTGTTCCCAAGCACTAACGCTATTCCCCTCTCTCTGCATACAAGGAAAAAAAAAAATCAATGACTGCATTTCCTTTCCTGGGAATTGAACATTTTTTCAAAGGCGCCCAGCTCATGGCCTCAGTAATACAGCGTAAACACGCAAATCCCAGGAAAAGCCTCCCCATGCAGCATGCAAAGCTTTCATTCCCTTTCAAACCCATCTGACTTTTTAAGGAAGGCACTGCTAAAGCACACACGTCTGTTGAACCCAGGGAACCACCACTGCAGCTGATCGAATGCGTCTCCTGGCCGGGAACAAAGCAAATCACGCTGAACAAGACAAGTGCAGATGGCAGCTTTCTCATGAAGCTGATGTGCCTACAACAAAACAGCGAGGGCACATCGAGGAGCGTTCAACAAGCCCCAAGGATGGTTCCCAGGCTTGCAGCATCTTGGGGTAGCTGCTGAACTAAGGAAGGGATGTTGCTGTTACCATGCTCCTGGTGAAGCTGGTGGCAACGTTCTTCTTCCCAAAGTACGGTCCCACTGCAGGGAAACAGCTTTTTCCATTTTTATCCGATCCAGGCCATGCAAAGCGATGATATCTTTTGCAAGACTTTTGCTGGCATGGAAATATCCCAAAAGCATGGTGCTGTGGAAAGATGCTGTTCTTGCCCCCATGTGGTGCAGATTTGGTGGCTTGTCCCCGTCTGCTTCTCCATTGGCAGTCCCACCTGGGTGTACAACACTGAAGCAAGTGCAGGGGTGCTTCGATGTAGGTAGGAAGAGGTAAGGGAGGTGGGCAGGAGATGGGAGACCCCAAATTATACCACCTAATTGAGAAGGACCCCCTCTGATATCATCCCAAATTGCCTATGCAACCCCACCGCCATGAGCCCTCCCAGTGTCCTGTTTTCTGCTTTGCTCTGACGTAAGTGACCTGAGATGAGCTTGAAACAGTGGAAAATCAACATAGAAAGCTGACGGTTTATTCTGTCAACGTTCAAACTGATTACTGGGGAGAAAGAAAAAAAACCAGAGCTGGGATTACGGTCTTAATAAGGGCGAGCGCTTATTGTGGTATCTCTTATTCTCTTTGTAACAGTTGTGCTGGTGGAGCTCTTACGGCGTTACACTGATATTAGCATTACAGCATTATCCCCCATAGCAGCATTAGCAGTCCCAGTGGCTGTATTAAGTAAAAAAACTCTCCTGCTGATGGCGGAGCTCGACCACGTGCCGATCGCCGACTGCAGCGAGCTTCCCATGCATGGGGTGAGGAGAAAAGCAAGCCTGCTGCCAACAAGGCACTGCATCCTTATGAACATCCACCCAGATCTTCCCCTGCTTGCAACCAATGGTGCTTGAGGAACAGAAACTCCAGAGAGCTGCAGCGGGTCCAGGAGCTGCCAAGCCGTCAATCCAGGAGCTGCCAAGCCGATTGCAGCCGTCAATCCACCAAGCTGCAATACAGCCCTTGCATTTTTAGCCAGCTCGTGGCCCGCTTAGGGACAGGACCCCATGTTCGGGCTCTGCAGTTTTAGGGCAAATTAGGGTGGCAGATGATGGAGCTGCTGGGATGGCTCTGCCTTCCTCCAGCTCTGCCCCATTCCAGCATCACCGTACCCAGCATCCCTCCTCCATGCAACCAGCCCCACACTGACTGGTACACCACATCTGGGGCTGGCGACCCACTTGTGGGTCGAAGGAGAAGCCACCACTGCATGGGACAGCCCATCTCACCGAGGCATCTCAGCACCAGGACAAAGAGGCAACTGCCAGTGGGCTGCAATGCACCCATCCCCTTTCATCAGCGTGGTCCTGCAGTGATCCCACTCTTCCCATGAGTCAACTCCCTATGACGTTTTCTAGCGATTCGCACTTGGCCAAGTTGAATGCTTTACTAAAAATCAAGATATATGAATGTCTACAGCCTTTGCTTCATCCCCCAATTTAGCAATTCTATCAAAAATGTAATTAAGTTTGTCTAGCATGATTTGTTCTTAATAAACCTGAGCTGCTCACAGTTCTGTTATCCTCTTGGTGTTTATAGCTATTAATATTTGCCCAGCAAATTTTCTGGGATTTGAAATGAGATTCATATAAACTTGTATGTATTATCTAATTAATAAACAATACTAATGCACAAGTAGAAGCAAATGAGCAGTGCCCAGAGCTCAGGCTTTGCTAGCTAATTAATTCTGCCACCTCTCCCCTCCGTGGGAGCAGGCATCAGCTCCCCAGCGCAGCCATGCGGATGTCGGCAGGGGGGTTCCAACATGATCCTCGGGCCAAGAAGGGATGAAGAGTCAGAGGTCATCAGAGCTGCTTTCGTGCCTCGGACCTAAGCCCCCACGTCCCCTTGGTCTGTGGCAGCAGACATTACCTGGGGGAGAGGAGAAGAGGGAGGATGTCCCCAGCAATCTTCCTCCTGACTCCATCTGTCATCCTGTGGCTGTCAGTGGTTTGGGGACTTCCCAAGCCACCGGCTACCTCCACACCATCACATCTGGTAGTCTCCTCCTCCCCATCTCCTGCTCTGAGATAGCACCTCTTGTTGAGACCATGAGCATTGCTTGCCCTGCTCTTCTCACCCCTTAACGCTTGTGTGTTGCCTATGAAGGTAATTAGGCACAGCAATGAAATTATTTCAGATCCTCTTTTTTTGAGACACCAAACAGCCTTTGCCCCAGCACTTTTAGGAAGTGCACCATGGAAGCTTGTTTCCTATGGATGTGTGTCTGTTTTCTGTCCCATATCCCATATGGGGCAGTGATCCCATACCCTGGGCTCCTGGGTCTTCTGCACCATTGCATGCCCGTAACGTAGGCTCCCTCCATCTGCTGCCATGCGAAAAAAGTCTCCTTGAGTATCTTTGGAGCTGCAGCAGCCAGCGGAAGGTCACTGGCTCCTTTAGAGATGTCTTTTTGGAGAAATCAAACACATTGATGGCTAAAAGGCTCTTGTCTATACAAATCATTAGCTTAATAATACATTAAAATAAATGTCAGTCTTAGGTCACTGCATATTGTGAGGGGAGATGAAACAAGCTGTTTGCCCCCATCACCTCTGCACGACTCTTATCACACCCTTTAAATACCTCCAGAGAAGAGTTTAAAAGGAAGGCAGGGATGGCTGGAAAATTTAAATGAAATGGCTTTTTTTTTGATGGAAAGTTGGCATTGCAGCAGGATGAAAACACGCAAAGCAAAAAAAAAAAAAAAATCCAACAACAAATTACAGGAGAAGGTCTTGGTTTCTCAGAAGTTCTTTTATTTTCTTTTCCTGTTAAAAGTCCATGTTTTCTGCAGACACCCTCCATGTCCAGCCTGGTGCTTGCTAGAAGCTTCAGACATGCCCAGCCTGGGGTGGGGAAGGGGATGCTGAGACCAAGCCTAGAGGTGACTCCGGTTGCAGCTGAGCGAGGGGCAAAGCCCAGAGGCAAGCTTCAAGGACAAGATGCAGGAGCAGGATTACTTCTCTGCATCAAAAAACAAGAGCATCCATCTCTTTGAGCTTCTCTGTGAACAGAGCAAAATTCACACATTTTGATGATCTGCTCCAAAAACCTCCATAGAGCCGGTCCGCAGCCCCCTCCCCATCACCTGGAGCCGGTGACGGAGGACTTTCTGCTCTCTGCTCTCCTCCTGGCAGCCACTTCGTGCCATTCCCCACTCTGATGCATTTAAAGGTGCATTTATAGCACAAAGTAGATGTTTACAATTTATGATGGTGTTCCAATTATGGGCTGGGAAAGCGCCTGGAATTGAGCCTGTCTCTGTTATTTATGGGCAGTGTAATCCTAACCCAATAGATACCTCTCACAAAGAAAGCTAACATTTTTCACTGGAGCACTGAAAGCAATACTTCATGCTAATAGAGTCTGTTATCAGAGGGAAATAAGCCTGCAGAGCCAGCTCCCCAGCTCCCCAGAGAAGAGCATCTTAAAGCACAGGGATCCAGAGGTCTTGATCAAAAAGCAACAGGCTGCTAAAAACGGAGACTTGCTTTTGGGATACACTCAAAAAGCAAAGATGGGACTGGGAGGAGGAGCAGGGATGTCCACCTCCCACCAGGTGCAGGAGTGGAGATGGAGGAAAATGGGGCAAGATCCTCATCCGTCCCATGCTAACAGCATCGTGCCTCTTCCCTTGTGCCCCATGGGGCTCAGCTGGGATCATCTGCATCTGGAGATTGTGTCATGCCTCCATGACACCCCAGTTTTATCCAGAGCTTTCTGCCTGTTTCTCCAAGGGGAACTAGCCCCCGTGCAGGAGGCACAAGGGATGTTCAGACCAGTTGAACCAGGACACAGTGCCAAGTGGTTCCTGGGACACTTAGGACATCTGAAATGTGAGACTGCCTCATTGCCTCTTCCTGGCAGAAGGTCAATGGTCCCCACCTATAAGGGAGGACTTGCCTGCTGGATGGTGACACCAGGTCTCACAACGTTTCTTGCAGACTGGCAGGAGAGGAGCTCCAAAGCCAGCAGGTCTCAGCCACATTTTGGGGGTAGAAAACCTTGCCTTGGTCTGTGTTTGCACAGACCGGTCCATGACAGATTCCTCTAAGCATCCTTGTCCAGGGTGCACAGGCTGATGGGCCTCCAGCACAGGGAATAATGTATATATAAAATATAGTTGCAGCTCATTAAGGTCCACTATGAGCTATATGCTTGAATAAACCCTCTCCACTCTCCTCAAATATCTCCCCCCACTCTTCCCCCAAGGGTACGTGCTGGGCTGTGAGAAGAGCAGCGCTAGTGGGGCAGTCATCTTCATCTCAATCTTGATGACCTTGATTTTGCATGACAAGCTGCATACTTAATTAATTAAAGAAAAAACCCTCCGTTCCTTCTAAAAGGCCATTATTTTAATTTTGACAGGTAATTACGAGAGAAGAAATGATAAATCTTCCTGAACACTGTTTGTCTTTAGCAGAGGCATTAATTATGGAAGTTTTAAAGCTGAGGCTGGATGTAGCTGAAGACATGTCAATGGATGAAGAAGTGCTCGAGACCACCTTGAGCATGACTTCCTGACGAGTAGGCCCATCGCTGCATTTCTTCCCACACTGTAGGAAGGATCGTGCTCTTCTGAAGCTCCATGGCAGGAGCGAGGGATTGAAATGGCTGAATAAAATTCACTAGAGAAACTCATAACGGCATGACACACTTAGCCTCTGAAACTCATTGCCATCATATATCATCTGGCAGCATTTAAAAAGGGATCACCATTTTATGCAGATAATAAGAAAATCCAGAGTTATATCAAAGAAAAAAAAGAGAACCAAGATATTCTGTGAACAGTGGAAATAAGAGAGCCTGATTTCTCATGCACTAGCGTGCTCAGTTAAATGTGCATCCTTAAATGTGCATCCCACAGTAATATCACCTCCTCCCCATGTCCTCCAGAGGAAGAGGAGACCACCACCTTGCTGGCCGGCCAACCAGCTACTTCCAAACTCACCATCTAATGGCGAAGTGCTGCTCACCTTCCTCTTGGACAAGGCATTAATTTGGGTCCCTCTTCTCTATTCAACCAATGATCTCCACAAAAGCTGTAGGATCTCCATCAGCCCCCAGACCATACTGTGGACAGAGATGAGACACTGCTGTCCTTGTGCCCCCACGTCCCAAGGGCTGCCAAAATGCTGGCATGCCGGCAAAGATGGTGCTTTTTTAAGCTGCCGTGACCGAGTTATTATTTGCTTATCACATCACCCGCTGGAGCTCTAAAAGGTGATTCATTTTGGTAGGTGATAAACCCAAGTCATAAAAGCACCAGAGTCAGCCAGAAAAGTGCTTTCACTCAGACCTCACATGGAAATAGCAGCTTTGATGAGCCCAGGTTGGCCTTGCTTCTGGTCACGAGCCAAACCAGCCGCTAACGTGCAGGTAACATGGAGGGATCCAATTAAACAGTCATTAGCATTTTCTGGGGCACGAAAGCTATTTACGTCCCCCGGCCCAGGAGCTCCACAGGCAGCCACCGCATTGCTGGTGGGCAGGAGGTGGTGCGGGGCGCCGGCTGCTGCAGCGGGGCTGGGAGAGGATGCAAAGGGTCTCAGCTCCACCAGAAACGCAGACGGCTCAGAAAGCATCCTTCCCTACCACCGCCCCTTCCTGGCAAAATATTAAATTGGTAGAGATCAAATTCCCTCTCCTTGGTTTCTATTGCAGCTTTACAATTATCACACAGCAGGAAATGGGCTCATCCCCTCCACGTGTTGCTCCAAGGAGCATCCCTGTGCCGGGACTCCCCGGGAGGGAGGAAAGTCCATGCTTTGCTCCCTCTCCATGGCAGCACGCGTCCTGCATCCGAGCCCAGCGAGGAGGTGCAGCAGGACGGAGCAGCAGCTGGTGGGATGCGGGGGCCAGCCCCTCGGAGAAGGGGGCCAGCCGAGCAGTTGCCAAGGAGATGATGCTCTCCCATCCTGCTCTCATTCCTGACCTTTCAGCTTTAAATTATTTCCTGCCTGGCTATACGAGTAAGCAAAGGCATTTAGTACATCTGTAAGTGTCATTAGCCGGGTAATTTGCACACGCTGTAGTTGTAACTATCATTAAGAGGGCAATTTGCAAAGATCAGCAATAAGTCAATTAGAGTTGATGTGATATTAAAACCACTGCCTGTCCACAGAGGGGAGCTGACAGGCGGGTTGGACCCCTTGATGGTGGCTACCTCCTGCTTTTTCCAATCTGCCCATAAAGTCCAGATTGAACAGAAGGACTGAGGTGGTGTCCAGCTACCCAAGCTGGCAACCGCTCCGGTAATTAGTCAGTACTAGACTAAAGCATGTGGCGGGGCCCTGGGTGCTCCAGGGGAGCGTTGGCACAGGGATAAAGGACCCAGCAGCATCCCATTTCCATCGGCTTACTGAGAGGGTGGAGCTGGTGGACCATGCATAGGCAGGAGCCCAGGGCACGCTGCCAGAGCACATCTACACCAGCGTTTGCCCCAGCTACACTTTAGGGGAGGATTTATCTCATCCTGGAAAAAGGTGGATTCAGCTGAGAGAGGAGCCAGCTTTTGCAGGCTGACAAGGCACTTGGGTGCAGATCCAGGTAAATCTGGGCTGACGGAAGGCGCACTGTGGCACCGTAACACGGTGCTCGCACCTCCTCAAGACCCTTCCCCGAGCTGTGATCTCGGCTCCTCCACAGTATCATGCAGGTGCCTTCGTATCCCATTGCCACGGAGGGGTTTTCCCCCTGGCTTACGAGTGCTGGATTCCCATTTTTGCTGGGAAGCTGAGCCCCCATCACCCCAGAAGGAAGGCCGCTGCCCTCCAGCCCCCTGCCCCCCCAGCCTCCCTGCCCCTCCACATGCTCTGCTCTGCAGCAGCGCAGGTTTCCACACTTTTCTTTCCACGCTTCCCTTGCCAAAGGGCAGACACGGCATTAAGACATCACAGGAGGCCCCAGAAGGCTGGGCTGGAGCCAGGCTCCCGCATTAAACACAAACCCTGTCAATGAATAACCTACGAGGTACGAAAGGCTCCGCAGCCCAGCTGTCAGGCACATGCATCTCTTTTGCATTTGACTTCGCGCAAAGGAAAATCCAAAATTCACTGCAAACCACCATGCAGGTTTTACACATGGCCAAGATGAGCCAGCCCATCCTGGGTACCTAAAGATGTCCCCTGGGGAGGTGTCCTGCCCTCGCAGATATTATCACACCGACAGATGCGCTGCCAAGGGAAGCATCCCTGGATGCTTGTACTAAGCCATAATCACGCTGGAGTCACTTTATTGTTCTTTGAACAGCCTCAGACAGAAGCAACGAATAAATCCAAATTATTAAACCCCTTAATCACTTCTTGTCACCAAGCACAGAGAGAAGGGATGAGGTTGTAAGCACCATCAGTGGCGGAGCCAGACAAGAAACCGTGCTGTGGGGCTGAGCAAGGGTGAAGATGAGCAACCAGCGATGGTCAGCTCTGCCCTGGACATTTGTCCACCACCTGGGTGACCACACCAAGCCTTTGAAGCTTTCAGGGGCTTTTTGGTCCCCACCTCACTTGAGCTTCTCATCCTAGTGCCTCCCTCCACTGCGAGTATCGTGGGGACAATAGTGCTCCTCTCCTGCACAGGGACATTACAAGGATAAGTGCGCTGAAGACTGGGAGATGGTGAGACACATTACTATGGTAACAGGAGTACCACGTACCTGAGACAGACCTGGAGGAGAAGGGCTCGATAAAAAGAGCAGAGAGGTGCAGAAGAACGGGAGACTTACTCTAACCCTTGCCAGCTGGGAGCAGGCACCATGCCATCACCCAGGCTGATGAGTGAGGACACGCAAGAAGAGATAAAGCAGATGAGATGGGAGAGGCAGATCAGCTCTGCTGGGAGCCTTCTCCCTGCTCAGGAGGGACGGACAGACAGACACAGGACCACCCACAGAATGCCAGTATGACTTCACTGGGTGGAAAACCGGCAGGAAAGCCAACAGGTTGGCCAACACTTAGGGAGATGATGTCCCTAAGCTCATCTACTGCAGAGCACATTAAACTAGCCTGGGCATCATGTCCAGGGCAGGGAAGAAGGATAATGCAATGGCATGGTGAGGGAAGGATGGTTTGAGACCCATGGGTACCTGGAGGGTCTGGGGAAGACAAGGCTTGTCCCTGGCATGGGGACACCTGCAGACACATCCCATGGCTTTGAAGTCTCCTATTCCTCACCTTACTCCTCATTCCTCCTGCCACAAATTCACAGGCACATTCAACGTTCAGTCATCAAGACCAACCTTCTCGGCACCACAGGCCACTTCATCTCCCCCAGTTCCCCAATAACTCACGTGGGAATGAAGCATCTCTCAAACCTTCCAGTCTCTGCAGGAAAACCCACCTCCTCCCTAAGAGGTTTGCTCACATCACCCTGCCTGCCTGAAGCACAAGCTTCATTTCTCATCCAGTTCCCTCCCAGCCACCACTTCCCTCTTGTACCTTTATTCCACTGGATGCTTTGCTCTTCCAAAGATGCTCACACTCATTAAAGCCACTTCACAGTCTTCTTTTTGAGGAGCTGAATAGCACAAACTCTTTTTTCCCCTATCAGACACTTTCTCCTGTTCACCCATCACTGAAAAAAACTGTGAAAGGACCTATCCTGCACCCCCTCCCAAGGTGCAATGCTTAATAAGTTGATTTTGTTCACCTCACCTGCACAAAAATTGCTCACATAGGTGTTTCAGGGCTTGCAAAAGGGACATTATTATCATTTAGTCATTGAAGGTTTTCAAATCCCTTAATTATATGCAATTCATGGCAGTTTGAAGAAGCCGAACGGCGTCGGCAACTTCTGTAACAATCGACACAAAAGTGTCTTCCAAGTGTCTCTTTTATGTGGTTTTGCCCATAATCATGGCGGAGAGATAAAGTTCTGTAATTTATTTCCACTAATATAGTCAGGCAGCAATTGATGTTTTTTATGAGGGTGAATATGTCTGTGGGATGTACTAATGTTTATAGGCTGGTAAATTTGATTTATATGGAATAGTCAGCGTTGCTATTGGTAAAGGCTCAGTGTTTCTAGGAGAGCTAATATGATTTGCATTGATGAGATTAATATCAATTAAGCGCTCCCAGGTTTGCAGAGCGCAGCCGACTAGCCATTTCCACCTGCTTTAACCCGAGCAGGTGAAGGGGCCGTGTGTTTTGCAGGCAGCAAGCAGGTCTTTGACCCCAACAAGTGCAAAACTCAAGGGATTTTGTTGCTCTTGCTGGTCCCAGCCCCAGAAATCACAGGTCTGCTCACGCAGGAGGAGGTGGTGGCTCCGCTTGGTTCTTGCTCCCCTCATTTAAGGTGCTGGAATTCAATGGGAAGGGCACGCATGGACATGCACGCCACGGTGTAGGGCAGGAGCATCCTCCGGATGTGTCTGCTCGCCCCTCCGTGTACAGGGACCCTGCCGGGCCAGGGGGAAGGTGCAGAAGGGACTTTATGGCTCCAGCAGCTCTGTCTCCGCTCGGGAACCGTCCGATCGCGATGGTGTTTCAGTGCCCTCTTGTGCCCAAGCGCAGAGGGTTTATGGAGGGGCTGAACCTGGAGAGATGCTGATGCGAAGGTCTCCTCAGTGGTTTTGGGAAGAGGGGAAAAGGTTTTCCACCGGGATCAACCCCCTTAGCATGAGCCTGACCTAATGCCTGAAACCCATGAAGAGATAAAAGCACACAAAAATTAGGCTTAATGCTTTGAAATGCCAGGTGCCTTGAATCGCGAGGGAGGTCGCCCATAGCCGGGAAGGCAGGGGGGACTCGGGGTCACTCCTGTGAAGACAACACAACGGGGCAGCCCATCACTGCCGGAGAGGCACGGGAGGAAGCGATGGGGCTGGAAATGATGCTGGGAATCTGCCGGCAGAGCCGGCTCACCTGCCAGCATGGGCGCAGCTTCCTGGCATGGTGTATCCGGGATTTTCGGCATTAACAGGCTGTCTTAAGGTGATTCTTCCACGGCTCCCTTCCCCCTCAAAGCATCTTGGCTCAGCTGTAAAACACGGGATTTGTCTCAGCGCTGTCCCACGGTACCAAATGCCACATGAGTCATCCGCCCTCCGAGCCCAGCCTTTGCCACCTGACCCATGGGGATGGAGGGGACCAAGAGGGGTTGTCACCAGCCTCCAGGCAACACAACCCATCCCAAGCCCATCGCACAACCTTTTGGCGGTGGATGGAGTTTGACAGGCTCCAGAGTCAGCCTGAAATCTTACAGCCGCTGAACGAAAACAGTGCGGTGAGATGACAAACTCAATCTCATTACAGCTCAGAGAAGGTTAAACAGCAGCCACCTTCCCAGCATCGCTTTAACCCCTCCTGACAGGGAAACCTTCCCTGCACAGGTAAATAATTTAAAACCTGAGTTATCTGGCTGATAACTCAAAGCTTAATCGTGTGCCTTATGTGAGGTGTCAGGCAGAGCTGCGTCACGGGTTGGGCCCACATGGAGTTGGGATGGCCTGGGGTAGGCGTGGGCTTGCAAAGACTCATGGTTGGATGAAGATTTTGCAGCAGTCTAAAGATCACATAAAAAGCAGTGACTGTCCTTCCAAAATGAGAAACGCATCTGCTCAGGTGAAGGGAGTGATGTCCTCTGAACTTGGCATCAGCTCGCCCCAGGACCAGTGTCCACGCCGCTGGGAGACTTCCACCAGCAATCAGCTCAAGCTGTGGAGCCTTGAGATGTTGAGGGGCACCACGAAGCCAGTGGTCCTACAGCTGGGATGGGAAATCATGCCTAGCGACATCACCCTGCCAGCAAGGGAAAACCAGGGGCTGTCCATGGATTCGTGGGCTGAGGCTGCAGCTGTCCTAGAAGCAACGGGGTGATGGATGGCCAAGAGGCAGAGCGGGCTCACATCCAACACATCTGCAAGATGCAACGTGGTCACAGCCGGAGGCTGTTGGTGGGATGAAGCACTGCAAGGTCATATCTGGTGCTGGTGCAGTCCCGTGCGTGGTGGAAGTGGGCTTGATATATCGAGCTCTCTGCTGTGAAATGTCCCTACCACTCAGGCTTCTGCACCAGTCATGAACCAAAGCCATCTCCATCCCAATATCTCCAATAACTTGTTGCTTTAACACTCTCCTGGGCTCTTGGTAGCTGCTGGTGCCTGGGAAGGAGTTTAACACATGGAGAGCACATCCACAGCTTGCACCAGACCAACTACTTCAATCCCCCAAGAAATAAAACCTAACACTGGTGGAATCTGCAAAATCCAGATTTTGGTTGGTGGTTCTCTAGTGGTTCCCCTTGGTCCTTCCTCAGGAGCACAGCTTTTTTTGGAGATCTCTGGAGCCGTCTTGGCCTGGAGACTCTATGCCCTTCCTTGACACGGTCAAGGCTGCTCATCAAACAATATTGGTCCCTGCTGCCTTCCTCCACCACCCGTGACTGTCCATCTGGGAGATTTTTCCATCTCCCAGGAGTGTTACTGTGATAAGCTAAATACCTCCCTTCCATCCTCAAAGTATGAATTGGCCACTGGCATGGATTTGCAATTTATATGTTAATTATATCTGCCTCCAGGGACTGTGCTGACCTCCAGAAAGGGAGGTTTAATTGAAAAATATGCAAAGGATGCTCCTGACTTTTCATCCAGAAAGGAAGTTCCCCCTGGTCTGTGCAAACAGCTGAGAACAGGCAGCCCTTCCAGAGAGGCACCGAGCCTCGCCTACGCTGACAAACAGGGTCTCCTTAATTAGGCATCAGCCTGTGCCACATAATAGGAAAAGAAGCCAGAGTAATCACGTTTGCTCCTAGCTGACAAAGAGAAGGTCCTTTAATCAGCATCCTCTGGACTTTGACCCCCATGCTAATGACCTGGCACCTGGTGGGATGCTGGAAAAGTTCAAAATTTTAAGAGGAACTCCAGTAAAGTAATCGGTGGGGTCTCCACACCACCAAAACCAGGTGACAACAAGAGATTAAAAACAGCATCCAAGTAAGTGGAGAAGATGGTATGGTGCCTAGCATTCCTGGGAGCTCCAGACTTTCTGCATTAAGGGAAAAAGGAAAGTGGGATTTTTCCCAAGCGCCTGCTGATACCTGGAGATAGACTGAAACAGAGAGGTACTGCGAAAGCTGCCAAAGCTCTCAGCCAACAAAACGATTGCAAAGATGCACCCACCAGGGACTGGAAACACTGGGCGGGAGATGTTCCCGCACAGCCTGGCTCTGCTTTCCTGCTGGGACACCGGTGCCGGGATTTATTGGCAACCTCTGCCCTGTGCAGGGAAATCTCCTGCCGGCAGCAGCGGGGCCAGGCGGGTTGGGATGGAGCATTTCCCCTGCAGGAGGGGTGGGCAAACTGGGGAGAAGGGAAAAGCAGCAACTTGCTGAAGGTCATTCAGCAAACCAGGGACAGGAGGAGGACCTGGCATCCTGGGCTGTTGGCCCATGCTTGTCCCCAAGCCCTGGGGATTTCCGTGCGCTCACAGTGAGACAACAGGAACGAAAACGGAGCTGGAAAAGCAATAAAGCCCTAATCCTCACAGTCCTTGCCTTCTTTCCCCGAAAGCCCATCGCTTCTGCAAGGGCCCTGCGGCATCGCAGCAGGATGCCTTGTACCTACCGACTGCATTGCGGAGCACACAGGCAGGCAAATTAAACTGCCGTTGTGCTGGCATTTCTTCGTCTTAAGTCTTTTGTTTATCTACTTTATTTCCAGAAGTTTATTTGGGTTTAGGAGCATCTCTTACATTTCAGCAAAAGAAAAAAAAAACAAGAGGTGAGGATGCTCTGGTTTAGATTTCTTTCTTATCTATGAGTAGGAAAAGCAGCTCTGCACCCTGGAGAATGGTTTTCCTATGGGAAAGCAGCGCAGCCTGGTCTGAAACAAAGCAGGAAAATCATCTCAGCAATTGCACAGATGAACGGCAGAGCCATGTATGTCCTCCACGGGAACGAACACCCATCGTCGCTGCTGTCCCATTGAGCTGAGAAGCCACCAGGAATGAGACTGGGACAAAGTCCCACCGAGGACTTAAGCCCTGTAAGAGGGAACGGGCTGAAAGGAGCCTTTTCTGATCCATTTATATGTAAGAAGTCTGCTCAGGGGCAGGTCTTCAGTGACAACCGTGATGCAAAGGGGCTTCACCATCAACTTCAGATGGGTTTTGCCTGTGCCCAGTGCCCGGGACACTCCGGTGAAGCCGCTGGAAGGGAAAGACATCAACACTTTTACTGCCCATCCTGATGCCTTCACCGGACAGGGACTACACAGTACCCAGATTGCCCCCCAAATCCTAGAAACCTCCCCAAAACCACTGGCAGACTTGCTGGGATGGCAGACAGCAACAAAATCTGCAGCAAGGTTATGATACCAGCCCAGAAATGGACTCAGCAGGTGAATAACTCCCAGGCACAGAGCACGGTCCCCGAGCATTGCTCGCTGCCCTGTGCCACCACCGAGAAACTCCCGTGCTGGAGCAGTAGCTCAGCCTTTCGTGGGATTTCATTAAGGGTTATTAGCGGCTCTGTAACAGCCACCAGAGCAGGCTTTCGTGTTCTGCTTAATGAAGTGTCAGTGCTTCTGAAGGGAAGATATGTGTTTAAATGATGGTTTAGGGCTGCGGTGGAAGCACACAGGCGGGGAGGGAGAGACAGATGGTTTGGAAACCCAGGTGAGGGCAATCCCCAGCACCAATTGTCCCAAAACTGCATTTCATCCCCATTTCATCCAGGCTGATGGGTCACCACCGGGACCGAGTCAAACAACAGGGACGCAGGAGATGTAATTTAACAGGAAAATTTGCTTTTTTGGTGCCTTGCTCCATCTAGTGCCCATGGAGCGAGGCTTGAAGGGGACGCAGGTGCCAGTGGTACCTTCGGGAGCCCTTTTGGGAACCTGCCCCCGGGGAAGCCACCTTGTCCCATAGACCTTCTGTGCCCCCCTGCTCCCTGGCTTGTCCCAGCCTCTGGGGAGGAATGACCCTGCTCCCAGCCCCACGGGATGAATAACAAACCAAAAATAAGCCCAGACATGTCAGTCCAGCGCTACATCCCCAGCAGGGGGGATGAGCAGCCATGGAGGGCAAGCCGGCAGACACAGGGCGGTTTGGGGATGCAGCAGGCTCCTCCAGACAGCCCCGTGCACCCCAGTTCAGAGCCAGCACCCACATCCCCATGCCCGGGGATGCCCCAGGTAGCTCTGCCCCTACCCCTGCTCATTGGGTCTGATCTCCCGTGGACGCAGCCCCCCCACAGCAAGGGGCTGCGGGATTTAGACTGGATATTAGGAAATTTTACTTCACTGAAAGGGTTATCAAGCATTGGAACAGGCTGCCCAGGGCAGTGCTTGAGTCGCCATCCCTGGAGGTATTTAAAGGACGTTTGGATGAGGTGCTTAGGGACATGGTGTAGTGGTGGGCTTGGTAGCGTCAGGTTTACGGTTGGACTCGATGATCTTAAAGGTCTTTTCCAACCTATACGATTCTGTGATTCTGTGATTCTGTGATTTTTAGGCCACCCCGTGATCAGCCATGGGGTCCCCCACACCACAGTGGGGCTGGGAGCGGCAGGAAGACCCCGTCCCCCTTGGGGTGCCCATTTTCACTTGCAACTTCAGCTGAAGAGCTGCGAAACTTCTACTTTATTACTCCTAATGGAATGCTAGAAGATAAACAGCCTCCTTTGCATCCCCGTCTGCCAGATGGCAGGGGCATCACCTTCCCCATCACAGCACATCCTCTGCTGCTTCTTGCTCCCAGAAAATGAACTCAGATGGCAAGATGCAGGGATGCTCCATGGTCTGGCCCCTGGCTGGCACCCAACATGCGGGGGGGGACAGGAGCACCCCACAGTACCCCATATTTTCTGTGAGCAGCTTGCCAGGGGAATGCAGGCAGAGCTCTGCTGTTGTCCTGGTCCCCACATGTGCAGCCAGACCGGTCGAGCTGGGCACCGGCAGGCATCCTGCCACCCCAGGGCGGAGCACTTGTGTCCTGCCTGGCCAAAAAGCAGTGGTGGCAAAGAGGGAAGGGGGGACGCATCTGCCTGGTCAAGAGGGTCAGTGGCCACAAGATGACTATTCTGGTGATGGAAATGGAGCAGCAAGGGAGGAGAGGGGAAAAAAGGAGAGAAAAAGGATGCAAAGAGCAAGAAAATGGAGTGGGTCAGCTGCAGCCGAGGGTCTCGGAGCCAGAGCTGGGGTGAAAGGAAAAGACATGGGCTGAGCCGAGCCCCAGAGGGGGGGCAAACCTCATCCCACCTTAGGTGGGCTCTACCTGCCCAGGTAGGAGCAGAGAAAGCCCCCGGGGCCCAGTGGTGGCACTCAAGGCTGCAAGGGCTGGGGGACAGCCCGAGGCAGGGGGGACGGGGACCGCGACAGGGACAGGGCCGTGCCACCCAGCTCCGGTCCGTGTCCCCGGTCAGGGTGGGAGGTGGCGGGGGGCCGAGGTCCACGGGTGCGCTGGTGGCGGGTGAGGCGTGAGCAGCAGCTGAAGCCCTTGGGGCAGAGCGGGCAGCAGTAGGGCCGCTCATCCGTGTGCAGGCACTGGTGGATGACCAGCTCGGAGCGTTGGATGAAGGCTTTGCCACGGGTGGGGCAGGGGAGGGGACGCTGGCCCAGGGGGGCTCGGCGATGCTTGGCCAGGCTGGAGCTGACGCTGAAGCGGTGCCCACACTCAGGGCGGCCGTAGGGCTGCTCGCCCGCGTGCCAGCGCCGGTGGATGGTGAGGTCGGAGCGTTGCAGGAACCCCTTGCCGCAGTCCCCACGCTGGTGCGGCCGCTCACCCGAGCGGATGTGCCGGTGCTTGCTCAGGGCCGAGCGCTGCGTGAAGCCTTTGCCGCGCTCGGCGCACGGGTAGCACTGGCAGCTCCCAGCTGGTGGAGGGGAAACCACAGCCACCGGGCTGCTTGCCCAGCCCATGGGCACCTCAGCTGGGCGGCCCTGGCAGCCGCCATGCCATCTGCAAGCCACACAGGAGCCCTGGGGCCGGGCACCCTTGGTGCTCACCGGGGCACGCTGGTGCCTGGCCAGGCCAGCGCCAAAGTGGACATGGCCACCCACGGGCCGGGCACTCGCAGGGGGCTCTGTGCTGGGGGAGGATGGGGAACACCGGCCCCGCACGCCTCCCACAAGCCGGGCGCTCGCACAGGCTCCCCGTGGGCCGGGACTGGAGGGCCCGCTCTGCCCACGGCAGGAGATGTCTGGCAGCCTCCGTGCCAAGCAGGGCGGTGCGCGGCAAGGCAGAGAGCTCTTCGCTATCTGGGCAGCCATGGGGTGTCTCCTCCAGGACCCCGACGGCTCTCGGGGGGCATCGTCCTGCCCACTGCAGCCCGCCTTGCACCCAGCCCGGAGGCCTCAGCCCGGCTCCTCCATCCAGGGTTTCACAGGGGCTGGGATGTCTCTGGCTGTTCTCACGGCTTCCCCATGAGCCGGTGTGCCGGGGGGCTGCTGAAGGGCTCTCCAGTGCCCCATCGGGGTCCTGCTGGCGTGCCAGGCTGGGTGCTGCTCCGAACTCTGGGGGACGCTCCCCTCGGGCACCCCCGAGAAGACACCCCACACACCTGCCATCGCTGCGCTGCCATCCCGAGGAGGCATCTCTCCCGTCACTGTCCCACTGCAACAGCGAGAAACACACGGCTCAGGGGGAAGGAGGGACAAGAGGAAATCCACGGCAGCCCGCTACCAGGCCGGCTGCTCCTGGGCGTCCCTGCTCCGCCAGCCCTTACCTCTGCCTCTGGGGCCCTCTGCAGCCCTCCAGCACCACTGGACTCTCCCTTCCTGCTTCTGCTCCTTCACCAGCTCCCGCAGCTTCACCTGGCTCCAGCCGATGGTTTGCAGGATGGCCTTCAGCTGCTTCCAGAAACCAGGCAGAGACGGCCCCAGGTACAAGGGGGTCGTTGCCAGACCCTGCGGCAGCTCCAGCTGCCCCCAGGGAGGCTCTGTGTCTGCATCTGCAAAGCAACAGAGGCGATGATGCCGGGAGAGAGATGCTAACAGAGCTCCTGCTGCTCCCCAGGTGGGTCATCCCTCCACAGGGCTGTCACCTCCCTGTCCCCAGCCACCAGCAGCTCTGAGACCACCAGGCTCAGAGCATGCTGGTGACAACAGGACTGTGGTACGGGCACAAGACAACACGTGACAGCACACAGAGAAATATTTTTCCTTGCTTATCTCCACCATGAGCCCCAGGAGCTCAGAGGCAGCTCAGGACGGGGCACTGTCGTTCCCTAAGCGTGGTATAACACATCTCTTCTGGGCACAACAGAGATGAGTTTTGGCAGAGATTTATTAACTTGCCCCAGCTCTGTGTGGGAGCCAGAGGTCCGGTAAGACACCCAGGCCTGCTGTGGGCTGTGAAAATGGCAGTACTGTCCTCTGAAATGCCCATGAGAGGCTGAGAACAGGCACAAAACAGGGATAATAACTGCCACCACATCCCTTCTGCCAGCCAACTCGCTGTGCAGCAAGCTTCGGCGTCTGGAGGGCTCAGCCAGGGCAGCTATCCGAGGCCAGCCGATGGCAATCTCTTCCGCTAGCAGAAAACAGAGCAGGGATTAGAAACACAGAAGTTACAGATGTTTATCCTCCCCAGCTACACCCCCATGAAAGGAAGCAGGACACCAAAGATAAACCCTCCATGGGAGCCTCCTCTGCTTCAGCGTGAGACCAGCCCCCGCCTCGAGCTGGCAGCAGTCCCCACAATACCCCGAGAGGATCCCCAGCTATGGGTACATTTCTCTGAGCATCTCGTCCTGGCTCCCCAAAGGTGATGCCTACCTGTGACACTGCGCTGAGGCTGGCCCCGGTCGCTCTCCTTGGTAGGAAGGAGCTGGGACACAGTTGCGGTGGCTGGGCTGACCTGGTCCTGCAGGACTGGGGGTCGCGGTGACGAGGAGCGGGGTTTATACTCCAGCCTTGCCCAAAGCCTCAAGAAGGGATGTGACAGTCACTGCCATGGTCTGAAAGCGCAGAGGCACAACGGGGCCCTTTGCTCAAGGAGCTCCAGCCGGATGGGCAGGGCTGTGGGGCCAAAGCCCGGCCCGTGCCACCACCGTCGGGTCCTTACCCAGGGAGATGACGGACTCGTAGCTGTCCCGCATCGCGCTGTGGGGCGTGCGGGGCCGCGCTCCCGGCCTCCCTGCACCTGCAAGGGAAGGGGTTGTGGTTCAAACTGGTGCACCCCGCAGCGGGCTGCTCCGCCCTGACCCACACCAGGCTCTACACTGGGCCCTGCTCCTGCCCTTCCCCACACCAGGCCCTGCCCCTGCCCCTGCCCCAGGCCGGGTCCTGCCCCACCCGCCCCGCCCCGGCTCGCTGCGGGCCGAGCTGCGGGCAGGGTCCGGGCAGCCCCGGCACCGCCCCCAGGGCCTCCCCGCCCCGGGGCCGGCCCTGCTGTGACGTGCCGGCCGCTCGCCCCCGTCGGGCGCGGCCGCTGCCGCTGCCGCTGCCGCACCGGACGGGGCGGGCTGGGCCGGGTCCCCCGGGGTCCCCCGGCTCCGCCGCCTCAGGAGGCGCCGCCGGCGCCGGGCGGAGCGAGCGGCCGGGCCCGGCCCTGCGGCGCCCCCTGGCGGCCGTGCCGCGGAGCCGGCGCTGCCCCCGCGGGGCTCCCCCGGGTCCTGCCTCCCACCCGCCGCCCCACGCGTGCTCTCGCCTGCACACGCGTGTGCCAGCGCCCCCCGCGAACACGGACCCGCCCAGGCCCTCACACCCACCCACCCGCACGCGCGTGTGCATGCACACCCTTCACGTGCGAACGCGCGTGCCCTAACATCTGCGTTCCTGTGCAAGTGTGTACCTGTGCACGTGCGTGCCTTCACACCCACGCCTGCCCACGCGCGTGCTGCTCGTGCAAACGTGCAGGCCTCCGTGCCTGCAAACGCGGACACCTCGCGTGCACACGCACGTGCTTTCACGCTCACGTCGGTAACCCCGTGTGCTGCCACACACGCATCTGCACACGCAGGCACACCTTCACACCCCCACGCCTGCACACCCACGCACACGCGCATTCAGACCCGTGGGCGTGCGCACCTGCATGCCCGCACGGACAGGCGGACACACCCACCCTCCTGCCTGCACGCCCGCACACACGAATGCACGCGCATTCCAACCCACGCGCGTGCGCACCCGCGCGCCCCCATAAGCGCTTTCTCACACCCGTCGGCACGCCCGCACAGCCCCACGCGCGCACCTCCGCCCCCACGGGCCCGCTGCACACGCGACCACGCCCGCTCGCACGCCCACCCGCCCGCGCACCTCGGGGAGGCGGGGCCCTGTCTGGGGGCGGAGCCTCCGCGCGGGAGGCGGGGCTTTTCCGGGGGCGGGATCACCGCGCGGGGGGCGGAGCGTGTCGGGGGAGGGGCCGGGGGCGCCGCGCGCTGACTCCGTCTCCGGGCGCCGCCGCCGCCGCTTCCGAGTAAACAGCGCGCGGGGCTGCCCCGCGCCGCCCCCCGCCATGGCCGGTCGCGGCGCCTTCCCGCTCAGCCCGCTGCCCCCCGCCGCCGCCCCGCCGCCCCCGGGGCCCGGCCCCGCCATCCTGCGGGGCCCCAGCCCGGCTCCCGCCGCCGCCGCCGCCCCGGGCTACCGCCCCATGGGCCCGGCCGCCGCGCAGTACCAGGTGAGGCGGCCTCGGGATGGGGGGGGGGGGCGGCGTGAGGGGCGGTTGGGAGGGGAGGGGGCGGCGCGGAGGCCCCCTCAGGGCCCCGCCGTCCGGCCCGGAGCCGCCCGGGGGCGGAGGGCGCTGGGCCGGCCGTTGGGGCCTTCCCTGCGCCTCAGGGCTCGCGGCGGGCCGGGGCAGCGGCTGCCGGGCCTCCGGCAGCTCCCGAAATCACCCCGGGGTGTCCCTCACCCAGGAGCCCGGCCTCCACCAGTACCCCCGGCCTAAATCCCGGATAGTTGTATTTTCCTGCTATTTTTAGTTAGGATACCTCCACGCGCTCTGTCTTCCCGTGCTCTGGCTTTCCACCCTCCGAAACCCCCGGTAAAAGTTACGGCAGTGTCGCCGAGCACGTCCCCTCCGCCCCAGCAGCCACGGTCGGTGCCCGGCCGGCAGGAGCCGGCGTGCCTGACCCCGTTATCTGCTGGGATCCTGCCGGGGACTGGAGCGGAGGAAGCGTGAGCCGTGTCCGGCTCCGCAGCCATTTCCCATAGCACGGAGCTGCCTTGAAACCTGTTTATCTGCGTCTTCGGCAGAGGTGGAGGTAACCGTTGGGCGTCGTGGGTGGATATCTTCAAGAAGAAGCTTGGGAGATGGTGAAGTGGTGGACGAGGAGAGCAGGCGCTTGCTAATATTGGGGAAAGTAAATCTGAGCAGGGAGCAGCACTCAAAAAGCAAAAGAAATCACTCATTTTCCAGCCTGAACGTCTCTTATAAGAAGTATATTCTGACATACGCTCAAGTTGCCGCTTCCCCCTTGCACCCCCAGCTTGTCGGTTCGCTCTTAGGCACACGGTGATTATTTTGGTTATTAAGTTTCTGGTGTAAAGCACGATCTTCTAGGCAGGCTTGAAATGGAGGAACCCAGTTGTGCAACACGTTCTTATCCGCCGCTGATCACCTTCTCCAGAGCTGCCGCCTTATTTGCATGAATTAAAACTTGAGAAATAAATTAAGCCAAGGGAATTTCCAGCTTGTAAGTTTTATTAGCACAAGATGAGAAAACAGCTTCCCCCTGTAGCCTTAAAAACACCAAAAAGCCCGGCACTGAAAACTGAGATGGCGCAGCCAAGGCCGGTCTGAGCATGAATCGACGGTAACTCGACTCGGAGGTGTTTTGGGCCGAGCGGGCGCTCAATCGTTTGCCCTGACCTTCCGTGCGGCAGGTTGCAAAATCCAGCCAGGAAGCTGGAGCCTGACAGGAGCAGCCGGGAACCGCTCACCGCTGCGGGTAAACAGGCTAACATATGCTTGCTTTTTCCCCCCGTTGCTGGCCGTAACGCCGTGATGGTAGCAGGTGTTGGGAGCGCACGGCTGGCGTAGGGTGATGTACACCGAGTGTACGTCACCGTGGTATCTGGCACCGGCAAGCCAGTGCAGGAGTCGGCTGGGTCGGCGGGGCCAGTTGAGCCCCGGGGCTGGCGGCGAGTGCCGTGCCTCGCATCTGGCCGTGAGCTGCATCTGGCTGGCAGCTCGCTGGCAGGGCTGCCTGCGTATGGGAGGGGAGAGCGGGTATGATCCAGAGGGTCTGGCCTTTGTTTTGCAATTCCCAGGCTGAGGAAGGCAGCCCCTCGCCTCCCAGTGGCCATCCCTGCCGTACCCCGAGGACTTCTCTGCTCCGTTATGCCCCGGCTTAATGAAGGACTTCATTATTTGGGCACTAGGAGACACAACGGCCCTCATCCGTGCCAGCGAGTGCTTAGGGGCTCTTTAATCACTGGATTATTAAACATATGCTCATCCTTTTGATATCCTTGCATGCCTGCTGGTTATTTACTGGCGGCTCAAGCAGGAAATTCAAGAAGAGGAGTCCCTTTTGGGACCAATTTGGGACCCTTTTGGGAGCTGATGTTTCCAGAGTAGCCAGGCACCGGTGCCATGCCTGGAGCAGGAAGGAGAGGGTTTTTTCCAGGAGGAGCATGATGAGCTGAGCTGTCAGGCTGCTTGGTGGTGGGTCTGCAGGCAGAGCCCCCATCCCGGTCCCTGTCCCTGTGCTGGTGGCAGCATGGACGCCGAGGCTGAGTCCCAGCCCCCAGCATCCAGGTTGTGCTGGCCGGTGAAATTCAGCGAGAAGGAGCCTTTCTTCTGTTTATTCAGGTGCTAGTTTTGGGCTTAGGAGAAGTTTTTCCTGAGTGACTGGATTGACGCTGTGGCAGGGAGCGGGCTTGGCTCTGTGTGGTGGACATGGGACTGTGCAAAGCAGTGTCCAGCCTCGAAGTTACCCCATGCTGATGCTTCGCTGGTGCACAGAGGTGGCAAAAAGCAGTGTTCGTTAGGTCCCCATTAAAAGGCTTTCCTTGGCACTTGCTGGCGAGAAGGAGCCTGGTTCCTGTGGGACAGGAGGGCTGCTGCAGTCCAAGCAACTCCTAGCCCTGAAAGCATCTGTGGCTCAGTGATCCCGTCCCTGGGCAGGCGGCAGTGTGAAGTAAAGCAGAGTCGTGCTTCGTGGAGAAACCCGTGCAGGCAGCCGGGATGGAGAAGCCAGAGAAGTGTGGGTTGCTGGTATTGGAGCCAGGCGAAAGATAGGGTGGCCTGGACATGCCAGAGAGGGTGTAGTGCAGCACGGGAGAGATCCACCTAATCTTCTTGGGAGCAGAGGAAAACAGTGTTTCTGCTCATCGGGTGACTGGGGTTGGCTGGAAGGGGGCCTGGGGACAACAGCCAGTGCTGGAGCTGCACCAGAAAGCTGCACAGAAAGCTGTGATGCTGCTTGGGCTGGGGGACCCCACCCTTCCTAAGGGAGATGGTTTCTAAGGCAGGTTTCATCATAGACTGAGTCTCGAGTTAGTTTAAGTGATGATACAAAGCAGATGAACGCTGTCCTCTTGGAGCAAGAGGGAGGAAGGCAACAACGGAGACCGCGGCACCCTTTGTTTCTCCTGGGGAAACGTGACAGTGAAGTTCTGCTAGGTGGAAAACATCTCCAGACCTTGCTGTTGAAGGCCCTCACTCCATCTTCCTCCACAGGACCTTCTCAGGAGCTCTCAGAGCCATTCTCTGGGCAGTTTAGCACTTCAGCAGCACCATAGGCAGTGTTTTATACCAGGCACTTATCTCCGCTCTTCTTGTGTGTACCTCCGCTCTGTGTTAGAGGCTGCCGGATTTTCTCTTTCAAGCAGGAACCCAACACCTTTGTTCCTTGTTCCTGCTTGCATTAACACCTGTGTTATGATTTGAATCCCTGTGACCTTTCCTTTCTCTGACCTGTAACATCTGCAGCTTCAGGTGGGAGGCCGCAGGCAGGCAGGTTTGTCTGGACCCAAACATCTCTGCTGTTGCTTGAAACGTTGCCAGCACGTATCCTAAATCTGCTCGGTGTCTTTGCTTGTTGCTTTGGCCTTCTCCCTTTAATTTACTGCTTCCTTGTCTATGGTTTTTAGCTGAGAAGCGATCTAACTCCTGGAGCTCCTCCTGTATCAAAACACGGCAGGTCTTCCGAGCATGATGACTTGTGTTGGGGTAGTTTGGGGGCTTGCTGGGAGCAAGGTGCTGCCCAAGAGCTCGCAGCATGCAATGGCATCTTGATAACAACACCACCTCCCGGATGAAGATCTCTGCCAGCACGAACCCAGGCTTTTGCTGGCACCCTCCCAAGAGGGATGTGCTCACAGACAAGAACAAACAAAGAGGGGAAAAGCACTGTTTTGGGGTGTGCTGGGGTGACTCGGTTGGTCCCGATCCATGCGAAGCCCCGGGTTGAGTGGTGGCCTTAGGCAGCTGAGCTCTCTTTGAGACCAGCCTGGTGTGGAGCTCAAATCCCATTTGAACAGGGTTTGCTTTTGCATCTGTCCTAATGGGAAGTGCTGCCATCCGGGCTTGTGGGGAGGAACTTGCAGGAAGAGCTGTCGTCGCCTGGCATCTGTCCAGGGCTCTGCTCCCAAAGCCCCAGGCGAGGATGCATGTGGGCTCTCGCTCCCTGACTGTTAGTATGTACAAAGTTGGATCGTGCTTTTCTGGACAGAGCAAAATGGGACGTGCGTCGGGAAGAGCCTTTCCCCCCTCGTTGGGAGCTGCAGGAAAAGAGCTGCAGTCTTGGAAGGAAGATGAAGAGGCGCTCAAGCTGTTTTCTGAAATGCTGCTTTTCTTCAAGCTCGCTCTCCAGCCTGGCAGCTTCTTGCAGATCCATCCTGCGATTTCTTGCTCTCCTTGTTTCTCCTTTCTGCTACCAGCCTCCAATTTCTGGCCTGTCCTTCCTCAAGAAGGGGCCTTTGGCAGGCGGGGAGGCTCCTGTCATGCCAGCGAACGTCCATCAGGAAGCATTCCAGCCTCCTATTGGATTCAACTGAAGCTGACTCTCAACAGAGCTCCCCAAACGCAAGCGGCCTGTGCATTGACCTGGGATGAACCGCTAAACCGCAGCCAGCCCCATTCGTTCCTTCGGCTTTGGCAGGGAACAGAAACAAGCTGTTTTCTGTCCCGTTTCCAAACAGCTCCGCTCGCTCTCCGCAGGGAAGTCTGGATGTGGTCCAGCTCGTTCCTCGGAGCTGAGCTTGCGAGGTTTGCCCTTTGTCTGCCCCACTGGCAGGGGCAGTGGGGCGGGGAGGGGAGGACGAGGCACTACCCGGAGGGGATGGGGCAGCAGTGCTGCCCTGGGTGAAGAGTGGTGGACGGAGGGACAAGGGGTTCTGTTAGCCAGGAAGGAGCTAAGGAAGGTCTCCTTCGTTCGAGCCAGTCTAATAAAATTTCCTGAATTTAAGCCCCCTTGCATCCTGCTAATTTCCAGGGCTTCCGAAGGGGGCTGGCGGCTGGCTTCATCCTGCTGGGGCTGTAATGCTGCTTCATGGCTTAGCCGGAGATTGAAGGCTGTGCCATGCTTGCATGAGTTGAGTCTTAGGAGCCTGCAGCCTTCGGGAAGCTGAGGCTCCCCCGGACAGGGATGCGGTCACTGATTGAACACAAGGCAGAGGCTTCTCCTGCTTTGCCAAGAGGCTTCTCCGTTAGCAATTTGCAAATCTTGATGGTAAACTGAGAGGAAAAAAACATCCGTGTGGAGGATTCTGCGTTCCCTTTTTTTGCTCATCCAAGCAATCAAATGCAGGTCCCTGGTGGGCTGGAGCTCGCTCCCCCAGCAGCTTAACTGTGGCTGATCGTTCTCAGATGTTTGTGGAGGTGACATTAAAGCCTTAAGTATGACAGATCCGTTCATCCTTGCACTGGATCTCTCCCTGCTGACAGAGGTGTCTCCTCTTCTTGTAATCGAGCAGTCTCTGGCCCTCCGAAGAGCAGATGGACACGCAGCAGACCTTGCACAAGATGCTGTCATTCGTGCGGAGCTGTTAAAGACCCTCTCAACCAACTCAGCCAGCCTCCAAATTTCTGATTTCAGCGATAGATCAGAAATGTGACCCATGGAGTGGCAGAGGGAGGTAGAAGAGACCTCGGGGCATGGTGGTGGTGAGAGCTGCCCTGACCAAAGGACAGGAGCTGGTTGTGGCCACGTTGCCTCTTAGTCCAAGCAAGCTGCTGATAGCATTCTCCTGTCCACGTGCTTTGGGAAGGGGTTCTGTTGTTGTATGTTGTCACATAGGGAACCTGCCTGACCTCAGACCGGTTTCCCCATGGCACTGAACATGGTCTCTTGCGTGGGTTTGAGAAACACCCAGGGGCAAGGTTTTCCTCAAAAGCCGTCTGTCTTCTCCATGCTTCTGGTGGCTCGAGGGAGATGCAGGTGACTGCGTGCAGCCTCGGCACCATGCAACTTTTTGGGGGCTCCCCAATTTATGGTGAAAAGTTTCACAGCCTCTTCTCATGGCTTATCTGTTCTCCAGAAGCCCTCGCAGGTGAGTCAGCATGGTTATGGGAACGCAGTCCTCCTGTAGCCACACTGCACTGGCAAACAGTATTTACCCACTGCCTGTGTTTTTTAATTTTGCAAAGGGTGTGGATCTCAGTGCTGCCTCTCCTCCTGGTCCTGCCATGGAGGATTTCTCGATAAAAATGGAGAAACTGGGTTTTTGCCTTGTGATTTTTGGCAAAAGAGGAGGTGCTGCTGGCCGCAGTTGGCTCTTAGCAATGCCGGTGCAGTCCCACTTGTTACAAGAAGTTGTGCAAATGTGGCCGATCAAAAGGAGAGAAACGTCTGGGGACTGTTAGGAGGAAGAAACAGGGTCCTGCCTTGTAGCAAGGGCAGGTTAGTGAGCCCAGGCTCTGGAGGTGCTGCTTCAAAGGAAGGCTGAGCAAAGGTGGAGGCAGCATTTGGTTGTGTAACGGGCTCTGCCCCCGCTTCATGTGCGTGTTTTTGAACTTCCATGTGCGGCACTAATCCCGTGGCCTGCTGCTGCTTGACTTCCCAGCTGCAATACACTTCTCAATGCAGCGGTTGTATCTTTTCGGGATCTCCTGCTTGCAGAGACACCCGTGGCCTCGGGCTCCGAAGCAGGCGCAACTTGAGCTCTTGGTTTTGTGTTTACCAGCTCTTTGGGGAGGAGGTGATTGGGTTTTGACTCCAACCACCTCCCCGCTGCAGCTCTGAGCCTGCCCATAAAAGCTGCGGAGGACAGGCAGGCTGCCGGCGGTGGTCTTGTGCTCCCAGCCCTCCCGCACCCAGGGTTTGCACTGAAATTAATGCCTGTATGTGGATAAGCTCATCAGCTCGCGGTGTTGCCTTGCAGGGCTCCTTTGGGATAATGAGGTGGCTTCGTTAGCTCTCTTCCGTGGCACGGCTTTGTGCCCTGGCAGGGCAGTGGGAGGGGAGCCATGGGGGATGTCCTGGCACATTGAGGAGCCTGCAGCAGGGGAGAAATATTGCTCTGCTGGGTTGGTGGCTCTCCCAGCCTTGCATCTTGGCAGTGGGGAGCTCAAAAATCAAAGGATCCTGGGAGGCTGTTGGCTCGGACTGCCGGTGAAGCAGGCTGGAGCACGTAGGGACGGCCGGCGGGTTGTGGGGTGCTGTGACCGTTTGTTGAGGGCCCCGGGGGGACGTGGGGGGTATAGACCTGGTGGCACCTGTGAGTCAGCAGTGCAGGTGCTGGCTTGCCAAGCTGCTCTGCTCCAGGGGATGGGGAGAGGCTGTGAGTGCTGCCCTGGGTCGGGATCCCTTGCAGGAATGGTTAGGTATCATGTCGTGGCTCGTAAATGCCCTTTCTGGGTCCCTGGAGGGGGAAGGACAGTGGCGGGAGCTGGCGTGCTGGTAGGGGGTGAGCTCTTGCCTCCATCCCCTGCGCCCACGAGCTCGACCGTCTGCCAGCCTCATGACCAGTGCCGTTAGGAAGTGGGATTGCCCCGCTCCCCTCCCAGGCATTGCATCTGCCAGCACTGGCGCTTTCCGCAGAGGAACCCATGGCACAGCCCATGCCACAGCCCCTCACGTCCCCAGGGTGAAGGCTTTGCAGGCAATGACCCTCGTGATGCGGTCTCGCGCAGCTCCAGGTCTGATGTCTCCTGCTGCGTGGCAGTGGCTCAGGGCCATGCACAGCTTCGGCTCTGTGCCGGCTGGCAGGCCGGGCTTCCCCTGCGGTCAGTGGCTTCTGCTCGTCCTGGTTCTGCTTTCCCGTCACTCTTCCTGTAAAGAAGGCTGCAGCTCCCGATGCCCTTCCCTCCTCCCTGCCCTGTCCCTCGCCCACACCTCGGAGCAGGGAACAGCCTCAGAAATCTCCCTGGGGGAAGAAGCGAGAGGGCGGATGGCATCCGCTGGTCCCCGGCAAATGTCAGGCCCCCTCACAGGGCAGAGTTTAATGCACACTCTTCCTCTCTTCTCTTCCCCGCTAGCGCCCTGGGATGCCGCCGGGCAGCCGGATGCCCATGGCAGGGCTGCAGGTGGGACCACCGGGAGCCCCTCCCTACGGAGCAGCCTCCCCGATGAGACCAGGCCTGCCACAGTCGATGATGGACCCCTTCAGGAAGCGCCTGCTGACTCCCCAGGCACAGCCGCCACTGGCCACCCAGAGGAGAGGGTAAGGGGTCGGCACCCTCCTGTGCCGGGACAGACACCTGCAGCAGGCTGAAGGGGTTGGTTTGACCTGCTGGGTCCCAGTTGCACTTCACTGCACAAACCTGCAGCTCCCTGCCCTGCTGCAGAGGGGCGAGCTGCCCGCAGCGGGGCGGGAGCTGGCCCGGCTTGTCTGCAGACTCCCCCCGGCTGGCACCGCCGGCAGTGGGACACCTGCCAGAGCTCGGGGCTGGCATGTTTTGCGATGACAGAGGGGTAGAGATCACTCAGCTTGCAGCTTCCCTGTGCTCTGATCTCCATGCCAGTAACCTTGCTGCATGTGTTTGTGCTCGCCAGAGGCCCCAGCACCGGCTCCTCGGGGTCTTTCCCCTTCTCGCAGGGGTTCGTGCTGGCTCTAGCAGGCACAGGCATGGGTGGAAACAGGGGATGGGGGTGGCAGGTTGCAGAGACGCTCCCCAGAGCTGCCATCTCGGTAGGACTGTTCATTTGGGGTGGTCTCAGCAAGCCACAGGCAAGGCTCTGCCAGCAGCTCCTCACTTGTTTACAATGCTGCTAATCTCTTTGCTCCATTTCTGTTTTCCATGAGGGCTTCTTGATTACCAGAGGCTGTTTCTCACGGCAGGGTCCCTTGGTCCTAATGGATACTCAGGTCCCGTTCCCTGCCCTGGCTGTGTGGCAGGGCTGGTGGCCAACAGCACGGTTGGCTCTGTGATCCCTCCGCATGGAGTCACAGGCTCTGCAGAGCGGCTGCGCATCCCTTCGGTGCTCCAGAGCAAGCTGGGGATTAAGGACAAGGACGTCAGCGGCCAGATGAGGCTGCGGCTCTGTTCCCGGGGGCTGGCTGTGTGGGATCAGCCATGCTCAGCTGGTCAAGCATCCTCGCTCCTGACCAGCTGCGGATCAGGGGATCAGGACCTGCCAGCTGCTAATGGGGTGGCCAAACCCTGCAGGGCAGGAAGCATTTCATGCAGCAAGAAGAGCTCAAAGAAGTGCTCGGACCCCTCTCTCAGCTGGGGCTGCCCTCCCGACGTGTCCTCCTGCGCGAGCAGCTGTGGGGCAGCCAGTGTACCTTGGACACCTCGTGATGGCAGCACGAACGCCCACGTTTGCTGCCCTGCTGCTTCACATGCTGCCAAGGGAAAGAGACTTCCCTTTGCCTGCTGGACTCTGCCCCAGCTCTTAGTCACGAGTGCAGCAGAATGGCAAGAGAGCGTTTCCCTGTGTATCCAGGCGCTGAGCGTGAATTTAACGGGGCATCGGGGTGGGCTCAGGCTGATGGGGGCTGGGAGCCTGCAGGATGTGGGAGGGGGGGAGAGCCCAGGGCCCTGTGGTCTGACAGGGTACTACAAGCTTGGAGAGCGCCAAAATGGCTCTGAGCAAGGCTGCAGCCGTGCTGTGGCTCTAGAGACCACTCTGCTTCCTCTGCCCACGATGATTTCGGCCCCGCTGTGGCAAAGCTGATTTGTTTTAAGCTGTTTTTAAGCGAGCTCCTGGAACTGGGCTTTGGTTTGTAGCATCGGGAGAGTGTGACAGCCATTTCCAGAGAGGAAGCTCGGGAACACTGTCCTGCAGATGGGAGCGTGCCTGCAGCCGCAGCTTTGCCTTATAGCACCTTCTCCTTGCTCCTGCCACACAGCACCTTTAGCAAGCAGCAGCAGCAAAGCAAACTGAAACCAGGGACTGGATTTCCTTCCCTGGTGGTAGGCTCTAGACATCCACCACCTTCCCCCCTGGAGTCATCTTGGCTTGCCCACAGGGTTATAATTTCTTACTCATTTGCTTTCCAGCATTAATCCAAGGGCTTGAGCTCTAGATGCTCTTACAGCCTTTCTTTGCTCCCCTCCTACAAGTCCAAAGTCCCTGTCACACAGAGCAGCCCTGAAAGAGACCTGCTCCCCCAGACCTGTTCACTGCAGCGGGAGCCTCAGCACCCGGCTCAGACTGAGCCATCCACGTGGCACGTAGCTGGCACTGCCGCTGTGACTCCCCTCCCCGGAGCCTGGCCCCATTCGTGGCCTGGATAGGAAGAGCCACTGGGCTCCTGGCGTACGAGCAGATCTTGGTGTTGTCCCTGGAGACCCACTGCTGCCCAAGCATGGGGCATGCAGCAGCTTCCCGCCGGGCAGGCAACAAGGTGTCCTGCAAGAGCTTCCAGTGTAATTTTTTTTTTTTTGCCTGTCTGTGCTTTTTGCAGGGTGAAAAGGAGGAAGATGGCTGACAAGGTCCTGCCGCAGAGGGTGAGTCCCACCTCGGTGCGTGGGGAAGGAGCTGAGCTGGAGGGAGGTGGTGCCTCCGTGCTGCCTTCCCAGGGCAGCCGGGGCGATGAGGTCCCCACAAGGAGGAGGATCTCGCTGAGCCGCCTGCTGCCTGCTGGGCATTTCTGCTTGGTCCCAAACCAACCTGGAAGACTTCTGTCTCTTCCTCTGGGGTGGCAGGAGAGGTTTGGGGTGTGCATAAATCAGACAAGCAGGACTTTGAGCAAGCAAGGAGCAGCAATGGCATGGGGTGGAGACCCCAGGAGGACCCTAAGCCTCTCCTGGGGCTCCCTCTTGACAATCCAGGGTTACATTACCTGGCTGTGACACTGGGCAGGCTGCTGGACACAGTGGCAGGCTCCAAACCGAGGTCTGCAGTACGGCTCTGTGATTTGGGGAGAGCTTTTCAGGGCTGTAGTCCTCACTTAAAATGACAAGTTGGTGCTGTCGTGCTGGACTCGTCACTTGGTGACTCCTTGGCGTGTCAGCCCAGCACCAGTAGCATTGCTGGGGCTGGTGTGGGGGACACGACCCCATCCCAGCACGCAAGGGACTGATCGTTTCTGTTTGACAGATCCGGGAACTGGTCCCAGAATCCCAGGCCTACATGGACCTCCTTGCCTTTGAGCGCAAGCTGGACCAAACCATTGCTCGGAAGAGGATGGAGATTCAGGAGGCCATTAAGAAACCACTGACGGTGTGTGGCAGCCCTGGCTGGCCGGAGGGCGAGCAGCTGGGTGGGGTGGGGGCATACGAGGTGGGTGCTGCTGTGGGTGCTGCCAGCCACCCTCTCACTCCAAGCATCCCCCCTCTCCGGTTTCCTATTCCACAGCAAAAGCGGAAGCTGAGGATTTACATCTCCAACACTTTCACCCCAGCCAAAGAAGAAGGGGAGGGTGGTGATCGTGTGGCCTCCTGGGAGCTACGTGTGGAGGGCAAACTGCTGGAGGACGTAAGGACACGGGCAGGGATGAACTGGTTGTGGCAGGAGCGCTGCTGCTCTGTGCTAAGAGCTGGGCTGGGGTGGATACGGCCCTCTGCTCGCTGGGTGCTGGAGGTGGTGTTTGGGCTGGGGCTCTCCGTGGCTGGTGGTGTCAGGCCAAGCCTCTCCCGCTCTGTTTTGCAGCCAAGCAAGCAGAAGAGGAAGTTCTCCTCCTTTTTCAAGAGCCTCGTCATCGAGTTGGACAAAGAGCTGTACGGGCCAGACAACCATCTGGTGGAGGTGAGACGGGAGGCTCCTGGCCACGCTGCAGGGCTGGCTCCGCACCCCGGGCAGGGTGGGGAGAGCTGTTATCCCCAGCGGGCGATGGGAGGTGGTCCTGCCACGTACCCTGTGGGTCCTCAGCTCCCCAGCCCCGTGCCTGTTGCACTGGAAGAAGGGTTTGAGCAAGTGCTTTTGGATGCCAGGGAGCAGTGCTGAGCCCTCCCCAGGGACCACGCTGCTGTGCTTTCCAGGCTCAAGTTCACAGCTGTGTTTTCTTCCCTGGTACTGGCTGGTGGCTGGCGTGACGGCTCCTGGCAGCAACTGCTGCCCGCTCGGCTCTTAACCCCCCTCGTGCCCGCAAGTACGTGGCTAGAGCCGAGAGGTGTGGGGCTGCAGTGAGGTCGTGGCTCTGAGAGGTGGCTTGGGCAGCCCTGGGTCCCACAGATTTGCAAAAGTGAGGCCCAGCACGGATGGTGATGCCACAGAAAGGCTCATCTGTACGTCCCAGCACCAGGTGGGAAGAAGAGTCTGCGCTGTTGCCTCCTAGCCCACTGTCTGGCTGCAAGGTCCTCGGGGAGATTAAGCACTGCCTGTGAGTGGGATCGGGCCTTTTTTGGGTTCTCCTGCCTGGAGCAGCTTGCCCTGCACCCAGCTCACGCTTTTCCCCCGGGAAATGCTTATTTCTGTGGTGGTGCCTGCTGTGGTGGGGGTGAATCCCCTTCGTGCATGGGGTGGTTTGTGAGAGCAGCTCTGATGCGCATCCCCTGTGGTGGCTGAGGCAGGATTGATCCTGCATTGACTCCAGGAGCTGTTTGAGCCCTTGACATCGAGCGCTTAGGGCTGTAACTCCCCCAGCCCATCCAAACTCCCATCCGCCTCTGGGCTGGAGCACATCAAGCTGTATCCGTTGGACCAGATGGGCTCTCGGCTGAAGCTCACTGGGATCAGACTCCCAGGGACTGCCAGGGGTGGGATCCAGGCTGTCTGCCTCTGCTAGACCCATGCGCAGAGCCTGAGCACTGGCACTCTCTGCTCCTGGCTGCCGACACAAAGCCTGTTAGCGGGTGGCTTGTCATGGTCCTGGAGTTGACCGGTGTCCCCTTGGTCTCTCCTAGTGGCACCGGCTGCCCACAACCCAGGAGACTGATGGCTTCCAAGTGAAGCGTCCTGGCGATGTCAATGTGAAATGCACTCTGCTGCTCATGCTGGATCACCAGGTAGGGCCCCTGGGGCTTCGTGGGTGCTGGCCATGCCCTGCTGCCCTTCCTCCAGCATGGCTCATCTGTGTGGGGAGGTCCAGCAGGGGCAAACGGGCCTGGGCTGGGGCAGAGCCTAATATGAGGCTTTTGGGGGGTTGTGGGGATGGAAAGGAGCACAGCTGCTCCAGGCGCAGACCTTGCAGCCTGCGGTGACACCAGTGTGGGACGCAAGGGCCGTGTGGGGCAACGTGCCCACAGGAGGGGCCCTTCCAAGTGCCAGACCCCCTTCATCCTGCCTGTCCCTGCAGCCACCACAGTACAAACTGGACCCTCGCCTGGCTCGCCTGCTCGGGGTGCACACCCAGACCCGCGCCAGCATCATGCAGGCGCTCTGGCTCTACATCAAGCACAACAAGCTGCAGGACAGTCACGAGAAGGAGTACATCAACTGCAACCGCTACTTCCGCCAGGTCAGCCCTCGCCCTATGGCACCAGCACGCTTTGCTGGGAGGAGAGCATCCTTCCCACCTCCAGTAAGGCCAGAAAAAGCATCTTTTCTGGCTCAAAACAGACACTCCAGACTGCCCGGTGTCAATTTATGCCCTTTCCCCAGGGGTTTGCATCCATCAGCTTGCCATGCACAAACCAGAGCTGGGCAAGTCCCCTCCTTCTGCCTGGCCCTTTCCGTGGTGGGTGGAAGGAGCCCCTGCCATGGACAGCAAACGCTCTGCTTTGCCCCTCCAGATCTTTAACTGCATCCGCATGCGCTTCTCTGAGATCCCCATGAAGCTGGCGGGGCTCCTGCAGCACCCAGATCCCATCATCATCAACCACACCATCAGGTAGAGGTGGAGGGTGTGCAGCATTCCCCGGGGCTGGTGGGCTCTGGGGGGTGGAGGGGCAGGGTACCCCCCCCACAGGGTGCAGGAGGGGAGGGCAGTACCTGCAGGGGCTGCGAGGCCTCCAGCCCAAAGCACAGGTGAGCACAAGTCACTTGGGAGGGGAAGAATCAGCCGAACAAATTTGGGGGCTTCTTGGGGCAGTCAGTGGGGTACTCGTGTTGCTGTCAGGGGAGTCGATCCACCCCGACGGCAGGGTGGAGGCCGAGGAAGTCCCCCTTAACGCCCGGTTTCCTCCCAGCGTGGACCCCAATGACCAGAAGAAGACGGCCTGCTACGACATCGATGTGGAGGTGGATGATCCCCTGAAAGCTCAGATGAGCAACTTCCTGGCTTCCACCACCAACCAGCAGGAGATCGCCTCCCTGGACGCCAAGGTGCGGGGACCCAGCGGGGGCTCAGCCAGGGTGGCAGCAGGGTGGCACTTCAAGGCTGCACCACAGCTGGGGGGAGCTTGGTGCCCTGTTCTGGGGCGGGGACACGCAGCTGCCTCTCACCCCTTGTCATCTCCCTAGATCCACGAGACCATCGAATCCATCAACCAGCTGAAGACGCAGCGCGATTTCATGCTGAGCTTCAGCAATAACCCGCAGGACTTCATCCAGGAATGGATCAAATCCCAGAGGAGGGACCTCAAGGTAAAGCCCTGGGGCTGGGCAGGGTGAAGGGCTGGGGGAGGGTGGGGTCCGGCCCTGGCACTCACCCTGTGTCCCCCCCCCACCCCGTGTTTTGCTCAGATCATAACAGACGTGATTGGGAACCCCGAGGAAGAACGGCGAGCCGAGTTCTACCAGCAGCCCTGGGCGCAGGAGGCTGTGGGCAGACACATCTTCGCCAAGGTGGGCTGCGTGCCGTGCCGGTGGGGTGCTGCAGCGGGTGGAGGGCAGCGGGGGGGCCCTGGGGCAGCTCGCTCTCCCTGCCTGACTGCCCTCGTCTCCTCCAGGTCCAGCAGCGTCGGCAGGAACTGGAACAAGTGCTCGGGATCCGCCTCACCTAAGGGGCTGGCGGGGGCTCGGGAGCTGCTTCTCTCCCTGCTGCCTGAGCCTGACGGTACTTCTTACTGGAATCAAATACAGCACTTGCACAAAGCCTATGTGCCTGGAGGGATTCGGAGCCACTAGCACCCCTGGGCTCCCCTCGGCCAGGAAGCTCTAGCCACAGGGAGAGCACAGCGGAGGGTCCCCCGGTTCCCTCCAAAGTCCTGCTGCAGCCCTTCTGCCGCATTAACGCGTCCTGCTTTTGCATCATGCCGTTCGCCTCTTCCCCGTAGCACTGAACGCAGCCCTCCTGCTTGCTCCCCTCCTCTGGCCAAAAGCCCTCCTGGAGTTGCTGCCCAGCAGAGAAAAAGCTGCCCGAGCCGAGCGGGAGGCCCTGCCAGCCGCTGCCTGCCCTGCCAGCCCTCCCTGAGCCCAGCCGCCGCGAAGGCAGGCCTGGCCCTGCCCCTCTTCAACCAAAGTTTTGTCATTCCAAATGCCAGCCTCCCCCGCCGCTGGTGCCCGATGTTTTGCACTATTTTTGTGAACAGGTTTTATAAAAAAGGAAGCGTTTTGTACAGTGGGTTTGTATTTGATTAATATATTGAGTTCCTCTTACTGCACTCATTGCCTCAATCTATGCAGTGGTTCGTGGTGTTCTCAGAGGGCTGGCTCGGCCCAAGCTGTTCTTTTTATACGTAACCAAGTTTTTTAGCGTTAAGTTTTTGACAATCAGTTGATTACTCCACCCCCCCCTGCTGTTTTACATAATTAGCAACTTGTCTTGTGAGCGATACGAGGTCTCGGAGGGGCGGAGGGGGTAGCTCTGCCCCCAGGAGCCTGCGGGCAGCGGGGTCACCGGGGCTCTGAGCGTGCCGCACCAGTCAGCAGGGCACTGAGAGAACTGGAGCTGCTGGGGAGCGAGGGGACCACGGCGCTGGGCTGAGGGGACCGTGCCCCCACCCGCCAGACCCGCTGAAGTGCCTTAACCCCGCTGGCCCCCTGCCTGCAACGCTCCTCGTGGTGCGGGCAGTCGCAGGCAGAGGGGAGGGGGGCGTTTACATATTCCCAGGGTGTTCGGCTCAGGGGTGCCTGCTCTGCCTCTTGTGTAACCATTTTTTGTCTATTTTGGATATTTTCTAATAAAACCGGTTAGCAGCAGCTCTGTGTGTGTGCATGCTGGAGTCCTACAGCCCCCCCCCCTTTCCCCAAATCGGCGCACAGGCGTAGCCATAGCAGCAGTTTATTAGAGACAGCGCAGCCCAAGGAGCAGCCCCAGCCTCACCGTTACTTCCACAGCTTCTTGATGGACATGTTCTTCTCACTGTCCTTCTGCATCACCTGCGCAGGGAGGAGGGGACAGTTTGTTCTCGGCGTGCAGGCCCCCTCCCGCTCCCCCCATTTGGGTGCTAATAACCCCAAAACCCACCCCCAATACCAAGCTTCAGCCCCGCACAGGCAAGGCGCTGCAGGCTCCATCTCCATCCAGGCTCTGGCTGTGCACCACAGCCCCAGGAAAGGTCTCCACCACCTCCCCAGCCTCTTCCATGTCACTGATAGCTTAAGCACTTGGGGACAACCCCCTTAACACTGTTGTTTGGCCCCAGAGCTGATCTCCTTCAAGCTTCACACCACCGGCAGATGCTACCCAGGACAGCTTGTGCCCCACCGACAGCTCCCCGTCCTGGGAGGAACGCGCCAGCAGCCCCCCCTTTGCCTCCCCCACAGCACTTACCTTGGCAACAGCCATTTCAAAGTCTTCCTGGGTGACATGCACCCGCCTCTCCCTCAGCGCGTACATGCCAGCTTCTGTGCACACCCCCTGCGAGGGACAGAGACATCACCCACCGCTCCCCCTCCGCCAGCCCCGGTGCCACCGCAGTGCCCCCAGTTCACCTTCACTTCCGCGCCCGACGCCCCCGGCATCAGCTCCGCGATCTTCCGCAGGTTGATGCCCCGCGTCAGGTTCATTTTCCGGGAGTGGATCTTGAGGATGTCCAGGCGGGCCTGGAGAGCAGCGGCAAAACGAGGGTTGGAGCCACAGGAATGGCTCCTGGAGAGGGCTGGGGACAACGCGCTCCCCCCAGGGAGGACCATGACAGCAGGGTCCCCCACTGTGGGGCACCTCACCTACCTCCTCGTTGGGAGGGGGGAACTCGATCTTCCTGTCGATGCGGCCAGGGCGCAGCAGAGCCGAGTCCAGGATATCAATGCGGTTCGTGGCCATGATCACCTGCACGGGGAGAACAACTGTCACTGTTGTGGGCATCCCGCTGCCACCACAGGGCCAGCAGGACACCGACCCGTCCCCAGGCAGGGACGGCACCCTCCTACCTTGATGTTTTTGGTGGCCTCAAAGCCATCGAGCTGGTTGAGAAGCTCCAGCATCGTGCGCTGCACCTCGCTGTCCCCGCCAGAGCCCCCCTCCAGGCGGGAGGAGCCGATGGAGTCGATCTCGTCCATGAAGATGATGGAGGGAGCATGCTCCCGGGCCATCACAAACAGCTCCCGCACCATGCGGGCGCCTGCGGGGAGCAGAGAAGGCTGAGCCCCGGCACCACGCACAACTCAGCACAGCCACAGGGCTTCCATCTGCCCCGGACACCACGCGAGAGCCCTGTCCCGAGGCCACCCAGCACCACGAGAGCCCTCGCTGGGGCTCCGGCACAAGCAGCCGCCTCCCCCACACCCTTTTACCTTCGCCGATGAACTTCTGCACCAGCTCAGAGCCCGAGACGCGGATGAAGGTGCAGTCGGTGTGGTGGGCCACAGCCCTGGCCAGCAAGGTCTTGCCGGTGCCGGGGGGTCCGTAGAGCAGCACGCCCTGCAACGGCCACGTGGAGACCTCAGCACCGCTGCCGGGCCGGGCTCAGCACCCCCATCCACGCCCACACAGGCAGCCACACCCCAGGATAGCTGCTGGCAGCTTCACTCCTACCCCCAAGGCGGACAGGAGACACAGGGACCACCCCAGGGGTGACACAGGCAGCATCACAGTGGCACCGCAGCACCCCCGAACGCTGACCCCCACCCCAGGCCCACAGCAGCAGCACTTGCCTTGGGCTGGGCAATCCCCAGCGCCTCAAAAAGCTCAGGGTGCTTGACCGGCAGCTCGATCACTTCCTTGATTTCCTTTATCTGCTTGTCCAAGCCCCCGATCATCTCGTAAGTGGAATCCGGAACCTTCTCCACCATCATCAAGGACACGAGAGGGTCCACTTTGTTGGGCAGGATCTTGTGCAGCGTGTAGCTGTCGTTGCGCAAGGCCACACGGCAGTTCGGGGTCACCTGCAGCGAGAGCAGAGGGGAGCTCAGCATCCCTGCGGCACGGGAGCGGGCAGGCAGGGGCAGGCAGTGCCATGCTGCCTGGAGGAAGCGGTCGCGTCCCCTCCCACAGCCCCAGGACACTCACGTCGTTAATGTCGATGTTCTTGTCCACGTCCACCACAAACTTCCCCTCCGGGTGCACCTGGAAGGCAGCAGTTGCCATCGTGAGAGTTATTTTTCTGAGAAGTCCCTTGTCGTGTGCCCGATAGCCACACCGGCTGCTCGGAGCAGGAGGAAGGAGCCAGAGAGCTCAGCCACCGCCAAACACCCTGCAGCCCCTCCTGCCCCCAGGAAGCCCTAAGCCAGGTGCCTCCCACCTGCCCGGAGAAGGTTTGGGCCCAGGAGAGCTGCTGCAACACGCTCCTCTGGAGAAAAAGCTCTCACTTCACGTCTTTTAGTTGTTACATCCCTCCAGAGCTCGTGCTCACTCTTGCCCCAAACCCTGCGGGGTCAAAGGGAGGGTCCGTCTGACCCCACCCCACTCACCCCTGCTCTGCCCCAGCCCCGGTCACCCTCGGGACAGCTCAGCCTCGTACCTTGACGAGCACTTTCTTCTTGTCCATGGCTCTCACCACTTCTCCCACATAGGAGCCCTGCTCCTGCAGCAGCTGCAGCTCCTCCCGCAGCAGGCGCACTGCAGAGAAGGAGACGTCAGCACCAGCCACCGGCACCCACACCCCGACCCCCTGCCCATGACGGAGGGGCAGCACTCGCCACGGTGGCCAGCAGCCGGCCAGGAGCCGCCAGCCCTGCAGGTAGGAGCAGCCACAGAGCCCCGGGCGAAGAAGATGAGAGGAGCCGAGCTATACCTTTAGCATTCAACTCATTTCTCTGTGCTTGCAGGCGCCGCAGATTCTGGCTCTTCTCGTTCACGATGAGCTGTTTGGAGAAAAGTTTTGCTGAGTCCTCCACGTCCCGTGCAGCGCTCACATCAAGCAAGCATGGGCACCAGCACAACGGCCTCTGCGTCGGGACGGGCACCCGGAGGGGTACAGCCCTTCCCAGCAGGACGTGGCCAGCCAAACCCCACTGCCACGGGCTGGGCAACACCTCGTGCACACACAGCAGTGCTGTCGGCTCGTAGGACTGAGACTCATCTCGTACACCCGCACCACTCAAAATTTGGGTCCTGCTTGTAGACACCGCCCTGGGGCGCTGCTTCCTCCTCGCGCGTCAGAACAGGACACCCAGAGCACAGAAAAGGCTGCGGGTGCTCTCGAGGCAAGCGCAGGCACAGGGACACGGCCACGCAGTCCCGGCTAGAACCACAGCGATGCCGTCCTGGGGCAGGCCGGCTGGGCGTCTCCTGTGCAGCCAGGACTGGCTCACCTGCAGCTCCTCGATCTTGGACAGGTAGTACTGCCGGAGCCCCGTGCCACCTTTCCCATCGTCCATCTCCATCTGCGAGAGAGCAGAGCTCAGCAGCACCGGCCTTAGCCCCAAGGGCCTCCCATTCCACCCAGGGCCTCAAAAACCATCTCTACTCCCAGTCAGTCTCTGTGCTGACCCTCTGGTCGCCCTTTCCTCCTCCGACCTCCTGGGCCTGGGGTCAGGCCCTGGGTCCCTGCTCTCCATCCCGCCCACCTTCTGCCTCCCCGGGCCGGTGCCCGACAACGGCCCCAAAGCGCCTGCTCCCCCCGGGTCTCACCGTTCCCACCCGCACGCCCCTTCCCCCTCCGCCCTACCCCCCCCGCACCCCCAAGGCCTGCCCCAGGCCCCGGTCGGCCCCCACCCCCTCGGGGACGCTGAGGCGAGACCCGCCGAGTCACGGCGCCCACCAGGCCCCGACCAGATCCGGTCCCAGCAGAGCCCCGCAACGGCACAGCGCGACCCCAGCAACCCCCCGGCCGTCGGCCGCACTCCGCTCCGGCCCGGCCCGGCCCGGCCGCACCTGCTCGGGCCCGTCCACCGCCATCTTCTCCGCCGGCATCGGGAGGCCGGCACCGCTCCTGCCGGCACTAAAGATGGCCGCCGCTCTCCTTCCGCTGCCCGTCCCCCGCGCCGGGCGTGACGACGTCACTTCCGCTCCCCGCCGCGACACAGGCGCCGAACACGCTCTCGCCCCGAGCCGCGGAGAGCGCATGCGCAGTACGGCGCCGGCGGGGGTCAAGTGCGCATGTGCGGCAGGGGCTCGCTCGGGTCGGGGCCTTGCCGCCATCTTGGCACGGTCAAAGGCGATTTCTCCCTATCGCGAAGCACCAGAGGTGCAAGCACAGGCCGCAGGCGCGCCGCCGAGGGGACTCGTTATCCTTCCCCCTTCTTCCGCCCGCTGCGGCCCGCCTCGACCCGGCGGCAGGGACGCGCCACTCCCAAGATGGCGCCGAGGGCGAGCGGAAAGCGGAAGTCGAGGGGCTCACGCGAGGCACGCCGGGAAGACGGCGCGGGCACGCGGCGGCATCGGGATCGGTATCGGTAGTGTGTGCGTGTGTGTGTGTCTGTGTCTGTCTGTCCGTCCGTCTGCCTGTCTGTCTGTGTGTCTGTGCTAGGCAGCGGTACCGGCTGCGGCCTGGGCGGGGGCAAGGGAGGATCGCGGTGTCGGGGCTGAGGAGACCCCGGGGCGGTGCGGGGACCCCGGGCCGGGGTAGGCCGGAAGGCTTCGGCGGGCTGCGGGGCCGGGGTGCGCCTCGGGGGGGCACGGGGCCGGGGTAGGCTGGGCGCAGCGGGGGAGCACTGAGGGGAGCCTGGGGAGGTCGCAGGGGGACACGGGGCCGTCCCTCCCCTTCGCCCCGAGCTCACCCGCTCCGCTTCCCGCAGGTCCGTGCCGGCGGCTGACAGCAGGTCCCGAGCCCGCGGAGAGCCCCGCTCGCCGCCACCATGGGCAAGAAAAGCAAACTGGGCAAGAGCCGGAGGGACAAGTTTTACCACCTGGCCAAGGAGACGGGTGAGGGGCCTGCCCGCTCGCTGCGGGACGGGGGGGGCTGCCCGTAACACGGTAATCTGTAACCCACGGCTCTCCCTCCCACAGGCTTTCGCTCCCGCTCCTCCTTCAAGCTTCTCCAGCTCAATAGGAAGTTCCAGTTCCTGCAGAAGGCCCGGGCACTGCTGGACCTGTGTGCAGCCCCCGGCGGGTGGTGAGTGGTGTCAGGGCCCCAGGTCACAGCCCGGTGCCGCCGGCTGCCCTGGCACCGCATTGTGAAGCGGCTTTTGTGTTTTCTGTTGTGGTGGCTCATCTCAGTCTCTGTCCCCGATGCCAAAGCTGATCCCAAACGCCCGGGCAGCACAGTTCAAGGCTGAGGGCTCTCCTGACATCCTGCTGTAGCTTTGATCCTTTCTGTTGTTTCCAGGCTGCAGGTGGCTTCCAAATTCATGCCGGTTTCCAGCTTGATTGTTGGTGAGTGATGGCTGAGGGGTGGGCTGGGGGCAGGGACCTCCACCGCAGTCCCTGAATGCGGCCAAAGGGAGGGAATCCTGGATCTGGGGATCCTGGTGGGAGGAGAGGGCAGGTGGGGAAGCCACGTGGGATGGGCTGGAGCCTGGTTTTGAGAGGTTGCGGTGTTCACATCTCTTCCTTACGCCAGGGGTGGACTTGGTCCCCATCAAGCCCATTCCCAACGTAGTGACGCTGCAGGAAGACATCACCACTGAGAAGTGCCGCCAGGTAAGAACCCCTCTCCCCTGCCCCAGGCATCACGCGCCGGTCTGGTAGAGCCGTAGCAGGGGGCTGAGCTGAGCTGAGCTGAGCTGACATGGATGGGGGTGCTGCCTGTTGGCTCTTGCAGAGGGGTTGGTGGGACCAACGTGTGTCCCCATCCCTCAGGCCCTGCGCAAGGAGCTGCAGACGTGGAAGGTGGACGTGGTGCTGAACGACGGAGCACCCAACGTGGGAGCCAGCTGGGTGCATGATGCCTACTCCCAAGGTGGGGCCTGCGTGGGGCTGGCGTGGGGCCTGGTGCGGTCTCGGGGGGTACGAGGGCAGGCAGGGCAGGGTGGCGGTGGTGTGTGCTGTGGGACAGGGAGCTGGGCGGTGGGGACGGTGATGACTGCTGACTGCTCTTCTTCCCCCCTCCAGCCAACCTGACCCTCATGGCCCTGAAACTGGCCTGCGAATTCCTCTGCAAAGGTGGCTGGTTCATCACCAAGGTTTTTCGTTCCCGGGACTACCAGCCGCTTCTCTGGATCTTCCAGCAGTTCTTCCACAAGGTCCAGGCCACCAAGCCCCAAGCCTCCCGCAATGAGTCCGCTGAGATCTTTGTGGTCTGCCAGGGTGAGTGGCCGGGGGGACCTGCAGCCACTGGGATGGGGCTGGGAAAAACCTGCTGATGTCTCCGATTCCTTCATCCCAGGTTATCAGGCTCCAGACAAAATTGACAGCAAGTTCTTTGACCCAAAATACGCCTTCAAGGAGGTGGAGGTTCAGACTAAGTCTGTTAGCGAGCTGGTCAGCAAAAAGAAGCCAAAGGTATGAGCTTGCTTCTCTGGGCAGCGAGGCCAAACACATGCTAAAGGGCCTGGGGACTGGGGCCAAACGTAATACACAAAGCTGCTCAGGAAAATGAAAGGTCTGGGGATGCAAGGTGGTGGAAGAGCCAGTTTTGGGGAGGTTTCCAGCCTTAGAACGTGGTGTAGTGATGGGGACGCGGTGAACAAGTTGTGAGGCTGAGGATAGATCGGTAAAACCCTCCCTACAATGGTTGGCAGCTGGGTTTGTGTCTCTATGAGGTGTTTTTAGGACACAGGACAGTAAAGGCCATGTCAAGAGGCCTCAGCTGGGCATGGAGCTGACAAAGTCTGTCACTGTCTCCTCTCTGAGTTTGAGGTGGGACTGGGAGACACCATGGACCTGGCAGGTTGGGGCTGGTAACTTGCCCTCGTTCCTAAGTCGTGTGGGCACGTTTAGGTGGACACTGCAGCAAAACAGGAGTTATGTGACATCATTCATCCTTTAGGGATGGTTGAAGCTGTTTGTATGTGCCCTGCTACGGCTCGTACAGCTCCTTCCTCCCGTAGGCAGAAGGCTACGCAGATGGCGACGTGACCCTCTACCACCGCTTCACCCTGATGGACTTCCTAAAGGCTCCCAACCCCGTGGACTTCCTCTCCAAGGCCAACGAGGTGAGTGCCTGAAGTGAGGGGGACCTTGGTGGCCCCTGAGATGTCCCCAGGAGCGGAGAGCGAGGAAAAGAGGGAGCCAGGTGCCCCAGCAATGGCCCCACTCCTGTGAGGCAGGGCAGGAGCTGGGGCTCAGGCGTAACAGCCCTTTCCCTCTGCTCCGCCCAGATCACGCTGGGGGACAGCGAGCTGGAGAATCACAGTTCCACCACGGAGGAGCTGCGTCAGTGCTGCAAGGACATCCGTGTGCTGGGACGCAAAGAGCTCAGGTACGGGGGGGGACTGGGACAGGGCATTATGCTGGGCCCAGTGGGTGTCTAACAGTCTGCCTCCCCGCACAGAGCCCTGCTGAACTGGAGGACGAAGTTGCGGCGTTTTTTGGCCAAAAAGCTGAAAGAGCAGGCAAAGGAGCTGGATATCAAGTAGGAATAACAGGGCTGCCCCAGAGCGCCAACGCGGCGGGATGGGCCTGCCACCAGGAGAGACAGTCTGAGCTCCTTCCTTTTGGCAGCCTGAGCTCTGGTGAAGAAGAGGAAGGTAAAGAGGAGGAGAAGAAGGAGAAGAAGACGTCGCCAAGAGCCACAGCTGATGAGGGGGTGAAAGAGGAAGAAGAGGAGGTAGAGCTGGCATTGGCGGAGATGAAAGCCAAGGAGCTAGCGGAGTTAAAGAGGTAAAAACAGCTCAGATGAGAAGAGATGGGGGAGCACCGGGCCAGCAGAGCACAGGGGGGCTCCAGCCATAGGAACAGAGAGTGGTTGTGTCAGAGCCTGTCCCTCTGTGGACAGCGGATGGGGTTTGTGGGTCTGGGATCCCCAGGGTCATCTGCTCCTCCAAGCAGGTGAAGCTGGCGTGGGTCCTCTTTGCCTCAGGGTTGGGAACCCCTCATGGGGGATGACAGTGCTGCTGGGTCCCCAGTGCTGGGGGAGATCTGGCACTGACGTGGCGGTGGATGAGCCACTGGGATGTGTGTGTGTGGGGAGGGAGGCAGTCTGGTCTCATTCCTTTGCCTCCTTTTCTAGAAAGAAGAAGAAAATCCTGAAGGAACAGCGGAAGCAGCGTGAGCGTGTGGAGCTGAAGATGGACCTCCCTGGTGTCTCCATCGCCGATGATGGTGACACCAGCATGTTCTCCCTCCGGACTATCCACAGGACCCCGGTGTGTGGGGCAGGGGGAGGCCAGGCTCCCAGAGCCATCGGGGCCGGGACAGTGGCAGGCACATGGCTGACAGACTGTAGCTTGTGACTCCAGTCTCACTTGCGTTGCAGCTGCTGAATGAGATGACCCGGGGGGACATGGCATCGGCAGATGCCCTCCTGGAGATAGGACCCGGGGACGATGACGTTTATGTCTCGGATAATGAGGAAGAGGACGATGTGTCCCTGGCCAGCGATCTCGACCCAGAGGAGCTGGTTGAGATAGAGGCCCGTCAGCGCCGGCTGGAGCGGGAAAAGCGAGAGCAGGGTGCAAAGAGGTGAGAGCTGCGAGAGACCTCCCTGGGGTAGAGGCTTCCTTTGGAGCAGCTCCGGAGTCTGGCAGTGGGCACACCCCGTCCTGGCTGGGGAGCACTGATTCTGCTGCTGTCCGTCACAGGGTGAAGTTTAAGCAGAAGGAAGAGGAGGAGGAAGGGGAGGAAGAAGAGAATCCCCTGCTGGTGCCCCTGGAGGAGAAGTCGGTGCTGGAGGAACGGCAGACCAGCATGTGGTTTGGGAAGGTGAGTCCTGCTGGGCCAGAAGTGACAGGGCAGCCGCGGCCCCAGCAGCTCCCCAGGTCTGCCCTGTGTCCCCTCACCCGCTGCTCCCCATCCCCAGGATGCCTTTGCCGGCATTGAGGACGATGCAGATGAGGACCTGGAGCTGGGGCAGTCGCAGATGTTGGCTGAGAGACAGCGCGAGTCTCAGAGAGGTTAGAGGGGGGCTGCGTCACTGGTGGGGGGCAGAGAGGGACAGCCCCACAGCCCGGTCTGGGGCGCTGGATCAAACCATGATGTGGATGCTGCTCTGAGCAGGACCGGAGATCTCCAGAGGTTGCTTCCAGCCTGTATCATTACACAGTTAATGAGCTGGCATTAGCGTAGCGCTAACGAGCTGGGTCTTTAGAGGAACGATCTGCAGTGGGGTCTGCCTCAACCCTTTCTCACCCAGTGGTTCCTGTTCCCCAGACAAAGCAACAAGGAAGGGGCAGAAGAAGGAGGTACCCCAGGAAGAAGCTCCAGCTGAGCCCCCACCTGCCGCCGACGCGGGGCCCGATGCTGGTAAAGTGCAGGATGAGCAGAGCAGTGATGATGACAGCAGCAGTGATGAGGAGAGGTGAGGGCTGAGAGGGGGACGGTCTGGATGTTCTCCCCCGGCTCCACAGTCCTGGAGAGCAGGGAGGTGACCCCAGCCCTGACCACTCTCCTCTCCGCAGGCCACCGGCACCGGTGGGGAGGAAGCGGGGCCGTGTCGAGCCGTGTGGCTTCGAGGTGGTGCCCATTGAGAACCCAGGTGAGTGGGGGGTGCTGTCTGGAGCTGCGTGCACCGGTGATACCGTGTGAGTCCCTCTTTAGGGACAGGAGGCAGGGTCAGACCGTGCTTATCTGGGCTGGCAGGGCTGCTTGCAGATGGGCCAAGCTTTAATGTGTTCATATGCTGCAGTGAAAAGAGCCCGTGTCCTGGACGCAGAGGGCCTGGCGCTCGGCTCTGTCATTGCCACCTCCAAGAAGGCCAGGCGGGACCTGATCGATGACTCCTTCAACAGGTACTTGCAGCTGTGGGTGCTGGAGGGGGAGCAGCATTCGGTCTCCCAAGAGGAGACAGGCCATGGGGGTGGCAGATGTATTGGTGTGGGGACCCCGTGTCCTGCTCGCAACTCACCCAAGGTCCCCCCGCTCCAGGTATTCCTTCAACGAGGATGAGGGAGAGCTGCCAGAGTGGTTCACAGAGGAGGAAAAGCAGCACCGGCGTAAGCAGATGCCCGTGGACCGGCAGACGGTTGAGGCGTATCGGCAGCGCTGGCGTGAAATCAATGCCCGCCCCATCAAGAAGGTGGCAGAGGCCAAGGCCCGCAAGAAGCGGCGGGTGAGTGGGGCTGTGGTCCTGGACGGGTGCTCCGTTCCCCCTCCCAGGTGCTCCGTCCCTCCTCCGATGCCCCTTGTCCCTCACCCTCGCTGTCCCCGCAGATGCTGAAGAAGATGGAGCAGATGAAGAAGAAAGCAGAGGCTGTGGTGAGCACGGTGGATATCTCGGAGAGGGAGAAGGTGGCCCAGCTGCGGCGGTGAGTGATGAAGCTGGGATCCAGATCCTTCGTGTTGTGCTGGGCTCGATTGCAGGGACAGCTCCCGCACGTAACCCAGCGGGGCTGGAAGGGGCTGGGCTGGGTCCGGGTGTAGGCTGAGGGGTGGGAGACCGAGCAAGGGAGCCCCGTCTTGGGGCACAAAGGCTCAGCAGAGTGGTGGGACCCAATGTTGGTCTTCGGATACATCCCAAAGCCAAAGTGCTGGCGCTGGGCTGGGGTGCTGGGGTCTCGGTCTCATCGTTTGCCATTCTCCCGCAGCATCTACAAGAAGGCTGGGCTGGCCAAGGAGAAGCGGCAGGTCACCTACTTGGTGGCTAAGAAAGGTGTAGGACCCCGGGTGCGCCGTCCTCCTGGCGTCAAGGGCCAGTTCAAGGTCGTTGACAGCCGCCTGAAGAAGGACGTGAGAGCTCAGAAACGCAAAGAACAGAAGAAAAAACGCCATAAGTGATGTGGGACCGGCTCCGTCGTTGGTAAGGGACTCGGCTTGGGGCACGGGGCAGGGCTGGCTCCTGTCCTCCCACCGCAGCCTCAGGTGCACCCTGCTGCTCTCCCCCATTGAGGGGACGGGGCTGTGACTTAGCCACACGTTGCTGTTAGTCTGTGCCTTGATGTGACGTTGCCTCCTGCCCTCCAGCGCGGTAGGGAGGGTTTATTTGGCCTCAGCGCTGTAGCATTGGCCCCCTTCCCACGCTCACTGAGTGGCCACGTGTCCAGGTTTCTCACCGTTGCTGGCTCTGCTGCGAGACTCTTGCCCTGCGGGGATGGCAATCAGTGACACCAGCTGTCCCCAGAGAGGCTGTGGGTCAGGGGGACAGCTCCCTGGGCCATATTTGTCACTGAGGTCGCAGGACGGTGGCCGCTGAGCCCTGAAGCGGGCGGGTGTAGGTGGTCTGCACAGAGCAGCTCCTTGGTTACAGCAGAATTAAATCTGGTCTGAGCCTGCACCGGGATGTGTCCTGCGTCTTGGCGAGGTGAGGGGCCCGCGCTGCGAGCTGCCCCGTCCCTTTGTGCGCCGTTTGGTAGGGAGAGGAGCGTAGGGTGGATGGGGTCTGTGCACCTCTGCTAACGCCTTGGGGAGCCCGCCTGCCTCGGCCCCCTCGCTTTATCTCTGGCAAAGCAGCTGAACCGCGGCTGACTTGCCTGACATCCACCCTCCCTGCCCCAACCGCAGCAGCCACCCGCTCCCCTCCGCACCCCCTCCAGGGGTGGGACCCTGCAAGTTTAAGAAAAGAAAGACCAAGAGAAAATACGCGCTTGAGCAAATGTCTTTATTTAGACCCAGGGCAGGGGTGGGGGGACTGTGCCTTCTCTCCGCCAACGAGTGCCTGAATCTGTTTTGATGGGATTGTGGAGGGGTCCCCAGGTCCCTCTTGGTGACAGTGGCACCATGTTAGTGCCAGGAGGGGGCTGGGGTGGCACCATGGCTCCCAGGGAGAGCAAGACGGGGTGAGTGGCGGTGGGGACCTGCTGGGGAAAGGACAGTTGCTCTGACGGGAGGGAGGAGGTCTTGGTCCCGTTCAAGTGCCGTGGGGAGTGGAGAGGCCAGAGCTCCCTCGGGGTGGTAGCGGGGAGATGCACTGGGGTGTCCCTGTAAAGCCACCACTTGGCCGCTCAACTAAAGTCAAACATCTGTGGCAGGAGCTTGCAGAGCAGCAAGAGGTCTCTGCCCCTGGGTCTGCGTCAGCCCCTCGCCCGTGGCTCCGTGGGGTCCTGGTGGGCTGGGAGCTCTGCTGCAGGGAGAAGTGGCTGAGGCCAGAGCAGGCTGTGCTGCGCTGGGTGCTGCCGCTGCTGCGAGTGTCTCGGGTGGGGGCCAGGGTGGGAGGAGAGACCGTCGGCTGTCCTGGGCCTCGGTGGCTGAGTTGGGGCGAGCGGAGGGGACCAGCTGCCGGGCTTCAGGCTGTGCTAGAAGTTCTCCTGGTCCTGACCGTCAGCCTCTTCAAAATCAAATACGGGTGTGCTGTGGGAGGAGAGCCCCTCTGCCCCCAGCCCCCCTTGGCTGCCCCTGTCCCTCCAGCTGAGCTCCATCCCTGGAGCTCAGTGCCTCATCCCCTGCGTGACCCCAAACCCGTGGATGGGAGCTCCGCAGGGGGCACAGGAGGAAGGCCAGGGCTGATGGGCATCTGAGCCCCTTCAAAGAGGCACAGCTCCTCTCTGCACCCCACAACCTGGACGCCTGGGTCCTTCCTGACCTCTAGCCCCCCAAACTCTGGCCAGCAAGTCCTCACTGATGGGTCTGGGGCTCCTGGCTGGGCTCCTCCATCCTCACTCACTGCTCTCCTTCACAGCCCAGGTTGGCCCTTCAGGGTCGGCAGGTCCCCGTCAGGGTCCCGATGGTGGGGTGACCCCTCTGCCTTGTCAGGCTCGGCCCCTACCTGAGCTGCAAGGTGCGCTGTAGGCAGCGTCTGTGCGGTCATCTGCAACGGGAAGGATCGTGGCCAATGGGCTCAGGGTGAGCTGCTCCCGTTAACGAGCCAAAGCTCGTCAATGGAACTCAAAGTTCAGCCAGACCCGCTCTGAGCCATTGGGGTTGCAAGGGGTGGCAGTGGGGCCAGGCACCCCGGGGCCATGTCCCCCGTGGGGCTCACCCGTCTCGTAGTAGTCGTACAGCGTCACGGTGGCTGGCTGGAGGTTCCTCACCGGGAAGTCCTGCGTGGCAGCGAAGGCGAAGGTCTCCTCCTCTGTCGTCAGCTGTGGAGGCGGCCCAAGGGTGACGTGCAACTGTCCTCGATGGGGAAGCATCCCCACGCCCCGGCGTGCGGGGTCCTGCTCCCGTCCCCGTGCCCCATCTCACCTGGTCCAGGTAAATCGTCACCTGGTCAGGCTGCACCTCCACCTTCTTCACCAACTTCTGCCTCTTCAGCTGGAGGGACACGGCTCAGGATGGGCAACAGCTGCTCGGCGGGTGCCCCAGCCAGGGCCAGCACCCCCGGTGGGTGCCCCTCCATGTCCCACTGCCCCCGAGGGGCAGGGACTCAGTGGCAGGGTGGGTGCCCCAGTGGGGCAGAGGGGGTCCCGGGGGCTTCTCACCTCCACCATGGAGCTCTTGTCCGGGATGTAGCCAGACGGCAGCTTGGCCTCGATGACAACCATGTTGGTGGCGGGACGCTCCCCGCTGTACCTGCAAGGGCAGAGCCCCCGGGGAGGGGCTGGGGTCTGCCCTCCCTCCTCGGCTGCTCCTGGCCCCCCCAAACCCGGGGGGCAGCCCCCACCCCTACCGTGCCCGGAGGAGGAGGCGGAAGCGGGTGCTGGCGTCCCCTGTACACTCCCTGGGCTCCGTCTCCACGCGGAGGTTGAACATCCCCGTGCTCGGAGGGGGTGGCACATTGTAGCGCAGGGTCACCTGGGGTGACGCAGGAGGGTCAGAGCCACTGAGCGGGCACCGCACGGGGACGGGGACCCCGGGCCGTACCCACCTGCACCAGGGCGCAGCCCTGCCCGCGGGCTCGCACCCCGTACGTGCCCGGCAGCTCGTGCAGAGCCGCCCGCTGCAGCACCAGCCGGTTGCTGTTGTGCAGCACAAAGTCCTGCGCAGTGCCCGTCGGGGACGTCACCGTCACCACGAAGTCCCCGTTGCTGCCGTACATCAGGGCGGCGTACTTGGCCAGGGCTTGCAGGGCCACCACGGTGTCCTGGGCACGGAGAAAGCACCGAGCCAGGATCACCCCTAACTGCAGATGCAGGGAGGGGATGCTTTGGAGCAGCCCCACGCACCCCGGTGCCAGTACCTGCGTGGAGGCGAAGCCCCCGTAGGGGTTTTGCTGCTTGCTGAGCCAGCGGACGATTTGGGAAGCAGTCCACAGGTCGGCAGAGGACACTTGGGGCTGGGAGAGGTAGGCCAGGAGGACGTAGGCAGTCATCTCCACCTCCGCCGGCGCGGCGGCAGCCCAGGAGGGCTGCGAGGGGGACAGAGTCTTCCCCTTCCTCTGCCAGTGGAGCTGCCCCTCTGGGAGAGAAGGGGGTGGGAGCTCAGCCCCCTGCTCCGGGGGTCCCGGGGAACTGGAGGTGGGACGGGGTGACCCAGGCAGAGGGTGGCATTGCCCGGAGGTGCCACTGCCTGTGCCGAGGGGTACCTGCGCTGACGCTGTGCTGGGCCAGGCTCTGCAGCTGGGTTTGCTGCTGCTCCGCACGCCCCGCCAGCCCGAAGACATAGGCGAGCAGTGCCTGCGTGTAGGGGTCGTCCGTGGCCGAAGCCTCCAGGCACCGCAGGGCTGAGCTCACCTTCGGGTCCTGGCACGGGAGCGGAGTCAGGAGCCAGCCCACAGGCGCGGGCATCGCTGAGACCCCAGTTCTGCCCAGTGAGACCGGTTGCGCCCGCGTCAGGCTAGGAGGTGGCCTGGAACAGCCGGACTCCCTGCCCCGGCACCCGTCCCCACCCCACCAGCCCCTCCGGGGAAGATGGAGTCATCCTCACTGTTGGGGACAGCCCCAGCTCCAGCATCGCAGCCGTCACATAAGCTGACAGCGAGAGCTCATCCGAGACACCACCCTGCAAAGGGGACAGCGGGAGATGGGTCCAGCCATGCCGTGCCACCGGCACAGGGACTCCCCCGCTGCCTAGACCACACACCAGGGACGTGCTGGGGCCAACCCGGCCCTGGCCGCGCGTCCCCATGTCCCACTCCACCCCACCAACCCACCTGCAGGGCGTTGTTGAAGAGCTTCCCCACGCTGCGGAAGCAGCCCGTCTCCCGCTGTTTCTCCTGCAGCCAGCGCAGTGCGTCCGTGATGTGCCGCTCCTCGATGGCCACGTAGGCTCTGGCTTGCCCGAAGGACTTGAGGACAAACGCTGTCAGCCTGCGCGCCAGAGAGGTGTCGGGGGGGTGGGAGACTGGGGCTGGGGTACGCTTGGTGGCAGGAGGAGCCCCGGGACGGCCGGTCCCCGGAGGGACCCCGCTGCCCAGCCTGCCTGAGCCCCGCGCAGTGCCTCACCAGGTATTGCCGGTGGGATCACTCTTCCCGAAGGCGCTGTAAGAGCCATCGTCGTGTTTGTAGAGCAGCTCTCGCTGGTACCCTGCAGAGAGGAGATGGGGACGAGTCTTTACAGCCCTGGGGCACCCCAGAGGCAGCCTGGAGAGCAGAGCCCCCCTGGGGCACAGGTAGAAAATGGGGAGGGAGGATATGGGGCGAGTGGCGTCCCTCGGCAGCAAGGCAGGGTGGGACAGGCAGAGGAGGGGACCGAGGATACTCGCCGCTCTGCAGGAAGCCCTGCGCCCTGGCGCGGATGTCGGGGTGCAGCTGCCCGCTCTTCTCCAGGTACTGCTGGATGTAGATGTTGGGGGCGAAGCGGACCATGTTCTGCTCCCCGCAGCCGTAGGGCATGGCCAGGAGGCGGTCCAGGTTCTGCAGAGCGTTGCCCATGATGTCACCTGTCCCAGGGGGACATGGGGAGCACCGTCACTGGCTGTGGCCGCCTGCCACCAGCACCCTGTGTCCTCTCCCATCTCAGCTTTGGGCGGTGCCACCTCCTGCTGAGCTTGGGCCGTGGAGCTCTGCACCCTCCCTGCCCCAGGTGGTCCCCCATCCCCTGCCTGTCCCTTACCCATCACTGTGACATGGGCTCGCTGGGAGCCCTCCAAGATGTTTGCAGGAACCTCCAGGGAGATTTCTTCAGCGACTGTGAGGATGGAGGGCAACGACAGTCGGGATGCCCAGCTCGTCCCGGCCCAGCCCATGGCACCCTCGCCCACCCCCTTCCTGCTCTGACCCTCCGTGGGCTCAAGGCTGGGTTGGGGCATCTCGGCCAAAAGCGTCTATGGACCCTGGCCCTCGGCTCCTCTGGCCCGGTGGCCCTTGCTACCAGTGGCCAAGCATCCCTGCCCCACGTCCCCAAGGCCCTGCCGGACACCCCCGGGCAGTCCTACCTTCCTGGCAGAGCAGGGAGTTGTGCGCCTTCTCCACCAGGATGCCCCCGGGCTGTGGGGAAGCAGCATCAGAGTCGGTCAGGAGAAGGGACCAGCCACGTCCCACAGGGTCACGCTTGCAGCCTGGGCTCGGGGCCAGGTGCTGTCCTGCTCCTGGTCCTTCCGCTGCACCCCGAGGGCTGCTCGGACCCTGTCCCCAGACCCAGCCCACTTTCCTCCTCCATAACCCGTCTGACCTGCACCAGCAAGGGCTTTATCACGGTGTCCACGCGCCCCTGGGCTGGCACCACGGGCATCTCGTTGCCGCAGAGCTCCTTGGAGCCGAGGGCCTCAGTGCTGATGGTGATGTTCACCTCCCCTGCAGATGTAAGTGGGGCACTCAGTCCCCACGGAGCCCCCCAGCCCGCACTGCAGCCCCATGGGCTTGCATCAGCCCCGGGGCTATGTGTGGGGCTGGCTGGATTGGGATGGGGGTCACCAGGTTGAGGAGCAGTGCTGGGAGGCAACGGGGAGGGTGAGTTGAGTGGAGGAGAGCTTCCCAGGTGGCATTGCATTTGCTCCCATCCTCCCTGCCCGGCCATCGTCCGAGGGGGTCCCCAAGCAGCAGGGCAGGGGCATCCTGCCATGGCCCCGGTGCCCCGTACCCAGGCCGGTGGCTCGCACGCCCCATCGGAAGGTCCTCGCTTCGTCTGCACAGATGCAACCACCGTACACCTCATCCGTGCTTGCTGACACCTCCAGCTCTGCTGACTCCGCCAGCGTCACCTGAACCTGCCGGACCACGGCCACGGCTCCATCAGCCCCCGCCAGACCCCAGACCCAGGGCCCCCTCCCCAGCCCCGCTCACCCGCAGGCACTGCCGCAGGTAGTTGAAGACGGTGGCCACGAGGGTGAAGGCTTCATGGCGGACCACAGCGTAGGGCAGCGCCAGCTCCACGAAGAAGGGCTTGAAGGCCGTGAGGGTGGTGGCAGGGGCCAGCCCCAAGCCCTGCGGGGCCGTGCAGAACATCCCGGCTTCCCACTCGGTGATGGCATCAGGCACCGTCACCGTCACCTCCGTAGAGCCCCCCTCTCTGCGGGATGGAGAACATCATGAGGCCATCCCACCACGTTCACAGACAGCTGGTGTCATCCCCAGCTGGGCTGGCTCTCTCCCTATGGGAGAAGGGTTCTGAGGTCCCCAACCTCCCTCCGTGCAGCAGGGGAGTTGGGGAGAGGACCAGCCACATGGGGACCATCCTCACTCACCCCACGGGGACAAGGTCCCACAGCCACGTCTCTGGGAAATACGTCCGGGGTGCCTGTGGCTCTTCCTGGACATCGACGACTGGGATATGACGGCTCATTACTTCTGGGACACCAGGGTTCATTACTTCTGGGACATCAGTTTCTTTCCGCAAATAGGTGACAGAGGAATCAAAGATACCTGAAAAAGGCAGAGCAGAAATTAGGGTCCACACGTCTCTGCATCTCAGCTGGACCTCGCCTGCAGGCAGCCCAAAGGTGGCCAAAGTCCTTTTCAATCCTCTTCAATCCCTTTGATGCCGAGTGTATTTTCAGGAAGGCTCCGAGTCCCCCTGAGGACACAGGAGCCAGGACCGGGCACCAGCTCTTTGCTCTTTTCTCCCGAGAGGGTTCAGCAAAGTGAGCAAGCAGAGGGCTGTGCTGACCTTTGGCACCTGTGGAACCCGCCACCACAGGTAAGCTGAACCTCTCTTTGCAAACATCACTGGTCTTGGCATTGGTGAAAAGTTTCAGTGCTGCGTTCTGTGAAAAAGAAAAGAGGTTGTCCATCTCTGAAACCCAGCAGGAGGAATATCCCCATCCCAGCAGTAAATAGTCACAGGGCTGCAGAAGAAAAGTGGAGGACTGGAGCCTGGCATCCGCGGGAAAGGGAAAGACCTTTACCATGAGTGTGGCTTTCAACGGACGTTGCTGTGGTTTCTCGGCACCCTGAGCAAACCACAGCCGGCTCCTGGATGAAGAGGAGCCAGGAGGCACAGGCGGGCAGGGCCTTTACCTGAAATAACTTGTAGGTGTCCATCTGGGAATTCCTCCAAAGAGGGAAGGGTAAGCGATGCCTCCTTGGAGGGCGAAAGAAGTCTCGCTGTCTTAGTGCAAATGGGATGATGGGAATGTCAAAGTCGGGGGGATAGTCCCAGGAGAATTCTGAACAGGGTCGTGGGTCCTGAATGCTTCCAGGGTAGTCAAATTCGGGGAGTACTTTGTAGACCTGGGAATAAACACGTGTGCTACGTACAAAACCAGCCAGGCACCTACCCCCTGCCCAGGAGCAGGACTGCCCAGGAGCCACCATGGCACTGAGTCCCCGTAGGGGAGGTCCCAGCCAGAGCCATCTCTTTCCCCGGCTGGTCCCTGGGGCTGCAGAAGGGGCCCTGGGCAGTGCCACCACTCACCGCCTCCGTGTTAAGCTCAGCCTCGGGCTTCAAGAGCAGCACGCTGCGGTCCACGGCACGGATGGCGCACAGGGACCCTGGGGCAGCCTCCAGCTCCAGCCGCAGCGCCGAACCGGGCAGAGCCCTGTCCTCTGAAAAAGCCATCTTCACCTGGGGAGGGACAGGGGCATCAGGGGGCAAGGGCAGGAGGGGAACCCACCTCCCATGGAGGAGCAGGACCAAGCCACGGACATGGAGGTCTCTTCTAGACAAGGATAAAATCAGGCTCCAGGGTTTGGGGATCGGGGCATGGGTTAAAGAGACTGTAATGCTGCAATACATCTGGAGCAGGATGGACCTCAGGGCACGCAGCTATGGACAAGCCATGGAGCGATTCCCCCATCTCCAGCAGCCTCCGCTCACCTTGTTGGGGAAGCACTTGGCCACCTTGAGCTTAGTGCTGTCAGCCACCATCTCGCCATTGGGCAGCACCGCGTAGCCCAGCACCTTGGCCGTGGGTGCCAGCTCAGGGCCGATGGGCAGCTCCAGGGAGAAGGAGCCTCTCAGCCCTGGGCCATGGGAAAGGAGGGGAGATGAGGACCAGGCATGGAAAGCAGAGCCCTGCACAGCCCGTCCCTGCCTCAGGACCTACCAGCCGCTGCAGGCAGCTCTTTCCTGAGGACGGAGGCAATGGTCCCCTTGGCCAGGACCTACAGAGGAGGAGATGGGAACAACGAAACCGATGCTGAGCGGGGAACCGAAATGCCCTGATGGAGGATGGACCCAAGGGCAAGAATGTCACATCTCCCATTGGCATGCAGGTCCAACAGTGCCAGCAGACAGGCGTAGGTCCCTCGGACTACTAACAGGCGTAGGTCCCTTGGACTAGCCAGGAGAGATTGCTCATTGTCTTGTCCTCAGGGACGCAACCATGAACATGTGTGGTCCCTAGATGTGGACCTTTGCACACAACTGCCCTAATGCTTGCTGCCCTCCCTCCCCGGGCCAGGGCTCACCAGGAAGACCACATCCAGGCTCTCCAGCTGAGTCCCCAAGGCCTCCTTGCTGAAGATGTAATCCACCCAGAATTTCTGGGGCTGGCCACAGGGCAGCTCGCTCTCCAGCCGGCGGATCTGCAGGAAGCTCCTGCTTGTTGAAAAGAAGGGTCTGAGGTTCACATAGGCATTTTGGTAGATGAGTGTCGAGCCATCGTTCTGGGTGTCAGCTGCCTCATTGACTTGACCCTGAGCAATGGAGGTAGAAATCAAGGTGGTGAAGCCATCCAGAATCCACGAGGTGCTGGTCCCATCACTGGGCACCATTGATGCAGGTTCTTGGCTTGGAGAGGTGCCCAGCGTTGTACTACTGGAGAAAGCAGCACAGGGACCCCTGAGGGGTGGGAGACAGGTCACTTACACGCAGGGAGACCCTGCCACTCCAACCAGAGGTCTCCAGCTCGAAGGAGGCTCTCCCCAGTCTGTCTGTCAGGAAGGTCTGTCTTGTGTCTTTTCCTTGCTGGCTGACAACGAGCAAGAGCTGCTTCTGCGGCAGCACAGCACCGTCGGCTCCCTTCAGCAGCATCTGCACCGGGAGGGAAGGGGAGATGCCCCAGGTTGGGCTGCAGGCACGGGGCAGAGGGCAGGGGTGGGAGAGCAGGGCTGGGGTCGGTGGGACCAGGATTGGGCACAGCAGGGTGCAGGAGAGCCTGCAGGGTGCAGGGCCCCCCCCATTACCGTCCCAGTGTAGGGGATGCCGGGCTTGTAGAAATCCTCAGTGTTTTCGAAGGTGACGGTGAGGATTTCTGGTAAAATCTTGCAGCTCTTGGTGTTTTTCAGCTCCAGCCCTGTGGAGAGGGAGCGGGGAGCTGAGGGTGTTGCAGGGACACAGGGCACAGGTTAGCTGCTGCCAGCTCCCCCATCACAGTGCAGAAAAGGTCCCTGGGCATTTTAGGCTTTCCCTCTGCAGCCAGCAGCTTCGAGCACAGTTCACACCTCCTGCAAGAGGAGCAAAACCTCTACAGCATGTTTCAGACCTAAAGCCAAGGCGCAGCTGGCTGCAGAGACTTCACAAAAGGTGCTTCACCAAACCACCACGATGCAGGGCCACCTCGGTGCCGGTGGGCCTGGGACAGCCCCTGGTCTTCTTTTTTTCTGAAGCCAAGCCACTGGCGGTCATTTCTGGTGGGACCGAGGTGGTGGGTGAGGTGGATTATCTCGAAGAACGAAGCCACGCCACCGGACTGGGTGAAACCACTGCTTTGTGTCACAAGGACTCGACTCGCTGCTAGCTACAGCATCGGGAGAGTTGTTGGATCTTGGAAAGGCGTTTTTGCCTCCCGACCATTTCTCTGCTCAGAATTAGAAGTATTGCCTGGCTGTCCTGGCTCACATCCCTGCCTGGACCCGGTCCCTGCACACGTGCACCTCTAAATCACAGCGTTGCTTTTGGGCTTCCCCGGAGAAGACCAGTACGCCCTGCCACATGCATTTGTGTGCACGCAGGGATGAATGCAAAACCGTGCACCAGCAGCAATGCCCGTTCCCAAGCAGGAGAACACCACCGTCCCTACCTGTCCCATCCTCCACCAGCGATGCCTGGACTTGGAATTGCTTCTGATACATGGAGCTGGTCAGGTTGAAGGCCGTCAACAAAACCTCTGTTGAAAAGCAGCCATTCTTCTCGGTCTGGAGTGACAGAGCCAACCCCATGAGCAGCAGTCCCAGGAAGGGGCTGTCCCAGTGGCACCCACGCTCCCCGCAGTGCTCACCTGCCCGCCAACCTTGATGCAGTTCATCTCTTTCTGGGTGGCACTGTGAAGTCCGTTCAGGATCCTGATGTGCCTGAAGGGCTGGCACAAGGTGGCCTGGACCTTCCCCTGGACGGGCTTCCCATAGGTGTACCTGTTGGGTGGAGGGTGGTAAGGGTGCGCCTGATGGGCCACATCGTGTCGGAGCCCCCCCTCTTCCCAGCACAGCCCGTTTCAGGCTCACCGTCCACAAATCTCCATCTGGAACTTCTTGTCCTTCTCCAGTACCACGGCAGGGAGGTCAATGGTCATCTCAAACTTGGGCAGCACTGATGGAGAAGCAAAAGGCGAGAGGGTTGTTGCTCCCAGGACAAGGACAATGGTGCCTGGGTGGCCAGGGGGTAAAGACGTGCTGCCCACAGGGACACGCCAAGGTGGGGCTCCCACCCCCCGTGCACCTCCCGGTCCCCACGTACCATATTCCTCCACGCTGAAGGAGCGTCTCTTCCCCTCCACCTCGATGGTGTACGTGCCCAGGGCCGGCTCTGCCGCCAGCGGGAGGGACAGGTCCACGATGCCCTGCCGCGGGCTCACCTCCCGCCACTGCGCGATGCGGTTCCCGCTGGGATCCTGCACGCAGGGACACGCGGCATCGGTACCCTGGGGACCCCAGCACCCTGCGATAAAACAGCCTACGGCTGCGTTATGCTTCTCCTCTCCCAGCCCACTGCCTTCCCAAGCCCACACCACCCAGGAGCCTCCCTCCATCTCTCAGACTGACCTCCAGGAACACAAGGGGCAGCTGCAAGGCAAAGAGAAGATGGTTAGAGGAGAAATTCAAAGCCTTCCTTGGGGTCTCAGCAGGGTGGGGACATCTATGGAGCCGTGGATGGAGCAGAGCAAGGGTTATTTGTGGGATGCTCTGAACTTCCAGCCCTTCAGTTTGCTTTGGGATTGATTTTGAGCCTGTGGGCAGCTCTAGCTGGGATGAGCCGAGGGCACTGCCAGCGTGGCATGGAGAGGTGGCATCTCCTAGTGCCTTCACAAGAAGCCAGCAACAATTTCATCTGGGAACCTTCTGCACTTCCAGAGACCCAGATAATTGCTCGGGGGTGCCAGAGACTGAGCTCGCCTATAATCCTGGCGTCTGATGACTTGATGGATATCCATAGCACTTTCCCTGCTTCCCACTCGCCATCGCTACACCCCTAACTGAAAGTTTAAGTGGGTACGTCCCCATGTTACACGTGCAATTCTGCTTTCTCCTTCCTTAGCCTGCTGAAGCCTGCATGAACAACACAGGGCATCCCTGCGCCTGGGGAGCCCGGCCACCCAGGCAGAGCTGGCTGGGGCAGGATTCCCAAGGGGAAAGGCGCTGGCTGACTCCCACGCCTCTCTCGTGGCTTGCAGAGACTGTAAGAGGGCAGTGCAGAGGAGGCCTGTCACCCCCCGCTTCCCCAGCCCTGCTCTCACCTTCTTATTGCTGGGAGTGAAGTCTTTATCCAAAGAGACAATTCGAAACTTCACTGGAAAGAGCAAAGAGGGATGCAGGAGTGAGTGGTGGGTGCATCCGCAGGGAGGGGGCTTCCCCATGGGGAAGGTGGATGGAAATCCACCCTGAACCCTGCAGTGGGGCACTGCCCCCCAAGCAGCACAGCCTCCAGTGCTGCCAGCGTGTCCTGGCATTGCCCTGGGCCAGTGCTGGGGGTCCCAGGGCGTCTCAGGATGAGCCCTCCTGTTTCCATGCAGTGTAGGAGCAAGGCTGAGCCTCCTGCACCCCTCTCCCACCAGGTCCTTCAGCCCAGAGCAAGGTGGTCCATCCTGCCCCCCTCACCTTGCTGTCCAGGCTTGTAGACAGCCTTGTCTGTCTGTATGAATAGCCCAGGCTCCAGGGCTCTCAGCATCACCTTCTTATTCTTGAAGACATCCAGGGAATCTCCCCGGATTGAGATGTGCAGGTCCACGATTTCCTCCTTCCCTTTGGCAGGGGCTGGAGCCTGCCAGGGGAAACACCAGGCACCAGGTGAGGACAAGGGATATGCCGTGGCCAGGATGTTCTGCTCACTCCGAGTGGCCCAGAGCACTCCTAACCCTCAGGGACACCTTTCCCAAGCCAGGGGCTGGGAAGAAATGTCCCCCCAACACCTTGCCCTAGGCTGCAGGGTCTGCTACCGGGGGATTATTTCAGCCACCGAATAACTGGGCTGAACCTAGAGTTGTTTTGTCTGCGTGGGGGATGAGACCCTACCAAAAGATGGGGAAGTCATGCCTGCTCCCAGCCCCACGTGGGACCACGGCCCCAAGCTCAGGGGAGCTGGTGGAAACTGCTCTGCCTGGAGAGAGTGGGGTGTCCAGGGCATCCCCCTCCACGCTTATGGCTGTGCATGGGGTGACACTCACGGGGAAGGTGATGTTCATGTACAGATGAGGCTCCTGGACCTTCCTCTCCAGTAGGGTGATGTTATGGGTTCTGTCTGCTCTCTGCAGCTGGATGGTCACCTGGATGGGCTCGTGTAGGCCACTGAGATGGACCCACAGCATCGCTGTGTGGGGGTGGTAGGTCACAGCTGGGGACGTGACCACATAAATCCTGGCGAGGAGAAGTGCTGACATGAGAGGCGTGGGGATGACGCACGTCCTGGTACAGACCCCACGGAGGTCTTGAAGAGCTCCTGGGTGCGCAGAAACCTGTGCTGGGGTGCAGGGCCACCCCCCCCCAGCCTCCCCGCTCTGCTTCTGGGCTCCTGTTGACTTCTCAGCTCAGCAAAGCAAAGGCTCTGCTCACACATTGGCTGCAAGTGAGGCAGCACCTACAATAAACCATCCCAGAGCCACCAGCCCCAGCAGTCCCTGGGTGCCAAGTCCTCGATGCTCATGGGCAGGGACAACCCACCAGCCCGAGCATTTCCACCCTGGCCAACAATCACATGCACAGGAAGGATTAGCTCCTACTACGTACTACCAAGGAGCCAAGACTAAATTCCCTCTGACCAGGCACAGACAGACAGACAAAGAGAGGGCTTACAGTGCTGCGGATGCCCCAGCTGTGAGGTGCGGGATGAGGAGCAGCAGGACGGGCAGGGCAGCTGAGGACCTCATGTCTCCAGCTGCAAGCGGACGTGGGGGATGGCCACAGCCTCCTTCTCCAGGTGTTGGATTGCTGGAGACCTGCGTCTACTCTGCTGCAGGCTCTGAAATGAGATCTTTGCTTTCCATTCAGTGAGCAAACAAGGGTTGGCAGAGGGATCCAGCGTGGACCTGCAGATATAGCCAAGGCAATGTTTACCATCTGCCCATGGCCTCCTGGGTTCAAGGCTCTGATGGATTTTTGCAATTTGAGGAAAGGTTCCTATAGGCTATAGAGGTTCAAAATGAGGGGGCAGGACCCACCTACACACTGGTTTGCTGGAAAATGATGGCAGGAGGAAACAGGGACAAGTTCCCCAAATGAAAGTAGGCAGCACATCATGAGAACAGTCTGTGAGTTGGTGGCGATTTCTCAGAAGGGCTTGTTTCCAGGTATTTCAAATTTAGCCAAACAGTAGCTATTTGGGCTGATTGCAGGTCTCAGGCTGTCTTTTTGCCCAGTTTCCTCCAATTTCATCAAATCAGTTACGGGCACAGGAGCGGGATGGCGTTGGGCTGTCGTGCCAGCTCCACCCACTCTCATTCCCCTGTGCACTGTGCCTGGGAGCCAGACACCAGCCAGGGCATGGGCTGAGGCTGCCTCTTTGCGTCCTCGTGGGAATTTAGGAAAGTTGAGGCAGCTCCACAACAGCCACACGGTGTCCTGAGTGCATCCCTTGCTCCAGGGTTTTGTGGTCCCCTTCCCTTTGCGGACGTGGGGAGAGGCAGAGGCAACGCTGCGGGAAGCCGTGGATGGGGCTGACCTCTTTCCCGTGGGCCCTTGGATGACCACGGCTGCTGTCCACACGTCTGCCCGGCTTGAGTATTGCTGGATACGGCCCCGTGCTCACCTCTCTGCCCTTCAGGAGCAGCCCCACAGAGCGCTGGTGTCGGGAACAGGCTGGTCCCCACCACCCCTATGGACACAAGGCGGGAGCATGGCTCCAAGCCCATCCTGCCGCCCCAGGATATGGGCATGGGTCAGTGCCCCGGCAGGCATCCCGGGGACAGTTCAACGTGACAAGGAGCTCGGGGCCGTTGGCACACCGAGCCCTTCAGGGCACAGGGCAGGATGCAGTGGGGACCATGAGCAGCGTGGCCAAGGGGACATCGATTTGGGAGCAGGGGGGACCTCTGCCTCTCTGATCAGTTCCTGTGGGGGCTGCTGAGGGCAAATATTGCACAGAGAATTTGTCATTGGGTGCTGCCGGTGACTTCGGAGCAGGAGCCAGAGCGTGTTGTCCCCCAGCCCCTGCTGAGCAGGCACCACTGACCCCAAGTTGTGCTGTTTCTGCTGCTGCCTTGTTGCCCGTGCAATGAATGCTCTCTCTGGTTTGGTCTCAGCTTTTTATTCAGCAAAGCAAAGTGAAGGTACGGCCCTTCTTACACATCGTTAAGGTGGACAGGAGCACTGAGCCCCTAACACAAAGTGTGTTTTGGGACACGGGGCTGGCTTTGGCCAGGGTTGGTGGGAAAGAGCCTGAAGAAAGGGAGCTTTCTTGCAATAAAAACATTTTGCTGCTTCCGCTTCCCTTATCCCACTTGCATTTTTCTTCATTTTTCAGCGTTGCTGAGCAGGGATGGGGACAGGGACAGGGCTGCACTCAGGGCAGCCCTGAGCATCCTCTCCCTGCCCAGACATCAGGCTTGCACTGATGTCCCTTTGTTAGCCCAGGGTCAGCTCACCTGCCCTGGTCCCCTCTCTGAGGGACTGCACTGGCATCAGCTCAAGGGAAACCACGACTCCATGGTGGGCAGCAAAGTGGCTGCTCCCCAGACAGCCCCCGACCCCCACGAGATGGCAGGGCTAGCAGCCATCTAGAGTGGGGCTGGGTTTCAGAGTCCTTGTCTCAACTGTGTTGCTGCAGGCTCCTGCTGGGTCAGGCGAAGGGGACGAAGGGATGGGAAAAGGCTGCCAGCCCTCAAGACCATGGCTGTCTGGTGGGGTACGATGGGGTCAGGAGCGGAGGGACAGCCAGGCAGCTGCAATTTTCCTTCACATCGGTCTTGGAGGCTTTAAAACCAGGAATACAGCATGTATGAGATCAGGATCAGAGTCAGCCTGCCCTTCTCTGTCACAGAAATGCCTCCCCTCCTCCAACAAACTCCCTGCCCACCCATCCCCACCAGCAGCCCATCGGCTCTGATGGGCCAGGAGAGCTCAGGGCCACCCAGGCCAAGCCAGGCTGTCCTCGGAGCAGCCCCGTGCGCGGTGTGACGAGGGGAGCAAACTGAGCATCACGCGGCCGGCGGCCTCAAATCTACAAGTCTCACCCCAAAAGGGAAGGGAAGGCACCGTCCCACCGATGGCACCTAAGCATGGGCACAGACTCGCCCCTCGCTCTGGGTGCTGGTGCTCTCCCCGCACCTCGCAGCGCCCACGGGCACCGTCCAGCCTGGCCGAGGGATGGGGAGATGCTCCGCTCCGCTCCAGGGTTGCGGGCTTTGGGTGCAGCTCTGCTGCCGGCGAGAGGACAGCGCGAGCCCACCGCCTCACTCCGCTCACCTGCACCATCAGGAGTTTTGTCTCGGTGTCCGTGTGCCCCTGGGCTGGCACCACGGGCATCTCGGTGCCGCAGAGCTTCTCGGAGTGCAGGGCCTTGGCGATGATGGTGACGTTCACCTCCCCTGAGGAGGCAGATGGGGGACGTCGCCGTGACACTGCCTCAGGGGCTGGCTCCAGCTCAGAGCCATCCCAGGGAGCCGGGGAAGGAGGAGGGTGCAATGGGTGCAATGGGACCGGGATATGGAGGGAAGAGGCTGGAGAGTGGAAAAGGGAGAGGGGAGAGAGGGGAGAGGGAGCTGGGAGGGGGAGGAAAGGATCAGAAAAGCAGTGACAAAGAGGAGTTTTGCAAGGAGTCTCGCTGCTGGGCCCTCCTCCCGCTCCCCCCCATACCCAGGCTGGCAGCTCGCACACTCCACTGGAAGGTCCTCTCTTCGTCCGCGCAGACACAGCCTCTGTTCCTGCCTGCCAACACCTCCAGCTCCGCCGGCTCCGCCAGCGTCACCTGAACCTGCCGGACCACGGCCACGGCTCCATCAGCCCCCGCCAGACCCCAGACCCAGGGCCCCCTCCCCAGCCCCGCTCACCTGCAGGCACTGCCGCAGGTAGTTGAAGACGGTGGCCACGAGGGTGAAGGCTTCGTGGCGGACCACGGTGTCGGGCAGCGCCAGCTCCACGAAGAAGGGCTTGAAGGCCGCGAGGGTGGTGGCAGGGGCCAGCCCCAAGCCCTGCGGGGCCGTGCAGAACATCCCGACTTCCCACTCGGTGATGGCATCAGGCACCGTCACCGTCACCTCCGTAGAGCCCCCCTCTCTGCAGGGCAGTAGAAGATGGACAGACCTTTCAGGCTGGGTCTGATGGGCAGAGCCAGTAGAAGGAGCATGCCAACCCCCTTCCTCTAGGTCCTGGCGACCATTGGTGGCCATCACATGCTTGGAGATGGGCAGAGGTACCATCTGTGCTCTTATTCTTGTGGCAACCCCTGCCTACAGGACAGACCACTCTGGTCTCTCCCGGGATCAGTGCTGAGGTCCAAGGGAATGGGCTGGACACGTCTCAGTGTCACTCCTGGATACATGGACACTGAACCAGAGGTCTGGGCGCTGCACCCAGAGGTGAAACCGATGCCATGAGGGCAGTCCCCTGGCTTGAGGTCTGCTGGGGCTCCTTACTCACCCCACAGGGACCAGCTCCCACAGCCATGTCCCCAAGAAATCCATCTGCATCCCTGTGTCCTGCATGACACCTGCCTGCTCATCCTCCGCCAGTCCCGCTCCTGCAAACAGGGGCGTGACTTGAACGTGCTGCCAGAAAGGACGCAAAGAGGCAGGATGTCCCCTCCCGTCCTTCTGCAGCCAGCAGGGAGGCTGTTACAGATTCTCTCCACTCACCTAGGAGGTATAAACGGCTTTGGTAGCTTTGCAAATGGATGTCTAGTGCACAGCCCAGCTGAGCATTGGTGACAGCTTTCAAACCTGCATCCTGAAACATGGCACATGACAGAGAACAGCACCATGTGGTTCTGGGCTGAAGCCCAGAGGTACCGAAACACTTTTCCAGCCCTCTCCGAAACAAGGAATTGACAGGCACTTAAAGCCCCATGCCAGAACAGAGCTCCTGAAGATCAGGACCCCCCCACCACGCTGCAACAGGAGTGCAGGAGAGTAATATCTGTGCCAGGAGAAGCTGCTGCACCAGCAACAGTTGGGAAAGATCTGGTGGATCTGCTCTGCCCGCTCCTTTCCCAAACAGCCCCGACCCCTGGGTTTGCTGCCAGTGGGAGACACGCACCCCCTAAAAAAGCAGGGGAATGCCAAGGCCAATCTATGCTGTTTACTCCAAACTCAGATTTGTGATGGGTAGAGCAGAGTTTAGCCCCATCCCTGTGAAACGTCGTTGTGCCTGGACTGCCAGATGCATTTCACATGTCTGTCCCAGGCTGGCAAAGCGAGGGGCATGGCACGTTATTTGGGCAACGTGAGAGTATGGTTCACGAGCACAGACATGGGCTGGATGAGGGACTGGGTGTCCCCAGCACCCTGAGTAATCCTTCCTGGGAGAAAGAGGAGTGTGAGGTAGGGCGGGAGGGCTCGTACCTTAGCCAGGCTGTAGAAGCCTGGTTCAAGCTTCACATCAGACACTGGTACCTCCCTACGCCACAGGCTGCTGCGGCAACGTTCCCAGCTATTCCGTGGCGTATCAAAACAGTTAATGGATGGAGGGGCCGGTATCCCGAAATTGTTTATCCAACAGTAAGGTAAATCAGATTCTTCAACTTCGGAAGGATAGCCGTCTTCAGAAAACGTTGGGAGTAAATTATAGACCTAAACCGAACATGTGAACTTTGGGTGAGAGAGACATGAAACGCTCCTGGCCCAGCTCCAAGCCGTTTTGCCCCTGGCATCACCCCGTAGCTTCTGCACCTCCCCAGGCATCACAGTGATGCTGCCCTGCCGCCAGCCCCGGCCCCTCCGCTGGGACCCGTCACTGCCCCATATCTCCTCTCCCCAAGAGCAGGGAACGCTTCCCACTGTCCACACCCTGTTTTCAAGATTTCCACCCCAGGAGACACCGCAGAGCAATTCTGCGGCTCAGCCCCCCAGTCAGCAAGGCACAGTGTCCCCTGCAAAGCCCCGACGTCCGTGGGTGGTGCAGGGGCTCGCTGGGGGCTCCCGGGCACCTGGCATTCATCCTGCAGGGGCAGCTCCCCCAAAGTCCCTACCGTCCTCCCCAAAATGGGTGGCAGTGGAAAGAAACTGCTGTCCCCGTGCTCCAGCAGCGAGCCCAGTCCAGCCCAGGACCAGCTCAGCACTGAGGTTTCTCCAGACTCACCGTGCTGGGGTTGAGCTTGTCCTTGGGACCGGAGGACTGCGTGCGTTGATCCACGGCGTAGAGAGCACACAGTGACCCCGGGGCAGCCCGCACCTTCAGGCGGAGCTGTGAGCCCACCACAGCCCTCTGCTCCGAGAAGGACAGATTCACCTGGAGAGAGGGGAAGCCTTTGGGATAGGGGAGAGGGGAGCTGGTCCCAGGAAGGACCTCCGTGCCACAGCCTGACCCCAAACGCCAGCAGAGGATGGAGAGTGAAGGCTGATCAAAGCCAGGAGATGGTTTGCAGCAGCAACAGGAACAGGAGAGGAAGGAAAACCCTCCCTAAGAGGAGAGTCTGGGACCAGCCGGTTGCAGGCGATGAGGAACGGCTCTGCTGAAGAGCAAGCCTCAGTGCCCACATCTCCACACCGAGCCCAGCAGCAACTACCCCGACTCTGGCAGCCTCCGCTCACCTTGTTGGGGAAGCACTTGGCCACCTTGAGCTTAGTGCTGTCAGCCACCATCTCGCCATCGGGCAGCACCGCGTAGCCCAGCACCTTGGCCATGGGTGCCAGCTCAGGGCCGATGGGCAGCTCCAGGGAGAAGGAGCCTCTCAGCCCTGGGCCGTGGGAAAGGAGGGGAGATGAGGACCAGGCATGGAAAGCAGAGCCCTGCACAGCCCGTCCCTGCCTCAGGACCTACCAGCCGCTGCAGGCAGCTCTTTCCTGAGGACGGTGACAATGGTCCCCTTGGCCAGGACCTACAGAGGAGGAGATGGGAACAATGAAACCGATGCTGAGCGGGGAACCAGCACAAGCAGATGAGGGGAGGCTGTGGAGGACTCTCATGGAGAGACTATTAGAGCCGCGTCCTGCAGGAGGGATGGAAACGGTGCCCCAAGACCTGACAGCTCCAGCGTCCATCCCTGAGTCCTGAACCCAAGAGTAACTGCCCAGGGCTGGCTGGAAATGGCTTCTGCTGGAAGGGAAGGCTTAACCCCACACCCCGGACAGCCTCATTCTCCTCCCCTGAGCTCTGCCCTTCATGCAGTCTCCCTTCTCTCCCCAGGTGAAGGCTCACCAGGAAGACCACATCCAGGCTCTGCAGCTCGATCCCCGTGGCCTTCTCATCAATCAAGTAATCCACCCTGAGCTGGTGGGGCTGGCTGCAGGGCAGCTTCTTTTCCACCCTGTGGATCCTCAGGAAACTTTTGCTGTCCGAAGAGAAGGGATACAGGTAGCGAGCGACGCTTTGGTAGTTGAGATACTCCTTGCCTTCATGCTCCAAGGCTGGAGGGTTATCCTTGAGCTCACCCTGAGGGGTGGAAATCGAGGGTCTCAACGGCAAAGATCAGCTTGGCGGCAGAGCATGGTAGGGGTGGAAAGCCACTCTGCAGCTGCGACTGCCACGCGCTTTGCTGTGACATCCCTGCAGGAGCATGCCAAGAAACGCAATCCAGCTGTGCTCAACACCAAAAGGGAGAGCTGCGTGCCATCACGGGGCTTGTCCAAAGGACACTCACAGGGGCAGCCAGCGGATGGCAAGAGGAGCAGGCATGGCTAAGCAGCACATGCGGGCAGATGGTAGGAACTGAAAAAGCATCCCACAACTACCTGATCTTGCGTCCAGACGGTGAGGGTAGAAAGGATCCTGAAATTCAGCAGTCAAGTGTGAAAACAGTAAGGCAGAGAGAAGGAATTAGAGGAAGAACTTGCAGAATGCATCAAAAGTGAGAGTAGCCCCTTTTCCCAGTGCAGGAGGAGCAGGAAGCGTGCCGGGGTCTGTAGGGTCCGACAGGCAATCAAGGTATTAAACAGGGCTAATAAACATGTGGAGCTCTTTACTATAGGATGCTGTGGGTGCAAAAAGACCAAATGGGGTCAAGAGGAGGCTGGAATATTTTGTGTAAGAAAACCTCTGTGATCTTTACTAAATCCAGGATGCCTGGGGGGTGTGGGACACGGGTCACTTACGCGCAGGGAGACCTCGTAATTCCAACCAGAGGTGTCCAGCTCGAAGGAGGCTCTCCCCGATCCATCCACGAGCAGGGTTTTTCTTTGCGTTCCTCCTCTAGTGTTAACCACAAGCAGTAACTCCTTCTCCTTCAGGGCAGAGCTGTTGGTTCCCTTCAGCAGCATCTGCACCAGGAGGGAAGGGGAGATGTCCTGGGCTGGGCTGCAGCCACGGGGTAGAGGGCAGGGTGGGATAGCAGGGTTGGGGGTCAGAGGGAGCAGGATTGGGTGCAGCAGGGTGCAGGGGAGCCCTGTGGGGTGCAGGGCCCCCACCCATTACCGTCCCAGTGTAGGGAATCCCAGGCTTGTAGAATTTATCAGTGTTTTCAAAGGTGATTGTGACCCTTTCACGCACAATCATACGGCTTTTGGTCACTGTACGCCACATCCCTGCGGAGCCGGGGGGAGAGGAGAGAAGCACTCAGCAATTTGTCATGGTGATTCCCCCCAGGAAAGATGGGTCAGAGAGTCTCAAACATGCAGCGTTACACGTTTGCTCCCTACTGCTGTCTTGGCGAGTGGCCACGTGAAACAAATCCGTCCTCTTGCAGGCAATGGTTAGGGGCAAGTTCGCACAGTGCAAAACCACACTTGTTGGGCAACAAACGCAAAAAATGGTCCTCAGGCATGGTGGGAGCTGTAGCGTGAGCAGGACCATGCTCAGCCAAGATCTGCATGCTACCAAAATACCAAGCTTTACCCCAAAATGCCCCTCTTAATGGCTGCAAGCAAATAGAAGAGGCCACTCACAGCTGCGCTGTGCTGAAATTGGGCTTTTTTTACTTGACCCTAAGGATGTGCCTAACAAGCCCTCCCAGGCAGACAGTGACTATTTGTAACTAGATTCAAAGTCAGAAAGACCCGATAAGAAAAATAATTAGCTCTCCAGGCACTAATCAAGCACACTAACTAGTCCTAGGGAGGCAGAGAGTGGGGAAGGAGAGGTGGACAGTGGAGGGATATCAGGGGGTGGGATGTTGGAAAGGGAAGGAGCTCCTCATTAGCCTTCAGGACCTAAGGGATTGCTCCAGCAGTCAGGAGTAGAGGAAAAATGACACCAAAGCAAGTAAGGGCACAGAGCAGCTGATGCTTGTGGATGGGAAGGACAGAGACCCTGGGGACACCCGAGCAGAGCAGTTGTGCCACGTCCTCCGGATGCCACCACCCCAGGACATCACCGAGTGGCTGCCAGCATGGCTGTGCTCACCGGTCCCCTCCTCCAGCAGCGACGCATTGGCATAGAGCCAACCCCCGTAGCGGAAGCTGGTCAGGTTGAAGGAAGCTACTGGCACCTCAGTGGAGAAGCAGCCGTTCCTCTGCGTCTGAAGGAGAGAGTCACCCACGTTAGCAGCAGCCCTGTGGCTGGGCCCTTGAGTGTCATCTGCTGTCACCCTTGGGCTCCCCGCTGCCGCTCTCCCCGCTGCTGCTGCCTCCCTCCATCCTGTCCTGCAACCCTTGGGTCCTGCAAAGTTGCCCCCCAGGGCTGGTACCGCGCTCAGCCGTGCAGCTGGCTGTTCCATTCCTGCCCATCCTGGCCCGAGGACCACCCCAAGAGTCCCTGCTCGGCTCCTCTGCCCTCTTTGGGATGACTCTGGGTTTGCAGCACTTTCACATGAGAGCTGGATCACCTGGTGATGCCCAAATGATGCACCCGGCCATCATCAGCCCAAGCACCCCAAGATGGGGAAACGTTCCAGGACCACCACCCATGTGCCTTCGCCCTCTCCTGCTGCCCTCACCTGGCCCCTAAACTCAACACAGATCCTCGGAGGTCCCTTCAGGACAAAAATATATTTGTGGGAGTGGCACAGCCTGGCCTCAGCTCTTCCCCGGAAAGTTTTCCCAGACGGGTACCTGTCAGGAGGGAGCAGGAAGGGGAGCGGATGGGGAGGCTGCCAGGGGAGCAGCACCCCGGGAGCAGCCAGCCTTGCAGCTGGGGCTGCTCTCTGGCTCACCACCCGCAGACGTCCAGCGGGATCTTCTCGTCCTTCACCGTCACAACGCGGGGCAGCCGGATCAGCACTTCAAACCGGGGCAGCCCTGGGGGGACACCAGCAGGGAATGGGATCGTGCCCATTTCTTCCTTCGGGAGTTTCTTGCCATCCCACGCGATGGCTCCCAAACACCCCGTGTGGAGCCCAGCCTTCGTCCTCACGTACTGTAGTCCTCCACGCTGAAGGAGTGTCTCTTCCCCTCCACCTTGATGGTGTACTTGCCCAGGGCCAGCTCTGCAGCCAGCGGGAAGGACAGGTCCACGATGCCCTGCCGCGGGCTCACCTCCCGCCACTCCGCCACGTGGTTCCCGCTGGGACCCTGCACACAGGGACACGCGGCATCAGCCCTCGCTCACCGGGCTGAGGCACGCGGAGGTGGTGGTGGGTTGACAACCTCAAGGACTCACGTCACCCTGCGTATCCTCGCAAGAAGCAGAGGTTTTGCCCTGCCATCGCTCTCGGAGCGGCCCTGAGGGACCACCTCTCCAGAAGGAAAGTTTTGCCCCAGGGGCCTTATTAGCTGAGCTCCAGCCTGGCTACAGCAGCCGGAGCTGGCAGGGGGATGCTCCAGCCTGGACTGGGAGCTCAGGGGGTTCTCCAGATTGGGTCAAAGTCTCTGTGGCAATAGCCACTGCCGTCTTCACCTGTCCCTTAGCAGCATCTCCCCAGAGGAGCCCCTGTCTTGCAGGCAGACAGCAAGCTGACCCTGAGTGGGCTGGAAATGTGGATGAGGAACCCAAGCCCTCCTCCCCCCTCCTTGTAACTTCTCTCAGCACCCGCAGCGGGGATGTCCCTGTCCCCGCTCCTTGTCCCCAGCATCACACACGTGCCGGAGCCCTTTGCTCCTCCCAGGGGAGCTGACAGGCTGGCACAGGGTGACAACTCACCTGCATGGCCACCAAGGGAAGCTGCAGAGAAAGAGAGAAGCAGCATTTAGCATGATCAAAGCACAGAGGGCTGAGCTTGTAGCTGAGCCGAGGGCCGAGCCTGCGGGATCTGGCTTGGCCCCTACAGAGCTGGTTGCTGGGCTGGGGGCTCGGCAGGGCTCGGAGCCGCCGTCATTGCCTGGCTCCCGCTGCCACGTCCACAGCCGTTGCACTGCCTTTTCCGAGCAGTGGGAAGCGAGCAGCGAGGCTGCGTTGTGCAAACAGCGTTAGCTGTGCAATTGGGTCTGCCAGCACCGCCTGACACCAGGAGTCTAAAACCAGCGGGCGTTATAATGGTGCATAAAAGCTACACGCGCGAGAAGACAGGCAGAGGGGTGCTGTAGAGGGAGTAAGTCATCTCCTGTGCCAGAGCCAAAAGCAAGGGGCTGTACCCTGGGCAATCGGGCAGGGAGCGCTGGGAAGAGCTGTGTCCCCCTCACATCCCACATCCCTTCGGTGTTTGGGGGATTCTCTCCCCCCACCCGTCTCCTCCATGCTCGTGGGGACACTGAATGCTGTGCCACTGCTGCTGAGACCGATTGTCTTGGTCACGTGGGGATCCTATTGCCTCTGTACCCCCCCCCACCCCATGCAGCGACCCCGTCTCACCTCCCTGTTGCTGGGAATGAAGTTTTGATCCAAACGGACAATTCGAAACTTCACTGGAGAGAGCAGAGGCAGGAGCAGGAGTGAGTGCTAGGGCCTGGGAGCCAAACCTGGGGATCCCATCCCAAGAACCTGCGAGCTCTTCCAGCAGCTCCTGCCCCTCACCAGTTTGTCCAGGCTTGTAGACATGCTTGTCTGTCTGCACCAAGGTCCCCGGCTCCCAGGCTTTCACCAGTACTTTCTTCTGCTCAGAGACCTGCAGGGAACCTCCCTGGATGGAGACGTGAAGATGTGCAACCTCGTAGATCCCTGCAGGAGAGGCAGAAATCTGCCCCCGGGGAAACAGAAGAAAAGGTTGCAAAGCCTTTATGTTGGATGCCAGTGAGACATCATACACGTCCCCCATCATCACCACCCCGTTGTCCCACGAAGGCACCAGGGAACTGGTGCGCATGGGAAGATGACACAGATACAGCCCCCAAAGCCCACGAGGTCCCCTCCCAGTTCCCCCAGGCCGGCTCTGGCAGTGGGTAGGGGATGGATACCCCTTCCCGAGGTCCTCGGCCCTGCCGCGGGGCCGTGACTCACGTTGGGGAAGTAGGGCCAGTTCAGCTGGAGGATATCACTGCCCTGCTCCTCCAGGGTGACGTTGGGGATGCCGTGGCTGCTTGCCAGGTGGAGGGTCACCCGCACGGGCTCGTCCAGGTCCACGAGGTGGATGTGCACTTTGCCCGCGTATGGGTAGTAGAGCACGGGGGGGAAGAGCACCAGGTAGTGCCTGGGGAGGGGACACCTCGGTAGTGGAGGAGAGCAGGGACCCCCACCAAATCCCAGTGCTCCCCTCCACTCCAGACTCCCAAGGGGGAGGGCACTTGCGTTCTTCCAGCCCCAGATGCTCCCTGCAGGGCTATGCCAGCCCTCCCAGCCCTCCCAGCCAGCACACAGACCAGAGCAAAGCCCAGTTTGCCTAAACACCCTTGAAAAGAGCGGAGGGGTCAATCTGCAGAGGGAGGAAAGGCTCTGCTCACCCACCGGCTTTTGTGTGAGGTTGCACCTACACCAAAGCAGCCCAGAGACACCAACCCCAGGTGCAAAGTCCTCTATGGGGACGACCACCACCCCGAGCATTTCCACCTCGACCAGCGACCACAGTCACGGCAAGGATTGTCACACCACTGAGACCAACCGCCATCCCACCAGGCGTGGACAGGCAGACACAGAGAGGACTTACGGCTTTGCAGACGCTCCAGCTGTGAGGTATAAGATGCAAAGCAGCAGGCAGGGCAGGGCGGCTGCAGACCCCATGCTTGGAGGGCCAGTGGAAGCAAGGTGGTCCCAGAGCCCCCGTGCTGAGTTTTCTTCCTTACCTCAAGCTTTCACCTCCCCACTGGCAGCAAGCAAAAGCCAGCGAGGTCTCTGGCTGGGACCCAGCCATCCAGCTAGGACAATGTTTAACCACCAGACCCAAGCTGTGCTGGGTTCAAGGCTCTGGGCAGCCAAACCGCACCCATGGTGGCGGGCACGTGGCGGGACCGCTCAGAGCTGACAGACCAAGCTGCACGTAGAGAGCCCTGGCAGGAAGGAAGGGAATAAAGGGGCTTTCTGGGAAATGAGGTCCTTCATGTGCACGCTGCCCTTGACCATCTCCATGTGACAGTTCCTGATCCAGTGAGTTGTTACTCATGGGAAGCCTCTTTTCTGTTGCTAACATATTTGCCTAGTGGTATCTGTCTGGGCGGATGATTGCCACAGTTTTGCAGAATTTCCTCCATAACGAGCCAGCCGCTCCCGGGAGCGGGAACAATGCCAAACTGGAGCGCGGCACCCTTGTTTGGCCATGGTTTGCACATCTTATTTGAAGATGGGAGGTGACGCCTGCCCACCCTGCTCCCAGCACGGGGGACAGCCATGCACCGTGTTTCGCCCTGCCCTGCTGTCACCCTGGGGTGGCTGGGACAGGAGCTGCTCGGGTGGAAAGGAGCCAGCAGATGCCCAAAGCCCTGCCTGGCTGCAGGGAACAGGCCGGGGGAGATGGTAGCTGGTGGATGGGTCTGGTTGTGCCATAGTCCAGAGGCCACGGGGAGGTCCTTCCTGCTCCAGGTGGGCACAATCCAGGCACCTCTGCCCCCTGAGGGTTTTGGGCTTTAAGGGATGCTCTTCCTGTGCCCTTACTGCTTGTCCCTAGGGCAGGGAGAGGTCTACCTCGGGGGCAGACCTACTCCACCAGCGTAACGCTCGCCCTGCCACGTGCTCCTCGCACCATCCAGCGCTGCACCCCATGGCGAAGCTGCGGTGTCCGTAGGGATGCCGTGCGTGCAGTGACGCAGGCTCCCTGCTTGGCCGTAAGGAGACGGATCCCCCTCCCCACGCTCCCCTCAGCACCCCACGTGCAGGCAGGACACCGTGCACACACACCACCAGGTATGGACGGTTTAATCTTGCACCCTTGTCTCATAGTTCAGCATCAAGGATACTCTTCCCACGTGGCAATATCCCCTGGACCTCCTGCCCCCCCCAAGCCAGACGCTGCACTCTGGACCCCTCCCCAGAGCTGGCTGCACCTCAACAGCGTTGCCAGCTTGCAGCAGCCTCTGGAAGAAGCAACCCAGCAAACCCACAGGTGAACCCCACTGCAAGTCACACCGTCACGGGTGGAAAATGGGGCAGTGACCCCCCAGCCCTGCCTGGCACATCTCTCCCCCCTGCCCGGTGTGCAGGCAGGAGCCATCCAGGCAGACAGGGCTTGCTGCCCAGGGCCAGACACAGCACCGGGTCCGGGGGAGACAGGCAAGGACCTGGGGAGGGGACGCACAGTCATAGCAAGGGGTTCTGGGGGCACCTCGCACTGTTTTCGGGGTGCTGCCTGGACCCCATCCTGCACCGCTCTGCTTCCCCTTGCACCAAGGCACCGTCGGGCTCTTGCAGGCTGCCAGGGCGGTGGCAGGTCTGGTGGACACATCCGCAGGGGACAACATGGGCCAGCCTCTGGCCGTGCCACCTGCCTTACGTCCCCAAGGGGCTCGGTCCCTCTGCCTAATTGCTGGTCCTGGTTGTGTCCTCCTCGCGCTGCGGGCTGCCCGGCCCCCTGACAGCACCGGCCCCAGCACAGAGCGGGAGCAGAGGCTGCTCAGCGCGCTGGTCCCCACGGTGATTTGCAGACATCTCGTTGAGGACGTCAGCCATGGCCTGGCGGACAGACTCTGTCAGTTCGGGGACATCCTTTGGGCTGAGGCCCTGGGTTTCTACCTTGGGGAGGATTCGGATGGTGCACGTCCCTGGAGAGAGAAGGGAAAGGCCAGGGATGCTGTTAGATGACCCACCAGGAACCAGGTCTTCCCACCGGCATCCACCACCACCAGCTGCCTCCCCACGCCTCAACGTCCCACTAAGAGACCTCCAAGCCCCACGTGCCTCATCCCCACAGCCAGCCCTGCCTTTTGGCAATGAGGCTTCTTGTCTATCACTTACCAGAGGTGAATTTCTTATCCTTGGAGCTGAAGAAGTCCCAATATGGGGAGATCACAATGGGGAAAATGGGAACCTGTAGGAGATGGAAGGTCAGGGGTGTCCTCCATACAGACTCCCTCCCCAGGTGGGACTCCAGCTCCTGCCACCCCCCAGGCTTCAGCAGGTCTCCATCCCTTCCTTGGGTCCTGCACAGCAGGGTGCCTGTCCCTGGGGACTGCAGACCCCAAAAGACCCTAATGTCCCCCATCCCGCTGCCCCAGGGTGCACACCCACCCTACTCCATCAAGGGCAAGCGGAGGGGGAGGATGGCCTTACCTGAGCCTGCACGGCCAAGTGGAAAGCCCCACGCTTGAAGGGCAGCATGGATTTGTTCTGGTTCCTGGTGCCTTCAGGGAAAATCAACACTCGGAGCTGCACAGGACAGGAAGAGATGCAAGCATGGACCCCGACCAGAGCACCCTGGGACCTGCTATGTCAGTCCTCCCCGCATCCCCCTTCCCCATCGGTGTTTGCTCCCCGACTCCCCCCTGCTGCCAGCCCCCCCCTCACATTTTCACGCCGCATGGTCCTGGCTGTCTGGGAGATGACATCGATCGCATCTTCTCTTTTGTGACGGTCGATGAAGATCATGCCACTTAGCCAGCAGGCCCACCCCACGGTACCCAGGTACATGAGCTCCTTCTTGGCGATGGGCACGCAGCGGTCAGGAATGACCTCCACCATGCCTGGAGGATGGATAGGAGAGGAAAGGATCCATCCCTGCCCAATGGCACCCAGAACCAATCAGCCCTGTGGCTGCAGCGGCCTGGCATCATCCTCCATTGTCCCAGCCCTCTCTCTGCAGCACACCCATAGCCCCGAGCTCCTGTCCCACCGGCTCTTCTGGCCTGTGCCTGCCACACTGTCCTGTACAAATCCTGGTGCTGGCTGCACTGGGACCCCCAGGGTGAGCCTGGTCCACTCCTGCAGCACCCCAAAGGCTGCCCGTGCAGTGATGAGCCCCCGCCCCTGCTCCCTTGCACGTACCCATGAGGTCAAGGGAAGCTTGGTGGTTGCAAACTATCACATAGGGCTCCTTGATGTTCAGATGCTCGGAGCCCCACACCTGCATCTTGATGCCACAGAAGTGTTTGAGGGGCAGCATCGCAGCACGCAGGAGCCTAGGGCAGAGGAACACACGTGGGGAGCACATCGACACAGAGTGGGGCTGCTTGATTTTTCCCAGCCCTTCACAATCACTCAGGGAGCAAGGTGCAAGATGGGCCAGGCTATATCTGGTCTACATGAGCAAATAGCGTGTCCCAAGGTGGACCTGCGTTCAGACTCAGTGATGCTTTGCTTTTCCAAGTGCATTTGTAGCCTGCATAGCTCAGAGCTAACCTTGTAACCACCCCCAAGGGGAGACCAGCTGCTGTCTCAGTAGTACAAAGTCTGCATTGGAGCTGCTGATGAAGAAGAGCAGCCAGCACAAGCTGGTGGGAGAAAAAAAAAAAAAAAAAAACGGGCTTTTTGATGTCCAGGGATGATGGGAAAGCAAGAAGGGAAGGGATGGGATGTCTGCCTGCAGCCAAGGTGCAAATCATCACATCCCAACGAGGACAACTGCCTCTGGCCAGGTGAGCCTCACCCTGGATCTGTGTGCACGGGCTGGAAACCCAGACACCAGGCTCGCAGCCTGCGCTGCAGATACCTAAAGTCAGAGGAGCTGGATCACAGCCGAGAGGTGCTGAGCTGTAGATGGATGAACACTGAAGATGGATATGCAGAGGAACAGTCTTGAGACAGACCGGTCTACAGGGTTGCGGATGTCTCCAGGGACTGTCCCTGCAGAGCAGCCAAAGGGCAGTGCTGCAGGCACCAAGCTTGGTGTTGCAGGTGGACGGGGAAGAGAACAGGGAAGGGAAAACCAACTCAGCTTCCTTCATTAGAGGAAATCACAAAAAATAGCTTCACTGGACCTGCAGTGTTGGAAAGAGATGGAGGTTTCATCTGTGCAGATGGAAGGGAGAACAAGGAAGAGTGGTGCCACCATCCAGGGAGGGTTGGACAGGAAGGGAAACATCAGGATGGCAGTGCTGATGAAGGGTGACGCTCAGTATGAGAATAACGAGAGGAATGGAGGGAGGATGGAGCAATGGGGATTGCGGCACCCATAGTGGAGGTAAAAAGCTGGTACGCTCTCGGTGTTGACATGGGGCACTCTGCAACCCACAGCATGAAGAGTACCCGTGCCAGGGTCCACACATCTGGCAGCGATTGGTCCCAGGGAGCCCACAGGGGACAGGGCAGGGGACAGGGCTTTCAGCAAGAGCTCAGCACCAGGTAGGGATGAGAAGAAGTTTGGGAGGAGAGAGTAGAGGCAAGCACAGAGGGAGAAGAAGGCACGATGCTTAGAGGCTCCATTGTATCAGAAGACCACCCATCCCTTGGGAGACGCAGACTCATAGATCCCTGTGTCTGCAGAGAAGCAAAACACTTGTGGCAATGCCCCAAAGCCAGGACTAATGACAGGAACATGCTCCAAGCTGGAGGCTTTGGGATTTGGAGGCTGAGGAGGAAACGGATGCGGCAAGGTGTTGGTGGGACAAGATAAGGCAGCATGAGTCACCGCCGCGTCACACCAGGTATTTCCACTAAGCCGGAAGCGTTTGCGCCAGGGCTTGGAGCACCTCCGGATGCGTGCGTGCGTGCACAGCATTTCCGCACAGAAAGGACGAGGGAGAGAGGCTACACAATGGACTGATAACATCAAACCTCTGACCACACTCCTGCTGAGGGCCCAGAACCCATCAGCACAAATACATGATGGCTTGAGCTCAGCAAATACCGCAAGCTCAGACATTTTTCACTCTGGCATAATTATATCCCTTCTGGTATGCTATCATGCCCAGGAATCCAGTAACAAGATTGCAACATCCTTGAAAGCAACCAGACCTTCCTCTCATGTTGCACAGCGATGTTATCTCGGCTGCCACCACCCTTGAGCACAGCTGACAGCACCAGCGCACGACTCGCCGGGACACGACTGCGCCATGCCCGACAGCTGATGACACGGAGACATCCCAAATCCCTCTGCCAAAGCACGGTCCGGGGGGGTCCCGCTGAGCGAGACCTGGCTGCACGGACAGGGAGCCGGCAACGGGTGCGCATTTGCATCCTGCTAATGACTGTATCTCCGACCTTTGCCAAACCCCCCCATCACCCACCCAACTGATGACCCCAACATTGCGATGGCCAAGAACGATCCTTTTACGCTACGTCATCCTCCAAGGGCCACTAGTCCTGACCCAGCTGGCCACCTCCATCATGGCATAACCCTCCCTGGGCATGGCCATCACCTCTTCACCACACCGCAAGATGCAGATGCGCCCTTCATTGCCACATGGACATGACCACAGCCCTCGCTGTGGCCCCAGGGCTCAACCACCGGCCGTAACACGGCTGTGGGTATGCTCAGAGCAGGAGAGAGCGTGTGTCCACAAGACCACGTGAGCTCCTCCATCGCAGCCAAGCCCCAGCCATCTCCACATCAGAAGCACATCCCCAGGCCGTACTCACTTCATGTTCTCCACGGAGCGTCCCCGAAGAGCCGCAAAGGGGGACAGGAGGCTGGCCGTGGCCACGATCCAGCAGTTGAAGAAGGCCATCTTGCAGAAGTACTGGAAGGTCCCATTGTACCGGTAAAGCAGCAGGGCTGCCAAGGGGAGGAGGAGCAGCAGCCCGTGGAGCAGGACCACCTGCATCATGCTGCCCCGGCGGGAGGGTGCTGGGGACCTCAGCCCGCGTCTGCGGGAGCAGGGCGAGCGGAGCAGCGGATGCCAAGGAGCGTGGCAGGTGAATCAGGTGTATCAGCAGAGCAGCGCGTGGGCGTTTGGGGCTGGTCCAGGGGAAGGTGCTGCGTGTATCTCATCCTGTACAGAGGCTCGAGGATGGACTGGCTCAGACAGGAGGCAGGCTACCCCACCAAGGGTGGAGAGCGGTGGTGAGTCAATGCCAGGGACCCTGGGTCACCCAAGGCGTCACTGCTGGTAAGTGCCCTCCTGGGCTGCTAAAAGCCATTGCAGTGCCTCCGACTTGATGTGATCAGATCTGTTGCCCACAAAGTGTCCATGCTCTGGGACCTCTCCTGGGGCACAGGGACCTCAGCCCTGGGAAAGGGGGAATCTCAGCTGGTAGGGACAGCAGGGTCTAGTTCTGGTCCGCGCCCTTCATGCCGGCAAGGCTTGTCACAGATGCCTGTTGGCATCGTGGCTAATCCCCAAACCTCACCTTACAGAGTGTCAGATTATTGGAGAAGATCTCCCTGCCTGGGTCTGCAGCGGGCACGTGATGCCAGTGCTCCCCATCTCTCTGCTCCCCTCCAGCTTGGGCTGCAGGAACGCCTCTGCCCTTCCCCTCCCAGGGCCCAGCATCTGTCACCAGGGTCCAAGCAATGCCACAGGGGTCTGAGCCCTGCCACCGCTCCCCTGCTCCAACCCTGGCCTGAAGGAGATGCCAGCCCTCGCCCCAGTTGGCAGCCAGGGGCTGCATTGCATTAGGTGTTTACATAGGTGCAATTAGTACGCACAGGGCTGTAATTAGCCTCTCTTCCCGCTCTGCTGCTTTCGCGCTGGACACACAGGCTCCAGGCCAACTCTGGGTTGCCCTGCAGAAACTCTGGTCTTGCTTTTAAAAAGCAAGCGCTTGCCATTGCAGAGAGAACTCTGGCCTGGTCTCAGCCACCAGCAGCATCTCCCAGCCCAGCTGTTTCCATGTCCCAAGCCCTGCCAGGGGCATCCGCGTGCTGCTGCTCAGACCCATCGGGTCATCTCTGACCCTTGGGACGGGAGCCTGCGAGCAGAGAGGTCCACTCATGCCTTCCCGTAACAGCCCCACCAGGGCTCTGGGGCAGGCAGTCCCGTTATACTGTGCTGGGGAGAGGCATCACATCACCTGGGTCAAACCCCGCAGCCCTGCCCCTCGTCTGACACAGCCTACCCTCAGCAAAACCACTCCGCATCTCCCCTGCTCCGTTCCCCTCCATGCCCATGGCTGCTCTTTCCACCCACACCTTCTCCCTGTCCCTGCCCATGTGGGTGCAAGCAGATGGCTTTGGGCTCCCGGCTGTGCAACGCTCTCCACGCTGCCAGCTGAAGGGTGCTCCTGTTCAACCAGCGTGACCCAGAGAGGGCTCCAAGGGTTGCTTCCACCATGGATGTTGCAATCCCCATTGCTTCATCCTCCTATTCCTCTCATTATTCTCATATTCAAGCTAAGATTGAGCCATAGCTTGAGCCCACCCTTCCTGTCCACCCCATCCCCAGGTGACGCCTCTCCTCCTTCTTCCCTTTCTGTCTATACAGATATGGAAACCTTTGTGCACCAGCCTGCTTTCCCATCAAACTCAGCTCAGCTTTTGGATGGTCTCCTTCACTTCTGCTCCTGCTGCTCTGCCCGGCTAGTCTTGCAGCCTCAGGGTGCTCCCAGCTGGAGATGTGCCTTCATGCCGCAACCCAACGTGGCTCTTTTGCTCCACATTGAGGAGCTTCTTCTCCAGCTTCAGCAGGAGCCAGGCTGAGCTTTGCGGCAGGGGAAGAGCTGCCTGTGCCAGAGCACAGCTCAGTCCTGGGCTCGGGGAGGATGACCCCTGCTTTCCATAGGGACCCCGGAGGAGAGACAGGGCAGTCCTCGTGCCCGATGGGGGCAGAAGGAGGGGATTTAAGGTGCAGCTGCCTGGGCACCATCTTTCTGCATGCTCTGAGCTCCAGATGACCACCAGCCCTGACATCTCGTGCTAGGAGCTCTACTCTTAAGGCAAAGCCTCCTGATAACTGGCCTGTGACCCCACTGGGGTCAGAGCAGGGCTGTCACCCCCAAGTGGGGTTGGGGAGGCAGCAGAGGCAGGGGACAGCTTCCAGCACCCGAAATGCATCTGCCCCTTTATTCCTGGTGAGCAGAGAATAAACTGACACTGAGCCCTGGGGAACCCCATGCTCACCCATGCTGCACCCTCTTCATCAGGCTGCTGCCCTGACCGCATCCACATCAGGAACGAGCTGCAGGCCAGATCCAGCTCTCCCCATGCTGTGCTCAGCCAGGAGCATCCCACTGCTTCCCAGCATCAACCATCAGCAACTCCCTGTATTGCCCCAGCACCCACATCAGGCACCAGTACACCCCCCACACCGGGTGCAAGAGGCTCACACACCCCCCCACACCAACTTGGAGAAAGCCCTGCACTCAGGCACGAAGCCAGCAGTCTGGATAATTACAGATGCTTAATTAGTGACAGCAGGGCACTTTCTTAACAAAGCAAATTAATTACAGACAATGTGCTGTATTGAGATCTGAAGGGACTAATGAAGACCAGGACCACCTGGGCTGGCATCACCCCCCACCCACCCTCCCACGGGGACACAGCACAGCTCATGCCGCAGAGTCCTCGTGGCTTGGCAGAGACACGTTGTCCAGCCAGATTTGGGATGGCACCACTAACCTGCTGGGGACAAGCCCTCTGCAGAGCATGGAGACAAAGCCTGCCCCTGTTTGGGGTCACGCTGTCACCTGGGTTTGGTGACAGGCTTCATGACACCCCCTGCCTCCGGGTGGGTCATGGGGAGGAAGCCAACGTGCCCAGCAAAATGCATTTTGCTGGGCACGTTGGCTTCCTCCCCACGACCCACCCCGAAACTGGGTATCATGGAGTGCCCATGCTCAGCACCTGCAGGATCTTCTGGGGTCGAGGGCTCGGACGTGCAGGAGAAACCAAGTTGGGAAGCATGGAGCTCACAGCCTCTCCTCCACCACATCGTAGTACTCTGCGGAGAGAAAAGGGGACCTGGAGGATGAGTAAGGGCTACCCCAGGCCCCAATGGATGGAGGGAACAGGGAGGGCTCAGCCTTTGACCAGGGGCTGCCCGGTTGATGCGCACCTGAGGGCAAGACGTCCCTCATGGAGGGACATGGGGAGAACGTGTCCTTACCTGATACCGGTGGGACGTTGGCTCCCACAGTCCCCGTGGCACTGGGGGGCGGAGGGGGGGGCACCGCACTGCTGGAGAGGAGCAAGGACAGGAGTAAGTGCTGGCCTAGTGTTGTGTCCCAGCTTGGGCTGGAAGTCCTGTTACACCAGGGGCTGCAGGGACACAGCCCTGCGCCGGGTGGCACAAAGCAGTGCCCTCACTCACACATCCCCGTCCTCAGCTAGTGAGCCTGTGCCCAGGTACCGCACGGCCGCCGGCCCCCGATCCCGCGCCGGGACCAGCCACGCCAGGACAGGAGCAGGACCGGGGTAGGGGACGTAGTGATGGTGGAAGACCACAGCTTCCTCTTCCTCTCCGGTCTGCAAAGGCACCGCCATCGCCTGCGGGAAGGAAGAAAAGGCAGGGCTGTGCCGGGCCCCTTTTGGCAGTCATCTCCCTGGGGCACTGCTCTGCAAAGCACCAGCGAGAGAGCTCCCACGGAGCCGCGCTTGGCTGCGATGCCACGGCTCTCCCAGGGTCCGGCTGGGTGGGCTCGATCCCACACAAAGCCCCGCGGTCGGCCAGTGTGGGAACCCCGCTGCTGGGGACATGGGGAGGTGGCAGCCCCACAGATGGGACCTCAAAACACTGCTGGGAAGAGACCGTTTGATCCGGCCGCTGAGATGCGACAGGCAGGGTCCAGTCTTGGCCAGCGTGGTGAACTGGTGGGCGCTGGGCGGGCGGCGCAGCAGGGTGCGTGTCTAGAGATGCCAGCTGGCAGCGAGCAAGGCGGCTGCCCGCAGCCCAGCTCTCGCCCCCGCCGAGAAACCAGCATTTGTTTCCCCTCACGGAGATGAAATGTTTAATATGATTTTGGTTCGAGATGGACTTTTAAATTAAAGCCCTTGCAGAGCCATCCTGCCTAATGAACAGTGCTCAGCCTCGCTGCTCGGCCGCCGCAGCCCAGCGCTGCACCCTGCCTGCGCCGCAGCACACGGTGGGGTCCTGACTCTTCCCAGCTGGGCTAAATCGCCTCCGGGCAGCCTGGATGTGATCTGTGCTGGCAGAGCTGGGGGTCAAACAAGCACAAAGAGCCCCAAAACCCCAAGGGGCTGTAGAGCCTGGACCGAGATGGGCTGAGACCACCCAGCTTCTGCGCTCGGAGGGGTCCCACGTTGTGCCGAAGCAGGACACAGGCATCCTGCTCTCCTGAGCAGCTCTGGAAAGGTCCCTTTGCCCACCTCTTTGGTCCTTTTGGTCCTTTGGTCCTCTTTGGTCCTATGGTCCCTTTGCCCATCCAGCACCCCTGACCCCTACCTGGGCAGCAGCTGGGGACGGCCCAAACCCGAAGGACGTCAGTGCCGACACAGCCAGGCTGTTCATCACCACCTGGTGCATTTGGGAGTTTTGAATCATCATCAACTCGATTAAATCTGCCGGAGAGTAAGGGGCTCCGTGTCAGAGAGAGATCAGAGCAAGGGCACGAGAAATACGGCCATGGGATGAGTGCCTGGGATGGGGCGGCACCAAGGCTTGTCCCTGTGCCCAAGCGGTGGGAGCTAAGCCAAACTCCCCCCACCCCAGTTTGGAATGCCCATGTGGCACTTAAAAATTATTTTGCTTGGATAAAGCTTTAAAATAGCCATATTTCAGCCTTTTCTTATTTGCAAATGTAATTAAACATCTGGTCTGGCTTGCTGAAGGCTGCTCACAAAAGGTGATTAGTGGTGCTGGAGGCATCAGACTTTCCGCCCATTCGGAGGAGAATTGCTCCAGTCCTGGCAGCGCTCAGCGGCTTGGCAAGCCTCTGCCTTGGCACCAGGCGGCAGAGCCAGCGTCCTGGGGGTGGCACCACATGGCGAGCACGCCAGGGTCGGCTCCCCTTTGCACCACGTCACGCACGGGGGAGCTCAGAAACCCCCCAAGGAGGCAGGAGCTGGGGCTGGACCACGGGGGCTGATCCCATCTCCATTCCCAGGAGCAAGCGCCTATGGAGCTGGGTCCAGGCGAGGAGCAGGCTGAGGATGCTGGGTTCCTCCCCAGCCCCTGCCTGGCTCCGCATGAGGAGCTGGGACCCAGAGCAGCCATGCACATACAGGTTAGCGTCCCAGTCCCTTGGCTGGATGCCCAAGCCGCGGAGCGGCTGCTGAGGGCAATCCGGCTGCAGGGGAAGCACAGCGTCTGGCTCTGCATCCCCATTAAAACATCCCCATTTGCCGCAGGCGTGAAGTTCCCCTGCAAAATGCCTGTAAACCTGCCGGAGGGGCTGCCTGCGAGATCCCGCTGGCTTTGTGCATGAGACCCATGAGCTCCCGTTAGCCGGAACCGTGGGTAAAAAGCGGTTTGGGCATCCCCGTGTCCCACATGCCAGATCCCAAAATGCTTTCACAGCTGCAAGGACGGGGTCCCAGGGCACCCATGAGGCAGCCGACCCTCCAGCGAGGAGCATTACAGCACAAGCCGGGAGGTGGCCGGAGCCAGAGCCGCAAGGAGGGAGCGGGCCAGCAGCCAGGCATTGAACTGGGAGGAGAAAGCACGCGAAGGGCTGGCGGCTCTTAATGGATCCCACCCGTCCCACTGGAAAGGCAGCCAGCCCCCACCGCAGGGCTGCGAGGGGCCAGGTTGGGGTCTCCGTTTTCTTCCCACACCAATGTTGATGTGCCCTTTCCTCCGTGTATTTTTAAAGGCAGCTCAACATTCCCCCCTCCCCACAAGGCTGCACGGCTTCACCCACAGCGTGTCCTGGGGACCACAAGCCCCCCCCGCCTCTGCTGTCTGCTCCCCCAGCCCAGATTGCTTGATCCTGGGTTGCACAAGGTTGGGTGAAGCCCCTATAGACAGTTGGTCTTTGCTCCTGCCTGTTGCACCCCATGGGCTCTGGGGCTGGCACGTGTCTCCCTCCAGTCCCACCTAGCATGGCCAAGGAGCCCATATCACCCTGGCTTTCCCTGGAGAGGCTCCCTAGACCCACGTGAAATGGGGGTTTGGAGAACAAAGAGAGGTGGCTTTCAAAAATAGCCCAAAACCATTCCCTGGGAGCATCCTGGTGTGGCCAAAGCCAGCCCAGGCTTCAAGGTTGGTAAAATCGCCAAAAATTGCATCTCATGGGGCAAAGCAGCCGTCAAAGCATGGTGTGGCCAGCCCTGTGAGGCTGCGGAGCTGGGGTGCAGCCCCCCTGCCTGCCTCTCATACTGAAAAGGCTGGAAGAAAAAGAAGAGGATGAAGTTAAGCTCGTTTCAAATCTGACCTCTACGATGTCTACCGTCACGCACCTCCCCGGACGTGCGAGGGTCCGGCGGAGGGAGCCAGGGCAGCCACGGTCCTGGGAAGCTGCTGGAGGATCATCACTGGCTGCTGGGGCACCGGCATGGCCCCACCAGATCTCCCAGGTAGGAGCTGAAAGGCAGGAGGGGAAGGAAAACCTCAGGGATCTCCCACTCTTGCTTTAATTTAGTGCCCTGTTATTGTATATTTTATTTATATTTTATTAATATTATATTTTAGTCCCCTGTGGCAGCTGGGGAGGAGAGGGGAGAGGAGCTACTGGCAGGGAGGAGAGCAACACCGGTCCCGGGGGGAGCAGGGATGAGAGCCTCAGAGGAAGGGGTGGCTTGCACTGGCCCCCTTCTTTCCAGGGGTGCAGCCGTGCAAGCCTGGATGAATTGCACACCCGGCAAGTCCCAACCCCTGGGCACATGTCCCCATGCAGAAGTGGCCTTCCCCGGGGCCCCGGGGTCTGCAGGGAGCAGGGAGGCATTTTGCAATTTTGCATTTTGTCCCAGACCCCAGTGCCCACCCAAAACCCCGACCCCATCCCCTCTCTCCTCCCACCCCATCCCATTTTCCCCACCCTACCCCCGTGAGCCCTGCTTATCCCACAAACCCAGAGACGGAGCTGCTCTCCAGGGCTTACCCCGTGCGGGATGACATACGTCCCTGCTGGGGTGTCCCCCCAGGCCCCGTGGGGGTCCCCCGCTGACCCCACCTCCATGGCTCGGGCAGGCACAAGGGCGGTGGGGTGAGCAGAGCTGCTGCAGGCAGCAGGGCTTGTTGCTATAGCTGCTGGGGCTAAACAAACCCTCCCCGGAGGTCTGGCCAGCAGAGGAGCGTCCCTGGGCTGGTTTTCCCTGCAGTGTATCCCCAGCATAACCGCCCCACTGCAAAAGGCTGTGGGGCAGGGATGGCTCGTGCCCCTCTGATGGCATTTCTGAGCCTGCCGGATAACCTTCCCTGCAGGGAAGTGAGCTGGGAGCAGGGGGCTGCAGGTTTTTCCAAGCCCTGCTACTGGTCCCAGTGGCAGGGGAGATCTGGTCCCAGTGCTGCAGCTGCTCAGCCCCACTGGCATTTCACAGGTTGTGGCTTTGGGAGCTTTCCTAAAATCCCAGGTCCCGCCATCCTGTGGTCTCCGCAGCTCCCATCCATCGCAGCCAGTGGGAGACGGGTCTGCTCCTGCCCTGTGGCTTGTGCTCTCGGTGCCTCTGTTTCCCAGTCTTGGGGGCTGCATTTCTGTGCTGGGAGATATCTGGGGATACTGAGCCCAAACACAGCCACCCCGGGACAGAGCAAAGGTCGCTCCGCCGGGGGATAGGAGGGAAAACCCGTGATGACAGCTCCCTGCTACCTTCTCCTGAGCTTTGGCAATCTGGGGCTCTGGGACACCCCAAGCCAGAGGCGATCCCGTCTTTAACAGCCTTTTCTTTCCAGTTTAAGGTCCGTTGCCTTGCATTGGCTTCGAGCCCACTGCCAGGTCACCTCCCTGGGGCGGAAGGCAGAGAAATGGGAAAACAAGAAGGAGGGGGGGGGCTGGTGGGATGTGCTTTCCCATCAGAGTGGCTCGGTCCTCACCACGCAGCCTCTTTGATGGGGACTTAGCGAAAGGTCCTTTCAGGCACTGGCAGAAAGCACCTGGAGGGGCCAGGAGGCAGCTGCAGCTCGTCCCTGCAGGGCTGAGCCGTGTCACCCCTGCCTGGCGGGCTCTGGGATGTCAGAGCAAACCTGGCGAGGTGCCTTTGCAGGGAGCGTTGGGAGATGGGTCTGGGTGAGAGTCTGGGATAGCTTTGGATGTCAGGCTGGGACCGGCTCGACAAGGCTCTGCGGTGCCTGCCGTCGGATGGAGGCATCCCTGCCTGTGCACCACAGGTTTGGGGTCTCAGTTGGTGGAGAGAGAAGGTTCTTCCACCCCATGGGATGCCCCTTTGCAGGTCCTCAGAGACAACATCCCCACACACGGGACCAAGGCACAGCGGCCGGGGCTGTTGCTCAGCCCTGCCGGTGCCACCTGAGGTCTGGTCCCCAGGGTGCCCATGGCACAGCACCGGGTCCCCTGGGTCTGGCTTCCAGCCTTGTGGACCACTTCCCTGGGGATGCCAGGACCAGCCACGGCATCCCCCCGTGGGAACCCAGGCAAGGCTTAGCATGAACATGAATCAATTGCACCAGAGCCTGGCTCCAGCCTGCTGCTCATCCCTACCACAAGTCCCTCCCAGGATGCTCACAAGGGGATTTGTGTCCAGCAGACCAAAATCAGCTCACATTTTCCGTTTATGTCCCCCTGGCCAGAGAGCTCTGCGTGTCCAAGCTCATCCCAGGGAAACACTACAGCTGGGAATGGTATGTCCGCACAAAATATGGTTTGCCCAAGCAAACCCATTGCAATGAAAAACCACTTTCTCCCCCAAAACAGCCCAACTTCCCGCTGGCTTCAGGTATCTTTCCTCCACCTCCATCAGCTGCATTTCCCCAGGCTGCTCTTCCGTGTGATTATTTGCATCAATATTACATCCAAAATCCACCATCCACCGATAGCGCAGATCTGGGAACTTTTCCCAGGAACCCAGCCTGCAGCCAGCCCTGTTCACTAAGCGGGAACAGATGTCTCCAAAAACTCTTGTTCTGTCCCAAAATGGCACTGGAGACACCCCCAGATGCCAAGGGAGGAGCGCTCTGAGGTCGGCTGCCTCAGCCCCCAGCATTGGCTCCAGTCGGGCTATTTTCTGCTTGATTAGATTTTGCTCTGTGTTCCTAATTTCTCCGAGCCCCTCCAGATTATTTCTCTGCCTTTTGTTATAACTCCCAAATTCCCATTATTTGCACATTTAATTACCGTGCTGATTACCCCCTGCTTCTGGCAGAGCCTGGCTTGCTCTGAACAGAGCCCGGGTATCCGTCTCGCTGGTGCTGATATTGTTCTCGTCCGTAAGAAGGATTCATGTGCCAGGGCAAAGGGCTGAGCAGCGTAAGGAAACCTTCTGCCAGCAGTGGGACCACAAGGGGAGACAGGGGACCTGCTCTGAATGTCCTCAGGCCCCCCACGGCAGCCTGGGCCCCTTTGGGGGGGTTATTAGCTGCCCTCCAGTGCCACCCACAGCCCCGATGCATCTCACGCAGCGTTGCAGGACAGGGCACAGGCTGGGGGATCAGCTATGGGCAGGGCTGTGCTTGGCTGCAGCCTGTCACCGTGGCATGTCCCTTTTTAAGTCCCCCAGCACGTCTGTCACTCAGAAGGTCTGAGCATCAGTGGGAGAGAGGGAGCAGGAGACACGGGCACCACGCACCCACCCGTGCACGTCAGCCCGGCTCTCGGTCTTCTTTAAATCACAGCGTCATTGACCTAGGGCTGCAGATACCAGAGCTGGGCGATCTCTGCCCAGGCCCCCTTGGGCAGGAGCACTCATGGCTGTGTGGCTGAGCAGGAGCATCGGCCGGCAGGTGATGGAAGGATGCTGAGTGGCACCAGGAAAGCACAGTCTGGGCACAGGGGAATGCAAGTGTCAAGGCACGTGGGATGGGGACAAAGGCAGCCGCGGCTGTGGTGTCCCCAGGACATTGCCCAGAGACACCTTTCACACATAGAAATGACCCTCCAGCTGGAGATACCACCTCTTCTCCCCACGGAGGTGGGGTGAGGACCCCCATCAGCTGACTCACCTACACTCGGGAGAGGTGACAGCCCAGGACCAGTTTATGTTCCCCATCTTGGTGTGTTTGGTGATGGCACATAAGCCATCCACACGTGCATCATAGAAAACCAAGGCTCAGGAAGGATCAGAGGTTTATAAAGTTCTGGTGGTGATGGACCCCGCTGTTCCCAGTAAGAGCCACCTTGCCAAACCCAACCCCTAGACCGAGATGCGTGCCAAGAAACACCCTGAGGATGCTCGGCAGATGATTTTGCTAGCAGCCCTCACCTCTCTTACTGTAAGTCTGGGATTTCTTGTTCTGGAAACCCTTACCTAAGTCTTCACCCTAAATCAAACCCAAGGCCAGGAACTCAGCCCCATCCTCTGGTTAGGCAGAGGGTGGGCTCCACCAGAAGCTTTGCTTTGGGCCATGGTCAGGACCAAGGCAGTGGTCCTGAAACAGGGTCAGTCCCCTGGGGACCAGGAGGGACAGGCACCTTCTGCCACCACCTTGGACACGAACCCAACATCTGCAGCATGTAGGTGCAAGCAGACGCCAGAGCACAAGCCGGGAGCAGGGCGTGATGCTGCACCAGGCATCTGGAGCAGGAACAGCGTGATCCAGCCCCTCAGAGGCAGGCGATGCTCTCTCTGCACGGGTCTCTGCTTGCGACGCAAGCAATGAACGCTCAGCATCAGCAAGCTTTGGCAAATTAGCTGAGCCGCAGGGCAGGGGCACCCGGGGCGTGATGGCCAGCCATCAGACCAGGAACACCAGAACGTTGTGCATCAAGCCCGGATGAGCTGTGCTCTGATACGGCCCAGCAGCAATGACTCACTGAGCTGCCCTCTGATAACTGGGGGACGGCAGCGAGGTGACAGCGCATCCCTTGTGCCATCCCCCTTCCCTAGAGACAAACTGGAGCCAGAGAGATTCCCAAAATGAGGAAACACGGGCAGGAGGCAGCAACCTTGCCTAAGACTCGTGGAAGATGAAGTAAGCACGACTGAGGCAATACATACCCCAATAATCACTGCTGGCTCCTAAGGAGTATAAAAAAACAGTCCAAAAACCAGTTTGTCATTGCACAGGAAGACAAACCCCAGATATGGAGCGGCAGCTTGGCAGCCACTGTCCCCTGCGCTCTGCGTCATGCTGTCACACACAGCCACGCGGGCACACACCTCTCAGGGATGCTCTGTGGGTCCAGGAGCGCGAGTGGGTGAAAGCATCTCATTTCGAGAAAGCTAATTACAAAAAAATACCACTTTCCCCTTCCAGGAGGTCTCACGCTTCTGGTGCTTTGAGCCCCATCTTCCCCAAGTCATCATCCAGCCACCGTGGTCTCCTCTTACTCTGAATCGCCCTTCCCACACCGTTTCCTTCCACAGAGCCTAAAATTAAGCAAGAGGTTGTTGGCGAGGGCTGGGGACACCCCACTTCTTTGCTGTAAGGTGGGGTGGAGGTAACACAATTAGTAATTTCCAACCCTTGGTAAAGGAGCATTTGCCACTTGCAAAAACATTACTGCGAATGACTTCATTTGCTTTGGAAACGGCTGAGTCATTTGTAATTACCGACACGCACCAGCAGCAATCCCAGCGCTGGCGTTGGATTAATGGGAGTGCCTGTGGCCGGAGGGCAGCCTCCAGGGAGCTCCCCCGGGGCTTCGGCACGGACACGGAGCCCCACGGTCACCGTTCCCTGCCACCCACGGCCACGCAAGCTCATACTGCCAGAGCCAAGCGATGCGCCCGAGGCAAATCCTCCCGTCCTGTCCCCTCCGGTCAGCCACCGCCGTCCCCATCACTGTCACCATTGCCTGCCCGTGTGCTGGTCCAGGAGGGGAGCCCAGAGGGGGCTGGAGGGTCCCAGGCTGGCCAGGATTTGCAATGCAGTGAGTTTGACCTCGTTTATTTTCCACTTGCTGCTGCAAAAGAGAGCAACGGCCCTGATGCCGGCAGGGCTGGGCAGGTCACCCAGCGCCAGGCAGGAGGAGGTCGAGCCACCATCGTCTGCCCCAGCTCATCCCGAGCGGAGGAAAGGCAGGGCCAGCTCGGGAAGGTGGAGGTGGTTGGGCAGCACCTGAGGGGTCCCCACGGCTCCCCATCGCACCCCCCGTCCCATGGGGTGCTTGCTGGGGAAGGGAAGAGCAATACGCGTCCTCCAGCGATGCAATGCTTTGCAAACCTCATCTGGCCTTCCCCACCGTGGGACCGTACCCGGCCACCTCCGAAACTGGACTGCTCCCCTCTAGCACCCAGGTGGGGACGGGACCCTCCGGTCAATTTGCCACCAGATGGCACCAAATAAACCAGCGTTGGGTGGCTTAGGGCCACTGCCACCCCCAAACCAGACCACGTCCCCCATCACCCCGTTCCTCTGCCCCCCACCTCGGCCCGCAGCAGCCGGAGCTGCCTGCGCTGCCCGTGGGGCGATGCAGCCGGCCCGGGCACAGGGCTGTTTGCATCGGGTATTGTTTTATTTGGTTTTAGCAGCGTCTGATAGGGCACCCTCCTACTGCGTGTTTATGTGCTGTTGGAAAATTCAATGATTAAGATTGGGTGTTTGCATTTCAGTGGAAACTATTAGATGGTAATGAGTCTGGCCGGGTCTCGGCAGCCTTTTGTGTCAGCATCACCGCGGGCTCAGCCTTTGCCAGTCTGCGCCTCCAAGAGCAGCGTCGGTCACTCGTAATAACATCAAACAAAAGCTTTTAAATATTAAGGACCTAGTTCCTGTATTTGCATTTTTTAGGGGTATTTAATTTACGTAGCATTTCTTATTGAGGTCTTTGAATGGCAGAGCAACGGCAGCAGTTCATTCACTGGCTTGGTATCTCATTATGAAAAGTTATGGAAGGAGCAGCTAATGTGATCTCTGCCTCGTTAAGAAACGGTAATGACGTAGGATTACTAAAATTAGCAACATAAATGGCTCACCCCCCTCCCTCCCCAGTACAAAGTGCAGTGCAGCCCCCCAGCCCCCTACCCTTCAGCAAGGGCCTTTGGGGCCGTTTTCAGCCCCTCCTTTCACCATCACCCACACCTGAGTTGTTTCGGTGAGGAGGATCTTGGGTGGTCCAGGGGTGCAAGGCTAGATCTTAACCCCAAGAGATTATCACGGCTGCCTTCCCTGCGCTCCTGGCTTTCCTCTTCCTTCTCCCCTCCTGCCCTCTCTGCTTCGTCACTCAAAGCATTAAAATGGTGAAGTTTGGGTCAAAACTCCCCTTGCTAAAGGGGCTGGGGCTTTCTAGCGTGGAGAATTATATGTATCTATAAGGAGAAGACCCCAGGTGAGGGTCTGGGGGTCCGTAGCTGGCCCCGAGGGCAGCTCCATCCCTGGGCATGGCCGGGAGGGACGTTGTGCTGGGTGTTTTGTGCTCAGGGAGGTGTGTGTCCAGCGTGGGTTGCTCCTGCTCCCGGGGTCCACCAGCACCCCCTCTGCTCTGCTCTGGTTTGGTACCGAGGTTACAGCACCCGGCGTCCTGGTAGCACCAAACCACCAAAATCATGAGCTCAGCCAAGACCAAAAACCTCGGCTGGGACAGAGTTAAGGTTATTTTGCAGAGCCGCATGCTGCCTGCCGGACACCCAGTGCCCATCCTGGGTCTTTCTGGGCAGGGGGTGCATTTTGGAAAGGGGGGCTGGGGTGTCCCAGACAGGAGAGGCAGGAGGTGAGCAGGCAGGATGCGGCGGAGGATGGGGATGGGCAGGGCTGCCTGCTGCGCTGGGGCTGGCAGAGCCTCCTGTGCAGGCAGGGCGTGCAGGAGCACCGCTGCCCCCACCCCATGGGCATGCATGTGTCCAGGCACGCACACACGTGTCAGGGCATGTGTTTGCACACGTGTGCGTGCACAATCCCAGCATCACGACATCTTCTTCGAGCTCTCTACCTTCCTCTAGTCCCAGGTCCCGCGTGGAGCCAGCCGGAGAGCGTGGTGACCCTCGGCATGCCCCCTGCATCCCATCCTGGCTGCACCCCCACTTCCCACAGCCTTTAGCCAGCAATTTTGCAGCTCAGCAGCATCCAAGGAGCAGGCAAGAGGGCTCCATGCCCCCCCTGCGCATCCCCCTGGGCCCAGCGGGGGGGGCCCAGGTCCCTGAGGGCAGCAGGTAAGGGGGTGCCGGGAGCCAGGCGGTGGCCGGGCTGGGCAGTGCCAGGCTGGAGCGTCCCCCCCGTGCTGCTCCTCGCATCCAGGCTCTGCGTGGGGAGGGGGAGCGGAGGGTGGAGCCTGCCATATTACCAGATCCAGGAGCCCTGGCATTCAGTCTCGCAGAGAGACAGAGCCCATTGGCACTGGGCAGGGACAGCGAGGCGGGGGGGGGGGACGGCCAGAGCCGGGTGGGCACGGGGAGTGGGTCAGGGCCACGCAAGTGGGACTGAGCACCCGCTGCGGGAAGGGGTCCCGGAGGGAGCCAGGAGCAGGACAGGGCTGGGAAGGAGCGGGGTTAGGGGGAGGAGGGTGCTGGGTCGCCCCTTGGAGCCGGGGTCCTCATGCGGCCCCCCAGCCGCAGGGCCATGCAGGAGGAGCTGGGCTGTCCCCAGCCCCTCGGGGACTGATCCAGGACAGCCGTGGAGGACGGGGCAGCGCAGGGTTGGGTCCAGCTATGGGGGGCCCGTGGCAGCCCCCCGGCACCTGCATGCTGCCGGTCCTGCTGCTCGCACTCCCGATGCTTCGGGTAAGTGTCCCCGGGGAGGACGGGGGCGCGGGGGGCAGAGGGTGGGCAGTGAGCGCAGCGTCCCCCGCCTGTGACAGCCACTTCAGGGTCTGGCCAGCCCTGGGGGGCAGCGCGCCTGCAGTCCTGGCCAGGGGTCAGGTCCCCATCCCTGTCCCCATCCCTCGTGCTGCCTGACCCAGGGGTGACGCCAAGCCGCAGCCCTGCGAGCTGCCGGCACCGCGGCTCCCGCTCAGGTGCTTTCTGGGGCAGGATTTGCTGACACGCAGCGCAGGGACGGGCAGGGAGGGAGGTGGGCGATGCGGGGACCCCCTTGCACTCCCCGGGGCTGGGACAGCGCTCAGGGTCCGGCCAGGGCAGCCGGCAAAGCTCCCGCGGGGTTCAGCTCCGGGGGCTGCTCCAGGGCATCCCCAGGGAGGGTGACCCCGCTCTGCGCTGCCTCGGGGACGGGCCCCTCCATCCTCACGTGGGTCCCGGCGGGGGCTTTGCTCACATCGCCCTACGCGCCTCGAAGGAGCCCCGAACCCCAAGGGCCCGGGGGAGCATCCACAGGCGCGAAGGTTGGGATGGCCGGAGGGTGCGGGGGGCAAGGACCGTGCGTGGAGGGCTCCCCATCAGCAGAGCCATGGGGATGGCTGGCACGGGGGGGACACGGAGCGGTTGTGCTGCGGGGCAACGCGCCGTGAGTCTGGCAGCCAGGCCAGCAAACCCCTCCTGAACTTGCCATATTGCTTCGGCAGCGGACGCCGGGGGGGGAGGGCTCCGGCGGGAGAGGGCTTCGGCTCAGCGTTTCTCTGCAAAAACTTCAGGATTTCTCCCGGCGCTGCAAGTTCTTTAGCTAACGTGGAGGCTTTGAATAACGGAAAGGAAAAGAAAATGAAAAGAAAGGGAATGGAGGAAAAGGAAGGGGAAAAGGAAAGGAAAAAGAAAGGGACAAAAGAAAACAAAAAGGGAAAAAAGGGGAAGGAAAAAGAAAGACAAAAAAAGAAAATTAAAAGGGAAAAGGGGGGAAAAAGGGGAAAAAAGGGGAAGGGAAGGGAAGGGAAGGGAAGGGAAGGGAAGGGAAGGGAAGGGAAGGGAAGGGAAGGGAAGGAAAGGAAAGGAAAGGAAAGGAAAGGAAAGGAAAGGAAAGGAAAGGAAAGGAAAGGAAAGGAAAGGAAAGGAAAGGAAAGGAAAGGAAAGGAAAGGAAAGGAAAGGAAAGGAAAGGAAAGGAAAGGAAAGGAAAGGAAAGGAAAGGAAAGGAAAGGAAAGGAAAGGAAAGGAAAGGAAAGGAAAGGAAAGGAAAGGAAAGGAAAGGAAAGGAAAAAGGCAAGGCAAGGCAAGGCAAGGCAAGGCAAGGCAAGGCAAGGAAAGGAAAGGAAAAGGGGGAAGAGCAGGGAAAGCAAGCAGGGCCGGGGGAGCGCCAGAGGCTTTGAGGGCTTTATAAGGAGAGTGATGGCATCAGGCCCCTTCCCTTTCCCCTTCAGGTGGGGAAACTGAGGCATGGCAAGGAGTTGGCCGCCCTGAAGCAAGCTCTGGAGGGAGCACTGCACGTTACCTGCTCCACTGCTCCAGCAGCCAGCCTTTGTTGCCATAAATAATAAAAACCAGCAGCTTTGCAGCTAAAAGGGGCTGCGGCACCTTCTGCCCGGTCCAGGCCCTTCATCTTTGCAATGAAGTAGTGTGCTTTCCTGGTGCAGTGCCCAGCAGCCATCACCAAAATGCATTTTGCAGACCAGGAATTTTCTTGTAAATCTTGTGTTCAGCAGGAAAAGGAAACGAAGTCTCCTGGGGGAGGTGAAGGGACCCCAGAGGAGTGGCTGCATGGTGCCCAGGAAAGGGCAGGGAAGGACAGGACTCAGCCAAGCGACGCTTTAACGCCCCACACTTCTCTCCAGTCCTGGGGTCCACTTGCCCACCCTCATCCCTCTGTTTCTCCAGCTTTTATATCTCTGTCCACACACCTAAAACCAGCAGCAACCCAGTCCCATATCTCGGCCCAAACCCCTGCCCCAGACACGTCCTGTATCTGGATGCTGCAGCCCCCACCGCATCCCCCCGTGGGCACGGATGATGGGAATGGGCATGGATGCTTGGGAATGGGCATGCGAAATTCATGGCCTGCTCTCAGTTCAGCCTCAATCTCCCAGCTCTCCAGCTGGAAGCCAAGGGCGCAAACCCCAAAAGCAGGGATTCCCAGGCAGCCCTATTCCAGGGCGCTGAGCCACCACATCCCTCGCATTTTTGGGAGCTGCGGGATCAGGGCATGCTCCTTGGTGTTTCAGCACTTCTGCTTTTAAACCCAGAAGCTTTAAGGAGGTCAGCGTGCCCGTTTTGCAGCATCTCCCCACAGAGCCGGGGAACAGGAGAAGGGTGAACTCCAACGGCCATTGCCGATGCCTCTGATTAAAATACACCAGCCCGAACGTGAGCAAAACCCACGTGAGCAAAACCCAGCCAGCAAGGGAAGGATTAGACATGCCCGCATAGGTGGTGTTTTAAACCTCTAATTACGTGGGTTTGTACATGGCTCAGGCTTTGAACGTGCTCGCCTCTGCCCTGCTGATGGGGTCCGTGCGTCCGTCTTTAAGCTCAGCTCCTCTGCGTGGCGCTTGAGTCTTGGCGGAGTTGGTGCCCTTAAGCATCACACGCTTTCGGAGGGAATTAGAAATAATTGCGGTGGTTCTTTATGGTGTTTACAAGGCAAACAGTAGAAAGCTAAGGAAATGTCAGGGTCCAAAAGCACGGTTACGTAGATAGGCTCTCCTGGGGCTGGCTGCAGCAGAAATAGTGACTATTGGCTGGTACCCTGCCTGCTCAGGTCTTTTAATGCCCGGCATCCTACTGTCTGCCCTTTCCCCCCTCCCAAGGTGCGAGCGACACATCCCGACTGTTCCGTTGTCCTCTATTTCCAAGAGCAAGAAGCTGAATGTCTGGAGATTATCAGGAGTGAAAGCCAAACACCAGCCCCCCCCGGACCGCCTGGGCAGCAAGGTGAGAGCAAGCCGTGCCCAGGGCTCATCTCCCTCGGGAGGAGGGGAGGATTTGCTAAGGGGTCTTTGGAGGATGATCCATGGTACGGGGGTTGCAGAGCGCACATGGATGCAGAAAAGCAGGTATTTTCAGGAAAATGGAGAGCGGCGCCGAGGCAAAGGCTAAGGAGCATCCCTGGGGAGCCCCGAAAAATGCTGCTGCAGGGAGAGAGGGGGGCTGAGAGTGCAGCCAGGGGGTACGGGTGGGCTGAGGGATGCGAACAACCGCAGAGGCTGAGTCCCCCAGGCTGATGGCATCTGGCAAAGATGTCCATGCCCCAAGCAGAGCCTCCTGCCCCACTCCCATCCTCCCTGCACCGATGCTCCGGGGCCAGGCAGGGCTGCGGGCACGGGTGATACAGAGCCCCGGCCATCAACGCGAGTGTCGCACAGTGCGTGTCACCACTTCATGCCTTCTTGCCTTCCTAATTCAGTTAGTTTTCATGCTAAACGTGTTTTGAGCAACTTAATTTTTACATATCTGGGACTTTTAAACCAATTAACTAAGTGAAAAACAGTTTTAAAGTGCTGCTTTTGTACATTTTTTTTAACTTGCATTTCAATTTCCATCCAAAAGCAGCTTGGCTCAAATTCTGGGTAAAAATTATCACCTAGTGAATAAGAAATGCGTCATTCAATGGGTTTCATCTAATACGAAGGTAAAAATGAAGCATCTCAATAAATGCATGTTAAGGTGCATAATTGCTTAAGTAACTGTGCAGAGATATATCATCCAGCTTAGCAGAGGAAAGCCAAGTTGATTGGAAAAGATCCATTTTGCAACCCAGATCGTGCCAGCCAGGGGGAAGGAATCTCGCTGTAGGAAAATAACCAAGAAGCATGAATGCGTAATTAAAATCAGTATTTAATCCCAGGTTTCCTGCTTGACTGCTGCCTCCACTGCCCACCTGAACTGAATTTATCCCTTCCCCCTTACTTGCTTGTGGCAGCGTGGGGAGCATCCTGCAGTAAGTGATGATGGGGAGGAAGGCTCAGATGCCCTGGACATGGTGGCAATATAAGCGTGAAGGAACAGGACAGTGACCTCAGGCTTCAGCATCCTGCTGGGGAGCCCACCATGGGGCCCCAAAACCGGTTAGCGATCGTGTTTGCAGTGCTTTCACTTCAAAGTCTGCTCTGGTGCTCGCAGCATTTACTGCTCTGAAATAGCTGGGAAGAAATAACCTGCTGGGGAGGCTCAAATGATCTCTTTTGGAGGTCTCCAGATACCAGTTAGAGCAGCAAGAAGTAGGGAGGCAGCCCTGGAAGGTCTGAGTATAATTAACCAGTAGAAATGCTGAGCAGGAACTTCCCATCAAAGTGCATTTTGATGGAAAAAATGCTCTTTTCGGCCATGTCAAGGACAACGTCACGAGGATAATGTTGATCTCAGGGATGTTTCAGCCCTTTGCTGGGAAAATTGGAATAAAACAGATTGCTTTGGGTCAATCCAAACCAAACACCTCAGGCTGCTGGGCTACACCAGCTGGGAGCCCAGGGAGAGGGGACAGTGAGAGGACGTGGTGGCCCCTGGGGACCAACAGTGCGGGGACACCGCAGGCGTAGCTCCTGCCTGTGAGGTGGGCAATGAGACACGTTGCCTTTGCTCATGTCCCCCCCAGATGTTGCCTCCATCACCTCTTCTCCGTGGGAGAGTTCTTCCAATTCTGCACAGCTCTAAGAAATGTCATTTTTTTTAGATGCTGCAGCAGCCCGGGAAAGGGAAACAGAGTGTGAAGGGGGACTTAAACCTTTTCTCCCCGTCCGAATGGAGGGATGACTTTATTCCCTGGGATTGCACTGCAGAGCTGCGTGAATCCCAGCTCAATCCCTGTGCCACGGGCTGCTCCTCTGGCTCCCGGCCGGGTGGTCCCACAGCATTCACCATGCTGGAAGAGCTTGTCCATACAGCAAGAGATGCACTTAAACAGCAGGACAGCTCTGCCATATAGAGACATCCAGATATTTTGCTCAGACCCCAAGAAACGAAGGAACCGCTCTCAGCACTGGTCCCAATAGCTGTGCTCAGTTCACCTGTCCTCCAGAACAAAAATTAAGACGTACCTTGGCATTGTAATGACAGCCCTGCAAATCCCGCCAAGCCTGGCCAGATACCTACAGACCGCTTTGCTGAAATCAGAGAAAACTAATTAGACTTGTCTGAGTCCACATTCCCTGGCTGGGAATAGATGTGGCTCCAGGTTAATAATGTATATCTACAAGGTTAATAATGTACATGTGCAAGGAGGAGAGCTGTCCTGGAAGTGTGATGTCTATGTCTCATCCCCGTGTGCTGCGGTGCTAATTCTTCAAGGTGCCGTGTCTGCTCGGCCATGCTTGTTTCCAAGGCAATTGGAGAGTCATTTAAAGATGAACTTAGTGCTAGAGAGAGAAGCAAAACATGTTTAAGCTAATTGTTCTCCAGCAAGTCTTGTGGTGCTTTGTTGTGTCCTCCTGCTTCGGGCTGGAGAGACATCCCGAGCTGAGCCAGCTGGGTGCAGAAATCCAGCATAAACCTGCACTATTTTAGATGCCACCAGGAAAGTCCCAGCCTTTCCCGCACCCTCGTGCCCCGGGGTCTCCCCGCAGGAGCTCTGGGTGTGATGTAGCCCCAGGAAATACCAGGTCCTGTCTCGCCACAGGGCTAAAAGGAGATCTCAGCGCCAGGGGAGGTCGTTCCCAGAACCGGAGCCAGGATGTTCCTAATTCCTGAGGGGGTACAGCGTGGCCCTGTAGATCGGGTGACGGCTGGCCGCTCTCCGCTCTCCCGTTACAGCCGCACGGCCGTGCCTGCTGCAGGCTGTGCCTGGAGAGCAGGGGGCTGCGCGTGTCCCCACAGCATGTCCCTTCCCGGCAGCACTAACCGTCCCGTCCCTCCCCAGGCTGCCTGACTGAGTGGGATGGAGTGAGCTGCTGGTCAGCCGTGCCCGTCGGCCAGTCCCGAGCCGTTGCCTGCCCCAACATCCTCCACATCTTCAAGAAGTCCAAAGGTGCAGTGCTCTGAATCCGGCCCAGACCGCTGATCCCCTGGGACCAAGGGCTGAGCTGCACCCACCCCTGCCTGCCTGCGATCCTTGGGCCACCCCAGCCCTTCCCCTCTGGTCCCACAGCTCCTGCCCCATTCAAAAGTTTGGCATATATTGCAATCCAAGCGGGAGACAGGCAAAAGCAGAGATGCAGGGTGCTGCCACGCTAGGAGAGTCCCCAGACCTTTTCATCACCCAGAACCAAGCATCCCCTCTGGGGAGAGCACCTGGGGACCTCATCCTCCAAGTGGGTGACACCAGAACAGTCCCCTAGCTGCTTGGTGCCCTCCCTTCCCCTTCCACACACCAGCCTAATGCTCCTGACCTACTCGATACCACTCCAAGCCACAGAGACGAAAAATGCGGTGTAAGATCATGATTATTCCAAGGCCAGGGGCTCTCCCGGTGCAGGCACCGCTGCCGGGGGAGCCGCTGCCTCCATCCATCTCGGAGGCAGCAGAGTGTGAAGCAGAGCACCCGACCGGCCCTCGCGGCATCCGAGCCCTTCCTCGGCTGGGCATAATTGAAAAGGCGATGGAGGGTTGGTAAATGCTTGCTTTAGGGCAGAAGCAGCTCAGGAGAGGCTTGATGGATCCCTCACAGGATGAAAAAGCCCCTTTTTAGCCTTAATTCCCTCCCACCATGGGCATTCACGCTTGCTTTCACATCCTGCCCTAAGATGCCCTGGCACCTCCAGGCACAGCACCGGAGGGCAGAGATGTGATCCGGATGGGAGGGATGGGGCAGCCAGGCCACTGGGGTACCATGCTGCTGTCAGCCAGGATGCTGGTGCTGGGATTTAGCCTCCATCCCAGAGAGCAGGGTGCGATCCCCAGGCTAGACGTTTTGGGGGTGCTGATGCAGAGGCGATGCCCGTGGCTCTCGTGAGGTCCCTTCTTGTCGCTGCAGCACTGATCCAGAGGAACTGCACCGAGGCGGGATGGAGCTTCCCCAGCCCTCCCTACTACAACGCCTGCGAGCTGGAGGCCATCGGCAGTAATAACGACACCGAGGCCAAGGCAAGTGGGTTCCCCGGGGGCCGTGGGGCACCCTCCCTACCATCACCCTACCCCACACTGACCCATGCCTTTGAAGGTGCTCTCAGGCATAGCTCGTTGGCCTCATCCTTGTTGCTGGGCTGCCTGGAGGGACCTGAGCTTGGCCGGGCACAAGCCCAGCCTGGGCAAGGGCTGGGGCATCACCCTGCAACCTCCCTGCCCACCGCAGACCAGGACCTCCCAGCCCACGCTGTCTCACTCCGCTGGTGCTTTCCCTTCCAGAAAGGCTATTTTGTCACCATGAAGGTACTTTATACCTGCGGCTACTCCACGTCCCTGGCAGCCCTGTTCTTGGCCATCGGCATCTTCTCCTGCTTCAGGTAGGGCTCGGCGCTGGCTGCTCCGTGGGCAGCTGGAGGAAAGCAGGGCAAATCATCAGCAGGGGATGGCTGCTCTCAGCCTCTCCCCTCCCAGAGCAGCCGGGCTCCATCCCTGCCAACACAGATAACCAGGGAGGCATGAGATGAACTGCAGCATTGTCCTTTCCTGCTGACACACAGACTTTAAACCCTCAGGTTGCCCTTTCAAGCTTTGTTTTTTTCAGACCTCGCTGTGCTGCAGAATTATGCTCTCTGGAGGTGGCTGGAGGACGTTCCCCAGCAGACCTTGTCCCCGGGCAGCAGGCTCGAGCACAGCACAACCCTGTCCTTCACGATTTCAGAGCAGGAAAACCTTCTCCGGGGCTTTGTGCTTGACCACCGCCAACACAGGGTCCCTGGGCTGGGGTGCAGCCAGGGAAGTGTCTCCTGAAGGAGAAGCTTCTCTGCCCGTCTGCTCTCTCTGCTCCTCCCCGGGCACAGCACATCTCTTCCTCCCGTAGGAAGCTGCATTGCACCAGGAACTCCATCCACATCCACTTCTTCACCTCCTTCATACTGCGGGGGGCTGCTGTGATCATCAAGGACACTGTCCTCTTCTCGGACGAGTCCATCGACCACTGCACAATGTCAACGGTAAGGCGCCAAGTCCCAAACCGGGCACGGTGCAGGAGAGGGCACCATGTGCTGATCTGGAGGGGTCTAGGTGGATTTGCAGTGGATTTAGCACTGCAAAGAAGAGAGAGAGGCGGTGAACCTGGGGAGGAAAGGCTGGCTTGGGTGGACTTCAGGAGGTTCACAACAGCATCTCTGTATGGGCCCTGTCTGCAGAGAACGTGTCCTGCCCTCAAAGCTCTCCCTGGTCTCAGACAGTCTCCCAGCAGGGCTAAAGCTCTGCACAACCCCAGCAGCACCACGTACACGCAAACAGACCTTGCACTGCTGGATGCGCAGATTTGGGGTTGTCAATAGAAACAGAAACCCCTACATGCAGCCCAGGTACAACACTGTGGACACCACAGACACAGGTTTCTAAAGGTCCTACAGTAACAGCCTGCGGTCATCTGCCCATGTTGCGCAGGCAGAGCAGAAAATGCCACAGGTGACGTGCGGGACCAGTGCAGCATCCCTGGGGCTGCACTGAAAGGCCATCACAGGTCTCCTCGAGTGGACGGACGGGGAGGCTGACCATCCCCTGTGCCCCCAGGACAGGGTCTGATGCCAACCAGCACTCCTGAGCCTTCCCCCTCCTCATCCTCGCAGGTGAACTGCAAAGCAGCCATCGCCTTCTTCCAGTACTCGGTCCTGGCCAACTTCTACTGGCTGCTGGTGGAGGGCATGTACCTGCAGACCCTGCTGCTGCTCACCTTCACCTCCGACAAGAGGTACATCTGGTGGTACATCCTCGTTGGCTGGGGTGAGTGCGCGGCCCCCCGGCACATCAGCCCCTCCAGTAAGGTCCCATTGACAGAGACCAGGGGTAGGCACCGCTTTCGGGGATTGCCTGCCCTGAGACCCACCTGGCCAGAGGTCCACAGGCACGATGGTCCCCATGGCTGCTCTCGGCATGTCCCCCCACCCCAGCACCTCTCTGCACGGCCTCGTGCTCGGTGGGGCACCCACCAGCTCCTGCCAGCCCCTGGAGCTGGTTGGGCAGCACGGCCTCGTGGCATGTGTGCAAAATCACTCAAAGGGGAAAAGGCTTGCTAAGACCGACCAAAGAGCCTTTGCAGCAGCATCTGCTGCCGACCCATGCTGAACGTGGTCAGGATGGGACAGAGACAGGTCCTTCCTTCTTCCCACATCCATCTGGGGCTGGAAACGCCTGTCCTGGGTGCCCAGGTTAGATGTCAGAGCACACGGGGGGCAGGAGGGTGGCCAGGAGGTGACACACAGACAGACACATCACCATCAGTGGGCACCATCTCCTTTTAAAACCTGGAGAAGGGGGAAAGGCTGTCACCTTCCTGCCACCTCCAGGGCCCCGACCTGGCCTAGACACCTGTTTTGGGGGACAAGGGATGGAGGGGAGGTAGAGGGGCTCCCCAGACCCCTGGGGCGACTCCGCATCCCTGCCTGGGTCCTGTCCTTGCAGGTGTCCCCATGCTGACAGTCTGCATCTGGGTGGTCACCAGGCTGCAGTATGACAACCATGGGTAAGAGCAGCCACCCCTCTTCTTTCTCCAGGCCGGCTCGGCCACATGTCCCCCATGCAAGCTGTGGGAGATGAACCTCTTGCATGGGAGTCTCAGGAGGGGAGAAGTGGGGCAGCACTTTATTTTACAGCTATTTCTATCTTCTGGTGGGGCCCATGCTACGGCCGGGCCCCATTGCAAGAGGTGCTGTGCAAATGGGGCAGGGGGCTGGGGGGGCAGGGCAAGACTTGGGCTAAAAGGGTGCAAGTGGGTGGTAGAGCCATTTCTCCTCTCCCATAGGTGCTGGGATGACCACACCAGTCTCTACTGGTGGGTGATCAAGGCTCCCATCCTCCTGGCCATATTTGTGAGTATGTATGTCCCCTGAGCATCCCGGCCCCAGAGCCGGGGGTCCCATAATGGGCAGGGGGACCCAACCAGGGGTCTGTGCAGAGCCTGAGACATGGTTTCCTGTGGCAGGTGAACTTCCTCATCTTCCTCAATGTCACCAGGATGTTAGCGCAGAAGATCCGGTCCCCAGACATCAGCAAAAACTACAAGCAGCAGTACATGTAAGGGCTAGCTCGGGCAAGGGGGAGCTCCCCTCACCTGGTTTCTGGGGGTCCCAGGGCAGCAGGGACCCTTCCCTGCCTGAGCACAGAGGAGGACCATCCTTGGAGCCTCCAAGACCTGCCTTTCATGGAAAACCTATTTTGGGTTAAGACCAAGCTCTTGGGAAGGGATTGTCTCGCAGGGCAGCAGGACCATCGCCTGCACCCAGGCCCCTGCTCATGCCACCACTCTCCGCAGGAGGCTGACGAAGTCCACGCTGCTCCTCATCCCTCTCTTCGGAGTACACTATGTGGTGTTCGCGCTCTTCCCTGAGCACGTTGGTGTGGACGCCCGGCTGTACTTCGAGCTGGTCCTCGGCTCCTACCAGGTACAGACTGGCAGAGATGGGCAGGCAAAATCCCCATGCACCCATCCTGTCCCATCCCAAGATCACACCAGGAGACCCTGGGATGTGCTGCTGGGGCTTTGCACTCTTTTCGGAGAGGACGATGTCCCAGACACCCCTCAAACACCAGGGGCAAAGCACAAGGATTGCGGTCTTGTGAATCTGCACCGATCCCCTACACCTACTGCGTGTGGGATGGCATCAGAGGTGTGGGAGGGTGCTACATGCAGGCAGCAGATGAACACAGAGGGGTCCAGCCCCTTTCCTCAGGTGAAATTTGCTCTCTCTGTCCTTTCCAGGGGTTCCTGGTGGCTCTGCTCTACTGCTTCCTGAACGGGGAGGTGAGTGTCCCCCCCACACCAATCCCCTGGGCACCACAGCCACACACGTGGCCATGCAGACACCCCGCAGGGTGCGCCCCAATGAGCCCTGCACGCACACAACCATGCATGTGCGCACACGTGGGCATGCAGACATGCATGGGGTCCCCACCCCCTTGCACCCCAAATCCCTTGTCGGGCCCCAGGTGCAGCTCCTGCCCCTCCAGCGGGTGCCGGCGGGTGCCCCTGGGTGCCAGCGCCGGTTTGTGGTGTCGGTTCAGGTCCAGGCTGAGATCAAGAGGAACTGGGGCAAGTGGCAGTTGTCCATGGAGAGCAACGTCTTCAACCTGGTGACCCAAGACTTCACGGCATGACAAGGAGGGCGTTTGGGGGGAAATACCTCCTCAAGGATGGTGGTGGAGGTGCAGCTCCATGGCTACAGTCCCAGAAACACAATAAAAAGGATTTTGTAGGTTCTGGGTCTGGCATCCTCAGAGGATGGTGTGAATGGCCGTTGGGAAAGGCTCTGCCTGCTCAGGTGCTGGTGCCTCTCATGGATCCCTGTGATGGTGTCTTGCCTGCCCAAAGCTCTCTTCACAGTTTGGTCAGTGTTTTAGGCAAAGGGAAGAGAGCTTCTCCACCTTTTCTGCCCCGGGACTGGGTAGGAAACACAAATATCATTTCACAAAGCACATCTGGCATTTTTCGTTTGGCACGGGACTGAAAACTGAAGGGCCCCAATGCTGAAGGAATTTACTGCTGGCTATTTTCCCCTCCTTTCTTGGTTTGCAAAATTGTTTCCCTTATGGGAAGATCCCTAGACACAGCCCCCAGGAGCCATTCTGGGAGTGGAAGAAGCAAATACAGAGACAGACAAAAACCCAGAGCTCTCTACGTGAGCCCCCCGATGGTCTCATGACTCAGATCCTCCCCTGATTTCCAAAATGTTTCCCTTTCTCCCATGCCTGTTGCTTCAGCTGCTCTTGGTGCCGGGGAAGACGGTCCATCACCCTTGCCATGCCAGCTTGGAGGGGCTCTGCAGCTCACCCAGGGGCTTTGCACCGGAGGGACAGGATGGTTTGCAAGCAGTGGGGCTCACCCATCTTTACTGGGGACTCATTTGCCTGGAACTAGTGAGGTTTTTGCCAATAAAATCTTGTTCTGAAATCCAGCATTGCTTTTCAGAGGTTTGGTTTGCTCTACAAAGCCAGATAAGTTGGTACCAGGCTTGCTAGAGGGTGGAAACCCTGCCAATGTCTGTAATGCCTGGAAATATTCCCTGGGGGAGAAATATCTTTTTCTCTGCCTGGTGAAGCAGCCAGGCTCTGAGCACGGCCACGGAGATGAGATGGAGGAGGAAGGTGAGGAAGAGCGCAAGGTGGGTGCATCACGGGCTGTCCCAGAGGTGCTGGGGTGCCATGTCCCCTCCGGGATGGAGCTGCCACCACCGTGCCGCAGCCTGGCCCCGTTTGCCCATCCTTCACCCTCCCTGGGTTGAGCTCCTGCCTTGGCAAACGCTGTCTCCAGGACCAAGAAAGGCCTCGAATGCCCTTTCCCCAAACCTCCTGGCTGCACCGTGTTCCCAAGACCCCAGCCGCCCGATCTCAGCAGAGCTTCTCACACTTCCTGGGTTGTCATTTCTCCACGTAGCCACATGTCCTTCCTTAAATAAACCCCTCTTGTTGGCCCCTTTCCAGACTGCAGGATCTCCAGAGATCCCGTCTGATCTCACAAAGAGGCATTGAGAGGGAAACAGAGCCCCAGACTTGATTTGAGGTGAGACGGAAGATGTTCCATTAAACGACCCTTTGGACCAGCAACATCCTGCGTTGCCAGCCAGGAAACCTCCAGAGGAGCATGGCAGCTGTCAAATAAATGCCTGCGTGCAGCCGTGAAGAGACCACAGGTGAATAAACATCTCTCTCCATCATTAGCGAGGAAGATGCTGTTTCGGCAGGGATGTGAGAAGCAGCAGCAGATTGGACCAGGGCTGGGGATGCTCAGTGGGAATATCACAGTTGCCATAAAGCTTTGAAAAGCACTGGGTTTTGCATGTATTTTCAGCTGCAAATGGGCCTTTCTGGGTGCTAAACCTGCCCCCCAAATGACCCGCTGGGGATTGCTGGGCATCGACCCTGTGGTCTCCCCAGGGCATGTCAGAGCCCGCAAAGCCAGGAGCCCACCGCGGGTGCAGGAGGGCTGACGTGCCACCGCCGCGGGGGCTTTGCGTTGCTTTCGCTCTGCAGGAAAGCTTTCCCAAAGAGCTAGCTCTATCTCTAGCACGGACCATGCCCGCCAGCTGCGTATCCGGGATAGCTGAGCCCAGGCACAGCAGGGCCACGTCTCCTCCCCACCTCCCCTCCGGCATGGCCCGGGGTGCCACAGCAGCCTGGCGTCCCCATCGCTCAGCCCGCGCCGGGGGTCCCTTGTCCTCCCCTGGGGCAGAGGGGTGTCCGGGAGAAGGGGGGTGTTTTGCCTGGAGCCGGTGGGTGGCACTGCGGCCCCGCAGCACCGCCGCAGGCGCCGACATCAGAGCCGGGGGGTCAGCCCGGGGGTGCCAGCCCGGGGGTGCCAGCCCTGCGCGCACAGCGGCCCCGCACAGACCGCCCTGGACACAGGCTCAGCCGGCGTGGAGGGACCCCAGCATGGCCCGGGGGCTGCCGGCTGCTGGCCCTGGGTGCCAGCACCCAATGACTCTGCCCAGGGCCCTGAGAGCACCCGGGGAGTAAGGTAAGGGGCCGTGCCGCTTTAGGGGAGCGTGCGCCCAGCCCCACACGTGTCCCAAGGCATCAGCGAGAGCTGGGACCCCCCAGGGTCCCCACTCGGCAGTCCTGGCCAGGTGAGGGTTAATCGGCGATGGGGATGGGAATAAGGCTCAGGGCTGGGAGAGCTGTGCCTTTGCCTGTTGCTTGTTTCCCTGCCCGCATGCCCTGCTCCTCCGGGGCCGCCAGGCCACCCTGCTTGGGTGCCGAGGGTGCCCCCAATGCCAGCGCCCGCACCCGCTCCCTCACCCCTGCTCCAGGACGTGCCCGGCTCTGCGGCTCGGTGAGTTCATCCTGCGAATGCCCCTTCCCCGCGCCCCGGCTCGCTGGTGCAGCTTGTTTCCCCCCTGCCCAGCGCGGGCAGCTCTGACTGCCCAGCTCCTGCCTGCGCTTGGCCCCACAGAGCCAGGGCTTGGCCCCACAGAGCCCCCACAGATGCAGCCAGCCCCACGGCGGGGCAAGGGTAAGGGTGCACCCAGCACCAGCAGGTTCAGGGGAAGGTGCGAGCCAAGGCACCTCAAACGCCCCAGGGTCCCGCAGGCTGTGCCAAGCATTGCCCTTACCCCACCCTGTCACCCCAAGGGCACGGGTTTTGCTCCCAAACGAGTGTTACGAGTACCCCTGGGTACCCCAAGCTCCCATTCCGGTTGGGATTTAGCTGGTTTTGCAGGCAGAGCTGTGCCCTTGTGCCTGCCCAGTACCTGGCTGGGCACCCCGGGGTGCCCCCGGCTTCCAGAAGAGCAGGAGCCACATCCTGGGGTTTCCACCCTCATGTGCCTCACCCCAGGTTTGCTCTAGGCCATATGCAAAGCAAAAAAAGACCAGTGCAGCTTGTACAGGCTTCCTGGCTCTGACAAGGCTGGGTTTGGGGCAGCTGGCAGCTGATGGGACCCGCCGAGCATCCCCTGAATTCCCTGCTGTGGCCAACGGAGCAAGTGGAAAGTTCCCACAGCCACAGTGGGAGGACGTCCCTGTCCCTGCCCTCCTCGCCAGCCAAAACCACTGACCGTTGGACGCATGGGGGATGCTCTTTGCCCACGGGTACGGGATGTTGCTTTGCTGTTGAGCTCCTGACGGGCTCCCGACACTCCCTGTCCTGGTTGCAGCAATCCCCTGGGAGCTAACGTGGGGCTCTTCACTCCCTCCTTCCCTTGGTTTTAGCCACTCTGAGCCCAGCCTGGGCTCCCAGTCAGCAAAAAGAGCCCTGGGGCTGGTTTTTAATTGAAAAAATCAAAGTTTTGCTTCCCAAAGCCCACCTTCGGCATCTCCCGCACGGAGCTAATCCTCTGTCCCACGCTGCACGACCTCTCCCTCCAGAGCTGATCCCAGTCTCCTGGGCTGCCGTATTTACACTGTCTTGAACAGAAAAGGAAAATTATTGAGTGAAAAGCAGAATTGAGCCAAAGAACTTCACTTCCCAGCTCCCTGGGTGCTCAGGTCTACAGTCTTGGCCCTGGTTTTATTGATTGCATGGGATGCCGGCAAGCACAGGGAGCCCCACGGGTGAGGGGCTGGAGGCAGGGAAAGGCGAATTGTCATGGGAACGTGCCAGCGAGGGATGCCAGGCTGGGGGCAGGTGCTTCAGCTCGAATAAAGCCCATGCCAGCATGGCAAAGTTGCTACAGGGTATTTTGGGACCAGACGAGCAGCAGAAGAGTTGCACAGAGCCGGCTGTGTTGGAGAGATGATGAGTCCCCTCTGACCAGGCTGGGTGCTGGGGTGGTTGGTCCACTCCCCGCGCAGCCCTGTGCACCCCAAAAGGGGTGAGCCCTGCAAGCTGGGCACCTCTCCGTGCTCTCTTCCCAACTCCGGGTGCTCTCTGTGCACCCTACGCACCCTGCAACTACCTGGGCATGCGAAGAGCACCCAAAGGCCCCGTCAGGAAGGACAAGAGGGGAGACAACCACATGGCAAGCCTCCCTTTTGCACCATCCCATGCCACCCCGGTCTGGCTCAGACCCACTGGGGTCCCCTCGGGCAGGGTGTGTGGCAAGGGACACAGGGCGAGGCACGCCGGTGTCGAAGTGGGGTGACCCCGCACGGCTGCTGACCGTCCCGGCCATCGGATGCTCCTGGCATGCAAAGAAACACAGTGCTGGTGCAAAATTAGGCAGCAGCAGCGGGTGGGCATGGGGGGAATGAAGCAGAAATGACAGCCGCCCCTCACTTGCAAGCAAGAGGAGGAGCCGTGGCCGGTGCTGGGTGCTGCACGACGGGAATAACACTCCCAAAGAGCCACCGGCTCGGAGACGACGTTGGCAGCGGGGTTGGCACCGACTCCCCACCACCACCCTCGCAGTTGTCCCGCTGCTCTTTCCAATTGCATGTCACTTCTGGGAGAGAGAGACGGGGAGGTGCTGGCCAGGGTCCCTTCCCACCTCCCCTCCACCTCCCCACGTCCCATTTGGTGCCAAAGCCGGCCCGAAGCCACCTCAACCTCTGGGACACCCTGCTCCGCCACCGTGACCGCCCCGGGTGGCCGGTGTCCCCGGCTCCGGGCATGGCCAGGGTGGCCGCGGCGCAGGGGGGCTCCGCGCACGCGGGACCCCGGGAGCGCTGGGAGATGCGGCCGCGGGGGCTGCAGGCGCCGCCAGCCCCATGATTGGCGCGGCGGGGGACGAATGCCACAGCTGAGACGGGGCCGAGGCTACCTGAAGGACCCCGCATGTCCTCAGGTTTCACTCATGACCATCTGACAGCAGCAGCAGCTGCTCTGCCAACAGGCACTCGCTGAGCCAAAGCCTCCAGGAGTCGAAGGAGAGGGAAATTCTGGCCCTAAAAGGTCTCTCCTTGGGATTTTACTCTCTCCACCAAACAGTAAGTACCGGGTTCAGCCCTGGGCTGATGCCAGGCCACCGGGCAGGGTCTACGGGGTCTTGGATGTCCCCAGGTTTGTCATTCTCACTGTGCCCAGAGCGGTGCAGGCAATGCCAGGGGCTTCACCGCCCGAGCACCGGAGGTCGATGGGAGCAGGACGGCCCCCGCGGTCGCTGGGGTGGTGTTTAAGGCTGCAGGCACCTGCTAGACCCCCCTGCATGGAAAACAGCCCGGGACAGGGGGTGAAAGTCCCCGCAAAGGCACAGGCAAGGCGTGGGGACGAGGGTGCCAGCAGCCACCAGACCCTCGGTGGCCACGGACCTGCCACCAGGATGAGAGGGGACAGCGGGGGATGTGACAGGCAACCGGTTTCTGAGCCACCTTCCCGCCCGGAGGAAGGGAGCTACAGGCAGGGCTTAAAAGTCACAAGTCGCCTTTCTCCTGGCTTCTCCTCCTGGAGATCTAAATATAAACCTCGGCTTGGCCAAGCCAAGGTTGCAGGAAAGGTCTGCAGGGTGCTTCGCAGTGTCTCCTTTCGGGAAGGCGCCTGTCCCCGCAGAGCCCCTGTCCCTCGCGGGGAGCGGGGAGGGACCCCCACGGGGGGGTGGGGAGGAGGTGGGACCCCTCTGCCGTGCCGAAACAGCGGTGACGGGGGGGACAGAGGTGGGAGGCCGTCATTCCCCCCTCCGCACACGGGGGCTGCGGGGTGCGCACACACAGCCAACGGCTTCGGGGCGCTGGGGCGGCAGGGTGAGCTCAATGTGGGGTTCAGGGCTTGGATCCCCCCATGGGCAGCAGAGAAACAGGCAGTGCCAGGGTGGGATTTGGTTCATTTTTTGGGTGCTGAATCCCCCCCCCCCCCCACCTCCCCAGCTCTGACCTGGCCACAGGACCCTGCCTGCAGTGGGTGCACGGGGCTGTGCAAAGCTCCCATCGCTTGCTGCACGTGCAGGGACCGCTGTGCACCCCCAGTGCCGTTTCGGGGTCTATCCAGAGACGATCGGCTGCCCTGGTCCCCCCATCCCTGGCAACAGCAGCCAGCCCTCTTGGCCAGATCCTGCACTGCTGCTCCCTCGCTCCCCGGAGCCGGTGCTGAGTTGCGGAGTGAAGCTTGCGGATAAGCGCAAGCATTTCCTCCCCTGCCCACACCGCTGCTGACAGAGGTGCAAAGGATCGGCCTGGGCATGCAGCAAGCAAACGCACTGCAAAAGATGTAACAGCAGGTATCAACGAGGGGCAACGAGTCCATAAAACCCTGGGGAGAGCGGGACACCCGATCGGTCCCGTTACACGGGAGAGATCCTGCACATGTAGCTGACGGATTGATGCTGTGAGCGCTGGAGCTGCCTCCTCTGGTCCTTGCTAAGGAAGTGCCTGAGGTTATAACGGTTCGGGGGGGAAAGGGGCACATTTATGGGAACTGGTTAAAGAACACAGAGTCCTGCCTTGACTTGGCTCTGCTAATATGTAAATAGCATTTTCTATTTTCTGGTGTGTGCGTAAGGGTGAGCATCATTCAGGGCAGAAGGGCCCCATGGAGCTGCTCGGGCAGCTCCGTCTTCACTCAGGGAAACTTGCTGGATTTGGGGGCAGGAGAGCGAGCGGCAGCAGGTAATGGCGAGCCGTCAGCATCGTTTCTGTGTTCAGCGGGTTGGACTAATAAGGTCATTTATATGGAGGAGAGGAAGGGGGAGAATGTGGTGGATGCTCTGGGGAGTTATGAGGGCAAAGATCCCAGCTATAGCTCCGGAGATGCCGGGAAGGGCGCTCAGCCTCTGTGCCTGTCTGTCTGTCCAGCTGCCTCCCTCCTTGGTTATTTATACAGCCCTTGCGAACATCTCATCTTCGAGTCGCCGTTATCCAGACCCGAGTGGATTTGAATGAGATCCCTCGAGAGGTGGAGGGCAAGAGCTGAGGTGTGGGGCTCAGCGCCCGGAGCTGGGCATGGGGAGGTCTGTGATGGCCGCAGGTGCTCCGTGTTGGTCCTGGTTTGCATGGGGTCTGGTACGGGGTATCGGGGTACAGAGCCTGGGAAAATGGGCATCCTCCAGCCCCAGGACGCTGCAGGGACCACGATATTGCAAATCCCATGGGAGCATCAGGTCTGGGACCTGCTGCCAGCGCTGCTCACTGGTGATCGCTATGGGAGCCGGTGGGGCCGTGTCTCTCCTGGCATCCCCTGGAGGTGGCTGCATCGCTGCCCCCCATGACCCCCCGAGTCTGGGGGACCCCGTGGGGGGTAGCAGGTCGTTACGGCCCCACGCCGCCCTCCCTTCCCCCACGTTGTCCCCTCGCTGCCTTCACAGCACCGCTCAGATCTTTTCCAAGCCTGACATGAGAGCTGCTGGCAGGGAGGAGCTGGAGCGTTGGATGACACCCGAGTGCAGGCAGTGGGCAGTGGGCGAGCGCAGGGTCCCTGCTTTAACCCTTCCCCGCCTGCCCGAGCCTCCACCGCAGCCAAACCCCCCCCAAAATAAACCCAAGCAGTGATCCGCCCGATGTCCCCTTCCAGCGATCCCCTCCCGGGGGTCAGTAGGGACAGAAAGGCAGCGGGGACGGGGTGGTTCCCCCCGCTGCATCCCCCGGCTCCTGGCAGGAGGGGGTTAGCGCGTTGCTGCAGGGTGTTGCAACCTCCTATTTCCATCTGTGGCCCAGGAGAGTATCTGAGGACTTCACAGCTTCCAGCCTATGTATGCCACCCCCTCCTTCAAGCACATCAAGGTACCCTTGGTAGGGCTGCGGGCAAACAGGCATTGCAGCGCTGGCGTTCGAGTAAATTCAGGTCAATAACAATCAGTGAATTGTACGAAATTAATTTCCATGCCACTTACGATGCCAGTTGCAGGAGTGGAGGCACCCCTGCAGGGCACATGTTTTTGGGGGGTTAGTGGTTTATGTCCCAGGGGCAGGCTGGTGCCCCCTCAGCATGTCCAGCATTAAGGATTTGGCTCTCCAAAGGAAGCCAGCGATGGCACGGGCTCAGCCGCGTCTTTGCAAGGAGCTGGGGAAGGGAACAGCACCTTGTTTGGCAGATGCAGAGCACCCATCGCGGCTGGGGCCCCGCTGAAGGTGCTGCTGCAATGTGCCGTAAAACACGGGATTGTGCAGCGCATCCTCCTCCTGCTCCATGTAAATCCCCCGAGCACCGGCACAGCCCTCAGCTCGCGGGTGTCCTTGTCCCAAAGTGCATCGCAAGGCAGGGGCTGGGTTGGCTGCTGCCAGGAAAGGTGCTGGAGAGCGTTCGGAGACCTCCCCTTGGTCTGCCCGAGAATGGCAGTGTCCAACGGGCAGAAAGCAGTGGAGCAGCATCATTCCCGCAGCATTGATCTCATTCAGCAAAGACCTCAACTGGTGCTTAAAATCAAGTATACGCTTTTATATTTGGCCCATGCAGCTATACCGGCACTGCTCCTGCTGCTTTAGAGTGACCTTGGCTGGTCTGGACCAACCTGGGGGACCACGATGGCACGCGAAGAACATGAACTTGCTGCAGCAGCATCTCAGTCCCCTCGGTCTGGCTGGGCAAAGGCATCCACCGGCGCTGGGCTTACTCTGGCATTGTTTTCCAAGGGCTTTCAACAGACCATCCCTTTTGCTTGGCATCGGGCAAACTGCAGGCAGCAATTGCAGGCAGGATCCCGGGATGGCAGGTGCTGCTTGGAAGCATCCTGCGTTCCCGCTGCGGCAGTTGGCTTGGGCCACGCGTCAGGAAAAGGAACAAAATACACCGAGAGGAGGGTAAAAAACCACGGTGGTGACAGGAGTCGACCCGGGGGATGTGTCATTAACGGAGCCGCTGGTGCTCGCTGGGCTTGGCAGGGGAGAGGCTGGTGTTTGAGCCACGCAGCCCATGGGATTTCCCAGCCGAGCACTTAAGAAACTCAGCAATTCAAAGGATAATACTGGAAAATGAAGAATTAATTTTTTTCTCGCTTTCTAAGTCTTCTGAGCCCACCGCTATTTGAAAATAGAGTGGGGAAAAGGACTGGGGTGACTCTCTCAATTTTTTTTACTGGTGTTATTTACTTTTCCTGAAAACTTAGCACCAGCTGCCTTTAAAAAAGGGCGGCTTAAAAACACAGCGAGTTTACGGTGGGCTCAGAACCGCCGCGGTGGTGGGGATCCGGCATCCCACAGCAGCGTTGGAGGAGGCATTTGTTTGCAGAAGAAGATTTTGGAGACTCCGCATATCTTTCCAGATAGTCTTGGTAATGTGGTTACAGCAGAGCATTAAGGGACGACAATATATCTGGGGATAGTAAACATCAGACTCCTAAATAGCACATTATCATGTTACAGAAAGGGACATAAACTTGTTTATAAAATGGCTAATTTTGTCTGGCGCAACTGAAGGGTGTTTATCCTAGTAACTGCTAGAAACTCATAGAATCTCGAAAACGCTAACGCAGCTCCAGGCCCTGCTCGGCACGCCATTAAATCACCGATGTGCACGACTTCAAGCCAATCTCTCCCCCCCCGTGCTATTTGTGGGCAGAAAAAAACCATTTCATATTAGATTTTTTCAATTTCCCCACTTTTTTTTTCAAAACTTGGGGAAAATACGGTAGGAAATAAACACCCCCTAGGACTTTTTCAAGCCGTGACGTCCCTAGGGCCATGCCGGAAGGTTTTTTTTTCTACAGCCATCAGACTTGACAACAAAGCACCGCGTCACCCCATGCACTCAAGCATCACCAAAAAAAAAGCACAAATATCCTGAAGCTCAAAGGAAACCCACAGCAGCGAATGGCACGGCCGCCGCAGCGCAGGGCCGACGTCGCCTCCTGCGTCGCAGCCTGCACCCAGTGGGGTTCGGAGCTGTTTGGGGTCCCCCTGCCCTGCCAGGCGCCGTGGCAGGATTTGGCCCTGCTCCTTCTCCTTTCCCCCACGGTCCCACCACTGGGCGTGTGGAGGCGGGAAATGCAGAGGGGATAAGGACTCCGGTATTTAATCATCCCCACAAAGCTCCCTGTCCTCCGCGGACATATAAATGCTGTCCTGACCGCACCGAGTGTCCGTGCCCTTGGGCTGGGTTTGAATCGAGTACGTGTTCTCCTGGCAGCAGATCTCCTAGCCCACGTGGTTTTGTTTTCTAAAAACCTATTTAACGCGTGCAGGGGTGGAGAGGGGACCTGCTATGGGGAGCTTCATGGGACATGCAGCGGGGTTGGGAGAGCGAGACCCATGGCGCAGCCCCGGGCCCCTCCTGAGCGAGCGAGACGGCTGCCACGGGGATCAGCAGCGGAGGATGGATGGTGCTTGCAGCAGCCCTCGGAATGCGCCAGACTGAGAGCCCATCACTGAGCTGTGACTCATCCCCAAACCCTTCGGTCCCAGCTGGTCCTCGTTGCACCATCCTGCCCCACCCTGCGTGTCCTTATGGGGATAAATAAGCGAGGGATGGAGAGGGCTGGGCTGTCCTGCGTGCAATCGGCCTCTAGGTGCCGGTTGGGTTGGAAGTGGTGTGTCCCAGGAGGATTTGGGGTGCAGGTAGCGAGGAGGGGGTGCTGCAGGACTGTGCTTTCTGTGTGCTGTGATGGGTTTGGGTTGTGCGCATAACAGGGTCTGGTTTCCAGAGCTCTTGAGGTGCTGGCTTATCTCCCCTGGCATTAACTTCTCGTAGCTACGAGCATGTGGGCCAGCTCTGGGCTCCCTGGCACCAGCTCTCCTGGTGCTGGCTGCTTGTTGGCTTTGGTGCATAAGCTCCTTGTTTCCACGCTAATCCCCGCTGCAGGGAATCCCCCCTGTGCTGTGCACTGCCATCGCTTGGCTGAGCATCACCTGGCTCTGCTGTTTCTTGGTGAGTGAAGCTGATTTACACTTGCTGATGACAATTCAGGTTGTTTTCTGCCCTGGACTTGTGTTCCTATGAGCCTCTTCTGGGGTCTTTCCAGAGTGTCTCCTGGTAAGAGGATGAATCTTGAGGGCAGGTTTGCAGATGGGTAAGGGCAGCTCCTCAAGATATATTTGATGGTCTTGCTGCAACGCTGCAGATACTCGGGGGTCCCACTGCTGTCTCCTTCCAGGTACCTGTAGTGCTGAGATCTCTCGGGAGCAGCATGTCTTCACCGGAGACAGCCCAGTCATACCTGTCTTTAACCCAGCCCTGAGTATGGTGGGGGAACAAGTGCATCTCTCTGGGCTTACCAGGCTGGGGGACCGGCTTTGTAGATGCTCTCCCAGAGCAATGCCCTGGGAGGGAGGAGCAGAGCCCTGCAGTGTGGGTGATGGGCTGAGCCCAGCACCCGCGTGGGTCAGCAGGAGGGGGGGTGGCACCCAGCCGCCCTGTGTCCTCACAGCCACATGTCTGCACACAGCAGCCAGGAAAGTCCTTCCCCCTCTTCCTCAGCCCGCAGGAGGTTATTTTCTGTGCAGGGATGAAGTGCCGATTCTGGATGGGTGGCTCTCCAAGCAGTCCCAGACAGGGCCCTTCTGTCTGTCCTGATTATACAGAACCTATTACACAGCATCTCTGGTAGCTTCCAAGCCACTCCTGTTATTTTGGAGGCTGATTCATCTGTGTGGCCTCAGAGTAGCAAAAATATCAGAGGAAGCTGAATTTCTATCAAAGTGAAGGCCATTGCACTCCTGAGCTGGGAGCTGCTCCCAGTTGCCTGCTGGTAATTGCTGATGCTGAACTGGGGGTTGAGAAGCTCGTCCATGGCGTGCCAAGGTGCTGGACACGGGCAGTGGGTCCAAAAGCAATGGCTCAAGTGTGTCACAGTAAAAAGGAGTTATCCAGCTCAGCTGGGAGTCCAAAATTTAAGAAGGCAATAAATAGCAGATCAGAGCTTTGTAGAGACATTTTAAGTGACTGATTTCTTAGCAGGAAAGCTGCTGGGGCAAGAGTCTGCCTTCAAGGGACTCTGGGGGGACCCAGGTTGTGGGGAGAGCTGGGGCTGAGCCCCGTGGGACCAGGAGGGAGATCTGTGCCCAGGGCAGCACCTGTTGCTGCGCCCAAAATGCTTTTACCTATCAGAGGCGCAAAGAGTTTGATCTTGGTTATTTATAGCAGCTGCTATAAATGTGCCAGGATGTGCCAGGCCGGGAGCAGAGGGGCTGCTCGCCCCGTCCCAGTGCCTGGGGGTGGCTGGTCCCAGTGCGAGCCACTTCCCTCGGGGTGGTGGGACCTGGCTGTCTATCCCACACACACTGGTGGGGTGGGAACTGGGCTCACGGGGAGACAGGGGTGCTGAGCCGAGCCCCCCGCAGAGCCTGCGTTTGGTTCTTGGCTCCTTCTCTTTTGGGAAGCAGCCATCAACCAGAGATGCTGATGGCTCCAGGGCTGCGGTGTGTGGGAGCTGGACACAGGCTTAAGTCCTGATCCTCTTCCCTGGGGTCATCCCCGCTATCTCTGGATGGCCGCAAAGGGGTCAGAGCAGGACCAGATGCTGCAAAAGCCCCCAAAAAGCCACAAAGCCTTTCCGTGCCCAGGGGAACGTCCCCTTTGAAGACCCCCTGCTTAGCCTTGGGCAGTGCTGCCAACCCCCAGCATCTCCCCCTGTGCCGCAAGCCCCGCGCCTGGTGCTGCGGGGGGCTGCTCCCCCGGCAGCCGGATCGGCGTGGCACGGCACAACGGCCTCAGCCCAGGGAGAGGAAGAGGAGGCAGGGGCCGCGAGCAAAGCTGGTGCTGCTTGCTCGAGCTTCCCTCCTGCGCTCGCTCCTGCTGGGGGAGGAATGAGCAGAGTCATGGGGCTGCAGAAACCTGACTCCGGCGGTGATCGCTGGTGGCAGCTGGAGGCACAGCCACCTCCGCTGGGACTGCAGGCTGGGCGCAGGGAGCGGGGACGGGGCATTGCTGGGGGTTTGGAGGGGCAGCACCCAGCGGGAGGCTCCAGGGAAGATGTGGGCCATGCAGCACCCCGTGCACCGAAGCCTTGGAGAGCGGTGTGCTGCTGGAGGGGCTGGAGCCCTACAGAGCGCTGGCATGGCCCGTAACGCAGGCTTGCCCTTACAGCTTTGCAAAACCTTATTTCCAGGGAAATTGGGGCTGCCTAGACCAACGAGCTGTGAGTCCTCGGCGTTCCCAGGAGATGGGGTGGGTTGGTCCCCCCATGGGTGCTGTGGGTCCTGCTTGAGTGTGCATCAGTGCATCCCCGGTGGGACCCGGGGTGACAGAGCCAAACACAGCCCTGTGCTTTTGGCTTGAGCTTTGAGGCCACCGGTATCAAAGGAATGCAAAGGGCAAGTTTCCAGAGCTGCTCAAGTAGAGCATGAAATGGCTGTAAATCCAGGATAACTCTGGATGAGAAGAAGCGATGGTAGTACCCTGCTGACCCGCTGCCGTGGGCACTGTTCCCTCACAGAGAGGTATGGTGGCAAAAATTCCCTTTGTGTTTGCTTTGATGAGGTCCCACCTTTGGGGTCCAGCAGGCCTGGGGTGAGATGGGGCTGTGCCCCTCTGGGGTGGCTGCTCCAGGCGCTCCGTTTTGCAGCAGTGTGGGCCATAAGCTGGGTTGTAGGCAGTGCTGGACTCCACTTTGCAGTGATGTGACTCGGTTTATCCTATTAGATAACCCCGTTCAGCAAGGACAAAACTCTCCCTCTTCTAAAACAGGTTTAAATACAAAAATTGGTGCTCTTGCCGCTTGATTTTTTTTTCTTTTTAAAGGTTGCCCTGCTCCAAAACGCAGCAAGCTGCTGCCATCCCTCTAACAGCGGCATTTTGAACGTGCATCAAAGCCCTGGTGCTGGAGCCACGAAGGGGCTGTTCAAACACAGTGATGAAGGTGGTCTCTGCCCAAGAGATGCTGCAGCCAGGGGCCAGTCCCTGCTTCATCCCTGGGGCTGGATGCGATGGGGGGTGAGCAGTAATACCCCCACAACACTGTGCTACTGTGGGGATCGCCTGCCCTTGGCAGAAGAAAATCCATTCTGCACACCGAGATTCAGTTCAGTAGCAATAGAGTGGTTCCTAAAATGCAGTTATCCTGCGCTGCTTGAAATCAATACCTCCCTTTGCCATTGTTTTTATCACTTGGTTGTATAATCACCGTAGGAACGTGTCGATGCCATTACGCACCCAGAGTCTCTCTTTCCATCAGGGCTATAAATGTCCAGTTCCCCTTAATTACAAAGGGCTGAAGGTTTCCAGCTCTCAGCATGGCAGGGCTGGGGCTGTAAGGAGCATTGATCCTTAAGCTTTTTGGGGGGGCAGGTGCTCAATGGCATCGTGTAAAGTTTTGGTGCATGGAGGAGTTGCCACTCGCCAGTGGGATGCTCATTTTGGGGAGGGTGAGGCACAGAGGTGCATCTATCCCAGTAACCCTGCAAAGCAGGATCAAGTGTTATGGTATATTGGGCTCATCTCTGAGATAAGCTGGTGTTTATGGGTCGAACGTATACCGAGGCAAAGCTGAGGCAAGGTGACTCCAAGCAAGAACCTTTCTCGTGTCTAGGAAGCCTTTGCCAGGCGTTTTGGCCTCGCTCAGGGCACGGCAGCCTGTTCCTCTGCGCGCAACCACCCGTCTCCTCCCCATTTTGCTCTCTCCAACCCTTTTTGTTGTTCTGCTGCTCAGTGGAGCCACCCTTATCTCTCCCAAATGGCCCATCCTATTCCTGTCTGGGGAGTCATCCTGATCTCTGTAACATTAGAAAGTGCCATTATTGCCTTGCTTTTTGGCTCAAGATAAGATTTTAACCCCTTCCTCTTGGGAGCAGAGCCATCTGGCACTGCAGGTTACTCGTGTTTCCTACGGACGGGTGCTGTGAAATGGCCGCTGACTCTGCAGGACTGAGCTCCTCTGGCTGAGGAACCTCTTGCTTTGAGCACCACGCGTTGCTTAGAGGAAAGCTGCCGAAGCCTTGCAGCGTATTGCAAAGGGGATACAGCTGGAGCGGTGCCACTGATGCTGAAGGTGTTTCATTTTGTTTTGTTTTGTTGAACAGCCCTGTCTAGGCTGTGAAATTGCGTGTCTGACAGCAGCCAGCTGGTGCCAGGGACACCAACTGCTCAGCCCGTGTTGTGCTCACCCTCATGGTGCTTTTAGATCAGAGGCTGAACGGGGGTCTGGGAGGAGAAGGAGCACGCAGGGTGCTCTGTCTGCAAGCAATCCATGCGTAATAATCTCTCTTGCAAGTTCAGTATTTCTGCAATAAACCCATTTGCAAAAACCCACCGAGATCCCACCATCACCTGGCGTCAAGGGCTGAGCAAAAATGCCCCAAAACGGCACCAGCCGGCGTTGCCTTCTCAGTCCCGCTCTCCCCAGCAGGCTGGGCGCAGGCGTCCTGGGAGCAGAATGAGAGGATGGCTGGCCTGCCGCACATCCCGGGCCCTGAGAACCTCCGCCCCTTCACCCCCGCCTCGCTGGCTGCCATCGAGCAGCGCATCGCCGAGGCAGAGGCGCTCAAGGTAAAGCGGCAGCAAGTGGAGCTGCCCGAGGAAGAGGAGATCAAGCCCAGCAGCGACCTAGAAGCTGGCAAGAACCTGCCCCTCATCTATGGTGACCCACCGCTGGAGCTCATCGGGACCCCCCTGGAGGACCTGGACCCTTTCTACAAGGATAAGAAGGTGAGGGCAGAGCTTAGGCCACGGGTAGACTTGGCGTTAGATGTAAGTCCCAAGAAAAAGACCAAAGCACGGACCTCCTCCTCTTTCCACCGTGCCCCAGGGTCTCAGCTGAGCCCATCGTGGTGATCCACAGCCCCAGACTGCTGTGGTTGCTTCTCCTCCAAAGCAGAGCATCTGTTCCTCGGCAAAGTCCTGAGCTTTTGGAGATCCAAAGCACACATAGAGGTCTCGCCTCTAATGGCAGCACTTGATCCATGGGTGTTTCAGGGGTGTGCAGAAGGGCTAACCCATCTCTCTCCTCTCTTTTCTCCACAGACATTCATAGTCCTCAACAAAGGGAAGTCCATCTTCCGCTTCTCGGCGACCCCTGCCCTCTACCTGCTGGGGCCCTTCCACCCCATCCGCAGAGGAGCCATCAAAGTGCTTATCCATTCATATCCTTGCCCTCCGTGATGCTGCTCCATTGCCAGGTCAAACCCTGATGCTCAGAGTGCAAGCAGCCCTGGGAGAGGGCTGAGAGAAGTGTTGCGTGATGGTGTGGTGAGCAAATCTCCTGGGCTGGCCACCATCATGGCCAGGACCCACTGCCCAGCCATCTCAGTGCTTTGCCCTTCCCAAGGAGTGGGTGCTTGAAGGCCTTGGGCACCTTGGTGGCACCCAGAGCTCAGTCTTGGTTGGAGGAGGGAGGAATCAGTTTGGTTGGAGAAGGGAAGAAACCTGAGTGGTGGAGCTTCCTAGGAAGAGGTTCAAGGTCTCTAAGGTCTGGAGAGACTTGGAAAGAAAGGAAAATGTTTACACATCAGGGGATCCTGTCCCATCTGGGAAGCGGGTGAATTGGGGAGCTCAAAGGATGCTTTGCGAGAGGGAAGGCAGAGGAACCAGGACATTGGGGTACAGGGAAGGAGGCAACTTGGGCAGTGCTGGGGCTTTTGGTGTGAGACAAGCAGAGATGGAAAGACAGGAAAGGACCCCAAGAGCAAGAGGGGCACTAGGATGGGTGGGAAGTAATCCCAGCAGAGCTCTGGTGGCAGCAGGGGTTGGTGGCCAGGGGATAGGGGGAAAAAGAGGGGATGCTTGTGGCAGAGGGATCAGACAAGTGGGGAAAGCTGTATCCTGGGGTGATGGAGAGGAAGGAGCACAGGGGACAAGAAGGGAGGCAGAACCAGCACCATGGAGATGGGGAGGGGAACAGAAAGGGAGGGCAGGGGCCAGGACCGTGCATGGGAACAGGGGGACTAAGGGGAAAGTGTGAGCACAGGACTGAGCCAGGAGAGAGCTGCGGGAGGAGCAGGTGAGGGCATGGGACCAAGGTGGGAGCCAGGACAAGAGGAGTAGGGGTGCTTGGCTTCATAACCGTGTGAAGGGGGGAATTCAGGCAACAGCCACAGCATTTCTCCTTGACCAGGTTTTAAATTATTCAGCATGTTCATCATGATCACGATTTTAACTAACTGCGTGTTTATGACGCTGAGCAACCCCCCAGCATGGTCCAAGAACGTGGAGTAAGTCCCTGCCTCCCATGACCTCCCCCAGCCATAGGGGCCATCCTCAGGAGGGACAGGACCAAGGCTGAGAGAGGGATGTTGGGATCCAGGCACCCTTCAGAGGAGCAGAGGTGTCTTTGGGAGGTGCTGGTGGCCCTCTTGATCTCAGAAGGGATGTCCGCGCTCTGCATTAGGCATTGCAAAGAGTGGGAGTGTTTCAGAGCTGCCCAAAATCTGGTGGGGTCCCTGTGACAGGAGACCATTGCAGAGCAGGTTGGGTCAGGTCGGGTCAGCAGTGGGATAACAATAGTCTGGAGAGGCTGAGCAGATCCACCAGTCCAAGGAGCATGGACAACCAGCCCCAGGTGAGAAGGGGAAAATCCAGCATTTTCTGCAGTGGTTCTGCACAATCAGGTCTCAGCAGGGTTTCACAGAGAGCGTAGCGGTGGTGGGACATCAGCAGGGATCAGAGGTGTTGCAGAATAGTCACCCAAGGGATTGGTACCTCAAGATATCCCAACTTGCCTTACGAGGTAAGGTAAAATCCTCCCCCCATGCCGAAGCACCCCAAGAACCCAGCAGCCCATGACCGTGAGCCCCCAAACTCAGCTCCCCAAGATGGTCCCACTGGAAGAGGTGGACAAAACCTCATCCTGAGCTGGCCCTTGGACCCTGGTGAGCATCCCCTGAGTCACCGTTCCTGTCTCAGATACACCTTCACTGGGATATACACCTTCGAGTCCCTCATCAAGATACTGTCGAGAGGCTTCTGCATCGACAACTTCACATTCCTGCGTGACCCGTGGAATTGGCTGGACTTCATGGTCATCTCCATGGCGTGAGTTTGGTGGGGTGGGGGAGGACAGCGGGTCTGGACACTGCAACCAGGGGGGACCCTGGGGAGGAGGGCTGAGAAACAGGGGGGTGGGTGCCTGGCAGATCCCTTGAAGTCCTTTCCTCTCCTGTCCCGCAGCTACATTACCGAGTTCGTGGACCTGGGGAACATCTCTGCTCTCAGGACCTTCCGCGTCCTCCGCGCCTTGAAAACCATCACCGTGATACCAGGTGGGACTTAAAGAAGGGGTCTTCTCTCCGTATCTTCCCCTTCCTTGAGCTCAGGTTTTCCCACAGTTCACAGCAATTCCTTGTTCTTTTGACAGCTCTAAGAGAAAACAGAAGAAATAAGGTATTTGATACTTATAAATAATTTTCCACATAATTCAGCTTTCGGGTCAGGTCACTCAGTTGTTTGGCCAGGGAAAGCACCTGACAAGATGGATGTGGTGTTTTTAGGGCTCCTTGGAGATGCCTTAAGTGGGCTTGTGCTCACGTTGTGCTTATGGGCCCAATTAACCGATACGCTTTGCTTGGTCCTTGGAGCCGTAAACGCAGTTTTGTCCCCAGCCTGCTCTGGTTCTAGGGTTGAGATATTTAATGTGTATTAGTGCAAAAGCCACATGGCGAGTTTTAACATCACCCCACACATCCAGCCTGCAGTGCGAGGAGCACGTTATCAAATACCTCTGATGGCTGTTTCCCAAATCTGATGCCATTTCAATACCCTGCTTTGGTACCACCTAGTGCAAGCTCACAGAAATGATAGCTCAGACCCCTTGAAGAAGCGTCAGATTGAACTGCAAATGATAATTTCTCGGGGTGAATAAATTCTTGTGTCCCTGCAGTTTCCAGATCTTTAGGGTTCGTATTTGAATGGGTTTTGCCTCCATAAAACAGGCTAAAAATGGCATTTAGCAAAAAGTAAGCTGCTGCTTCTTTCTGGAATGACATCCCCCCAAGAGGCTCTGCAGAAATAGCAGTTGCAAAAATAAACTGGTTTAGAAAGGCTGTCCTCAGCAGTTTCCCAACATAGACAAGCCCTTGGAGAACAGGGTTTTACCTAAATAGTTTGGGGAGGGGGGGAACTGGCATGATGACAGGGTTAAAAATCATGCATCTTTGGAGAATTGCCTCCATGTGAGAAAGCTCTGTGTTCAGAGCTGTTTTTAAGATCAACATCAGGATGTCCCAGCATCACCCATCATCCCTGTAGACCTCGGGTGACAGGAACAACATCCTCCATGTCAAAAGCCCACCGAGGATCTGTGGGCAAGCCTCCTCTGTGGAGAACACAGCGATGCTGGGGGGAGAGATGAGTTAATCCTGATGTTTAATGCAGATGTCGCTTCGTCACCTTCACTCGGACACGTTGGGGTTTCTCCAGCTTGAAGAGATCAGGCTGCGGGGACCGGCTGGGCTCTGGGACAGCAGCACCTGGGGGTGTTGGACCACAGAGGCTTTTCTGGAGCTGAGAGCAGTGCTCAGCATCTTCCAGCTGGGCTGGCAAATAGCTTTTCCATGTGCCACAGCGAAGTGGTCTACGCTAGTGGTTTGGGCCAAAAAAGGCCAGATTGTAGCATTGGGGGAAAACATAAAGCCAAAAGGAATTGATGGCTGCCAGGCTGGGGTGGGCTTTGGCTTGTGATACCCAGGTTAAGGTTGCCACGGGGAGGCTTGTCTGGCACTGGTCCAAGGGTGACAGTTTTGGGGGAAGGGTTTATGCTGCCCAGCAATGTGTGAAGACAGAGGGGCAGCTCGGATGCAACATGGGGCACAGAGCTGGGGGTCTGAACGCATGGGGTGAACTTGGTGATACCACATGTCCCCCCCAGATCCAGCACCTTTTGGGAACGCCATAGCACATTCTCCACAATTAGCAAACGAGCGATTAGCTCAGTAGTGACGCCTCCCCCCTAGGGCTGAAGACGATCGTTGGGGCTCTGATCCAGTCGGTGAAGAAGCTCTCGGACGTCATGATCCTCACCGTCTTCTGCCTGAGTGTGTTCGCCCTAGTTGGTCTCCAGCTCTTCATGGGGAACCTCCGGCAGAAGTGCGTGCGGTGGCCCCCCCTCAACGACACCCTGCTGGGGGACTTGGAGCTAGACAATGACACATTGGCCAACACAACGCTCTACGGCAACTTCACTGATGGCATCGCCAGCAACTTCACCAGCAACAGCACCTTTGATTTCGAGGCCTACATCAACGATGAAGGTAAATGCTCGTGCATCCCTTTCTCCGTTGACCCATCACCCTGGTTTGCTCCTCAGTTTCCTTGCTCTTCCTCCATGTCAGACCAAGATGGTTTGCTCGCATGGATCTTCCTGCCAAGGTGCTTTGCAGGGAGATGCAGCCAGTGGGTGAAACAGGGGTTGTGCATACTCATAGGATGGACAGATGGGATCAAATCCTCCTTGCCAGGGAAAATGCAGTCCACCTGGGCGAGCTAAACTCCTCCAGAAAGGTTTCACCGTGGGAAGGCCTGGACAAACCAGTGTCTCCATCTCTTCTACTTGCTAGTGAGGGCACAATCTCCCCATCGGGGTGGGCACTGGTGAACAGCTGCTCCATCTGGCTGGTCACAGCAGGGAGACCAAACCCTCCAGGAGCAGATGGGACTTTGGGTGGAAAACCAGAAGGAAGGATGCAGGAATTACATTTCTCACCCACTTTCACTGCTGCATCATAGCTGGGTCCTTCTCCAAGTACCACTGCATCCAGTGAGCATTGCAGGCCAAGCATGCAACACCGCAACAGCCAACAGGAGGGGAAGGAGGGAGAGGTGGGATCAAGCACAGGTCCTTGGACAGGTCTCCAAGTTTGCTACTTTCCTACAACTTCTTTGAAACAAGTTTGGCCCAAAAAAGTGCAGTGGGTTGTTTGTTTGGTTTTTGGTTTGGGGTTTTTAAACTCCATGAAAATGTAAAAATCTCAGAAAATCTGCCTGGCGGAGCTGCACGGTGGCAGGATGCTCCACAGGGATGTTTCACGTCTCATTTAGGGCACTCGGCAGAGCTCAGCAGAAGGTCGGGTTACGTCTCGGCTGAGTTGCTTTGCCCGACTGTACAAGTAGCTCTGGCATTAATTACAGGAAAGCTTCTTGGTAGGGGTGCAAATTCAATATATCGGATCTAATGAGCGCAGTGCAAATAGCAACAGCACCCTGCGGCCATGCGTTCAGGTTAACAGCTATTGGGGCCGGGCCAAAAACATATCGCCTGGAGTTCCACAAGCGGGATATCTCCTCGATGAGCCCACGTACGTTAAATAAAAGCCTGGTGGCAAGAAGCCAGGCAGAGCTGGGGATGCTTTGAGGAAGCTCCAGAAATCCCTGTGTGGCTCCTGGAAGGGCTGCGCTAGGTGATGCCCGGGATGGGGTCCCCTCTGCCGTGTCCTGGGGTGGGTGTCTCCAGGTGCTCACCTATGTGTCCCTGGGGGTAGGTGACCTGTGGTGGCACTGCTTGGCAGCTCCTGCGGCTCTGGGTCTGTGCTCAGGCTCTAAGGAGGAGCTTTAAGGACCCCTGGTCTGTGAGCAGGGTGGATTTCCCCACCAGGTAGGGGCTGGTTGGGATGGGAGCAGCAGGAGGAAGGCGATAGCCAGTAGCAGACAGTTTCCCCAGGCTTTTTTGGGACCCCTGCAGTTCCCCGTGCTCAGTGCTCCCTGGGAATGCCCTGCTATTTTGTACGTTTTCCCAGCAAAACAGACCAGCCCTGGTGCTTTGACCACGTGTTAACCCACCTTCCCAGGAGGCCTGACCCTGGCCAACCTGGCTGTTTCCAGAGCTCTTTATGGGCTTGGGAGCCATCTAGTTGGGTCGGTGAACAACGCCATGAGCTCTCTGAGCTAGTGCCAAGTAGTTCAATGCAAACAGCAAAGTCAGCAGAGAGCAGATAACCCAGTGCCCAACGCTGGGGTTCAGGGAATTTCCCTGACAGCGAGGAGCTGCCAAGAATTTGAAAATCAATGCTTGTATTTATTTTTTCTTATGTCTTGCTCTTTCCCCCAACTGCAAAGCCAATTTCTACTTTCTGGAGGGAGCGCTTGACGCCCTGCTCTGCGGAAACAGCAGCGATGCTGGGTGAGTGCAGCTGACGCTGGCAGCTGAGGTCCCCTCTGGCTCCCCGGGAGGGGACAAGGGGACATTCCCACTGATGCTTGGGATGGGACACAATCGGGGCTGGGAACGTGGCTCTGCAGGTGAATGGTCTGGGAAACCTGACCGAATCGGCTTGGAGGGGGGTACCAGTCCGGGCATCCCGACTGTATCAGCTTTGGGGAAGGTGGTATCAGTCCGGGCATCCCGACTGTGTCAGCTTTGGGGAAGGTGGTATCAGTCCGGGCATCCCGACTGTATCGGCATGAGGGGTGGGTGTCTGCTGAAGCATCTCAGCACCTCCAGGGATGGAGCGCTTGGCTGCGGGTGCAGGAGGGGCAGCGCCCTGGGCTCACACCAGCTGCCCCCACGGCTCCTTTGGTAGGAAGTGCCCTGAAGGGTACCAGTGCATGAAGGCGGGGAGGAACCCAAACTACGGCTACACCAGCTATGACACCTTCAGCTGGGCTTTCCTGGCCCTTTTCCGCCTCATGACGCAGGACTTCTGGGAGAACCTCTTCCAGCTGGTAGGCACCAAATTTTTATCCTTGTGCAAATGTTCCTCTCGTTTCGATGCTGCCCCTGGTCTAGGACAGGTAAAAAGTTACTTGACTGGAAACTTGTGGGACCTTGTCCTGTGGTTTACGGATCTAACCAGGATCAGCAGAGATGGGGCATGGTCCCATCCAGTTCCCCAACCCGAGCGGTGCAATGTATTTTCCAGGGCAAAGTCCAGGTGTGCTTCAGCAGTGCTGTCAGCTGTATCATGGAAATCAGGGATTTATAAGAGTAGTACATCTCTGGCCTGAGCTCAGGGAGAGGGTGAGGGCGAAAAGCTAGGTCACTTGTCCTCTGCATTGAGTCATCTTCTAGGGAGAAGTTGCAGACACCATAAAATCCCAGCTGACCCGGGGTCCAGAGACTGTTTAGATAAAAGCAAGCCTATGTCTAAAGGTTACACTCGTCCTCTGGAAATGATTATGCCCAGATCCAGAGTTAGAAAAGGGACCACTCTTGGCCCAAGGGTGAGACCTGAGAAGCTGGGGACTGAGAGACATCAGAGACATATTGGTCCTGTCTCCCTACAGCCCTTGGGCTACCAGATAGCACAGAGCAGCGTGGCTGGGTTTGCCGCAACTTCTGGCTGTTTCACACAAGTCCTACCCCAGTGCATGGACTGCAAGAAGGTCAGCTGGGCAATGAGCAGCCCTCGGGAAGATGGGAGCAAAATATTGTACTCCTGCCACAAATGGGAGGGTGCCCTGGTGCAAGACCTTCCGTGGGAAGCATCACCAAACCGATATTGTGCGAGGTGGTGTGACAGCCCGTGCCTCCTCTTTCCACAGACACTGCGTGCAGCAGGGAAAACGTACATGATCTTCTTCGTGGTGGTTATATTTCTTGGTTCCTTCTACCTCATCAACCTCATCCTCGCAGTGGTGGCCATGGCTTACGCAGAACAAAATGACGCCACGATGCTGGAGGAACAGCAGAAGGAAGAGGAATTTCAGCAGCTCATGGAGCAGCTGAAGAAGCATCAGGAGGAGCAAGAGAAGATGGTTGGTGGAATGTGTGGAGGCCAAAATGAGGGACCTTAGGAACAGGGGGAGAAAAGGGGAGGTAGCGACAAGCGTGGTGGTACCTCTATTTATGTAAAATCCAAGAGTAAGCCCCATTTGGTCCATAGTAAGCAAAGATAATAATTGTGGAACTATTTTGGGGGTCACGGCTGAATCAAAAAGTTGAGATACTATCCTGGGTGGGGAAAAAAAAAAAAGGCTGAAAATATTTAATTTCTACATCCTAAATCCAGCACAGGGAGCACGGGGAGGCAGCAGAGAGGTGCAGCACAGCGGTGCGGTATTGCTTGAAAGGAGGAGGTGAGAAACGAGGCATAAAAGGCACCAGAACTAACAATATCTCTTCCTGCAGCACATCAAGAGCAGGAAACCTGGCAGAGAGCCTGCACGGGCAGATAACGATCAGGGTACAGAAGCAGCACTCAAGGAAGATAGGGCAGTTGCAGCAAAGCTAAATGCGCTAGCAAACCAGTTGCTTTTGGCCAAGACTGGAAACAGAAGAGAGGGCTCGAGAGACCCTGCGCTCACCTGGGGAAGCCCTGGTGTCCTTGCAGGAGCCGAGGCACAGCTCTCGGGGCCTGGCCTCACTGCTGTCCCCCAGCACGCGGGCAGATATGCATGCCTGATGCTGCAGAGAGTTTGCAGTCACGAGAGCTGGTGTCAAAACGGGTGGTCTCTGAAGCTGCCTGATTTCCACCCGTTTCATAGAATCATAGAAGACCCTCAGCACGTTTGCAGATGACACCAAGCTGAGTGGTGCGGCTGACGTGCCAGAAGGATGGGATGCCATCCAGAGGGACCTGGACAGGCTGGAAGAGCGGGGCCATGTGAACCTCATGAGGTTCAACAAGGCCAAGTGCAGGGTCCTACACCTGGGTTGGGGCAATCCTTGGTTTCAATACAGGCTGGGGGATGATGTGATCAAGAGCAGCCCTGCAGAGAAGGACTTGGGGGTACCGGTGGACGAAAAGCTGGACATGAGCCGGCAATGTGCGCTCGCAGCCCAGAAGGCCAACCGTATCCTGGGCTGCATCCAAAGCAGCGTGGCCAGCAGTCGAGGGAGGGGATTCTGCCCCTCTGCTGTGCTCTGGTGAGACCCCCCTGGAGCACTGCGTCCAGCTCTGGGGTCCTCAGCACAAGAAGGACATGGAGCTGTTGGAGCGGGTCCAGAGGAGGCCACGAAAATGATCCGAGGGCTGGAGCACCTCCCTTATGAAGAAAGGCTGAGAGAGCTGGGGTTGTTCAGCCTGGAGAAGAGAAGGCTGCGGGGAGACCTTATTGTGGCCTTCCAGTACTTAAAGGGGGCCTATAGGAAAGATGGGGACAGACTTTTTAGCAAGGCCTGTTGTGACAGGACAAGGAGCAATGGTTTTAAACTAAGGGAGGGCAGATTTAGACTGGATTTGAGAAAAATTTTTTACAATGAGGGTGGTGAAGCACTGGCCCAGGTTGCCCAGAGAGGTGGTGGATGCCCCATCCCTGGAAACATTCAAGTTCAGGCTGGACGGGGCTCGGAGCAACCTGATCTAGTTGAAGATGTCCCTGCTCTTGCAGGGGGGTTGGACTGGATGACCTGTAAAGGTCCCTTCCAACCCAAACTATTCTATGATTCTATGAATACCAGGTTGGAAGAGACCTCAAGGATCATCTGGTCCAACCTTTCTTGGCAAAAGCACGGCCTAGACAAGAGACACTTGCCCCATGGCAGTCCTGGGTTGTTACCTTAGGGACTTGGGAGTCTCTTTTCAGCACAACATGCCTATAAAAACATTGGCAAAAGCTTTTGTGATGTCTGATACTGCAGCCCAGCCATTTTCCATCTCTAATCATCCTTTTGGTCTATGTCAGCAATGTCCGCAGGGGACATCCCTGCAAAATTAACTGTTAGTCTGGGCAAAAGACCAGCTTCCTTGCATGTAGACAGAGACACAAAACAGTGTTTTCCTCTCTCTAGAGCCTCTATCTCTCATTGCTTATCTGTGCTGAGCCACAACATCCTCTGAGGAAGTGGCTTGCTCTTATCTGGCTGCTGCTGTTTGCAGGATGGGTCTAAGCAAGCCCTGCCCGAGGGACGGGGACTCCAGGGCTGGGCGTAAAGCTGGTGCTGTGGCCAGTTCCCTGAGCAAATTAACGAGTGAGCTGCCCAAAGGCATAAATAAGGGATGATACTCCTATATTGTCACCTAGAAAAATGCAGAAGACTGAATAAGGCTGAGAGTGAGGGCAAAGCGCCTACAAGAAATGGGCACTCGGATCCATTTAATATCCAGCGACCGAGTGTGGAAACCGTGTTGCATCTCAGCGCTGTGCAGCGGGAACAGAGAGGTTCCCACTCCGCTGTGGCATCCTTAGTGCTACCAGAGGGTGTAGTAAACTTCAAATATTAACACCACTGTTGGAAACAAAACAAAAAAAAGAAACCCATTGCATATGCGAATGAAAAGCTAATAAAACAACATTTGGAAAAGAATTTTAAATTTTGACCCAAACATTCACAAATTCACTGCAAGTCCAAAAATTTTGGACATCGCATTTCAGCAAAAGCCTTGAAGATTTTGCTTCCTTCCCATTTGGGATGAAAGCCTGTTTCAAGGATAGAAGTTTCCTGCAAGACAGAAATCAGAAGGTTTGCGTGGTTTTGCCCTTATGAATTATTCAGCCTGACCAGATTTGAACAGATCTAATACTGCTGTGCAGCGCTTAGTACAGCGGGATGTCCAAGTGAAAAGGAAAGGCTTGCAACTTCTGTTTAGCTTCTGCAAATTGTTATCCCTCATTGTTGCTCGTGAGGATCTGAGTTTGCTGCCCAGGTCCTGCAGCAGCAGACTTTGGAGTCACAAAGTCCTGCCCAGGACGGTCCTGGGGCTCAATTCTCTCCTCTCTGCAGCCTGGTGCCCTGCAGCGATTGCAGGAAGCTCCCGATGGCTGTGGACAGGCGAGTGATGGGGATGTGGGTTGCTGCAGTTGCAGGACCGGCGGTCCAGCAGCGGTTCCCTGCCCAGCAGCGCGGCCAAGAAGGAGCGCGACTCGGACCTGAACAGCGACCAGGACAAGGCAAAGGACTGCAACGGGCAAGTGGTTCCCAAGGTCGTGCTGGAGCGGTCCGCTACAGTGATTGGTGTACGTGCTCGGCTCTGTCTCTGCCGTCCCTTGAGGGTGCTCACCCCAATAAACCCCAGTGGAGGGACAGGCTTGTGCCCAGCTCGTTGTGGGTTGGGTCCTACGGGCCTTTCTGCAGCCCACCTATAGTTCCCGTGTTGCACCCCCAGGTCTCTCCAGACCATGCCCCTTCTTTTGCCTGCCCTATCTTTAAGTGCGTTAAATAGCCTGCAGTGCTCTGCATTCATCCCCTGCGGCCTCCTCTCCTTCTAGTTCAACCCAACCAATGAGCCGGAGAAATCAGACCACAACCACCTCGCTGTGGGCAACCAAGATGGGCCAGGCCTCGAGAAGAGAGTGGGGAGTGCCATCAGTGTCATCTCCAACGCTGTGGAAGGTATGTCCTTCCCCAGCCTGGGTGAGGGTTGCGTGTGCCAGCTGGCTTTGCCCAACTGTTGTGCTTTGGTGGGCCCGGGGTGCTGGGCACACATCAGTGACAGCAGCTGTCCCAAATCTCCAGCCCCATGCAAGGGATGATTCTGGACCTGGGGTCTCCGTACAGGGTCAGTGCACCGCAGCGAGGCCCAAGCAAGGCTTTTCATCCCAACTCGCTAGGATGATGCCTGGAGGCAATAATACAACATCTCTTGCAAATGAATGGGTTTGCAATTGATTACAGCAGTCTGCAGAGTCAACTGAGAGCTGTTGAGTGGCTTCCCAAGAGCTGCTCTCTCAACTTCAGCGAAAAGTACCATAGACGCAGCAATAACAGGTTTCTCAGCCCTGTCCTCCCTGAGAACGGGCATCAAACTCTCTGGCCACCCCACAGCAGTTCCCTTGGATGTCCCTGCAATCTCAGCATGGCAGGGAAACCTCAGATCCTGCCCAGGTGCTGAGAGCAGGTTTGGACCCACAGTCCCCTGACTGATCTGCCTTTCCATCCCTGGTTTGGAGGGTAAGGTCTGCGATATCACTGTGCCTGGCCGTGGGAAGGCTCCTCCTTTTAGCTCCCATATTAAACTCGTAGATGGTCTAGGGGCCGGTTCAGGACCTCAGGAGAGGTCTCTTCTAGGGGGTTAGCACTTGCCCCACCCAGGGGAGGACAGGATAAGCCTACACTGATGACATTTTTCTTTCCTGCCCTCAGAGCTGGAGGAAGCTCACCAGAAGTGCCCGTCCTGGTGGTACAAATTTGCCCACATGTTCCTGGTCTGGAACTGCTGTCCTCTGTGGCTGAAGCTGAAGGAGTTTGTCAAGCTGGTGGTGATGGACCCCTTCGTGGACCTGGGCATCACCATCTGCATTGTGCTCAACACAGTCTTCATGGCAATGGAGCATTACCCCATGACGGAGCAGTTTGAGAACGTGCTGACCGTGGGGAACCTGGTAGGCAGCTACCCTGGTAGGGGGTCCCGTCCTTCCCCGTTTAGAGCCACAGCAGCCACACCATCCACCCTGGTGGGCAGATCCCCTCTGCTGCCATTGTGTCACCTGAACAGCGTGCATGCATGCCTGGAAACACGTCCCAGCTGCTGAGAAAGTGCTGCAAGGGTCTGATCACAGCATCCCTGTGATGGGCTGGACCCCAGGACAGCTCAGATCAAGGGAAGTGATACGGGGGTGGGATCCATCATCCCCTGCCCTCCTTCTGCTGCAGCTTCTGTCTTGGTTGGTGCGTCTCAGTGATGCCAATGTCTCCGTGGCCCTGCAGAGCTGTCCTGAGCCATCTTCTACATTGCAATGCAGGGCCAGGCACGAGCTGCTGCCAGCCCTGGCTGACACCACAGTGTCCTTGCGATGCTGGGTGGCCACGTGGCAGATCAGGGGCCAATTCAGGTGCTGGAAGCAAAGAGGTGCCCACGGACCAGGAGGCAACAGTGCTAGCAGCATTAAATAGTAATAATAATAATAATCATCATCAGCAGCAGCAGCAGCAGCATCATGACTTTTCCCAGTGAAATCACTGCAAATCTGGGCTGTCCTGATTTTATGGGTGTATCTAGCGACCAGCTGCGGCTGCTCCTGAAGGAGCTCAGGGTAAATGGCTTTCAGCTAGGATGCAATCTGCTCACGGAACAAGTCAAGGAGGGCCCGGGTAGCTCTGGGAAATGCAGCTACGGGATGGAAGAGCTGGCCGACTCCTCTCCCGCCACCTTGCCCTGCCCCAGCACCTGCCGGGGCCTCTCTGTGCACAGGCACTGGAGTGACACACGCCGGTGCCCGAGCCCCGGGCGGGCAGGATGACGCTCAGCACATAGCTGCTTTGTCTCTGGTTTCATTCAGGAAATACAAGGGGATTAATTGGCTGTTGCTCGAAGCACGGTCACGCTGCAAAGACAGGTCCAGCTTTTCCTTCGGGCCGGTGGCAGTTTCTGGCTGCATGTACACCCCAGTGCAGGGAGCCGGCAGGGCCAGCGGGATTTGCTGGGGAAGGGCCGGGTGGGGATGGGAGCAGGAGAAGCAGCTCCCGCTGAGCCACAGTCTCGCCCCACATCACCCGCCTCTGCCCGAGATGAAAGCAGCAGCGCCGGCTGCCCATCTTGCTGCAGGCAGACAGACGACCAGGCTGTAAGCGAAGAGAGCAGGGATCAGCTGGCAAGAGCAGGAAAGGGGACGTTCTTGGGCTGGCAGGCAAAGGGGCATGTCGGGGAGCATCCCCTGGGATGCCGGTGCAGAACTCTCCCTGCAAAGTGGAGGCAAGGACCTGTGCATCCCAACACGATCCACATCCAGGGCAAAATTTGTCACCGGGCCCCCTCTGCACATGCCATGTCATGAAATCGCATCAAGGATGCTAATTGTCACATTGCTGATCCCACTCAGAGTAATGTGATAATGCACAGCACCGATGTAGTCCCAGGAAGAAAGTAATGTGTAAAGGCCGGATCAGCTTTCGCTGGGCTCGGGTAGGGGCAGGGGCATCCCAGTAGCACCCCAGTTCCCAGTGCTGGGACTCTCTCTGATTCAGAAGTCATTTGAAGGGGGTCCCTTTGCCAGTGAGACTTTTATTTTTAATTTCCACCTGCCAACATGCACCTTTACCGAGTCTCTCCAGGAGCAATCGGTTCCCAATATTCCCAGCCTGGATCCACAAGCCACGCTGGGCAGCAGCTGGGGAGCTTCTTCTCAACCAGCGCTGGACCCAGAGGGATGAAACACCTTGGCAATACCCCAAAAAGGAGAGGTGCTACCCACCCCATGCCACGCATTGGCTTTCAAGCAAGCTGACGGGGTGCTGTTTCCCACAGGTCTTTACAGGGATCTTCACGGCGGAGATGGTCCTGAAGCTCATTGCTTTGGACCCCTACGAGTATTTCCAGCAGGGCTGGAATATCTTTGACAGCATCATTGTCACCCTGAGCCTGGTGGAGCTGGGCCTGGCCAACGTGCAAGGGCTCTCCGTGCTCCGCTCCTTCCGCTTGGTACGTGCCGGGGACGAGCTGTGCCGGGGGGTTTTGGATGCAATTGCCACCAAGGTGGAGAATGGCTTGTTTGATCTCCTTTATGGTGGTCACCAACTTGTCCCCTGTTAAAGATAACACTGACAGACGAGCTAAATATTTAGGAAAGTCAGAGTCTGCGCTCTGCAAAGCAGTTGGGTGTTTAATCCCTCCTGCCTTAATAAAACTGCCACATGAAGGTCTAATCCCAGCTTCCCAGCCTTGCTGACACCTTGTGGCAATGAAAGCCCCAGGCAAATCAACGCCTTGTCTCCTTGCTCCTTGTAGCTGAGGGTTTTCAAGCTCGCCAAGTCCTGGCCCACCCTCAACATGCTCATCAAGATCATTGGTAACTCAGTGGGTGCCCTGGGGAACCTCACGCTGGTGCTGGCCATCATCGTCTTCATCTTCGCCGTGGTGGGGATGCAGCTCTTTGGGAAGAGCTACATAGAGTGCGTGTGCAAGATCTCCTTCGACTGCACGCTGCCCCGCTGGCACATGAATGACTTCTTCCACTCCTTCCTCATCGTCTTCCGCATCCTCTGCGGGGAGTGGATCGAGACCATGTGGGACTGCATGGAGGTGGCTGGCCAGACCATGTGCCTCATCGTCTTCATGATGGTCATGGTCATCGGGAACCTCGTGGTGAGTCTCAGAGCTGAGGTGGACCCTCAGTGAACAGTGGGGGGCAAGTCGGAGGGTGTTGTGGGGTGGGGACACCTCTGCCCCTTGCTCTCTGGCCAATACCGTCCAGCTCAGCTCATCTACAGGGCTATGCCTGTAGGCATGGTCTTGTTGGAGCCGTACAGGAGCACAGGCAAAGGGCTTGACCTCCCTCCTGTTGACCCGGTAGGGATGTGCTGTGTGGTCAGCTCTGTAAAGCAGGGTAAAAAGCAATTTCTGAGGGACCTTCAGCTGAAACTAGATCAGGAACAGAAGGGGAAACCGAGGCATGGAAAATTTCATAACTTTAGGCACATGCAGGAGCAACTCTGGGACAAAAGAGGGCTCGTCTTCAAGCTGCCCTTTCTTCTCCACGTGCCTTTTCAGGCTTTCCTCCCCCATTTCCCACCCTCCTGCGATGAGGGACGGAGGCAGCGTTATATCCACCTCACCCCAGGGCTGGCCCTTTGCTCCCAGGTGCCTTTGGGAGCAGACCCCCCTGGAAGACTTTTGCAGATCCCCAGCATCCCCCATCCTCACCGCGGTCCCGGTGGCATCCCGGGGATGCACGACCCCCTGCAGCACGGGGGTCCTTCCCCTGGGTCCTGGTGATCCCGGGTCACCATCACTCCCCCTCCCTGCCCGTTGCCCTCCCTGCTAACCCAAACTGCTCGCTGCCTGCGCTGCAGGTCTGCAAGTTCCAGGCGAGCATGAAATCCTTTCTAAACTTGGTAACCCTCTTGCTGGCGGCTTTGAAGCTTGTTTTCCAGGCTGCGTGGGCCCTGCTCTCCCTTCTTAAGGAGCAAGGCAGGGGAGGGAAGCGCGGCGGCTTGCCGAATCGCTCCTATTACTTGCCGGGGTTGTGTAAGCCCTTTGGAATTTGCTTTGAAAAACTATCTGCCCAGGGAGCTGCTGACGCCTCCCTCCCCACCACGGGTGGCTGCTCCAGCCCCGGGCTGGCACAGCCCTCCAGAGGGGTGAAAGCAGCCCCGGGGAGAAACCCAGACCACCCCATGGGTCGGGTCAGGGGTAGGGCAGCTGGAGCGTCCCACTTCGAGGGCAGAAAGTTGGGATTTGAGTGCTGCTTGGCTTCCTTGGCTCGTGCCAGGTATTTGGGGCTTGGAACTGGGCCCCGCAGCAGCATGGAGAGCCGTGTTGGCTGCAGACCTCACCCTGGGGTGTCCTGGGGTCTGTGCTGGGTGATGCTGGGCAGACGTGCAGGCATCGCCTCGTGGTGGGGAGCAGCCCCACGTCCCCCCGGGCTGCCCATCGCCCAGCAGTCAGCAACAGTTTGTAACGCTACCTTTCAAGAGGGAACCCGTTCTTTTGAATTGCAATGCTGAATCAGGCTGAAAATCACCGGTAAGCAGCAAGAGCATCTCCAGAACAGTCTGCAGAGAGCGCAGGAGCTTAGGGACCGGGAATCGCAGCTGGGGCTCCCTGGAGACCCTCCCCAAAAGGGGCTCTGGAAACCTTTCCTCTTCTGGAGCCAATTTTTGGGGCAGGACAGCCCAGCCACCCCTCCAGGAGACTTTCCTGGAGACGATACGGGGACAGCATGATTTTCAGCTGGTGGGGTCAGAGGCGGCCCTCCCAGAGGTGTAGCCCTCCCTGAGACTGCACCCCAGCTTTCCAGGCGAGCTTTGCAGCTCCCGCTGTGCTCTGCGCTGCTGCACAGGGTTCATTTAAAGCTAATTAAAGAAACACAGCGCACAACCACCTACAAAGCCATCTCTGCCCTCTTCATCCTCTTTGCCAGGCTCTCCTGGCCGTGTCTCAGGTATTTCCGAGTCCTGGAGCCTGTTCTGAGCAGCCTCCCAAGCATCCCGGCTGCAGGAAGGTGTGTGTTTCTCCCCACTTCCCCTGCAGAGGAATAAGGCGACGGTCGGTCGTCCTTTACTGTTAATGACACTTTGAGCATTTCCTTTGGGGTTATTAAGGGAAAAGGGAGGAAGCCAGTTGGGTGACAAGGTAACGGACTCCTGTCCAAAAAATCCAGAGCCAACAGCAACTATTAACTGTAATTGGTGCTTAACGTAAGTATTAAACTGATGGGATAGTAGGGATTTATTTAAAGATGCGATTTAAGTCATATGGTATGAGCCATGTGAAAACAGCAGTGACCTTGAATAGCAGCTAATTCCCTTCTCAGATACGCTGCTGGCACAAAAAGACACAAACATCAACAGCTGTGGGCTTCGCCCATCGGCCGCTCTGCGCAGCGAGTTCATGGCTGGGTGCTGCCAATGCTCCCGTACCCCGGGGAGAGCCTGTCCCGCTCCTCTTCTCGTGAGCTGCTCTGAGTTTCTGGCACGCAGCGAGTCCACCCATGCCAGGCGAGGCTGCAGTGGGGTCCAGTCACGTTTGGGCATGGTAGGAGAGATCTGATGGAAGCAGGAGAGAGCCCATGCTTGGAGCTATATAGAGCATTGCATTTGCATCCCATGAACTGACTCGTGCTGAGATGAAATGCTGCTCTCTGTGGAGCACAGCGGTCTCTGGTAGAAAGGGGGGAGGTTTTGGCTGTGGCTCAGGCTTCTACGTGGCTCCAGGGTGCTGGAGACCCTCAGGAGGTCGCTGGACATCTGAGCTACCAGAGCCAGCAAAGAGGAGGGGAAGAGTTGCAGCTGGGAGGACAATAAGCAGAGCTTTCTCCCTGGGAAGAGAAGGGATGGAGCTGCGTTGCATCCCTATGGGTGGTGGGGAGAAGCACCGTAGGCTTTGGGGAGTCCCATGCGAGGACCAGCCAGGCCAAGAGCTCCAAGCGAGCGAAGGGAGGGACATGTTGATGGACCCACAGGGCAGGTGGTTTGAGGGGGCTGAAGCGATGACTGGCATCGCTTGCAAATGGATCAGCAGGACCCAAGCAGCTGGGGGTGACACTGAGACCATCGCAGCCCAGGGAGGAGTGAGGAGGACCATGTCCATGTCCTCCAGGAGAAGGGGTTGGCATCTCCGCAGTCCCCTGAGTTGGGCGATGGGAGGAGGGAGTCCCATGACATGCCTAACATAAGGGTCTTCTCCACGGCCATGACTGGTCCCTGCCGCTCCAGCCTGCGGGGACGATGTTGGTGCCGGACGTCAGCGCTGGTATTTGCTTTTGTCCCCTCCAGGTGCTGAACCTGTTCTTAGCTTTGCTGCTGAGCTCCTTCAGCGCTGATAGCCTGGCAGCGTCTGACGACGACGGAGAGATGAACAATTTGCAGATCGCTATTGCCAGGATCACCAAGGGGATTGACTTTGTAAAGACCTCTGTCCTCATGCTGCTCCGCAGGCTGTGGAAGGGGAAGAAGGTGGCCCCGGAGGAAGAGCAAGAGCACAGTAAGAGGGACAACTCTGTGCTAAACCACGTGGACACTGGCCAGGAGCCCAAGTCGGAGTGCCTGGACGGAGTCACTGGCAAAGAGCACTTTTTCATGGATGAACTGGATCACATGAATTTCATTAACAACCCCAACCTGACGGTGCAAGTCCCCATTGCCTCGGAGGAGTCTGACCTCTACGAGGAGACGAGCACCCAGTCGGACACCGAAGATGCCAAGGTAAGAAAGGTGGGTGGAAGGGTTTCAACCCAAAAACTGGGATTGACCCATTCTTGCTGTGCTGCCCAAAGAATTACGCTGGTTTTGGTTACTTCTAGCTTTTCCACAATGTGTGGCATGGGCCAAACTTGGGGTTTTTCAACCTGGCGTTTCCCAGTGTAAGCTGGAGGTGGGGGGGTCCAAGCAGGGGTTTGGCCTCTTTTGGGTCAGGCTATGGGGTTATCGCTAACACGAGGGGGACCCACTGCACCACAGAGTTGGCGCAAGGGTCAAAGCGCTCAGTTTGGGGTTAAAGATGTTCCAGAGGAATTTGATGCCAGGAAATGTGCTGATGGCACTAACATTGGATCCACTGCTAATGCCTCAGAAAGCATCATCGGGGAGGGTATGAAACCAGATGGAGGTCCTTAGCACAAGTGAACATGAAGCGATGCACTTTGGATCCAAAGCTGACGAGACAGCTGATGTCAGCATTGCTGTGTCGAGGCACGGAGAGGACCGTCAGGGCTCGTGGGACACTGATCGCCTTGGTGCTCTGGGAGGACGACCGGGAGATGCGAGACAAGAAACTTGGGAAGACCCGAGTGGACACAGAAAGGAGGGTGATAATCTGGTGGGAAATTACTGCTCGCGATGGGGTCGCATTGAGGTCCTGGGGAAACGCAGGGCAGCTGGGGATGCTGCGGTGGAGAGGAGCAACTGCATCAGTCTGGAAAGGGGTTTTGCAGGAATAATAGAACAGCTCTGACCTGGGGTTTATCATGACTATCAATGGCAAACGTGCCGGCCCAGGAGCTGAGGAGCCTCTGGGAAGCTCTGTCCCAGCTTGTCCTGCTCGGGGTGGTGTGCTGGGGCAGAAGGCAGTGGTGCAGTTTGGGTGCAATCACAACTGCTGCTGAGTGCCTGGCTGTGATTGCACAGGGAGCCCAATGCAGGGCTGGAAAATGAACCAGGACTCCCAAAACCCCCGAGCCATCCGCCTCCCTCCCCATCTGCAGGCTCCTTGCAGCTCCGCGCGGTGACAGGGACCTGGCTTCGCTCGGCGCACGGTGCAAGAAAAGGGGACAACCCTGATTTTTTTAGCTGGGAAAACAGGGTGTTTTCAGCAGTTGGGGCTGCAGGAGGAAGACGGCAGGAAAGGTGGTGGCTGGCTGTGACCCACTGCAAACATGCTGCTAAGCTGTGCTCAGAAGGGACAAACTCTCCTGGAGCACCTCGGTCAAGGGAATGGCCGAGGGGAGTTGCTGTTGTCGTTCCCCTTAGTGTTGCCAGCAGGAGGGCTGAGAGCTGGCATTTTCCCCCAAATTTTTCCTACTACAAGACCAGTCCAGTAGCACTAATCCCCAGTACGCTCGGGCCACGCCACAGCACGCTGGGCGTGCGGTCGCGCTGCACGGAGGCGACGCTAACGCCAGCCCAGCCGCCGCAGGGGGACAGATCCAGCCTGGTCTGTGGGGCCCCCACGGACCTCAGTCCCCTGCCACCACGATACGCTTCCTGGCAGATGGCGGAAAACCTCGGTGTGCAATTATGGACGTGTCCCCGCGTGGCTCCGGCGTTGTGGGGCTGTGTTCATCTGACATCTAATGGCACCTGCTCCAACGCCCTGCACGGAGCTTGGGTTTCGAGAGCCATCCCTGGCTACTCGGCATGTGCGGGGGGCAAACAGCATCTCTCGGCCACTAAAAATGCCAGTTCACCCCATCGTCACTGATGGTTTTGGTGGCTCAATTCAGCCTAACGTTGACCAAGGTGCAAGCCAGGGGGGTGCATTAACGACCCTGCCCCTGCTTGAACAGGCAGGGTGGGCAACGGGCTGGCGGTCATCACATGAAATGACTGCCTAGTAGTTAGAAATCGGGTGCTAATGGGTGGGAGCCCTGAGCTGGTCCTCGGGGAAGATTGCTGCTAGCTTGTTGTGTTCACATGCCGTCGATTAGCTCCAGATGGAGCCAGAGCCCGGTGCACCGCCTCGCGCTGGGGACACGGGCTGCCGGTGATGATTGCAGACTGGGGGGATTTCTCCAGACGGACCGCTCAGAAAACGCTGATAAATGCTCTCCCCCTTCTAGAGCAGCTCCTTTCCGAGGCAAAGATATTTTTCAGGGTGAAATGATAGCAGCAGGACGATGGCAGCAGCGTGGCTGATCTTCTCAAACACTTTTGCATCTTACGGTTGATTTATCTTGTGCACCGCAAAGCAGCGAGGAGGTGACAGGAGCAGCAGCGCTGGTGTGTGGCTGTGCAAAGAGTTAGTGCTGTGGCTCAGGGCTCTTCCTGGGGGCTTTTTGCCTTGGACTCCCATCCTGCCGGGCAGGGTGATGTCTCCTGAGATGCTCTGGGCTGTGGTGCATCACAGGAGTATTGTCAAGTGCTGTGAACTACGGGGGTCACAGCGTGAGTCTGGGTGTGCAGCACCCGAATGCCAAAGCTCAGCGCTGGCAAGGGTGGGGAAAGCCCTGGCTTTGGGTGGAAACACCCAGCCAGGCTGGAGGTGCCGACCCAGGTGTGTGATGGAAATTGCCCTGCAAACCTGCTGGTCGCAGGAGCGTGGGGGCTCAGGAGCCCCCAGGGCTGGGGTTTGGGGACCATGCAGTGGGGCCAGCACAGTTATCCCTGTCCCCATCCAACAGGACCTGCCCTGAGCACCAGCACACAGAGTACCTGGGTCGCACGAGCCTGCCGAGCGCCTCTTGGGCACGTTTCCCCCAGTCTCTGGGGCGGCTGCGCTGGTTCGTCCCCACCTCGTGCCTTTGCAAGACTTGTCCTGAAGGCAGATGGTTTCTGTGTGTCCTTCCCTGGGGTCACAACTTGCCTGGCTCCATGCCGAGGCCTCCTAATCCCCCCCGCCCCTCCTGTCCTCCCCCCAGCCCCAGCGGAGGGTGGCCCCACTGCTCCTGCAGAGCCACCGGCCAACAGCTCCTGCCACCACTGCTGTGTGTCCTGCTCCTCAAGGCAACGCCCTGCGTGTCCCCAGCATGCAGTAGCCAGGCTGTAAGGGTCCCCCAAAGCAATGTCTTCTCCTGCTGATGTGGCTGTGGCCCCTGAAGCTGCAGGCAATGATGGTGCCTCAAATTACCCCAGGGGGTCTTCCCTGGCTTGTCGGAGGACGGAGCAGCTACTTATTCACTACTGAAAGCACTAGAAAACTTGGGGAAGGATTATCTCCTTCCCATGCAAGCCAACACCATCCTGCATTGGAGATGCCCCTCCAAGATCATCTGCTCCCAGGTAGGACAGGGAGGTCTGGGGATTTTCTCTTTCCTCAAGTGCTGCAGAAGGTCTTCTCAGAAAGCCAAAAAAAAAAAAGGAGGAAAAAAATCCCAGGGGCTTGCCAAGGTTTTCTCTTGTTATCAGCCCCTCCAGGCCTTGCTGAGTGGTGTCTGGGAAGCCAGCCAAGCTGAGCTGTGGCGTGGGATGGAGCTGGCGAGAGATATTTGGGATGCAGGTTTTGAACTTGGGTGAACCTCAACCTAAAAGCCCTTCGGCACAAGCCGAGCCAGCAGGATTTGAGAGAAGTGCCATGGTGGCTGCCCAGGTTTCTGCAGGTCTAATTGTACCAAAGGGTGTTTGGCAGAGCATTTCTTGGATGGGGGCATGCAGAGGAGGAGGTGAGAGAAAAACAGCCTGAGATGATGGTACAAATGGATGGGAGATGGACTTGCTGTGCTGGGACCAAGGCTGGGGTCAGGAGACCTTTTGCTCCTGTGAACCTGGATGAAAAGCAAAGCTTGTGCAAGCTCATGTACCAACGATCCTCCAAGGTTTGCAGCCCTGGCCAATTCAACAGCTTCACTCTGGGCTGTTTTCATAGGAAAGGGACTCAGAGCAGCCTTCAAGCAAGGGGGTCCCACCAGCTGGCTGCCTTGGTGGGGGCAGGAGGAGCCAGAGGATGGCTGGAGGCAGCCGTGGCCCACGAGCATCCCTTCTGCAGGGCAGTCCAGCCTGAATCCTCCTCTCCCTTTGCAGAATCCCCTCTCCAGTGACAATGCGTCGTCCCTGTGCAGCACCGTGGATTACAAGCCCCCGCTGCCGGTGGAGGAGGAGGTGGCGGAAGAAGCTGAGGCCAGCAACGAGCCCGAGGAGTGCTTCACCGAAGGTGAGGGACCGAGCAGGGCAGGGGAAGCTGGGGAGAGGGGGAGGTGGGTATGGAGGGGCCATTGCCAACCAATTCTTGCAGCGTAACAACCCCCAGGCTCACTTAGCTCAGCCCAAGCTCCAAATCTTCCTGTACTACCAAGGAGATGGTCCCCATGGGGCTCCCCTCTTGCGTGTACACCCTCAAACCCAGCAGGAATCTGCTCCAGCCTCCACCTAGGAGGGTTTGAAAAGACAAAAAAAGCATGACTAGTGTCGTGTTGGTGGAAACGCCCTGGCCAGGAGGTAACCCACAGCTCTTTGTCCCATCCCCAGCCTGCGTGAAGAGGTTTCCCTGCCTCTATGTGGACATCACCAGCGACAGAGGGAAGGTATGGTGGAACATCCGGAAAACCTGCTTCCGCATCGTGGAGCACGACTGGTTCGAGACCTTCATTGTCTTCATGATCCTCCTCAGCAGTGGGGCACTGGTAGGTCCCACCTTTCGCCATGTCCCATTTGCTCTGCAGCAGCTCCACAGCTTGGGGGGAGCCCAGGAACACGGGCAGGGACCAGGCAGCAGCACCGGAGGCTCTGGGCATCGCCTGGTTGTCCCCTGTGCAAAATAACACAGCTCTGGGCAGATGTTTGATTTAAAACCCCATTTGGCTCAGGTCTGCCCAATGTAGAGCTTTGCAAGGGGATCTAAACACCCTCCCCTTGCTCTCCGAGAGCCCTGCATTGGTACAGTCACCTCTGTACAACCCTCCCCAGCATCCATCATGGGCTGTGGTCCATGGGCTCAATGGGATGTAACCACCTGCAGCCTCCTCTCCTGCTCTTAATGTCAACCGTGAGCTCTCTGCACCATCCATTTAGCTTTATGTGGATGGTTCCTCATTTCACTGCCTCCATAACTGGCTGTCGGGAGATGCTTTATGAATAATTCATGGTTATTATTTTGCTGTTCAGCACTTCCAGCCGCTGACTGGTGCACCATCCCAGAACCTGGGCATCCATTTAAATCAACCTCATTGAAAAGCTCTGTGTCAGCTTGTTGGTCCCCTCTGAGTATTTGGGCTGGATGTAGCTCAGCTGCATCTGTAAATACACAGAGCTAATGGGGAGACCAACTTCTCTGCAAGTTTGAAGGTAAAGAGAGAGGGAAGGAGGACAGAGGGACTGAACTGGTTTTCAGCCATACCGTATGTGTCTGCATCACGCTCTGAAGTGCAGTTTGAGGATGTCTGAGGTTGTAGCTAGTGCCGGAATCGAAAGCTGTGCTAAAACAGCTGTGCAACACCTGGCCCCCATGCCCGTACTTCTGGTTGTTTATGTTTTACATGCCAGACGGACAGAGCAGTAACCTAAACTCCTAAGAGCATTTTCAAAACTACCAAGGCAGTCAAAGGTGCAGGTTGGCGTCCTGGCTTTTGACTTGTGCTCAGACTGGTGGGAATTTGATGCAGCTGGATTTGCTTCGGTGAAGCTTTGCTTCAGGACAAACACCGCTCTACATAGCCAACAAGAACTTGCAAACGAGAGTTAGACCCCATGTTGACCAGGTGCATCAGTAAATGCCACCTGTAGTTAGGCTCTCAACTTTTCAAGCTGCCCCAAGCCCTAGGAAAGCAGGGACAATGCAGGCATGGATGGGGCTGCGCTGAGCCGTGCAGCGGGTCTAATGGAAGAATGACTGTCACGTAGCTCCACGCCTCTTCCAGGCTTTTGAGGACATCTACATTGAACAACGAAGGGTGATACGAACCATCCTGGAGTACGCCGACAAGGTCTTCTCCTACGTCTTCGTCATTGAGATGTTGCTCAAGTGGGTGGCCTATGGCTTCAAGGTGTACTTCACCAACGCGTGGTGCTGGCTGGATTTCCTCATCGTCGATGTAAGTGTTGTTTGATGAGCACCTCTAGAGCCATAATTAGCCAAGGGATTTCGGAGCATTAAGGGACTGTAGTAGGCTGTTGGAAATGAGCCCATGTTGTATTTTAAAAGACAATGGGGTGGCTGTGGAATGAGGACTCAGACCATTGCTTAAAATAATGGTCCTCCACAGGAAGGGCCACTTCTTTCCCTGGTTGCAGAAACCCTTTCAAACCCTTTCTGGTTTATGCTTAAGCCAAGAACAAGCCCATGCTGTTCTACCAGACCCCAGCAGAGATGTGAAGGGACATAGGGTGTCCCAAGTGCTCTGTAACGCAGCAGGCCATTCCACCTGTGCAGTATTTCTGCGTCCCTCGTCACCTCCACCCTCATACCCAAGAGGCAGGGACATCCTCCAGGTGGCTGGTCACCAGGGACCCAAGGACTCGATGCCAGTCCCTTTGTCCCGAGCCAAGACGATGGCCACTGGCCTGAGGGAGTGCTGGGGAGAGAGGGATGGGCAGGAGCTGCAGGGCTGTGGCTCAGTTCCTTTCCATTGTTTCCACCTGAGATGCTGCTAATCCCTTGGGCTGCTCCTTCCAGGTTTCCATTATCAGCCTGACAGCGAACTGGCTGGGATACTCCGAGCTAGGAGCCATCAAGTCCCTGCGGACGCTGAGGGCTCTGAGACCACTGCGTGCCCTGTCCAGATTTGAAGGCATGAGGGTAGGTGCCTCCCCTGTGTGCTGCTGGCTCTGACACGGCCGTGCAAGCGGCACCGTTCGGCAGTCACCTACATCAGGGACCCATCCCAGTTGGTTTTTAGGGGCCTCCAGATCAGTGGGATTGATGCTAAGGTACCTTTGGTCCAGTTTGAGTCCACTTGGTGCTGCAGAGGAGGGTAAGGCTGGGGCACAGGGACATGAAGGTCCACATCATTGCTAGCCTGGTTCCCTAGCCAGGTCCTCCAAGGTCTTTTTTTTTTCCCCTTGCAGGTGGTGGTGAACGCCTTGCTGGGTGCCATCCCCTCCATCATGAACGTCCTGCTGGTCTGCCTCATCTTCTGGCTGATATTCAGCATTATGGGGGTGAACCTCTTTGCGGGGAAGTACTACCGATGCATCAACACCACCTCAGGGGAGCTCTTCGACATCAGCGTGGTGAACAACAAGAGTGACTGCATGGCCCTCCTCTACACCAACGAGGTCAGATGGGTCAACGTCAAGGTCAACTTCGACAACGTGGGCTTGGGATACCTCTCCTTGCTGCAGGTGGTACGTAACGAAAGCAGCTGCCGTCCCTCCAAGACGTGCACTGCCGTAGCAGGGCAGCGTGAATAGCATCGGGGCTGAAGCAAGATGCTGCCCTGATGCCTAGATGGGGCTTCTTGGCTGCTTCTGAGCTCCAAAATTGGTATTGAACACAAAAAACCCTGCAGAGCCAAGGAGGAAAGGGATGGGGTAGATGGGAGGGGAAGGTAAATGTCACCAGGGACCCGCTGCAGATGAGTATAGGTGGCACCAAGCCTGGAGCTGCGAGAAGTCCTCTGCACAGCACAGGATGCAGGAGCGAGGAGGGGAGGCACTCTCTTTTCCCCCCACCCATTTGAAAAGTTCAGTCTGCTGTAGTCGTAGGCTGCAAGAGTTTTGCGTGGGGAAGATGACGATTGGAAAAACAGTGTGTGTGTGTCTGCTGCAGGGCAGTGGGCGAACGCAGCCGTGCTTCCACTGAACCCACCGCAGCTGAGCCAGGCAAGCAGAAGGGGAACTGCTCACCGCAATTTTAATAAAAATATAGGTGTGGGCTCCATTATTGGGTGGGCTGGGGCTACTCCTATCAGATCCAGGGGAACTGGTAGTTGCAGAATCAGAGCATAACCCAAATTGATTAATCAGCTTTAAATTCAGCTTCCTCTTCAGGTTTGTTGTTCCATCAGATTCAGGAAACAAGATGTTCAGGCTTTTTGTTTAACAAATCAGCAGCAAAAGCCTGTAAAAGATGCAGTGTACGCCCCGACTCCAGCAGGATCGGGATCCAGCAGAGCGCAGAGGCAGCGATACAGAAGTCAGGGCTACGGACACGGCACAGGTTGGGAGCGGGAGGAGCAGCCAGGCCTGGCACAGCTCTGCCGTTGGGAAAATGCACTTTGTTTTGCGGGGAAAAAAAAGAGTCAATTGCTTCTTTTCCCAGCCTGGTTTGCATCAGTGTTTTGGGAATTCCCTGGTAACCTCAGCCACAGAACAGAGCTTGTCTGCATTGGGGCATTTTTCTTGCGGATTCAACTTACGGTCCCTCTCCTGCCGTTCCCCTGGAGAAGCTGTAACTCTGGGCTGAGCAGGCGTGCTCAGAGCTAAACCCCAAACTAAACCCCAAACACGCACCCATCGCCCTGCCCTCCCTCCCTAGCCCCAAATACCTCCCAGCAAATCTGTTCTTCTCCACTGTCCCCGCAGGCGACCTTCAAAGGCTGGATGGACATCATGTATGCTGCCGTGGACTCGCGCGAGGTGAGGGGACGAGCAGGGATGTCTCACAACTGGCACCAAGCATCGCTCATCCCGCCGGGTCGGTTCCCCCGGCAGACTGGGAGCAGAGTCCCGGGGCCGAGGTGCAGCTCAGCGCGGTCTGGGGATGGACCCCTCGGCCGCAGCATCCCCTCTGGCTCTGCCCATTTGTGCCAGGGGGCTGCCAGCATCCCACCCATGGCTTCAGCTAGGACATGGGCTAAAGAGTGGAGAAACCCACAAAACGTCCCCCCCTGCTGAGGTGCGCAGCCTCAAAAACTCAGCCAGTTGTGTCCCTGTGCCACCCATGTCATTGTCACCAGCCGCACCATGGCCCCCACACCGGGCTCCCACCCCACCCGGGCTACAGCTGAGGCCAAGTCCGCTCCCCTCGACTTCAGCTTCGTGGTCGGAAATCCCTGCTCTGCCTCCGCAGCTCTGCACCGGAGGCCTTGTCCTTCACCCTCCTATGAGACGATGCCCTCCGTGTACCCTTCCATCTGGGATTGCTTATCCCGTCCCAGAGAAAGTGCCTGGCTTGAGCAATAAACAGGTTATTAAAACAGAGCAGTCAGCATTTAACCTTTGGGTTAAATGGATTATTAAAAAAAAAAAAAAAAAAAGCCTTTGGAAGAGTTTCATGCAGAGGCTGTTTCTACTGTGATCCATCCCAAAAAGCGTCCCCACGCCAGACCATGCACTGCCGTGAGCCGACACAGCAGGAGGGACTTCCTACCTTTCTCTAAGTGAGCAAACTTGCCAGTGCCCCGCCGGGGGGGTCAGCCCCGCACACCCCCCGTGGGCCTGAACGTATTGTTTTCGTTGCCTTTTTTTAGCATCAGAAACAGCCGCGCTGCTCGCCCCGGCTGCAGCTGCCAGCGCTCAGCAGAGGAGCCACTTCCAGCTCCCTCTGAAAACGGCTTGGGCTCCTGCCTCCCCGAACGCCCAGGGCACAGCTCTTTCGGGAGCAAATCCACTCTCTTCTGCCAAGAGCTTCCCTTGAAATGGGGGAAGCACGTTGTGACGCCTTGGGACGTCTCCAGTCGAATGTAGAGCAGAACTCAGCGATGCCCCTTGAGATGAGCGTTTTCCGAGGCTGCCAGGCTGTGCCACCCCGGCGTGCTGGCATGGCGCAAATTAAACCCCTTTTCCTTTGCCCTCGTGGCTATACTTCAGCCCTTGGAAAGCTGATTATGGGGAAGAAACTCATTTTCTCACTGATATCGCTGCACCTGGGCATCCTTTCCTGTTCCCCAGCCCATGCTGTGGGACCAGGGGTCAGCAGATCCTTGTCCCCCAGCCGGTGTCACGTGGATGTCCCTTCCCGTGGCTGCTCCCATGGGGACCACTCAACCTGCGCAGCATCTGCCAAAAGCTTTGGAGCAGCCACCCCACGGCTCTGTCCGGATACGGGGACCCCTCGTCTGGGGGCTTGGGGACACACTTTCTGGAGAGGGTTAGTCTCACATTTCCCATCTCTCCTGGTCAGGTTGAAGAGCAGCCAGTGTACGAGATCAACCTCTATATGTACATCTACTTCGTCATCTTCATCATCTTCGGTGCCTTCTTCACCCTGAACCTCTTCATCGGCGTCATCATCGACAACTTCAACCAGCAGAAGAAAAAGATAAGTATTTTCTGGATCCTGCAGCCACTGTTGTCTCCTGGGGTGCTGGTCCAGGATGGAGGGGACCAGCATGGTTGTGGGGCGATGGGACCAGGGCCACCATGCCCAGTGCTCGGATGGACCCCAGGGTTCCTCTGCAATCCGAACTGCTGTTATCCATCAGTGGCTTCCCGCAGAGTGAACAAGTAAGGAGAGCCTGACAAACAGCACATGGGGCTTTGTGTCCTGGCCACAGCATTTATAGAGGATTTCATTTATGGGTGCAGAGGGAAGAGGCAAGCGAGGCTGTGTTTTCTCTTGCCTGTGCCATGGCAGGCGTGGCTGTACACCTGTGCCGTCGCTTTTCTTTTCTTTTCCCACCCTGTGACCCTTTCTCATCATTTTTCCACGCGTCAAGGAGAGACTCAACTTCTGCTTTCAGGCGAGCAGCACAGGACTAATAGCCCTGGGCTGCCGGAGGGGGGAGAGGGTGGAAGGTGGGTAACACGTTGTTTGTGCCGAGCGAGGTCTGAAGCACGCCGAGATGATGCCTCAGTCCCAGCAGGATCTGGCCAGCAAGGAGGGGGTGAGCCCCAGCAGGGCATGGGGTGCCCCACTCGCTGCAGAGGAGACGGCATCTAACCTCTGCAGGAGGAAACCACAGTGCTGGGGTTAGCACCTGTGGGTGCTGTGAACTGGGGGAAGCAGCACAGAAAAGAGCAAGCAGGGAGGAGCCAGGTTTCACTGAGTCAGTGCAGCAAGCAACGCCTGGTAGGAGCTTGGCTGGAGATGCTTGGTGGGAAGGAGCATGAATGGAGATGCTTGGTAGGAAGAGGCTAGTTCCCAAGACTAACAGTGGTGATTCCCTTTATACTTTGGAGGCAAAGACATCTTCATGACGGAAGAGCAGAAGAAATACTATAATGCCATGAAAAAGCTCGGCTCCAAGAAACCCCAGAAGCCCATCCCCAGGCCATCGGTATGTTGGGTTAATCACCCTGGAGTGCAACGGGGAGGGAGCACTTCAAGCCACCGACTGTCCCAAAGTGAATGAGAAGGGTCTAGGGAAGAGCATTTGCCAAATCCTGGCTCCTCATTGCTACTTTTCAGACAGGACCTTGCGAAGAGCTGGGGCTTCAGAAGAGGTTCACATCAGGCAACCTCCTTTGGATCTGCTCTTCAGCCCTGGGTCCGCTGGCAAGAGCAAGGGGGGGATCTCTTTCGTGAGGGTTAGGTTTTCTCCTAGCTCAGCTCCCAGCTCCTCTCTCGAAGGGCGTTACTCAGGGAAAGCTCAGTTTTGAGCACTCTTAGAAGGGACATTGCCAATACATACGCAGTTGTGACTTGGGTTTGGTTTTGATAGCCCAACCCACGCAAGACCTTTTCCCATGTGTTTATTTTTGCCCTGATGCATTAGCTGTGGATATAATTAGAAAGCAACTGTCCCCCATCCCCACACCTCCTGACCATGGTGTTACCAGGTGGGTTTCATCCTGCAAGGTGCTGGGTATCCTCCTCCCATAGCTTTTGGGGCCGTGAGACCTGTATACTGGCCACAAACGTGAGGTTTCCTGCACTTTTTTAAATATGGTTCCTTCTTCTTTTTCTGTTGTGTCTTTGTTTTGTGTGTGTCTGTCCTGTGTTCCCACCTCACCTTTGGTTCTCCATCATCACCCACATGGCCCTTATGGCAGAACAAGTTTCAAGGGATGGTGTTTGATTTTGTTACCAAGCAAGTGTTTGACATAACCATCATGATCCTGATTTGTCTTAACATGGTGACCATGATGGTTGAAACAGATGATCAAAGCGAACTCAAAACATCTGTCCTCTACAAGATCAACCTGGTCTTCATTGTCATCTTCACCGGAGAGTGTGTGCTCAAAATGTTTGCCTTGCGCTACTACTACTTCACTATCGGCTGGAACATCTTCGACTTTGTGGTGGTCATCCTCTCCATCTTAGGTGAGTCCTCAGGGGTCCCACTGGATGACAAACAGTGGAAATGGTCTGGCTGGTCCACAGCCAGCAAGCTGTCACTGGCCACCCCCCTACACCCACCCTTTGAGCAGGGCCAAGCCAACAGGACAAGACAGATGTGAGGCCACCAGGCAGGGTGAGGGGCTGGGATTCTGTCCCACTCCTCCTTGGTGTTGGGTTCCCCTTGTCTCCATGTTGCATGGCTGCACTGCTGAAACAGAGCAGCCAGCATTTAACCGTTGGGTCTGTGCTCAGAGATATTTTGGAATACATTCCCTTTGCCACCAGCAGAGCAGAGCGCTGTGTGCCACTGGGGGTGGCCTCATCTGCCTCTATCTCCCCAACCCTAGGAGCTGAAGTGGAGTAGCTCCGCCTCGCCTCCCTATGTTGGCTGTAGAGCATGGCAAACTCGCCTCTTTTTCACCCCTTCACAGGTATCGTCCTCTCGGACATCATAGAGAAGTACTTCGTATCGCCCACCCTCTTCAGGGTCATCAGGCTGGCAAGGATCGGCCGTGTCCTCCGGCTGATCCGAGGGGCAAAAGGCATCCGGACTCTCCTGTTTGCTCTGATGATGTCCCTGCCTGCCCTGTTCAACATCGGCCTCCTGCTTTTCCTTGTCATGTTCATCTACTCCATCTTTGGGATGTCCAACTTCGCCTATGTAAAGAAGGAGGCAGGCATCGATGACATCTTCAACTTTGAAACTTTCGGGAACAGCATCATCTGCCTCTTCCAGATCACCACGTCGGCTGGATGGGATGGCCTCCTCAGCCCAATCCTGAACAGCGGCCCCCCTGACTGTGACCCCGAGCTGGAAAACCCTGGCAGTTCGGTAAAAGGGGACTGTGGCAATCCATCCATCGGCATCTTCTTCTTCTGCAGCTACATCATCATTTCCTTTCTCATTGTGGTGAACATGTACATTGCCATCATCCTGGAGAACTTCAACGTGGCCACGGAGGAGAGCAGTGAACCCCTCTGTGAAGATGATTTTGAAATGTTTTATGAAACTTGGGAGAAGTTTGACCCGGATGCCACCCAGTTCATTGCGTACAGCACCTTGTCTGACTTTGTAGACACCTTACAGGAGCCACTCAAAATTCCCAAGCCGAACAAGATCAAGCTAATCACCATGGATCTACCAATGGTTGCTGGGGACAAAATCCACTGCCTGGATATCCTCTTTGCCCTGACTAAGGAAGTGCTGGGAGACTCGGGAGAGATGGATGCCTTGAAGGCCACCATGGAGGAGAAGTTCATGGCTGCAAACCCCTCAAAAGTTTCCTATGAACCCATCACCACCACTCTGAAAAGGAAACACGAGGAAGTCTGTGCTACAAAAATCCAGAGGGCTTTCCGGAGGTACCTCCTGAGGCGCTCGGTGAAGCAGGCATCCTACATGTACAGGCACAGTAAGGACGAGGACGCCCTGAGAGAGGACGCGCCCGAGAAGGAAGGTCTGATCGCCACCAAAATGCACGAGATGTATGGGAACAGTGGGACAGATGTGGAGACAGCCCCTGCCTTTAGTCTTGCACCCGTTCCCAGCGCAGAGACTCGACAGGCTCGCCGAGCAAAAGCATGGGATAAGGATCGCGTTGTGAAAGAGTCGCTGGTATAACAGAAAGAGGCTTCCATCTCTCGCCCAGCCTGAAAAGACTTCATTTGTATCTCCTTTTCAAGAGCTCTTCCATATACAGATCAATAGATCTTAGATATTGAGCTAATTTCAGATATTTCAAGTAGACACCTTAACTTTCGAAGCAGGATCTCTTACTGGTCCTGGATTTTACAGCTCACTGCACTTGCAGAGAGTAATACTTTTCTTATGAGAATTGAATGTGAAATCTATTGTTAGTGAAAGAGAAACATTTTAGTTTTGAAATGATGTCATCATGGTAACGATGTTTTTCAGACATTAACAAATAAGAATGGCTGTCCTTTTACTTAAAGTAATTATTTATTAATGTTATTTCACAATTAAGAGATTTTCTTGTATATTACTCTTCCAGAGTGCAGCCCAGTAGCCAGTGAAAGATGAGCCAAGTGAAATAATATTAAGAATAATTACAGAAAAGACAAAGTTTTGTGAACAAAAATCTCCAATGTCTTAAAGTAGCACCTTTCTTTTGAATATTTGAATAAGCTTTATGGATTTTTTTTTTTTTGTTATATACCAAGAAAGTGCAATTATGTCTTAAAGATTTGTTTGCATAGCCAAAACAAAGCATCTGCAGATATGTTCTCAGGGTTAAATATCAGGTTTTAAAGGTCTCTGAATATGCATTGAAATCATAAATCATTCAGGTCTCTACGGTACAAATGTAAACAGTATTTATAGTCATGCTTCTTCTCTGTTTTCCCGTTTCATCCAGATTTTGTGGCAGCAAAGCAATGGACAAAGGTGGGGTTTGGAAAACCTCCTCCAAGAATCCCCAGTCCCCATAACAAAACCCTCTGGGGTTTCTTCAATCCCATAGCAAGAGGAAGCGTCCCGCTGGAGCACTCTTGGTTAGCGTTAATTAACGAGACGCATCCCCGGGGATCGGAGCAGGTCCTTGAATGGCCCTTGCAATGAGCCGCTTCAGCAGGGTCCCTTAAATCCCATCGGCCGCTGGGCACCGGGGGCCTTAGGGCGATGAATGCTCCCACCGGGTGTAAACCCCAACGTACTCAGGCAGAGCGTCCTTCCCTTGGCTGGGGCTCTGGAGATGGCCCGGTGGCACGTGCTGGGGTCTCTGCAGAGCCAGGAAACCTCTCAGCAGAGGAGCGTTTTCCCAGGGGGGGAAGGGTTTTGCTGCTCTTTACACAGGTGGGCAAAAGGAAAGTAAATCAAGAAAAATGTGCAAAAGGCCCTGAGCTCACCTCTGGACTGCCTTCTGCCTTCAAAAGGGGAAAAAAACCTCTCGAGATCAAAACAAACATGAACCAAAACCTCTTCCAGTTAAAACAAGGGCTGCTTCTTGAAGCCAACGGGTCTGTCTTTTTGTATTATTATTATTATTATTATTATTATTATTATTATTATTAATTTTTTTTTCTTGGGCTGATTTCGGCACTGAGCCATTACGGATGCCCCACGTTCAGGCTGGCCAGGAGCGGTGCTGAGCTTGCTTGCATCCACGTGCTGTCGGCCAGGCGGCAGAGCCGGGGCCGCTCAGCTCATCCCGTAGCGTTGTGCTTTCATTTCCGTGTTGCATAGGGTGTTGCTCCCTGGAACAGGAGCCTGAGCTGCTTTAAATGGCGTTTGCGTGGGAAGCATCCATGGCACGGTGGTTTCCAGCCCGGATTGTGGTTCACAATCAATGCTGCTTGTACGTATGTGTCGTCGGTGATGGGAAAAATGCCAAAGAGCAGGATTTGTGTGAGCTAAAGCCATTTTTCTTTGTACATTTCTTAAAATAAACAACTGTAAATGGTCTATTATTACGATACCAAATGCGTTGGTGTGCGTTAGAGGGGAAAAAGGGTTTTTCCTGCCCCTGGGAGAGGTAAATGCCCCCTCCCTTTGCTCCAGGGCAGATATGGGGAGCTCCTGTGCATGGCCTTGGCTGGACCTGACATCCTCAGCAGGACCTGGTGGCCCCATCCACAAGAAACCCCCTGGCCTCCCCCTGGCACCTCCACCACAGCCCAGAGCTCAGAGCTTCTGCTCCGCTCGTGAACGAGCGCCCTGGAGCCCTTGGTGCCTCGCGGCCACGAGCCCTGGCTCTAGGAGCTGTAGGAGATGCTGCTGCGGGTTCACCCAAGGAGAGGGGGGCTTGGAGGAGGTGCAGACTCCCCAAGCTGCCCCAGGCTCCGTGGGGCCAAACCTGCCCCACGGGTCATGCGGGAGCAGTTCAGCATCGTGGGGAGAAGGCAGCGGTGGGCGAAGGAGGTTTCTGCGTCAACGCGTGGCTGGAGGAGGAGCCGCCTCCCGGACCCGCTGACGTCCCCGAGGGCCACGGCACGGCCTCGCCGCTGCGTGTTCGCTCTCGCTGGAACAGCTTATCCCAGGGCTGGGGTAATTCAAGTTGAGAGCAGCGTGGCACTGTGCAGGCAGGGGGCTGGAGGGAGGAGGTGACACAACCCACCGTCCCTGTCCTCCCACGGCAGGGGAAAGGGCAGCGGTGAAACCCAAACCCCGATGAATAGGGATGGGCTGGGGAAGGGCGCAGCGGCTCTGCTCTGCCCACAGGGCATGGTCTGGCTACGTCCTGTGGGCTGGGAGCCAGGGTGGCCCAGAGGAAGAGACGTGGGGACACGGGACCCTCCCCGTGAGACCATCGGGTCTCCCTACACCCGGTGCCGCTGGGCGCTGCACGCGCAGGGGACTTCAAGGGGAGGCTGAGCCCCTCTGGACCAGGTCTGTGCCTGTTCGAGGGTGCCGAGGAGCCTCAGGCAGCGCAGCGGGGAAATTTGGCACCATCACCGCAAACCCTCTTTAGTTTGTGCCCCGCTCCTGGTTTTGCCTTATGGGGCTTTCCTAGGCACGTCCAGCAGCCCTGCCTCACTCGCCACAGCTCCCATCTCCAACCCCAGGGCTTGATAAAAATCCCTCCGGTGCCTGCGGAGCACAGGGGCATCCCCTGCTGCTTTTGCCTCGCTGGGATGTCACGGCCAGGCCGTGTTTTTCCAGCAAGAGCTGGGGTGACGGCAGCAGGGACTCAGCAGCGCAGCCCTAATGTACAGCGCGGTGCGTGGCACGACCCGATCGCTCTACCAGGAGAAGGCATCTCTCCCATCATCCCTCTTTCCCTCCTGGGGCCAGACTTTCGCTGGAAACCTTTATTTCTCCTCTTTCTTGCTCCACGTCCCCTTCCATACAAGGTGAGGCTCAGGCTGGTTCCCAGCAGCCACCGGATGCTCAGAACTGGCAAAAAACCCACCAAACCTGCAGAAGGTGAAGGTTTGGGGAGGCCCCAGGCAGAGACACCCGGGCTCTGGGGACCAACACAGTTGGCAAAAGTACCCAAAGGTGTTTTTCACATGGAGTTACAGTTCAGTGCTCACCCGCAGCCGGTAACACGCAGCAGCCGGAGGGCACGGCATGGAGGGAAACCGTATTTCTGCGTCAGAGCAAAGGGGGACAGAGCTGACCTTGGGGTGCCATGTTGCGCTTCCCCAGGGAGCGGCTGTCACCAAAGCACTCACGGAGAAGGGTCTCCGTCATGGCAGAGAGGGTGTGGAGAAAGAGTGGGCACGGCGGCACCCAGGGAGGTGACACCTCCTTTTGGCCATCTCTCTCCTCTTCTAGATTTCACCTTTCCCTGGAAAGGCGGCTGCGGGGACTCCCTGGCATGCAGGGGATGGGAGCTGGGGGACCGATCCCACTGCACCCCACAACAAGCAGAGAGGAGAAACCCCACAAGCATCCCCTCTTCCCACCCCATTCCTGCTCCAACTCTTGCGGCTAGGCCAGCGTCAGCCCCTGCCCTTCACCTGCAGGGCTAAACTGGGGTGCATCTGCCCACGCTGCTGTGGAGCTGGGGTGCAACCCTGGGGGTAGCCCCCATCCTTTACGCCCCAGGGATGGGCAGTGCCAGCGCTCACGTCCGCTCCCTGGGCACATCCCCTGTGCTCAACCCAGGTTTGGTATCGCCGAGTGCTCTGCAGATGGGCTCATCTCCAGTCCCGGTGCAGACCCACACCAGTCGTGGCCACCTCCATCAAATAATGCCACCATGGCGAGCACAGCCCAGAGACACGAGGCTGGACGGTGCCCAGGGCGCAGGCACCAGCCGCCCCAGCGTCTGCGCCGCATTCAAAACCGGCCCCGGGGGGAAAGTCCCCGTTGAGGAGGATTTACATGAGCAGGAAAGAGGCCGTCTCATGTAGCGGCAGCTTTGCCATTTTTAGGTACGGAGGCTGAGCCGGTCGGAGCGGGCGCTGTGTTTTGCAGAAGCAAGGGCCGGTGACTGGATGTTTCCCTGCCATTTGCAGTGAAAGATGGCTGATCTTTGGACGAGGCTCTGGGTGCTCCAGGTGAACCTCTGGCTGATGGCTCTGGTCACAGGTAGGCGTAAAACATTGTTTTGCATTTCAGGGCTTTGCATTTCAGAGCAAAGAAACGTGCACCCAGGTGACGCGCCGGCATGCGTCCCTTGCTTCGTGCAATGAGGGACTTCACCCAGGTCTGGCTTTAAATGCATTAGTTTTAAACTTTGCATTCGCCACTTTCAGTCCTGCTTTGTGCAGAAGCCAGCCCGGGCGCACCAGGGAGGACCCGCGGGGGCTCGGGGCTCGACGCCGGCCTCGGGTGTCAGGTTTTGCTTCCCATTGGGGTGCAGGGAGGGGTGCAGAGATGGGACACTTTCTCATGCGGCCAGCTGGCTTTGGCAGGAGCCCGGTGCTGAGCGGGTGCGGAGCCTGCCCGGCTGTGGTTGCAGGTGGCAGGAAAGAAGGGTTGTTGTTGTTGGGTTTTTTTACCATTTATTGCTCTTGGTGGCCTGAGGATGGGGCCGGCCCATTGCTGAGGCCACGGCCAAGCCACATCCCTTTGCTCTGTGGGGTTCAGTGCCCAGGAGCAGAGGAGAAATGAGAGGAAAAAGGTTTTGGGGGGTGATTTGTGGGCTCTGTGTGAACGTGCCTGTGCTGTTCCCCTTTGCATCCCCATGGAGAAGCAGCAGCTAAACCCAGGACACAGCTCCTGTCCCTTCCAACCCCTCTGGCTTGATGCAGGGACACCCACAAAAACCTGCAGCAGATCCCACCCTCGGCTGGGGAAACTTGTGCCCTCAGGGGAACGGACATTTAAAGGGTTTCTGTTGGGTGGCCACCCAAATCCAGCACGGATTCAAGGTCGCAGGGTTTCATCCTGGCTCTCATGGTGGCTTCAAGGGAAGCTCAGCCCACCTGTGGTTGCAATGGAGATCTTGGCTTTGAGAGGTGCGAGGGCTTTCAGGGTGAGGGACCAGCCCGGTCTTTGTTGAGAAACACCAACAAAACATGGAAAGTAAAGCCCTGTGTCCCGGCTGGCCGGCAGGACTGCAGGTGGCGGGGACACGTACCCAGCGCACAGCCCGGACAAGGCACATCTCCCCATCTCAGAAAAAAATGAAACGGGCCGGAGGGGAGAGTTTGCCTGCAGAGTTGTAGCTGGAGGTGAACAGGGCAGCACGGCCCTGGAAGAGGCTCTGGGGCAGGGAAGGGAGCCCACGGTTGAGCCAGGAGGTCCCTGCCAGGCTGCCGTTCGGGACGGGAAGGTCTGCAGCAGGGTGGCAAGGCTCGGGGCAAAGCTCAGGCTAGGGAATTGAACCTTCCTTCTTCTTCTTCTGGGGGGAGTTTTGCAGCTGCCCCAACGTGCTGGGAGGCGGTGCAGCCCCCGCCTCCGTGCCAGCTTCCCCACGGCGGGGTTTGGCAAATATTCATCAAGCGGACAGAGCGGAGCACTGAAGCGGTGCGATAAACAGGGCTGGTGCTTCCTGCCCAGCTGCAGCAAGAGGAACCGAGGCACAGGGGCACTGGAGCTGCGGGCAGGGGCACCCATGGGTGCCGGGGGGTCCCCGCCTCATCCCGCTTCCTGCACTGCATCGCAGGTCCCACAGCTCCATCCCCCTCCAGTCCCGGGGGGCTGCGCGGGGTCCCAGGGTCTGAGAACCCCCCTGGCCATCACGGGGCTCCAGGCCCAGGGAAGCCCCAGCAGAGAAAGTGTTTCTGGTTGATTCAGAAAATGGAGAGTGTAAATAAAGAGGCGTGAGTCTGTCTGGAGCCTTTCTGAGAGGTGCCAGCCTGGGGGACGTTAATAGCAAAGGCAGGTTTTACTGGGATGTCAACCAGAAAGCAACTTAGAGAGGATTCAGGAGACGGGATGGAAATAGAAGGGTTTGTATCCACATCTGCGTTGCCCCGTGTCCTCTGAGTGGGGTTCTGGTTGATGCTCCCAAGCACTCCATCCCATATGGAGTGGGCACGAAGGACCCACGGTACGTGCCATCCAACGCGGGCCACCCTACATGGGCTTGTCCTACATGGGCTCTTGGCCGCTGTCTCAGGGCCCTTCTCCTGTCTTGCAGGTGGGATGTCAGCAGACAAGAACAGCACCAGGAACAGCACAGGTAACCTCTCAGACCCATTGGGCTCTTTCCCTACGTGTGTCCCCACGGTCCCTCCTGTCCCCACTGGCTATGCCACGAAGGTGCCGGTTCCCTGCGGAGCCGGAGACGTCCCATCACCCACAGGCCCTCTCCATCACAAAGGCAATTCCAGACTGCGACCTCCTCCATGGCATTTCCCCAGCCCTGCACCTTGCTCTCCCTCTGCAAAGCCAGACCCGTTTTGTCTTTCCTAAGCACACACGTTTTTTCTCTGCGTTTGCAGAGCTTATTGCGTGAACGAGCCGTGCCTTGGGACCACACACTGGGCCCATGCACACAGCGCTTGTGCCATTCCCACCCACGGGATATTAAGCATGAACTCCGCAACCCAAACAAGCCCTCAAACTCACCAGCTCTGGGACCAAAACACGGGCAAAAATACAAAATACAGCAAAATGCAAACAATGTGGAAGCATGAGAGAAGCCAGCTGGGGAGATGGGCCTGTCCTAGCAAAGGCTCCGTGGTGCGTGCCAGCGTAAGCTGTAATTTTGGAGCTGGGACTAACAAGATGTACATAGAGAGGGGTGGGAGCAGCAAAAAAAGTATTCGTGTGAAGCCATTCCCACAGAAAACTGGAGTTTCCACTAAAAGCATGTTTTCACCAAAAGTCTCTGATTTCTACCCCCAGACAATGATGATTCACCAAAACAAAGCTGCATGCTCACATGCAGTATGATCCGTGAAAACGGAAAGCTCTTGGTTTGGGAGATGCGGGGGGGGTCTTGTGGGAGCGGCTTTTTTTCTGATGCTCCCCAGGTGCCGGGTCCTCGCTCGCCATGACCACCCTTGTCCCCTGGCAGGCAGCAGGTGCCCCACGGTGCAGCAGCACCCGCGCTACGTGGCGGCCAAGAAGAACATGCCCGTCCACTTCATCTGCTACTCCCAGGAGCCCCACAGCATGCAGTGGTACAAAATGGCGGAGGACAGCGATGACCTCTACGAGCTGGATCGCAACACCTCCCACTACAGCATCAAGAGGAAAGACAGCTTCATCAACTTCACCATCTTCAGGATCACCTACGAGGACAACGGCATCTACGTGTGCGACAGCAAGAACCTCACGCTGGAGAAGAAGCGGCCACACTTGTGCGGGACAGAGCTCAGAGTCATGGGTGAGTGGGAGCTCCCCATCCTCCGTGCAGCCCAGGAGATGCTCTTTCTCCTTCTCTCACCCTTTCCTCCTCCATGTGAACCCCACATCACGCTCCTACGCACCCACCTCTCCCCGTGCTGGTGGGACCCCTTCAGATACAACCATAGATGCTCCGTGGCACCGCAGAGGTTTTGTTGCTTGTCGCCAGCCACCACGCAGCAGGACAACCTCCCCTGGTTTGCCCTGGCATGTCCATCCTGCAGAAACACATCCCAGGGACTGCATTCCCCTAATAAATCAGATTTTTCCTCGTCCTGGCTAGTGGTGGGTCCTGCCCAAAGTGTCTCATCCCAGAGCTGGTCCCTGATGCCAACCCCGGGGGCAGTTTGCAATGCTCTGGTCTCTCCCAAGGGGGAGGGTATGTCACCTGGTCCCCTATCTGCTCTTGCTGACACACAAACCTGTGGCCATGCGGAGCTCGTCCCCGTTCCCTGGGAGCCTGGCACGGAGGTGGGACTTGGGGCTTTCCCTCTGCTGCTGCTCCCAGGTCACAGTAACATCCAGCAGATCCAGAGCAGGAACACCCTGAAAGATGCCATCATCATCATCCAGTCCATCCTGCTTGTCATCTTCATCAGCGTCCCCATGCTCCTCTTCCTAGATAAAGTAAGTGACAGCGTCTCCAGCAGCGAGGACGTCCCCAGCTTTGCCGCTGTGGTGCTCACAGCGGTGTCCTGCATCCCAGGCAGGACTCTGCTAGGGATGGGGACGGGCAGGCACTGGGCTTAGGGTTGTTGCACGGGAGCATGGCCAGCTGAAGTGGGAAAATAAGCACCTGAAACGGTGTGTGGGGCTGCGTGGATTTGCCTGCAGAAGCGGTGGGACCTGGCCTGGGGGGACGGGGATGGGGACAGGGGATGGGGATCCAGGTGGGTGCTGACACCCAACCTGTGACTCTGCTTTCCACAGGGCGAGGGCAAGGAAAGCCCGGAGGAGGACCACACCTACGAGGTAATGCTGCCTTAATTATAGAAGCACCTCTGTGATACCAACCTGAGCCTTGAAATAGCCGGCTGTGCCCTCGCTGGTGTCTGCTAGGTACCACCAGCCCTTGCAGGGCGCATCAGGACATCTTCCTCCCAAGTGCCTGTTGCGCATCAGCCATAAAGAGCTGCTCGTAAAACCAAGCCAAGCTCTGAGCACATCCGGCCATCTATCTCCATCTTCTCCCCTCTCAGAAGCTGCCCCGATCTCTGGGGGATTAGCCTGGAGATGGATCCCCGCTCGGGGGTCCCAAGAGGGGATGTGCTGTGGATGGAACCATGGTCCCCCTCCTGTGTCTCAACCTCCTTCTTCTTGGTGCAGGGCCTGGAGGTGGAGCAGATGGCCACCTACGAGGACATCACTCCTTTCCGGGACGTGAAGGCCAAGTGGACAGTTGGGGAGCACCCGGGTGAAGAGTGAGGGGTCCTGTGCCCACCGCCAGGCCGGCACCGGCAGCACGGCTCCCTGCCAGCACCCTGCCGGCACCCATGGGGACGGGTCCCCGGCTCCTGCCCTGGACCATGGCTCTGTCAGGCGCCTGGATCCCGGGCTGCGATCCCGGGCTGCAAGCCACCTCCAGCAGCCCTGCGCGGAGCTCGGGTCCTGCTGCCCTTGGGTGCTCGCTTTGCCGTGTCCGGGCTGTGCCCACCAAGGCTGCCCTGCCCCGGCTGTCACTCTTACCGCCCCGCTGATGAACCCCTAAAGCCTGTGTAGAAATTAGGAGCCAACTGCAGTCCCCCCAGTAGCAAAGTGGCCCCAAACCCCGGGCAGCCCCACGCCACAGCGCTGAGCTCCTGCATGGTTAATGCAATGGAAGTACCAGGGTGGGTCGTGGGTGTCCTCCAGCCCCACCTGGGAAGGAGAGGACCGGTTACGATCACTCCCCACGCTGCAAGGACTCTCCCGGGCTATGAGACCCCGCTGCAGCCCTGGCGGAGGAGCCGAGGTGAGCAGCACCATGTGGGTGCTACAAGAAGCGGATTTTGGGCCACTGTTTAGCTCTCAAGACATGGCCATGTCCGGCAGGCCAAGCTGGCAGTTGTGAGACGGAGGATCCTCCAAAAGCACCTCTTTCTCCCCAAAGACTACAGGAAAAGTTGGAGAGACGGCTCTCGCGCAGAGGGTCTTGCACAAGGCTTGCTCCTCTCCGGGCAAGAGCTGGCCTGTGTCACAAGGACGTCCCCTTGGTGAGGGACACGTGTGACCTCAGAACCTATGGGAAAGATGTAAATTGTGGGACACAAATGTCCAACTGCTTTTTGAAGTCCTAATAAACGTAATGGGTAAATTTGCATCCTGCTCTGTCCTGCCGTGCCTGGTCCGGGGGTGTCCCATACCAGTGTCGGTGGTGCCAGTGTCGGTGGGATGCCCTGGGAATAAGGAGCAGCTCGTCATGGGTCCAGCTTAGCTAGAAACCAAACTTCACCCCATCAGGGCCCCGAGTGCAGGCAGGGATGTGAAGCCAAGAGCAGCTGTGGGGCTCTCCTGGAAGCTCTCGTTGAGTATGCACGGGGGGGACACCCACGGTCCCAAGACACCGGCTTGGGATGGGAGACAAAGACCATCGCCAGGAACCAAAGCAGAACAGGGCCCAGGGCCAGGAGCTCCGCTCCCGGCTACATCTGGTCTCACAAGAGTAGCTAAAAAACATCTGGAGAGGAGCAGAGCGGCGCTAATTGGTTTTGTTAATAAAAACTGTTTTGGCATGGCAGCAGCAGCTGTGTGCGTGATGGGGCTCGGGGCTGGCTGGGCACCCCACACCAGGGCTCGGGGTCCGGAGAGGCACGGCCAGCACAGCGCGGTGGGTTGGGGTTTGGCTGGACAAGCAGGACAAGGGGGTGACAAGGACTGTGGGCTGAAAGTCTGTCCTCCCTCGGAGAGCCTGTGCCCTGCGCCCCTGTGGCTCGTGACATTTTGGGCCCCAAGAAGACAGGACCGCTCTGCTTCCCAAAACAGCCGGCAGAAAAGGGAGGGTAAGATCGTGAGCAAACAGGGCTTTTCAGCACGGAACAGGATGGTTCTTGTTTAGTAGCAAACCACCTTCGTGGAAAACTGGTATTCAATCTAAATAGCACAAAACCCAGCATTTTAAGATTGATTTTTACCAGTTAAATAAAACTACCCCAAATTAGTTGCATGGACATGCATCTAAATGTTACTTAAACATGTTTTACTTATAAAATTGATTAATTAAAGAAAGGAGTATTCATAGCGAGAGAACTAGCTGTTCCCGGCTTCCACGTTTGCCAAGATTTTAGGACTAGCAGAGCTCATTCCTCTATCCCTTGTTTTCAGTTACGAAATGGAAGAGGAAGGCAAGTTTTCCGTCCTTCCCAGTTCCCAACCGCTTTCTCAGCTCTGTGTAAACAACTCGCTCAACTGACTTAACCAAATAATACGAAAATAAGGAGAATCTGCTGTTTGCACCTGGAGAGGAAGCCACCGATGTCAAAAGCAGTTTCGGCAACCCCAGTTCTGCTCTGCCACTTGGCTACACTCTTAGCCCAGGGCTTTGGCTTCCTTTAAAATGCCAGAAGCAAATAAATATTTCTGTAGCATTAGTGTTTTATTTTAAATGCTTAGACTAGTTTCTAGAGAACCTAGAGATGGGGTTTGTTGTAATTTTATACTGAGATAGGTTTGTATTTAAAATGCATTTAACGTAGATAAATATATTTCAGTAGATGCAGTCCAGGCTCTGTATTTTGTCCCGATTTGTATCCCTGCCACCAGCAGGAGGGTCAGGCAGACAGACTGGGGTGCAGCCCTGGACCTCATCGGCCGCATCTTCAGAAATGGGTTCAGTGAAACTGCGCAGTTCTAGCTCCAGTAAATAAAACCCCTCAATTCAATCTGAAAAGGAATATTTACCTTCCGAGCAGTGAGCTAGCAGAGGTAGTCAACCGTCACTTAAAACCTCTCTCAGCCATGTCGTTGCCCACCGAAGTGCAGAGCCTGGGCTGTGGGCCAGCAGCTGGCTCCTCGGTCAGGAGTCACTGGCTGCAGCTCACCCATCAGCCTGGGAAGGTCCTCTCCACACAACCACCCCAGGCTGGGGGGTCAGGAGGACCCAAGGAGCGCAGGCGCCTGCAAGGAGAGTTGCTTCACTTGTTTAGATGCTGCTGGTGATGCTCAGGGTAAGGCGGGTGGACACAGGACCACCCTGAAGAGAACTGAGGGTTTTTTTCTCTTTCAAAAAAGAAAAGGAACTTGGAAATTACAGAGTGTCACGCTGCTTTATGAGACGCTACTTTGGGGCGCAAATGCAAGCATTTGAAAGCTAGAAAAATGCCAAGCTGATATTTGAGAGCTGCTTATGCAACTGTAATTCTGCCAGTGGCGTGTGTTTGCCCAGCCCAGCATTTCAGAGTCACGCACTGCCTTCTCCACAACGCTTCTGCCTCATTTAATGCCCAGAGATGATCGGGGACAAACCACGTCTCAGGGGCACTGCACAGTCTGGACCACCCTGGCATCTCCGTGCTTGGCTGCAACACAAAAAATGTCGATTTAGCACCATGCTTTTACTAACAGAGCTAGAGAGGCAGCAAGTGATGGGCAGGACTCGGGTGCAAGGTGCTGTGCCAATCTAGCTGCAGCGGTAGAGCATCATCATTAACAGGCAGCAGAGCCTGTGCTGGGCTGGGGTGCCTGCTGCTCTGCTCATCTCTGACAAATACTGACATATTTAAACACAATCCGGAGTAAAAAAACACGCCCAGATGTTGCTGGCTATTGGGTGACAGGATACTTGATAGCTGCAGGACCCACTGTTCCCTCTTCTCTAGGGACTGACATTTACTCTGCAACATCACCACGTCTCCAGCGAGCAAACACCCGGGGGCTTCTCGGAACAGATCGCGCTCTCCCCGGCATGTTTATTAACCAGCTCTCGCACCCTCTGCTCCAGCCGCCCTGGTGATGACGCTGCCTCTCGGAAACCAGAGCCACACCAGGGGGGCACGGCAAACCCAGGGCCCGGGGAGCCAAACCACCACCCCTGCCCAGGGAGCAGTCCCTGAACCCCGGGCAAAAGGCCAAAACGGGGTGGTTTGGGGCAACTGGTGCCTTACGGGGAGTAAAAGGCCTTTAAGCCCCCCTAGAGTTGCCCATCCCAGGTTCTGTCTTGTTTTGCTCAAAAGCAGGGATAGATGTGCTGTGACCTCTCCTCCTCCCCATCTCCTCTCCCTCCTTTCCACACCAGCCCTCTGCATAACCCAGAGATATTTCACATTTGCATCTCAGGCAAGAGCAAGAAGCAGCTCATAATCAGATCTTCTCACAGCCTGGTCCAGCTGAGGATGTGAGAAACCTCCCAGAGCACTGGCATCTGGATTTGCAGTGGGCAGGCTGGTACCGGAACAAGCCCCTGGGTATGACAGCTCTTCGTCACACCTATGCCAAACCAGCTCACCAAAACTATTCACCGAACTTTTGAAATTCTGGTAGCGTGAAAGAAATTAAGGGGAAGAAATAAGATTCATCTGACAGCATCCATCCAGCTCTATGCCTGCTAACAATAAAGGGGAAAACATCCCACTTGCTTTAAGTCAGAAGTCTCCCAAACTGAGAGAGAGCTGTCATACCCTGTCATTTGGGGATAACGACATTTGGGGATACTTAAAGTCTTGCAAACTTTAAGTCAGCCCCACTAACTGTGGCCCAAGGCTACAGAGGCAGGCAGGAGAACCAGGTGGATTTTCGACCCCCTGCAGCAAATTCCACTGCGTAAAAGCACTGATCTGATTTGGGATGGGTCTTCCAATGATGATAGAACCTTTATTTGCAATAAACAACAGAATATGGCGAAATCATTCAGCACTGATTTCATCCCTAGGCAAACAACCTCCCCAACTTTTCCATCTATGTATAAATGACTGCAATTAGGTAGCACCATTGCGAACACTTGTGCATTTATGCACAGCGAAGATATAGAGATGTTGTTGTGATCATGAACACATGTATACATTTTAAACAGACCCCCTCCTATATAAGGGGTGGCTCAACAGTTACCTTTACCAGCCTAGATGAAAGGAGGAAACATTCACTGTCAAGCAACACCTGAGCAACTCACCGGGCAGAAATGGCTCCAGGTACTTTTCTTTATTTCAGTTTTAAAGGATTGCCAGTGCTGCTGCGCGTTTAGGGTGACGGGAGATGATGATGGGGTGGTACTGTGGTGGGCTGTACACACTCAGCGCCAGCCCTAAACTAAAATGTGGCAACCTATAAATCAATGAAAAAGAATACTTTTCCCTACAGTGTGACTTTAAACCCTGCATTAACTTAAGTAGTCATTAGCCTAAACTGGGCAAGGAGAGGAAGGAGAACATGAACAAGGTCAAGCCACAGTTATAATAGTTATTGTTAACATAAATGTTGGCAGGGATATTAAAACTCATATTCAAAGCTTAAGATGGGGATCAGGATGACGTCTAGTGCGTATGTCCAAGTCCTACAGGCTCCAGGGCATTTCTCCACTGAAGGGTGTTTGTCTGAGATTAACTTTGTAGTCTCTATAAGCACAGACGGACACTTGTGTCAGTTAGATGTCACAGGCTGAAAACCTTTAGGCTTGACAAAGATCACCAAATTCTACAGGTACGTCCCAGAGAGCAAAAGCAGCTGGTCACAGCACGGGTAATGTCATCAGCTCTCATCCTAGTGAAGGCAGACTGCCGGTTTCACGTCAGCGGCACGGCGTAAACCAAGGCTAAAGTGAGGTAATCCCAGGCCCTCACCTGGTACTCACCATCCCCTGCCTGCTCACGCAATGAAGAGTGCACTGTGCTCTTCTCATGAGGGCAAGGCCTATGGAAAAACACGAGCATGTTAGGAAAAAACATAGGGACACACTCTAGTTTTCATGGAGCAGCAATGACTCTTCAGCCAGGAAGACACTGCTTATAACACGGGGAGCAGTGCAAGCCCCAAGGGCACATCTAGTGAAAGGGGACAGGGTTTCATTTGATTTTGGGGAGGGCTAAGCTCACCCACAGAGTCCAACAAGACATCAAGGAAGGTGAGCCCTCAGCCAGCACGGACAGAAGAGGCTGGGCATTAATCCCCAGGTGCCACCCCGCTCCTCAGCACAGTCACTAAAGGACTGCTAACACCTTTCCTCTCCGCTTTGCTGCAGGGTCATGGTTTTCTCCTCTCTTCATTGCTGTGATCACTCTGGGACTGCAGTGGCCGCAGGAAGCTGCCACCTTCCCAGCCATGCCCCTTTCCAACCTGTTTGCCAACGCTGTGCTGAGGGCTCAGCACCTTCACCTCCTGGCTGCTGAGACGTACAAAGAGTTCGTAAGTGTCATGGTCTCTGGGCATCTCCTCCACATTAGCTTGATGGTTTCAGGACCGTATAACTTCCTAGAAACAGAGACTTTTCAACTATTGGTGTCTTCTGTCAGGTCTTGATGAGGCAAAAGGGTCTTAACAGGACAGGACAGGTTATGTTCCATCGGCCTGGACCCCGTCTCCTCCTCTCAGGTCTCTGCCCCCACCTCTGATCCTGCACAGTCCCTTCCTCAGGGCCATTGCTGCCCACATCCAAACCTACTGCACAGGGTCAGCTGTCTCAAAGAGAAACCTGGCTCTGAAAGCAGTGGGAGATGGCACAGATACTTTGCCAGACTTTCCTGTGTTGGTCACCTTCGGCCCCGGGTGATTCTGAGTGCTTAAAACTATCCAGTCTCTGCTGTTGCCAGGAGCTGGCATGAGCTGTCACTTTGGCAAGAGCTGTCCTTGGGGGTCATCTACTCCTTGGGAGAACCCGGTCCAAGTGTGTTTCACATTCACATTTAGCACCTTGGCTTAGTGAGAGGAAGACCTTTAGGTCCAGTAGCTACTGTGCCAACATACGAACTCCTGCTTCCTACCTGCCAACCCTGTACAGAGACACCTCACGTCTCACATTTATTTCTTGCAAAGAGTAACCATTAGGACAGCTTGGGAAAGCGTCTGTGGTCTTCTCCCAGCACACAGGCAACAGATCTGAGTGTATTTGGGATGTCTCCACAGGAACGCACCTATATTCCAGAGGACCAAAGACATGCCAACAAAAATTCCCAGGCAGCATTTTGTTACTCAGAAACCATCCCTGCTCCCACAGGGAAGGATGATGCCCAGCAGAAATCGGTAAGTTCTCTCCCCGGGGCAAGCACAGACCTGTTTGAAGAGCCCAGCTGTGCTTCATTACGGGAACAGAGGGCTTCCATCTGTGAGCCCTTCAGTGCTTCCTGAGGTATCACGCCTCCTCTCCCTTTTTTACTACTTAAACCCTACATGAAGAAAGAAAGATTCTTCTGGGTTACACTAAAAGTTATATTCCCACCCCAAGGAGGAGAAAAACTACTGTCTGCACAGGACATACGGCTGGGTGGTGCTCCTCAGCTTGCAAACTTGTCTGTACCTGCTGAAGCTGCAGGAGCAGTGGCACACCTCTCGGTCACCTCCAGGCTGTTTCAGAGGGAGCAGGTAACTCTACCAAATACCTCACCTGCACAGCTTTGACCCTTGGTTTTTGGGTTTTTTTTTAATTTCAGGACATGGAGCTTCTTCGGTTTTCACTGGTTCTCATCCAGTCCTGGTTGACCCCGGTGCAATACCTAAGCAAGGTGTTCACAAACAATCTGGTTTTCGGCACCTCAGACAGAGTGTATGAAAAACTAAAGGACCTGGAAGAAGGGATCCAAGCTCTGATGAGGGTAAGTTGGAGCATGCAGCATGATTACAGAACAGCAGAGATCTCCTAGACACAGGGAACTCCGCTCTCAGGGTCTTCCATGGGATCCAAAGGTCATGGGAAATCTCCCCACCTTCCACTCTGAAGACCAGTGGCACTCTTTGGACTCTGCCTACCTTAAGACAATGAGATCGTGACACCCCATTGCACATGTTTCATCCCTGGGGAGTATAAGAAAACACACAACAAATGTTAATAGCACTGCCATAACCATTCAGATAGCAGCACAGACCAGGAAGATCACAACAGGCCAGACCCAAAGTCTGTCCAAACCCAGCACCAAAGAATACTCAGTTGCTTAAATCTGCTGTACAAACAGCAACATAATGTCTGCTACATCTCCATGCAAAATACTTTAAAGCGGAGTAAATTTTGTGAGGTTTGCAACCTGGCTTTAAGGACTCACAACACTTTATAAAAACAACCTGTATAAGTCTGTATACAGATGGAAGCCTATGCTCTCATGTTTCTCTCTTACATTAATACAGCACCCAGACAGCTGAGAACTGGAGAGTAATCTTCTTCAAGGGTCACTCTTAATTTTTGCTTTGTTATTTTAAACGAAACTGCTTATTATCTGCCAGGACACCTTTTCAGTTATGCTTACTCTATAACTGAGTTTATCTGCCAGCCTCACCATGTAGATAGAGCTCCGAGACCTGTATCTGTGCGAAATGAGTCTGGACAATTATTTACATCTTCTAGCATCTAAATAACTCAGTCAGGCCCTGAGAGTAAACAGAGATCTTCTGTCCTGGCACTTCAGCTGGAGTAAGTAGGTGTATGTATCGGCACCAGATTTTGCTCTCCAGCTGATATGTGCTTGGGCAATGGGAAGCGGTACACAGGAACTAGACAAATAATCCCATTTCATCCATTTATGATACTGTTTACTTAACCAAAACTGTCCTGTTTACTGTGCCAGCTGGTGAGCAGTGCAGGGCAGGAGGAGCGGCAGACTGCAGATCTCGGCTCCAGATGCACGTGGCTTGGGTCTGGGCTAGAGCTTTGTTCACTGGGAAAGTGGGAGAAAAGAGAATTATTTGCCCGGTTCTCCCTCTCCTTGGCTAGAGTAGCTACAAAGAGACCCTGCAACTTTCGCCTTATTTTAAGACCCCAAAAGACACACTTACCTCCCTGCAGCCTTATGCCCAGCTCCCTTCTTGCTGGCAGCAATTTGTGTAGCATCACCCCTGCGTAACTACCCTTCCTGTAAGCACATAAACCCAAAAGTATGTTTGAAATATGATTAAGGGGGGGGGGGGGAAAGCCCCAACCTCCAAGCTAGATGGGCCCATGGCAATGGGCCCCTTGGAGGATGCTCATCCCCAGGCCCCCGCCTCCCCCAGCACCTCTCCATCCTCTCGCAGGAGCTGGAGGACCGGAGCCCGCGGGGTCCCCAGATCCTCAAACCCACCTACGACAAATTCAACATCCACCTGCGCAATGAGGACGCCCTGCTGAAGAACTACAGCTTGCTCTCCTGCTTCAAGAAGGACCTGCACAAGGTGGAGACCTACCTGAAGGTGATGAAGTGCCGGCGCTTCGGAGAGGGAAACTGCACCGTTTGATGCTGGGGACGGCTCCCCATCTGCTCTGGCCCCTCGCCGGCCACGGCTGCCCTGCTCCTTGTAAAGAAAATCGGAGAATAAACCCGCTACCTGCCGACACGTCTCTAGCCTTCGGGGGGGCTGCGGGGACAGGCCGCCATGGGGGGCCGGGAGGGACAAGCCGCCGCCGGGGCAGGGCGGGTGTGGGGCTGGGGGGCGGATTTGGGGGGCTTTTCCCTCACACCCAAGGCCGGGGCTGCACCGGGGGGCAGGACGGGCTGAGGGCCGCGGCCCGGCTGAGGCGGGAGGGCGGGCAGGGGGCCGGGCGATGGCGGGGCGGGAAGCCGGGGTGCTGCGGCATGGCGGAGGTGGTGGAGTTCCGGGTGCCCGCGGGGAGCGCCCAGACGCTGCTGGTCTGGGGGCTGGAGCCGGAGCCGGGCCTGGAGGTGAGGCGAGAGCTCGGGCCGGGCCTGAGGAGCGGGGCCCGGGAGCCCCCTCAGGAGCTGGGGAGCGGGGCCCGGGACCCCCCCAGGGCTGAGGAGCGGGGCCTGGGATCCCCCCAGGGTCCCTCTCCCCCCTTGGAGCTGAGGCCCCAGTTCCCCCCATCTGTACTGATGGCTTCACCTTTGTGCTAATAATATATTTTTAAATCCCTCCCGTTTATTTTTTTGTGTGTTTGTTCTTAATCATTTTTTAGTTTCCTTGTCTCCTTGAGCCACGCTGGGCGCAGGGCAACCCCGAGGGGCTGTCGGGCCACCCCAGGGTGATTTCTGCCCCCGTGCCACGGCTGGTTTTGTGGTCTGAGCAGCAAAACTACTAGGAGCCCAGCGCAAGGTGGGAGAGCTGGAACAAAACCTCGTTAGTCTGCCTGGAAATTTTCGTGCTAATGTTTCACTGAAAGCTTCGGCAAAACAGTGTGCCCACACAAGCAGGAAGGCAGAGTCTGGGATGAGGATGACAGTGGGGACAGAAAATCCCATGTCTGTCAGCGCTCTCCTCCCGATGCAGAGGCTGGATGATAAGGGAGATGAGGCGTCGTCAGGGCCAGAGGCCCAGCCGGGTTGAGCTTATTTTTATGGAGAGATACTCGTCTTCAGTCTCACTGCTTATTCCAGGGCTTATTGCCGTTAAACAGTACTAAAAACTTTCCTTGTTTTCTAGGTAATTAGGTCTTGTGAGTAATCTTCTCTCTGTCGCTGTTGCTCAGCCCCTAGAGCACCCATAGATATTTCAAAAGACCCTTTTTTCTCTTGTTTTTCCTCAGCATTCCCTGTTTTCAGCGTTTTCCAAATTTGGGCCACTCTACTCGGTGCGAGTGCACAGAAACGCTGCTGTGGCAGGGCCTGGGTGTTACGCCGTCATCAAGTTTTTTTCAGGTGGAGATGCCAGCAGAGCCCAGCGCGCGTGCAACGGGCAAAGGCTGTTCCAGAAATCTCCCTTGAAGGTAAGCAGAACGGCCGCAGGTGTGAAACTTGCAGGACTCAGCACTATGACCTCCAGCAGCAGGGTAGAATAACATGAAATACTTGTTGATCTCTGTGATGCTCCCTGAGCAAAAAGTTTACTAACTTTTGGCTGGACGCTACCACTGCGGTGACATCCCGCACCGCTGGCTCCCAGGTAGCTTTTAAGCAGTAAAATGGCAGCATCCCTCCTCTGGAATAATTGGCAGGGCCCATTCCTGGGTAAAAAAGATTTAACACATCTCAGAAGCACACATGCGGTCAGGGAGTAGGTTACCTTCGGATGATTCTCACGGAGCCATCAACGGTGTGTCTGTAGTGGGAATCTTGCAAGCAAAGCCTGGCTAACCAGGGTTCTTCTTTCCTGCACAGGTTTGCGTTTGCACCAGGCAGAAAGGGTTTCAGCAACAAGTCCTTGCTCTCAACAGCAACAAGTGCCAGGAGTTGGCCAACCACTACCTTGGCTTTAACGGCTGGTCCAGTCGCATCATCACAGTAAGGGACCCTTTAAATTCATCCATCATCCTTCCCCTCATCCTCTTCTTAATTAGAGCGGTTGGTGGAATGAGAAGAGTTGTCCTCAAATCAGCAAATAACAGACAGCTACAGGAGCTGCGTTTTGGACCACAAATGGGGGTGTTCTGAAAGCCTGGGGAGAGAAGATTGCTATGAGTGAGGGCCCTGGCTTGGCTTCTGCTAATAAAAATGGGGGCGGCTGTGATTAAAGCAGTGCCAGGGCCTGACAGTAGTCTTCATGTGCTGAAAGCGTCTGAGATGACTGAGACTCCGAGAGGATGGGGACTATGAGGTATTTCTAAAAGAGGGTCAAAACAGTAAACATCCCTGCTCTGCCTCCACCACACGCTTCTGCCTTGGAGTCACACGCTGTGCAGGCCCAAGTGGTCATAACATCCCCTTCCTATTTAATCAAAATTAATTATCTGTGGTCTTCCCAACAGCTGCAGAATGTATCTGGCTTTGATGGTGAGAATGAGGAACTGGGGAAGACATTACAGAAGCGATCCGTGAAATATCTGTGTGCTGTAGAGGTGACACTGCCTGACCATGGGGTACGCACCAGGGGAGTTGCCCTCAGCGAGGCAGACGTAGAAAACAGTGAAGGTACGTTCTGGATGCAGCTGGAAGTCTCCCTTAGCAGCTGTCGCAGACACTGGTCCATCTTGCTTTTGCAAAGTTTGTGGGTCTGACAAAGTATCTGAATTTAGCTGGAGGCAAGGATCTGTGCAGGGCCTTGTGAGCTGCTGTGCTATGCAGCAAAGGATCCTGAGCGTGCCTCTTCCCTCCCTGCTTCACACCAGTATCGCTTTCCTACCCTCTGTTCTCTCCCTCTCGCCTGCAGCGCTATTCATTCCGCATCACAGCCGCTTCTGGTGTGAACATGGCGTGTGAGTCTTCATACTGTGTCTGTGGCACGGCTCAGGTGCCAGCGGGTCTCTGCACTGTCCGCTGCCCTGGGCAGGGTCCTGACACAGGGCTGAGGATCGTGTGCTGCTGTGGGTTGGCACACGAAGCCCCTGTGAGGGTGCTGCCATGCTGCCAGCGACTCCTGAAACATAAGCAGCTTTCTTATCGGATCCATAGAGCTGTGTTGGTTACGTTTCCTAGCACAATGCGGCTCGTGTGCTTCCTATGCAGAGTCTCATCTGAGTATCGGTAACACGCTGCTTGTTGTGTTCAGATCCTCTCCGGTTTGTCACAGCCTCAAGAAGAGTTCAGAAACTCGCAGTCGGGAAGGCTTTGTCTAGCGCCTTTCAGAAGATACTCCTCGTAGTCTTAGGTAAGGCCTATTTTGGTATTAAACACTGGGGTGTTTGGGCTAATGATATTATAACTTTCATGATAATTGATATGAATTCTTTTTCTCTGAACCTTTCTTGGGTTTCATTGAGGCCTGGGGGGTCTCAGGCAAAATTAAACTTGTGGTGTGGTCTGTAATGATTTGACAGAGTGGTTCCACCCTATGAGCTATGTGAGTGAAAGGAAAATCCGACAGGAGGTCAGATTTTTTTATGATAAATAAGTCATTGAAACTCCAAATTCCAAGAGTGTAAACCCTGGCAGGGAGAGCTTGTTAAGGTTACATTTGCATGCCGAATAGGGATGTGGGGAAGTTCTGGTTCCAGGGGTAACATGAACTGAATTGCAGCACTTTGCACGTTCCTGTCCTGGTTCCAAGCCAACCAGGTGCCATCAAAGGTCCGTGCCCCACTGTTGCGTTCAGCGTTGCATCTTTGGGGCTACTATCTCCTTTGGCTTTTTAATCACAGAAGCTGGTTCTGTGCCTATCCAGGAACTGCTAGATCTGCCTTCTCTGCATTCCAGGTCTTGTGCTCTCTGAGCTTTTAGGTAACTCCTGTTTATGTGGTATCTGAGTACTTTAGTCTTTTATGCTTATCAGGACAGACCCTGATCGGATCAGGTCAGTGTCGCTATCCTCATTTTACAGACAGGGGCCTTTCATCTGCCACATTCCTCCCCTGGGTTCTTTAAGGTGTTCTTTCAAAAGGTGGGTTTCTGGAGTCAGATGTTTTGCAGTGCTTCCTGCCTTCTGATCCATCACGTACACGGAGACCGGCAATTAACATGCTCCATCCTCTCCATAGATTTCTGCTTCCTCAATTTCAGTTTCCATTCCATTTACTAAGAGCCACTTGGTTTTCTGCAGAGAAGACAGGCAGGTAGGCCAGCGAAAGAAGCACACTCATTCAGACCAACCAGCCACTCGCTCTGGAAGCCATTACAAAGCAGAATTGTCCCATTTGGAGTTTAGGTTTATTGTCATTCCACACAGTAGTAACTAACCGTGTCTCTGGCTGTTTATTCTCTGTACTTGTTTCAGAGAACGGGAAAGTGGCCGTGGAGTACAATTCCACCCAAGAGGAGCTCACAGACTCCTTAACAGAAGAGGAACTGAAGGGGCTTGTTCAGGTAAAACCAGGGGATATTCAGCCTTTCCACAAGACCTGTATGTTACACCTAGAGATCGGAGATACAGCTGTTAACTGTTACAGCCTCTGACATCCTCCTTTTATGCGGCAATTACCTCGACTTAAATCCCAGGGAGTAATCACATCTTGGAATTGTACAGCACGCTAAGGTTTTAAAAATCTTACTTTTTTGGGTATCTTTGTACAGAAATGCATGTATATTTTAGATGGCACAGGAAAGTGAGCTGTTAGGGTAAAGGACTGTTGCGGTGCAGCTTGACAAGTCTCACACATGACAGTGTCCAGGACTGCTCTCATAGAATCTGTGAGAGTGAAAATCCTGGTGAAGCCACAGTAGGTTAAATCAAATTATTTTTTAATAAGTTCTTAAATAAATCAAACTTCCCATCTAGAAATGCACTTCATAAATTTATCCTTACCCAGAGGGAATGATTGTTAAAAGCTTTGGTGAAATAAAAGTTTTTGTGAAATCCCTGCAGGTAATTGTGGGACCTGTTAGCATGCATCGAACAAAAATACCTCAGGTACAACAGTAAAACTTCTGTCATCGTGCTCAGTGAGACGAGTTCTGCGTGCCAGCCTTTGCACGCAGCCAGTCATGAGCAGAGGATTTTCATCTCGCTTAGTTTGAAAACTGCTGCTTACCAGGGGAGATCACGGATACAGCAGTCTCTTGAAAGCAAGCATCGCTCTCACATGATGCATCAGCACCTCGCTGCGCAGTGTCTAACTCCTCCTGCAGTCTGCCTGGAGGAAGCGTCTAACGAACCTTGTGGCACGTTATTCCATTTGATGACACTGAGTCACCTAGTGTCCATGGGCAGAACTATCTGCCTTTCTTACTGAAGAGCAGCTGAAAAATACTGAAAATAGGTATTTTGGTGTGTGAAAATAGGTATTTTGAAATTATACTTACTGAAATTTTGAAATTATACTTACTGAAATTTTGAAATTATACTTACTGAAATGTTGAAATTATACTTACTGAAATTATACTTACTGAAAATAGGTATTTTGGTGTGTGAAGTAACTAACGTCCACCAGATTTATTTTTTTTTTTATCAGTTGAGAAGATGAAATTTCTGCTGGTGTCTTCTTTCTCTGCGTTTTCCTCTGTGCTGCCCCTTCTATCTGACTTCTTTTAAACCCACAGAGAACTGAGCTAACATGCAGTGACCGTAAGAGAAGTGAGCAGTAAAGTCAAACAGAAAGCCTGCTGCTTCTCAAACCCCTGGTTTACCAGAGACTCATCCCTCGCCTCCCCTGCCATCTGACTTCCCTTGTGATGGTCTTGTGGTGGTACCTTGTGGGAAGTAATTTGGCACTCTGTCTCCGCAAGGCACCTTCCAGCCTGATAGGAAGAGGAACAGACAGGAATTCGGAAGGACTTGCTTGGGAGGAGAGCTGCTGGGTGTCCTTTTGGTTCATTGTCTTGTGATGTCAGTCAGTCTTTCCAAAACAGAAATGTTCCTGAGCTGGTAAATTGTGGGGAGGCTGTCTCTTGTACGTGGTAAAAATATATTGTTTCCATGTGCAGAGGGATGAAGCTAGAATATGTTGTAGAGAAAGAAATTTACTCTTGATTTCTCTTCCCAGGTCAGTGAATTGTCCTTGGAACAGTTTGACCTCAAAGAAGATGAAGTTTTGTCTGATCTCAGTTTTGATGATGAGCTCCCTAGCTGGGAGATGCCATCTAATTAGTGCAGCTCTGTCTTCACATCGTTTCCGAACGTTCTGCGGTGTTTGATTAGGAATGAAAGTCTAACCCTGTGAAATGACACGTGCGTCATATCCAATGTTTTCTTTTTCTCCAAATACGTAACAGCAAAAGAAATGGGCAATAAACCTCGTGTTACTAAAATTAAGCCCAAAAATGTATGCTGGTTTTGGAGAGGAAGTGTTTTCCTGTCAACTTATCCAGGTCAGCTATATATGGAAGCCAGCTTAGCTGCATGATTATTATTTAGACAGCATGACAGATGTGCATAGCACTTATAGAAAAATAAAAGGAACGAGCCCTCCCTGCAAGAGCCTACAGCTCAGGTTCGCTCTGATGTGCAGGAGAAAGCCGGAGACGGCAGAAGGAGACATCTCACCAGCAGGAGTAGCTGTGGTGCTTACACACGTCTGCACAGGCACAGAAAAAAGTATTTCTCTAAGTTAAATTTCTTTTAAAGGAATAAGCCTAAGTCTTGTAATAATGTGTTGTGCCACATGGGTTGAGCCCCAGCTACAAGTAGTTGGGACATTATCACGATGTAAAGCAAAGATTCTTTCTAATTTTGAACAGGTTTTTCATTAAATTAAGTAAAATTTTGTAACTCTGTGTGATGAATGAACCTCAGAGGCAGCACAAGCGACGGGAAGGGGCATCAAGCTCCCCGAATCACAAGGCTGTGTGGTGGGGGGGGAAGGCTTATTTGATATCAGACCCCTGCTCAGATTTTTCGACCTCTGTCTTTGGAAAAAAAGATGATTGAAAAATGGGAGCGCTCAGGGAAGAGCCAGAGGAATGATTCGAGATCCCTTGTGAAATGAGAGGAGCGTGGCCCGTTTCATTTAGCAAAAAAGAGAGGAAAGGGGTGATTTGATCCAGGAGAAGACAGCTGATACCAGGTGAGCTTTTTAACCGGGAAGGCGAAGGTGAAACAAGATCCAGTGGCTGGACGCTGACTTTAGAGAGATCCCAATGGGAAGCAAGATGCAGCATTTCACAAGGGGGGATACTGAAGGGAGGGAAGGGCCCGCCGTGGGATGCGGTACATCCCCTACCATGGTGATCTCCCAGAGACTGTATTTATATTGTAGTATATGTTCTCCTGATGGCAGAGACGCCCGCAGCCCCAGATCCCGCTCCGAGCCGTGAGGCGAGGGGCCGCGGCCATGCCCGGCGGCGAGGCCTGTGCTCGGACCCAGGCCTGCGGCCCCCCGTTGCCCGGTGACCCCGGCCGGGCCTGCTCCGCCATGGGCCTGCCCCGGCCCGGCCGCCCGCTCCTCCTGCTGGCCCTGCTGCTGGCGGCGGCCCCCGGCCCGGGGCGGCCCGGGGGGGTCTGCCCGGTCCCCTGCCGCTGCCGACGGCGGCTGCTGGACTGCAGCCATGCCGCCCTGGCCGGCGTGCCGCCGGCTGCCCGCCGCTGGGCCCTCTCCGTCCTGTGAGTACCAGCGGCGGTCTGCCCCGCCAGACCCCCTCCGTCTTCCCCTCCTCGGCTTCTCATTCCTGGTAACCCCTCCCAGGACACCTAGGAGAGAGTCGCTGGCAGGAGACATCTTGATTTCGGGGGGCTCATGCTGCAGCACCGAGGGGTGAAGCCGGGGTGGCCACGCTGTTGCCTCTCCAGGCAAACTCCGCTTCCACCTCAGCAGCCAAATTTGCAGGGGAAGGGTTTTTCCTGAGTGTGACAGTGTCAATCATTTCTTCGCAGAGATTTCACTGGCAACTCGATTTCTTCCATCGAAAAACAAGCATGGAGGGAATACCCATGGGCCGAGTACTTGTAAGTATCCTCTAGCACTTAAAATGTCAGGAGTTCAGGTATTTTCAATCCTTTCATCTGTTTTTTAAGCCAAGGGTATGATGAGCACAAGCACCCACACAAACTGGTTCCATCTGAACTCAAAGCTGAGCTGCTCAGCAAGGAGGGCTGTGAATCCCCAGGGCTTCCTAGGATGGCGAACGCCATGAGCTGTGTCCCTCCCATCCTAGGGAACCATCCCTGTGCCTATTTAATCAACGATCAGGCTACAGTTAGCTTCACCAGGCTAGGAGCAAGTACCTGCTCCTGCGATGAGTGGTGATGATCCCTGGAGTGACTCAAAGAGACGTTTTAGTAAAGCTACTGCAGGATATTTTCCCCTGAAAATCCCATTTCCTCCTGGCAAGCAGCTGGTGTAACAGTAAATGTCCGTTTGTCTCATTCCAGAGTCCTCCAGGACAACGATCTGCGGGCAGTGAAGAGGCGTTCGCTGGAGGGTCTGCTCCTGCTGAAGCACCTGTAGGTACCGTCCCCTGCCCACCGCGGTGGGCTACTGCCTCACCCTCCCTTGGACACCTGCTGCTCGACCCACCCCATGCAAGCGTGCTTTATTCCTCCTCGGTCTCAGGCTACAGCCAGAGCAGAGCAGGGTGTCTTGGTGCTGCAGTAGTGCCTGGTGGGAGGATTCCCACAGAGGCAAGCTACAGCTTTCATTTCCCCAAATCTAACCAAGAGGAGGAGGCTGCTGCCGTCTCCCACACATATTGGATGACTTTTAGCCAACCCCAAGCTAACAGTGACCTGGGAGATTGCCTCTGGCTCTGTTTATCTGAGGACCGACATTTTGGGGGTGAGAACCATCTAGAACAAGGCAAAACTCACACGTGCCTTGCTAGGGTTTGGGTGGAAAGACCTCCGTTGCACTGAAGGTAGAGCCCCAGATGGCTGGTCACTCTTGGGATAGCCTCCCCGGTGGCTATCCCAGGCGGAAAGAGAGAAGCCTGCGCTACCCCTTCCTCTGCTGAAATCCCAGATGGACTGAGGTTGGAAGATCTCTGCTTCAACCTCCTGCTCCGAGCAGGGCTAACCTCAAAGCTAGCACAGGTTTTTTCTATGAAAAAATCAATGAGGCTGCTCAGGGCCATATCCAGCTGAGTCCCCCCTCTTCTTGGAGGAGAAACCAGTGTGCATCTATGTCCACACAATGTCATATGAAATTGCAACAAGCTCTCTGTCTCTAATACTGCCTGGAAGGGAGCAGAGGAGCGTTAGGGTTTTGTCTCCTTGAAGTTCAGTTTTTTACATATTTTGGCACTTCCTGTGCAGTGCAGGCAAAGGAAGTCTGAAACAAGAACGGCAAAGTCTTGCCCTGTTCTCCGTCCTCTGCTTGGCCACTGTCACACTCTCTTTTCTTATTCTAAAGGCTAAGAGGCAGAAGTAAATCCTCCCATGGAGGCTCAGAGCTTTAGTGCTCAGAGTCCAGATTTCCTGAGCCTCAGAGTAGACATGGGTACACTCATTTCTCAACACAAACCTCATGTCAAAGATAAAAATACTACTCGTGTGAAAAAGCTGACAGCAAGGGAAGCCCTGGCTTGGAGTTGGCTCATAGGGTCATGTTTTGGGTCCCGCTCCTCTGTTATTAGAGTAGCTGAAATGAGGACACAGAGAGGTGTCCCAAAATCTCCTCTGTTGCTCGTATTTGTAGATCATTGCAAGTATCTCAGCTCCACCACCGTTTGCATTTGTAGTGTCGTTTATTGAGCGTGACCCTTACGTGCTTGTATTTTTCCCACAAAAAGGAAGGCTTTGTATTTTCTAGTATGCACGTTGGCGTGGAAGGAGCCAAGTCCAGGGTGGTCTTGGCCTTTCTGGAGCTGCTCCTGTGGTGAGCCAGCCCTAGGGCTGCATCTAAGCCTTGTCTCAGCGCTGGGGAACGGTGGAAAACAAGGTAGCGCCAGTGCTGGGGCCCACTGCCCAGCTAGTTCCCCCTCCCCGTGTCTTTTTCGTAAGTACGTGTGCCCTACATCGTAGAAAAGAAGGATCCAAGAACTTAAAAGCAGAAAGCACGTTCTGCAGAATGTTGCAGAGGTTGCAGGCTAAATGAGTCAGGTTGGGAAGAAACAGGCTTCCAGCCACGCTGCCCCTCCACAAAGCTGAAAACTGAACTCTCCAAAGCACTTCCGAGATCGCACGCGCAAAGGCCTTCATCCCACCGCCCGGCTGCCTCCCTGGGAGGTCCAGACCCCACAGGCCAGAGCTGCAGTCGCTCCCGGACACTCTCCCTGAACATCCTCCGAGAGAGACCATCTCCCACAGAGGAAACCTTGTGCATTCATCTCCTCTAATTTTAGACGCCTAATAATTGCCTAGGATTAAGCTAATTGTTCAGGCTCTCTTATTTTCCATGAAGAGGAACAGGCACTTCCCATTCACCCAAACGATCTTGGGAACCTGTCTGAGGAGGGGATGAATCACTCCTCAGAAATATTTCTCTCTCACTCTGCTGCAGAACAAGCCCGGGCAGCTGATTCAGGCTGAGACAATGAACCCTTTGATTTCTAAAGCTAGGCCAGGTGAATCCCACAGCGGCTGAGTGTCTACACACATCTCACAGCAGAGCTGTACAGGAAAGTGGAGTTTAGGTTACCCCTTCATTGTGCCCTTTCCAGACTTCCATGATCTTGATTTTGCATCTTTAAGAGGGCCCCTTTAACATAACTTTTTCACCAAATATAGTGTAGGAGGGAGGCATTAGGAGAATAATACCATTATCGTCACACATGTGGTTACCAACCCACCCCTGAGCCCTCAAACAGGAGGTGCTGCTCGGGCTTTTCTGGCTGACTTCAGCAAGCAAAGCACTGATGGCACCAGGGGAAGGCAGGCTGCATCTCTGTGGCACATCCAGAGGGTCACAAATCGGTGCGGTCCATGCAAACGCTTCCTCGGCTGCTAAACTGTGCCTGTGTAAAGAATCTTTTCTGTTATCAGAGAGGAAAATCAAGCCCTAAAATAATTCTGGTGGGATCAGAGCTAGAAAAAAAATGACCGAGATGAAAGCCACCTCGGTCAGGAGGGTTATCACAGGTTACACACCACTGCAAGCTAATATCAGATATAAACACCGCGTGAAATCAGAGCTGGGTAACATATACGCTGCCAGTGTCAAAGCAAATGAAAGTAAACATGACAGTGCAAATGTAATTAACATTTTGTGTTCTAATTTTAACAGGGATTTATCTTGCAATAAAATCCTGTCGATTGAGGAACATGCTTTTGAGCCACTTCCTTTTTTGCAGCTTATGTGAGTTATAAAAGTTTCTTTCTAGTGTATTTAATGAAGTCTGTTTGCATTTATAACCCTTTTTGTGCTAGAAAATGTTCCTGTTATTTTTAGAACAATGACTAAATTTCTCCTGCTAAAAGACCAACTGAGCTAAAGAGATCAATGCAGATGGCTGGATGACCCACAACAGGATGAGAGATCATAGCATGGTTGTCCAAGCGCAGCCATAATAGAAGCCATTTCTTGAAGGCTTGCTGTATCCTGAAACAGAAATAGATTAAGCACATGTGCACTTCATTTCCTCTCCTTGACAGGTTAAAAAAAAATGAGAAAACGGTGGTTTCCTTCCTATTCTACCTTGGATTTGCATATTTCCCACAAATCAATACTACTTCACTCCAGCTTCCTGTAGGACAGACCTGATTCATTTCTGTGATCTTCTTTTTTCCCAGAAACCTTGGTGGAAATCTCATCACGCAGATCCGGAACGGCACTTTCCAGGCATGGCATGGGATGCAGTTTTTAGAGAAGCTGTAAGTGTAGCAAGGTCTCGAGGTAGATGAGAACGGGACTCCAGACTGACAGTACGGAAGAGCAGATTTGCTCTCTGTAAAGTACTGAATCCTGCTATAGATGTCATCCAGAGTCCACCAGGAGCCTGCAGCTTGAAAGCCACTTTCTCCTGGCCTGCTTATCTTCTCCGTGGCTTCCCTGAACCAACATCAAGTTCAAACAGCAGCAGTGGGAACCCAGGGGGACAGATAAGAAAGAAATGCTGCAGGAGGGGACAAGAGGCAGGGTGATGCGGGGTATGGGATGTGACCCCGATTTCTAGCCAGAAATTTCACTTTGCGTATTTGCATTTAAAAGTAAAGGGTCTCAAAAACATCCACAAAAAGGCAACTTTGTTCTTTTGGTGTCTTGAGAAAACGTGACTTAATCCATAGTCGGTTCTGTCAAGAAGCCCTTCCAGGGATAGGATCACCGTTTCCATCTGGACCTGAAGTAAGTGGGAAGCCAGGGCGCTTTGCCCACCAAGGGTTCATATACATAAGGAAAAGGCCACAGTCTCCCTGCTCTCCTGAAAAGTGCAGTACTTCTCACGTGATACACCAAATAAGGTGGCAGAATAAATTATGAACGACATTTCCCGTAGGACTAGGCCACGGCTTTGCTTGGCTGGATGCAGTAATAGAGTAAAGGTTTATGGACAGTGGAAATGTAAGAAAATAGGGAAAGTTACACTCCAAAATAACATCAAAGTCCTGGTCAAGGGAAGCAAAGAGAAGGTGTGAACTGAGGAGGAAAGAAAGAGATGTTGTGTTTCCCAGAAGCAGCACTTCTGGGCTTTTGCTCTTTTAGCTGGAGATAATCAGGACCTGATGTATTTTGTGAATCAGCCCTCAGCATCTGTTCCTGCCTCTAGCCTTCATCCCAGGCCCTTCCTCACAGGCGTAGCACTGAGCCAATTCTTTATCTTCAGGCTGAAATTTCCTATGTTTGTTCTCCACTTGAAAGGAAATTCTTTGGGAAGGTTTGAGTAAAAATTGTTCAGCCAAATCCACATCTGCCATCCATAAAAGTGCTGGATCCTTACCCACCATAAACCTCTTTACACCACTCACACAGTGGAGAGGAGCCTGGAAAGGGGATTTCAGTGTAATTCCGCATCAGATCCAACAGGCACAACTCTCTTTGGGCCTCTCTGATATTCAAAGGGTGTAATGTGAAGACTGGCAAAGAGGAAAAACTCCTTGATCACAGGAATACGTTGCAATGATCTAGTGGAAATTCACTTTGATTTAGCTGTGTTCATACAGTTCAGGAACCACTGGGTTTTTTTACTCTACATTAAGTCTTTTAACCATCTCCCATTTCTCCAGTGCCTGCTGCATAGGGCCAGTTGATCTTGGCTTTCCAGACTCATGGGTCTATGTACGTAAGAGGACATGTGGACAGGCCACCCCCACGTGCCCCTACCCGCACAGCTCACGTCCTTCCCATCGCCCGCTCACAGTGGTGTGTTGTTTTTTTCAGGATCCTAAGCCACAACCCCCTGTCCGTTATTGGTGACACATCGTTCTTCAAGCTGCCTTCAGTCAAATATCTGTAAGTATTGACTCATTTTTACCAGATTAATATAGATCTTTGTCTCTCTCGAGTGCTGAAAGCAGAGATCCAGTAGCAAATCTCACTCTTCTCCTAGCCTAGAGGCACAAATAACCCTGGCACCAGC